>NC_064640.1:717847170-718467639 GCF_023864345.2 Schistocerca serialis cubense
AACAAATTTCTCTTCTTCAGAAAGGGCTAAGCACTGGAAAAATCTTTCTGCAGTTCCCCAAGGAGTGGTGACACGTGGCCTGCCTTACCGCCGGCCGGAGTGGCCGTGCGGTTCTAGGCGCTACAGCCTGGAGTCGAGCGACCGCTACTGTCGCAGGTTCGAATCCTGTCTCGGGCATGGATGTGTGTGATGTCCTTAGGTTAGTTAGGTTTAATTAGTTCTAAGTTCTAGGTGACTGATGACCTCAGAAGTTAAGTCGCATAGTGCTCAGAGCCATTTGAACAATTGTGAACTTGCCTTACTGGACTGCCCTCTGGTGATCTGCAAAGATGAATCTCTTCGTTTACTAGGCAGAGCCAGAGAATTTTTTTGGATCGTGCTGGACTTGATTAGTGGTTCAAAAATGGTTCAAATGGCTCTGAGCACTATGGGACTTAACTTCTGTGGTCATCAGTCCCCTAGAACTTAGAACTACTTAAACCTAACTAACCTAAGGACATCACACACATCCATGCCCGAGGCAGCATTCGAACCTGCGACCGTAGCGGTCACGCGGTTCCAGACTGAAGCGCCTAGAACCGCTCGGCCACACCGGCCGGCTCTTGATTAGTGGGATGATGAGTTGATGCGTGAACGATGATGATATGGTATCGTGCCAATTTCTGGACGGGTTAGGATGGGTGTTGCAGTGACAGGTTATTAGGGCTGTCCATGCTGGTGTCGTCGTCTGGCCCCGTATCCGGGCGTCCGAAACATCTAGGACACGTACTGGCACCATTCTTCCTTTGTTGGCTGGGAGGACATGCTGGATAGTTTCTGTGGTTGGACGTTACCCATAAAGTGGACTGTGTAACCCACCTCTTTGAGCAACTTAGTGGTGTTGGTCCATTGTCGCCTAGACTGGAACCGAAGACTGTGGCTATGCCTGCCCCTTGGGAGAGGCGGCGCGGGTGGCCACCTGTGGCGCCGCGGCGCGAGCGTTGCTGGGAGCGACCTTTTGTTGTCTGGGAGCGGCGTGCACTAGCTCTGCCGGCCCGTGCGAGCTGACAGCTCTTCGGGCAGCCTGCTGAGTCCTCAAGACCATCTTTCCTACTAGCCGCGGCCTTTCCGTCTGTGTGGTCACCTAGACACGTCATGGCGTGGTGGCGGCTTCATTCTGCAGACTTGTAACAGCACAACCCGCAGCTATGGACGTCTTGGCTCGCCTTGTACCGCGCGAGTCGGCGTCTGCTTCGGTTCTACTTGTGGCTGTTTAGATTAGATTACATTAGATTAGTACTTGTTCTACAGATCATGAATACGAGACTTCGTAGTGATGTGGAACGTGTCAGGTTAATAAAAGGTGTCTATATATGATATTACATTAGACAAAATATTACATGACACTCAATACTTTTTTTGTGGGGGTTGTGAAATTACCCACTTACTATATCAAAAAATTCATCTAATGAGTAGTTGCCATTAAGAAATTCTTTTAATTTCATTTTAAATGCTATATGGCTATCTGTCAGACTTTTGATGCTATTAGGTAAGTGACCAAAGACTTTTGTGGCAGCATAATTTACCCCCTTCTCAGCCAAAGTTAGATTTAACCTTGAGTACTGAAAATCATCCTTTCTCCTAGTGTAGTAGCCATGTACACTGCTATTACTTTTGAATTCGTTCGGATTGTTAATAACAAATTTCATGAGTGAATATATATATATATATATATATATAAATTGTGAGGCTACAGTGAAGATTTCTAGCTCTTTAAATGTGTCTGCGGGATGATCTTGGATGAGCTCCAACAATTATTCCGATTACACGTTTTTGTGCAATGAACACTCTTTTACTCAATGATGAGTTACCCCAGAATATGATGCCATACGAAAGCAGAGAATGAAGTAGTCGTGGTAAGCTAATTTACTCAGATGTATATCACCAAAATTTGCAATGAGCCTAATAGCGTAAGTAGCTGAACTCAAACGTTTCAGAAGATCCTCAGTGTGTTTCATCCAGTTCAACCCTTCATCAATGCATACACCTAGAAATTTTGAATATTCTACCTTAGCTACCGATTTCTGATCGAAGTCTATATTTATTAATGGGGTCATTCCATTTACTGTGTGGTACTGTATATACTGTGTTTTGTCGAAGTTTAATGAGAGCCAATTTGTAGAGAACCACTTAATGATTTTCTGAAAAACATCGTTTACAATTTCACCAGTTAATTCTTGTCTGTCGGATGTGATAGCTATACTTGTATCATCGGCAAAAAGTACCAGCTTTGCATCTTCGTGAAGATAGAATGGCAAGTCATTAATATACAGGGTATTACAAAAAGGTACGACCAAACTTTCAGGAAACATTCCTCACACACAAATAAAGAAAAGATGTTATGTGGACAAGTGTCCGGAAACGCTTAATTTCCATGTTAGAGCTCATTTTAGTTTCTTCCACCTACGCTCAATGGAGCACGTTATCATGATTTCATACGGGATACTCTACCTGTACTGCTAGAACATGTGCCTTTACAAGTGCGACACAACATTTGGTTCATGCACGATGGAGCTCCTGCACATTTCAGTCGAAGTGTTCGTACGCTTCTCAACAACAGATTCGGTGACCGATGGATTCGTAGAGGCGGACCAATTCCATGGCCTCCACGCTCTCCTGACCTCAACCCTCTTGACTTTCATTTATGGGGGCATTTGAAAGTTCTTGTGTACGCAACCCCGGTACCAAATGTAGAGATCCTTCGTGCTCGTATTGTGGACGGCTGTGATACAACACACCATTCTCCAGGGCTGCATCAGGGCATCAGAGATTGCATGCGACGGAGGGTGGATGCATGTATCCTCGCTAACGGAGGACATTTTGAACATTTCCTGTAACAAAGTGTTTGAAGTCACGCTGGTACGTTCTGTTGCTGTGTGTTTCCATTCCATGATTAATGTGATTTGAAGAGAAGTAATAAAATGAGGTCTAACATGGCAAGTAAGCGTTTCCGAACACATGTCCACATAACATATTTTCTTTCTTTGTGTGTGAGGAATGTTTCCTGAAAGTTTGGCCGTACCTTTTTGTAACACCCTGTATATTAAGTACAGCAGAGGACCCAAGACCGAACCTTGCGGCACCCCATTCTTTATTGTTCCGCAGTTTGAGAAATCACCAGTTTTTTGCATATTTTGTGAACTGTTTATTTCAACTTTCTGCACTCTTCCAGTTAGGTATGATTTAAAGCATTGGAGCGCTGTCCCATTCATACCACAGTACTTGTGGCGGGCGTAGGGGCCCTTGTCTGCTGGTCGCGCAGATGATCATCTGACCCAAGTTCGGAGAGTTTCTGCTTTCTTTTGCGTGACCTCTTCTTCTTTCGCGGACACCAGTTCAGGATCAACCGGCAGCTCCGGAAGCTGGCCACATGTTATTACCCGCAGTTCGCGCCCTTTGGTGCGGCGTGGCAGGGTTCTGGCAGGTACGTGTGTCATCCGACAGTGCACACGTGGTGCATCCTTTGTCGTCGGGGCAGCGTCTCGCTACATGCCCCATTTTCTGGCAGTGAAAGCACTGCGATGCTCGCTCCATGTCACAGGGAATCAGTGCGATCGACATTTCGATATGGAGGAACCTCTCGATGGTGAAGATTTCTTCGTTTTTGGTGTGACAGGTGGGGCCCACAAACAGGAACACGAGAGATCGTGTCCTGTTTGAGTCCACAACGCTGTGGTAGAATCTGCGTTTTAGCACGTGGACCACTTCGTCTGGTGTGACAGGCCAGGAGAACTGCCGATTTTGGCCTTGACAGTTTCTTCAAAAATGGTTCAAATGGCTCTGAGCACTATGGGACTTAACTTCTGAGGTCATCAGTCCCCTAGAACTTAGAACTACTTAAACCTAACTAACCTAAGGACATCACACACATCCATGCCCGAGGCAGGATTCGAACCTGCGACCGTAGCGGTCGTGCGGTTCCAGGCTGTAGCGCCTAGAACCGCTCGGCCACTCCGGCCGGCGACAGTTTCTTCCACCTCGGTTCAGGGGTGGGAAGTTCTTTCATGACGAAGTCGCAGAACTTCTGTGTGGCAGTGTAATAGGGTGTGGTGGTCGTGGTGGATAATGACAGCAGACTGCTGTCAACCTCTGTGGTAGCAGCGAAGTCTCCTTGTGAGGTTTGCTTGGAGCTCAGTCCACGACTTTCCTCCTATACAGCGTAACAGGAGACGTGGAGCTGGCCCTTCTTCTGTTTCTGGCGGTGTGGTGAATCTGGCGGAATACACTGTAGGTGGCCCCTCGTCGAACATCACGCCTTCCATTTCAGTGGAAGAAGTGTTGGAGACGTTTGCGGCGCGTTTTATTTCCGCTGGCTGCATATAATCAAATGGTTCAAATGGCTCTGAGCACTATGGGACTTAACTTCTAAGGTCATCAGTCCCCTAGAACTTAGAACTAATTAAACCTAACTAACCTAAGGACATCATACACATCCATGCTCGAGGCAGGATTCGAACCTGCGACCGTAGCGGTCACGCGGTTCCAGACTGTAGCGCCTAGAACCGATCGGCCACCTCGGCCGGCTGCATATAATCGCCGGCTTGCCTGTTCTGATGGCGTTGCCCGCTTTGCCTCTTTTCCGGCATGGCGGACCGGTACATTTCAATTTGCTTCTCGTGAGACCGCGCTACCGGGAGCGACTTCACTAGCTGCATGTCACTCCGGTGGCAACGAGCAGCGGACATGCTATGCTTATGCTTCCAGAGTACACAATTAATTCACTTCCAGCTCCTTGTCTGGCTTTCTTCTTGATGTGTTTGGATCCCAAACCCTGGGTCTGGCCCTTTTATTTCGTATTTCAACACACACACACACACACACACACACACACACACACACACACACGCACACACACACACACACACACACACGTACGTACGTTTCTCACATAGCACTAACCAAAAGCTAATGGATCCTTCCGCATAAGACGCGATTCACCGTCATTTAATCAGTTACTATAATCGCAGAGATGGGATTACATTAGATAAGCTTCGGGCGACATTGCGCGAAGCCGAATATTTGAAGGCTGTCAATTAATCGTTGGCACTTGGACACCAGAGTCAAAATACTGCAGCCTTTTTCAGTGTAACGGCATAGCTTAGTGGTCAGCGTATAAACATGTCAAATAATGAATAGCAGAGAAAGGAGAAAGCAAAAGGAAAAATTAATATTCCCTCATTGCCAAAAAAGTGTCATATTTTCACCGAAAAATTTAAAGCTTTATTAACTTCCGTGTAATTAAATTAAATCTATGTTTAGCCGCATGGTCTAAGGCATCTTGTCAGGGGTCCGCGTGGCTCCCCCCGTCGGAGGTTCAAGTCCTCCTCCCTCGGGCATGGGTGTGTGTGTCGTCCTTAGCGTAAGTTAGTTTAAGTTAGATTAAATTGTGGGTAAGCTTAGGGACCGATGACCTCAGCAGTTTGGTCCCATAAGACCTTACCACAAATTTCCAAAGAAAATCTGTGTTAAAAATATTAGTATGCTAAAATGCACCCAGACAAGAAGTTAAAGTGTACTCTGAAGTCTCATGACTAATCACTCTAAACAACGGAGTGATTGATTTAACCTACCTCTCAATATGTTTTTTCCCATCTTCCCTTTATTTACGTCTCATTATGCATCAAGTCTCCCTATCAAATTCTTAATAATGTTTAAATTATAAGCCATATCATAACCCTCGCATTGCCCCGATGTTAAATGTCTGTGTCGCTTTTTACACATAAAATAGCTATCAAGTGGAGTCCTCAAAAGCCGGCCGGGGTGGTCGAGCGGTTCTAGGAGCTACAGTCTGGAGCCGCGCGACCGCTACGGTCGCAGGTTCGAATCCTGCCTCGGGCATGGATGTGTGTGATGTCCTTAGGTTAGTTAGGTTTAAGTAGTTCTAAGTTCTAGGGGACTGATGACCTTAGAAGTTAAGTCCCATAGTGCTCAGAACCATTTGAACCATTTTTTTGAAGTCCTCAAAAAATCAAAGTAAACTGAAGATTCCACTGCAAACTAGCAACAGTGCAGACCGTCAACCTACTCTCATACATTTGTATCCTATAAAAATTTGTACGCTAGTGACATAAAAATTATTTATTTGCTGTCATTAATCGTCAAACAAAAACTCATACACAATGAGGAAATAAGTCAACAAACCTAAGTCGAAAACTTAACAAAAAGACTGAAACCCCCCCCGAAAAAGAAACAAGGAAAGGTATCCTAAGTCCAAAAACAAAACGAACTCCAAACACCGAAAATGTATTCAATGAAAACGTAATAAAAGAAGAAAGTTTTAAAAGGAAAAACTGAAACGAAAAACAGTGTAACAATTCTTGATAATTTGGGCTATTTGTACGTATACACGAAACTGAACAAAGTTTTATGATTGTTAAAAAAAGGTAGGAGGTCGAAGATTCGAATCTCGACAAATGCAACGAAATTTCTTGTTTCTATAAATTTAATCAAAAGGCATTGATTTTCATTTTTATTCCATTAATTGGTTTAAAGGTAATGTTTTTATGTCTAATATTTTGTCGTATAATTTACCTCATTTTATTCACTTTTTTATTTGCTCTTAATTTTCTTCCTAGCATTCTTTTCTCGTTTGGAATCTGCCTGTGTGGCCTATAATCTGCAGCCAAGTGCCTACCAGGACTGATCATCGGCTGGTAATGTGGCTTCCCATGTACCGAGTGTGAGGATGGTTTCAGGTAACCAATCTCAGCGAGCAACTGAAGGTTTTTTTTACTGCTAAAACTGAAATTTTGCTGCGGAAGATTGATGTGCAAACAAACAGATTATGAAATTTTTCTGTCTTGGGTTTACTGGTAGAGGCTTGCCTTAAACGCCGTAAACAAATCGATCGTGATTTTAGTTCTGCCGCACATTGTTGATCACCGTTTTTTCGGATGCATTGCACATCGCGAGATTGTGGTTAGGTTAGGACATGCGTTTAAATTCAAGCTACAAAGCCAGTCGTTTGCCGCCGTTCACTCATTGGTCACTTAAAATCAGCTGACAAAACAGAGCTTCGGCCAATTTCGTCATATCGTGAATCGGACGCTTCCAACATTACTCCCGCTGTGTCCGCGCATCACTCATAAGCGAGCGGCAGCCGGCGGCGGAAGTGGATAAACTGCAGCGGCAAGTGACAAACGTTAGTTATCAATTAATTTTAATTAGGCTGTAGTAAATATTTGTTATTTAGTATTTTCATTTCTGTAAAGTTATTCTTATGTTTCTAATGTTTTCATATTCGACTTTTGTATAAACAACAGCACTCTCTGTCCGTAAGTTCAGTTCTCTTCTGTCCGTACATTGGGTTCGTTACAAATATGTGTTGATTGATGAACCTGCTTTTTCGGTTTTGACTTGATTGTGGTTATGACATGACAAAATTACGAGACATTGACACACAGCAGCTGTCAAAATATGGTGTATTAAAGAGCGATACATTCGCCACCAGCGGTTCGTGCTGTGGTGTTAGTAGAGGATATTCAGTGATGTCGCCCGCAACAAAAAGAATAATGAGATAAACACACACACACCCACCCACCCACCCACACACACACACACACACACACACACACACACACACGTAGACACATATACACGCACAGTATATCGACCGTCTATTACTGTCATATACCAAATAGTATTTAGGTTCTGTCTGCTGTTCCTTTTTTTCTTTTTTTTTGTTGTTGTTGCAAATTGTGTTGCTGTTACTGCACGTATCATGTTTACAGATCAGTGGTTCATACGTATATTATTATTATTATTGCTGTTGCAGTGCACGAAACCTGTCGTAACTTAAGTTCAGCGTAGTGAGATCGCCAATCCATTGTAACCGCGGGGGACATTTCATTTCCATGTACCTCATTCACTTCACGGTCACATCTGACTCATTATTATGTGGACACCTGTAACACACAAAGCTACGCCACGCCCCCCCCCCCCCCCCCCCGCTTCCCCACCCTAATTTACCATTCTTCCAGATGACTTCACGGGAAAATATGCAAGGTTGCAGCTCAAGTGTCTTCGTGACAGAAAAATGCAGGTGTTTTCTGGGTCTTTTGAGCTCGTGCACATGTGCTACACAGTCGCAGATCATCCAAAAATATTGCCCCGGGCCCCAGCCGCAGCTGGACAGGTGTGGGTGGCGCCCCTGGCCGCGCCTCCCCTACACCCACACCCAGCCGGCAGCTTCATATCGATTAGGCACGGCGAGACCATAAATCAATACCCATCTCCCGGACTGTGCGCTTTACTGCGGATGCTGTCTGTCGAAAAACAAATCGCAGCACCAAAAAATAATTAATGTAGAGTAATGATATTTCTACGGTACATTTATTTAAATGATTAACATTGCAAGACCACAGATTAATGTAAGCGTGAGGTACGTCATTGCAAATGTGAAGTGCCGGTTCATTAACAACCGGTGTACCCGCTATAATGTTGAATGCAAGCATGCAAACGTACATGCACTGTGTTGTACAAGTACCAGATGTTTGTGGGCTGGAGTTCCATGCCTGTTGCCCTTGGCCGGTCACTACAGGGACGGTTAATGCTGTTTGCGGATGAAGCTGGTGTTTCCGTCCGAAGATGTCCCATATGTGCTCGACTGGAGACAGACGTGTTGATCGAATAGGCCAAAGCAGCATGCTGAGACACAGTAGAGCATGCTGGGTTACAACGGTGAATGTGGTCGAGCGTTATCCTGTTGGAAAACACTCCGTGTAATGCTGTTCATGAATGGCAGCGCAACACGTCACCGGACTGACGTACAAATTTGCAGTAGGGTACGTGGGATAACCACGAAAATTCTCCTGCTGTCATACGAAGTTGCACCCTAGACTATAACTCTTTAAGTGTAGGTCCAATGGGTCTAGCATGCAACGGGTTGGTTGCAGGTCTCAACTGGCCTCCATCTAACCAACATCACTGATAGTAGAAAAAATAAAAGACGCAGCAAATGAAGAGCTAATAAGGGAACACAGACGTATAAAAAATAAGCCTAACAGAAAGTGTAAAATGGTTAAGTAGGAATGGGAAGAGGAAAATGCAAGGCCATAGAACTAGAGGAAAGATAGACACTGCCTATACGAAAATGAAAGAGGCCTAAAAAAAAAAAAAGCAGCTGCATTAATATCTAGAGCTCAAATGGAAAACCAGTACTAAGCAAAGAAAGGGAAGATGAAAGGTGGAAAGAATATATATATATAGGGGCTGTACAATGGAAATGAACTCGAAGGTAATATTATAGGAAGGCAAGTGGACGTAGATGTGGATGAGATGGGAAAATTTGATGGATCGCTGAAAGAATTAGGTCGAAACAAAGCTCCTGGGTTAGACGACATTCAATAAGAACTGTTGATATCTTTGGGAGAGTTAGGCATGACAAAACTAAGGCGAAATACACTTAGACTTCAAGAAGAATGTAATAATTCCAATCCGAAAGAACGCTGGCACTGTCAGATGTGGAAAATTACCGAACCATCAGTTTAATAAGTCATTGTTGCTAAATACTGACACTAATTATTTACAGAAGAATGAAAAAACAGGTAGGGAAGATCAGTAGAAACAGAAGTACAACTTCAAACAGCCAAGATTGCTACTGTACAGCATTTATTGTGATAACCGGTTCCAGCAAACTACGTTCTCATCATTAGATCTGTAAAGCATAGATCAACATATTTAAGCACGCTGTGAGCAGATGTAAAGGAGTGTAGTACAATTTTACGTAAACATGGACTATACCATGGAATACAACACACCATCTGCAGTACAATTGTGATAACCGGTTCCAGCAAACTACGTTCTCATCATTAGATCTGTAAAGCATAGATCAACATATTTAAGCACGCTGTGAGCAGATGTAAAGGAGTGTAGTACAATTTTACGTAAACATGGACTATACCATGGAATACAACACACCATCTGCAGTACATTTCACTCAATCTTGGTCAAATAAATGTTATATTGTATCATATCACAGAACAACATTTCATGAATATGAGAAAATAATATATCAGCAAGTCAAGTACAAAGTAACTGCTACACAAAACAACGTATATATTGCACTGATTATATAAGCTCATGTTCATGCAATAGCAGAATAAAGACTGAGATTTTCAAGTAAACATTATAGACGTTACAACCAACCACCAGGTAGCACAGTGGTAGAAGTCACAAAAAAATATGTAATGTTACTTTATACAAATCACAATATTTACATTATCAACATATAGCTCGACGTTTAGTTTCTAGGATGATGCTCGAGGTCTTGGTGTGAAAGACACGGATGACTAGACCACAGGAATATATCGCGTAATCCTGTAACTTGGTATCTAATACGATAAAAATAAACCTGCTATATAACATAGTCATCACAGCTATACAAATAGGGCGATGTAACTTGCAATACACAATTCACACTTAAATTTGTAGCTCTATATTAGTTACTGGCATAGTGCTTGAGGTCTAAGAGTGAAATAGAAACTGACAGGGAGAAACTGAAAGAATAGCATAGTCCCAAAAATTGTAATATCGTAATATTTAATACTTCTATTTAATAAACACCAAAAACAAAATGTGACGAAGAATGTCACAACCTAATAGTTTGTCGCCCAAAGTCTATTTGATATGTGACGTAAGTGCATAAAATAATGTTCGAGGCCAAAATGTTACGGTGAATATTTTCAGGAAAAACAATCTTTCCAGTGTGGGCTTTCCACAATTCTAATGTGTGAGCGAAAGGGAATCAGTATCGAAGAATAAGGAGACGTCAAATTTGGTGGAATTATAGAAGCGCATCATTTTGACGAGATAAATACAAATACAGTTTACATTAGAAATGGAAAGACATAATGCCATAAGTTATATGGCTATCACCATTAAGAAACAGAATGGTAAGCATACCTTCAGCATATTTCGGAAACCGACGAATACTGATGTGCCGGCCTTTGTGGCCGTGCGGTTCTAGGCGCTTCAGTCTGGAACCGCGTGACCGCTGCGGTCGCAGGTTCGAATCCTACCTACGACATGGATGTGTGTGATGTCCTTAGGTTAGTTAGATTTAAGTAGTTCTAAGTTCTAGGGGACTGATGACCACAGATGTTAAGTCCCATAGTGCTCAGAGCCATTTGAACCATTTTGAATACTGATGTGATTATTAACGCTTCTTCATGTCGTCTATTGCGTTATAAGACAGCTTATTGTAACACAACGTTATACAGAATGTTAAACTTACCATTGGATGCTAAAGGTGCAGAACAGGAATTGGCAATACTAAAACATATTGCTGCAGCTCAGGGCTTAGTCGAAGAGCTTTATGGAAAACCAAAAAACAAGTCAAGTAAAACTAACAAGTATAGTTTTACTTCAGGTCAATGCAAAAAGCTAAACCCTAAATTAAAACAGGACAAAACCGAACGGCACTTCTGGAAGTCAAATTTAATTGCTGCATTTAAAACTTCCAATACGCTGAAGTCGAAGTGAATACCACAAAATTGAGATGAGTGATGGCAAATGTAATAGAACGAGTGTTTACAAATTAAATCGTGGCGAGTGCAGTGGGTTTTATGTGGGACAGGCGGGACATCATTTATTACCTCATTTAAGGTGCATAGTAGTACTCGTAATAAAGTCATTTTCGGAGATCATCTTAGACACAGCAAGCAAAACGACTTTTCCCAAGGAGGAAAGATTAGAAACCTTAGAAAAGCTACAATTCTGAAGTTATAGGAAAAGATCTCTGAATAATTTACTGAACGACTATTTAGAATCTAATGAGAAAAGTTTTCTATTTCTATTTTTGATTAGAATTGTGAAAACTCCGCACTGGAAAGACACTGTTTTACCTTTTGCTTTGACGATATTCATCGTAAAATTTCGGCCTCGAGCATTATTTTATGCACTTATGTCGCATATCACGTAGACACTGGGCGACACTCTATTATGTCGTGACATTCCTGGTCACATTTTGTTTTTGGTATTTATTAAATTACAGAACGTACAGAAATATTAAATATTACGACATGACAATTTTTGGTACTATGCTATTCGTTCAGTTTGCCCCTGTCAGTTCATTTTTCACACTTCGACCTCGAGCACTATGCTAGCAAGTAAACCTCGAGCTACAAGTTTAAATGTGAATTGTGTCTAGCAAGCTACTTCCCAATTTGTATAGCTTTTATGACCATATTATATAGCAAGTTTATTTCTATTGTATTAAATACCAAGTTGCAGGACTACGCTAGTTCTTCCTGTGGCCTTGTGCCTATCATACCAAGACGTCGAGCACCCTGCCAGTACCTAAGCGTCGAGCTACACATTAATAACGTGAATATTTTGATTTGTATAAAGTCAGCTAAGTGACTTCATTATATAGTTTCTGTGCTTGTAACGACGTGTTTGTGGTAGTTACGAGTGGAACACTTGATGTTCCCTTTGTAGGTCCTCTACGTATGCTTAACTATACCGAGGTACCGAACAACAGTGTATGGTTGTCGAGGCTTTATGCTGCCTGTATATTATTACATGTATAATTTCACCGCATTTGTTTTTATAAGACGAACAAGCCATATAACTGAATTCACTACGTGCGTATTTAGTTTCTATTTTATATAATGTTTTAAAATTATTACAACAAAATAAGTGTAACGAACTCGTATTTAGACTATTTATTGTATGTCTTTAGTGTAGCGTTCTTGGATTTTTGGCTTGTCTTAATACTTTATATGACACGACGTTTTTTTTTTTTTTTTTTTTAGCTACTACCACCGCTGAGCCACCTCTGTAGTGTAGCGTTCTTGGATTTTTGGCTTGTCTTAATACTTTATATGACACGACGGTTTTTTTTTTTTTTTAGCTACTACCGCTGAGCCACCTGGTGGTTGGTTGTAAAGTCTATAATCTTTACTGGAGAATCTCAGTCTTCAGTCTGCTAATGTACGAACATAAGTTTGTATAATCAGTGCAATACGTACACTGTTTTATGTAACAGTGATTTTATGCTTGGCTTGCTGATATACTACTGTTCTCATGTTCATTAAATCTTATTCTATGATATGATACGATATAATGTGCATTTGATCAAGACTGAGTGAAATGCACTGCAAAAATTTGATTACAATGTGTTTGAATATGTAGGTCTATGCTTTACACATCTGATGATGGCAACGTAGTTTGCTGAAACCGGTCATCACAATAAATGCCGTAAAATAGCTATCTTGGCTGTTTGAAGTTGTATTTCTGTTTCTACATTCGTGTAGATCGCCCCCTAATTGGTAATGTCAATCATATATGGGAAAATCAGTTTCCGGGAAAATGTAGAAACACGAGAGAAAATAGTGACACCACGTCTTATATTAGAAGACAGTTTAAGGAAAGGCAAACCTATGTTTATAGGAACCATAGACTTAGAGAAGCTTTTGAAATTCTCAGGGCAGCGGGGTTAAAATACAGGGAGCAAAAGTTTATTTATAACGTGTTCTGAAACCAGAAGGCAGTTACAAGAATCGAAATATATGAAAGGGAAGCAGTGGCTGAGAAGGGAGTGAAACAGCGATGTGGCCTTACTCCGATGCTACTCAGTCTGTACACTGAGCAAGCAGTAAAGGAAATGAAAGAGAAATTTGGAAAACGGATTAAATCTCAGGGAGAAGACATAAAAACTTTTGAGATTTGCTGATGACATAGTAATTCTGACAGAGACAGCAAATGTCTTGAAAGATCAGTGTAACGGAACGGAGGGTGTCTCCAGAGGGGGATATAAAATGGACCTTAACGAAAGCAAAACAAGGGTAATGGATGTAGTCGAATTAAATCAGGAGATGCTGCGCGAATTAGATTAGGAAATGAGAACTAAAAGTGGTAGACGAGTTTTGCTAGTTGGGCAGAAAACTAAATGGTGATTACCGAAGTAGAGAGGATATAAAATATAGACTGGCAATGGCAAGAAAAGCGATAAGAAGAGGATAGAAGTTTCTGAAATGTGGAAATGTAGAAGAATGCTAAAATTAGATGGGTAGATCGTGTAACTAATGAGGATGTAATGAATAAACAGTGGGAGAAAAGAAATTTTTGGCACAGCTGGACTAAATGAAGGGAACGGTTAAACGGATGCATTTTGAAACAGGCTGTTCCAGAAGGAGTATCCCTCTCTCAGACAGCTTGGCGCAAGCTGGCACAACAAAAAATGGTTCAAATGGCTCTGAGCACTATGGGACTCAACTTCTGAGGTCATTAGTCCCCTAGAACTTAGAACTAATTAAACCTAACTAACCTAAGGACATCACACACATCCATGCCCGAGGCAGGATTCGAACCTGCGACCGTAACGGTCTCGTGGTTCCAGACTGCAGCGCCTAGAACCGCACGGCTACTTCGGCCGGCCTGGCATAACAGTGCCCGCCTGCCGAGTGTGCGCGAACTGTGCACGGGGGTGCAGTAAAGGAATCTGCTTCACGCTTACAGGGATGGGAAACAGTTCGCGTTTGAATCGTGAACACTGTATGTAATAAAACCGGTTACGAGGAGGCTATGACCAAGTAATTCATTGTAGCAGGATGTGTGTGACAGGAAAAATTCAGTCCAAGTGAAAAATAGTAACATTTTGTTACGTTTGTGAAACAAGACATTTCTTTTTTATTACAAGAGACGAAAAATTAGGAGTGAGGCCTGTTGCTGCTGCAGGACGCAGAACACTCTTCAGTGCTGCGTCATGGAGCTGCACATTTCTGCAGTTTTTATGCTCTTTATAACATTTGTTCACAACAATATGCAGAGCCAAGCATAGAAATAATATTAGCTACGTTTCTGTGTAGCTTCATAAATTCTTCGGCTTTAACATCACGATACCGTCTTAACAAACTGGTTGTGTTGTAATATCTTACCTTGAGTAGAGTGCAGTTCGTAAATCAGTGATTTCTAACCGTATTTCCGAAGGCACAGTATCAGGTGCAGCGGAAAATGGCGCCCTAAATAATTTGGGTTGATTTTATAGGTTAGATAGATCTCTGGAAAGGCTGACGGAGTTGCACAATATTTTGTTGATAAGCTGTGAAGTCTCGAGGTAAATGTAGCAATGAAAACGCTAGATATCGTGTAATCAAACAGACGTAGTTTGACAATGAATACGTTTACTATGTCATACATACTAGGAACAGCAGAACCTTTCCTTGCAGTGCGAAATTTAATCGATTTAAGCGTACCGTGATAGCAGTGAGAAAGGCCAAGTCTGCAAGCCATTTGACGTGACTGTGTGCTGGCTGCGTCTCTTCTTTCATTTCTATAAAGAGGGCGATTTCCTTCCGAATGGCAAAAAATATGTTGAGAACTTCGCCTCTACTAAGCCATCGTACCGCACAATGATAGGGTACGTCACCATTTGCTGCTGCGGGGTCTTGCAAAAATCTCTTGAACTGGCGCCCTACAAAATTCACTCATTGTACCACGACCTTCTTGACGTCGCCATATTGCACACTTTCTGCGCAAAGAGCCTCCTGGTGGATAAAACAGTGTATCCAGAATGAGATTTTCACTCTGCAGCGGAGTGTGCGCTGATACGAAACTTCCTGACAGATTAAAACTGTGTGCCGGACCGAGTCTCGAACTCGGGACCTTTGCCGAGAGGTTCACAGGAGAGCTTCTGTGAAGTTTGGAAAGTAGGAGACGAGGTACTGGCGAAAGTAAAGCTATGAGTGCGGGCCGTGACTCGTGCTTAGGTAGCTCAGTTGGTAGAGCACTTGCCCGCGAAAGGCAAAGGTCCCGAGTTCGAGTCTCGGTCCGGCACACAGTTTTAATCTGCCAGGAAGTTTCAAAACACTATGCACTTGGCACGATGCGTATCCATGTTTAGGAAATGACGAGAAGCTGATTGCTTGGAGAAGCAAGCTCCCTCAAATTTTCTTACCTCTCCTGGCGTTAAGCACTATGCGGCGACCAGAAAACAGAATTTGAACAGAGGTCACTGCATGCCACTTCTTGCAATGATTGTAGCTTGCTCGGAATGCTGCATCAGTTGAATGCTCTTCCTTGTCAACTATCTAAAATTACTTGAAAGACATCATAGTCGCCGTTGACTGTATGAAATATTTATTATTACGATTGCAATTTCGGCCATAGAGCCATTTTCAGGTAACACTGCAAAAGTTACCTAAACACAAAAAAATTAAGCACAGGGTCTATATACATAATTAAACAAACATTTCTTTAAGATAGTAGCATAATTATAAAAAATGTTGAGAAATGTACATAACTTGCATTCTGCCAGAATATAAGACTATTTTACTTAGAATACATGTCGTGCTGTTAGCAAAGGCACTCGAGTCGGTCTTCTGCTGCCACAGCCCATTAACGCCAAATTTCGCCGCACTGTCCTAACGGATACGTTTTGAGGTTATTTCACGCACTGACAACTCAACGCAAACGCTGCTGCTCTCAGTCGTTAAATGAAGGCCGTGGGCCACTGTTGTTCGTGGTGGGAGGTAATGCGTGAAATGTGGTATTGTCGGCACACTCTTGACACATTGAATCTCGGAATATTGAATTTCCGAAATGGAATGTCCCATGCGTCTAGCTACAGTTGCGACTCCTCGTTCAAAATCTGTTAATTCCCGTAATGTGGCCATAAGTTCTTCGGAAACCTTTTCACATGTATCACATAAATGCAAATGACATTTCCGCCAATGCAGTGCTCTTTTGTACCTTATATACGCAATACTACCGCCATATTTATATGTGGCTATCGCTGTTCCTTAACTTTTCTCACCTCAATGTAACAGACGGAAAGCTGCATAGTGGACAGTTAGTTAGTTGTAGGTCGATACTTTGGCATTCTGTTATTTAAACAATAAAGAAAGCATATGTATGTAAATGTTCACGTAAATCATCGCACATAAAGATCACACTACACAGATGAGCCAAAACATTATGACCACCTTTTTAATAGCGTGTTGTTCCACTTTTCAAACTCAATACAACAGGGATTCTGCTTGCGATAGATTCTACACTACTGACCATTAAAATTGCTACACCAAGAAGAAATGCAGATGATAAACGGGTATTCATTGGATAAATATATTATACTAGAACTGACATGTGATTACATTTTCACGCAATTTGGGTGCATAGATACTGAGAAATCAGTACCCAGAACAACCACCTCTGGCCGTAATAACGGCCTTGATACACCTGGTCATTAAGTCAAACAGAGCTTGGATGGCGTGTACAGGTACAGCTGCCCATGCAGCTTCAACACCATACCACAGTTCATCAAGAGTAGTGACTGGCGTATTGTGACGAGCCAGTTGCTCGGCCACCATTGACCAGACGATTTCAATTGGTGAGAGATCTGGAGAATGTGCTGGCCAGGGCAGCTGTCGAACATTTTCTGTATCCAGAAAGGCCCGTACAGGACTTGCAACATGCGGTTGTGCATTATCCTGCTGAAATGTAGGGTTTCGCAGGGATCGAATGAAGGGTAGAGCCACGGGTCGTAACATATCTGAAATGTAGCGTCCACTGTTCAAAGTACCGGCAAAGCGAACAAGAGGTGACCGAG
This sequence comes from Schistocerca serialis cubense, assembly GCF_023864345.2. Lineage (NCBI taxonomy): Eukaryota > Metazoa > Arthropoda > Insecta > Orthoptera > Acrididae > Schistocerca > Schistocerca serialis. Next base: position 717,864,758 of record NC_064640.1, read on the forward strand.
ACGTGTAACCAATGGCACCCCATACCATCGCGCCGGGTGATACGCCAGTATGGCGATGACGAATACACGCTTCCAATGTGCGTTCACCGCGACTTCGCCAAACACGGATGCGACCATCATGATGCTGTAAACAGAACCTGGATTCATCCGAAAAAATGACGTTTTGCCATTCGTGCACCCAGGTTCGTCGTTGAGTACACCATCGCAGGCGCTCCTATCTGTGATGCGGGTTCAAGGGTAACTGCAGCTATGGTCACCGAGCTGATAGTCAATGCTGCTTCGTCGTCGAACTGTTCGTGCAGATCGTGGTTGTCTTGCAAACGTCCCCATCTGTCGACTCAGGGATCGAGACGTGGCTGCACGATTCGTTACAGCCATGCGGATAAGATGCCTGTCATCTCGACTGCTAGTTATACGAGGCCGTTGGGATCCAGCACGGCGTTCGGTATTACCCTCCTGAACCCACCGATTCCATATTCTGCTAATAGTCATTGGATCTCGACCAACGCGAGCAGCAATATCGCGATACGATAAACCGCAGTCGCGATAGTCTACATTCCGACCTTTATCAAAGTGGGGAACGTGATGGTACGCTTTTCTCCTCATTACACGAGGCATCACAACAACGTTTCACCAGGCAACGCCGGTCAACTGTTGTCTGTGTATGAGAAATCGGTTGGAAACTTTCCTCATGCCAGCACGTTGCAGGTGTCGCCACCGGCGCTAACCTTGTGAGAATGCTCTGAAAAGCTAATCATATGCATATCGCAGTATCTTCTTCCTGTGGGTTAAATTTCGCGTATGTAGCACGTCATCTTCGTGGTGTAGCAATTTTAATGGCCAGTGGTGTACAAGTCCTTCACAGGATCCCGGAAGTATATGGCACCCGATGTCTACGCGCAGTTCAAGCAATTCGCGAAAATTACGGGATGGTGGTTTACAGGCACGCAGCTTGCTCCCTATATGAGCCGATGGGTACAGATCATGCACATTTGCTGGTCAAGACATCAGTGTTAGTTCACTATAATACCCCTTAAACCACTGCAGCGCGATTCTGATCTTGCAAGATGGAGTTATCCTACTGGAAGATGTCATCGCCGTAGGGGGAGACTTCAAACATGAAGCGATGGAGGTGGTCCGCAATAATGTTGACGTAGTTCACTGCTGTCATGATACCTTCGATTACCACCACGGATTCCATAGAAGCCCAACTCAGTATACCCTGTAGCATAATTCTGAATTCACCGGCCTGCGTCTGTGGCGCGTTGAATGTTTCGTACAGCCATTTGTCTGAATGACGGCGTGTAAGGACCCAACCATCGGCCTGGTATAACAAGAAATGCGATTCATTCAACAGGCGATGCATTTCTATTGATCCGCGGTGGAAACTCATTGATGCTGTGCCCACTGCAATCATAACTGGCGATGTCGTTGGGTCACACAGGAACACGTAGGGGTCGTGTGATGTGGAGCTCCATGATCAACAGTGGCCTTTAAACGGTGTGCTCCGAAACACTTGTGTCTGCACCAGAATTGTACTCTGACGTCAGATCCACCACAGATCGCTGCCTATACTGAGGATCCTATGACTTCAGCGTTTTGTGGTGAGACTTGGCCGTCCAATACCACACATCCTACTCGTTATTTTACCATTCTTCAACGACTTTTAATAGGTGTTCACGATAGTAGAACGCCAGTAGGCGACCTGCTTCACTGTTTAAGATATTCTCGTATCCAGCTGCAACGCTACAATAATGTGTATTTGTTGAAACCTCTTACCTCAGTGGATTTCCGCATTTGAGGCTAGCATCTTCCCTATAATGACTGCCTATTTGTCTCTCTTCCGCTTACATTGTATCCTTGCTTTGCCAAGTGCCTGCACCATCACTAAGAGGCATTCAGTGTCACGGTGGGCAGTGGTCATAACGTTTCTATAATATCTTAACATTTATAGCCTATTAATCCTCGTCCCCATTACTTGTGGTGGCGTAGTTTCGTACTCAGAAAAAAAAAACAGTGGTTCACATGGCTCTAAGCACTATGGGAGTTAACATCTGAGGTCATCAGTCCCCTATACTTAGAACTACTTAAACCTAACTTAAGCTAAGGACATCACACACATCCATGCCCGAGGCAGGATTCGAACCTGCGACCGTAGTAGCAGCGCAGTTCCGGACTTAAACGCCTAGAACCGCTCAGCCACAGCGACTGGGCCGGCCGTGGTGGCCGAACGGTTCTAGGCACTTCAGTCTGGAACCACGCGACCGCTACGGTCGCAGGTTCGAATCCTGCCTTGGGCATGGATGTGTGTGATGTCCTTAGGCTAGTTAGGTTTAACTAGGAGACTGATGACCTCGGATGTTAAGTCTCATAGTTCTCAGAGCCATTTGAGCCACAGCGACCGGCCGTACTCAGACATATCGCGGACCTATAAACGATGATCTCGCTCAGTAAGGAAAAAAAATTACTCCTTGCAGAGATCGAAATGGATATCCGGCGCGTACTGCTTCGATATTGCAATCTGTAAGATTTTGTTCAAATTTCAGAATACCAGCTAGAATACTGAACGACGGTTACAGTGAAGCGGAAATGGACGGACGCACGTTTGCACTCAACCATAAAAATCAATAATATTGACGGGTAGAGACCACGCCTTTAAAATGTAGGAGAAACTATGCCAACAGATATGATTATAGCGTTTCCCCCCGTACAAACACGCTTCGCGGATGGACTCCATTTCACATGGGCCAGAACGATCTACCGTTGAGGAAGCCAGAAGAAATCTATGTAAAGTTTCCATATACTATGAATTTTCGCCGGCTGGAGTGGCCGAGCGGTTCTAGGCGCTTCACTCTGGAACCGCGCGACCGCTACGGTCGCAGGTTCGAATCCTGCCTCGAACACGGATGTGTGTGATGTCCTTCGGTTGGTTAGGTTTAAGTACGAGGGGCGTTCAGAAAGTAAGCTCCGATCGGTCGCGAAATGGAAACGACTATGAAAATCCGATAAAGCTTTGCACAGATGTGTTGGGTAGTGTCTCTAGTATAACCCCAGTTAGCATCACGTCGCTCTTCTCATTTCTGAGCTCGCAGTGAGTGCGTAAAGATGTCTAGAAAATAGTGTCTGCCGCCAAATACGAGGGCCTGGTGAGAAATTTCGCCTGAAGCTATGCAGCTAACATTACATAACTGTCGTGCTGTTTCTTCTTCAAGACAATTCTCAGCCGCATTCTGCAGGGGCAATGAAGATGCTCCTGCATCGTTTTCAAATGGAAATGTGAGATTATCCACAATACAGTCCGCAATTGTCTCCCCCTGAGTTTCATCTCTGGTCACATGAACCGCTGTCTTTGAAGACAACATTTTGACACAGACAACGAGGTGTAGGCCAGCGTGGAGAATTGGCGGAAAGCACTGGCGGCTGCCTTCTATGATGAGGCTATTGAAAAGTTGGTACAACGCTATGACAAAAGTCTAAGTCAGAACGGCGACTACGTAGAGAAGTAGCTGAAAGGTGTAGCTAATTGTTACAAGTAAAACATTTCTGATGTTCACTGTGGTTTCAATTTGGCAATCAATCGGAGATTACTTTCTGAACAGGCCTCGTACTTCTAAGTTCTAGGGAACTGATGACCTCAGATGTTAAGTCCCATAGTGCTCAGAGCCATTTGAACCAATATGAATTTTCATACAAGGAAAAGATATCTCATATGTTGGAGGACACACACGTCTCAATCAGTGTGACAGATCAGCTGTGATGGAGCCCTATGTGGAGAAGGAATGTGCAGTGGGATGTGATAAAACAAAATAGTAAAAGCAAAAAATTATGGGACGAATGGATTTAGGGATCTTCTAACGTACGCGCGGTGGACAATGCAATTAACTAGAATTTAGGATGCAACATTAGCAAGTCAATGATTGTGGCTTTGGCAGCTAAAAGTTTGAAAACTTAAGAACTACAGCGTGTCCTGAAAAATAACATGAGAGGTACAGGAACAGTGGGATGTCATTATTGGATCAACACCTATAAGTGAACATACGCTATGGTAGTCAATTCAATGCTCAAGTGGGGACGAGCATCCACCACGTGACGTAATGGAAAAATGCTATTGGCACTATATACCTGTGGGTCCGGTAATGACAGCGAAATGCCCAGGAGCTCAACAGCCTTCTGTCGTTAGCTGGTGTTCGCCGGTAGCTGCAAATTTGAAGCTTTCTGTAGTAACACAATAAAATCTGACATTTATTCCTAGACCATTGTACATTATTTTATGATAAACGTTTGACTGATGTACCAGTAAGCAGTCTTAGTACTCAGGCTACCTGTGCCGGCCGGAGTGGCCATGCGGTTCTAGGCGCTACAGTCTGGAACCGCGCGACCGCTACGGTCGCAGGTTCGAATCCTGCCTCGGGCATGGATGTGTGTGATGTCTTTAGGTTGGTTAAGTTTAAGTAGTTCTAAGTTCTAGGGGACTGATGACCTCAGAAGTTAAGTCCCATAGTCCTCAGAGCCATTTGATTTTTTTGCTACCTGTTGAGAAGTGCACCTGGCTATCACCTGCAGCAACAATTTAGAACTCACTCGTCTCCTTTTCAACGTGACGATGTAACTGTTCATACTGCGCGGATCACTTGCCGAAACACGTTTTATTTCTGTGTTTATGCATTTATTTTAGGTGGAAAAATCAGAGGATCGTGATTCAGAGTAGCGTGGCTTATCAGCGGTGTTAATCTCTATAGTTGCGACCCCAAGTTGAGCATCGGAAGGTCTGCAGTGACTAAGCCTCAGCGGCATGTCTTACGACCTATCTCACGCAGGAAGTACTTAGGTCCGGGTTAATGGTGGCGTGTCTCTACATGGTGTGAATCATGATGCTGAATCGCTGGCAGCCCTCGCGTCACGTGAATCACGCAACAACGTCCAACCGTCCACTGAAGAAGCCCCTGCAGACTATGACTAGAATGAATCAGGCAGAGCTCAGAATGTGTAAAGTTTCAGTTTCCCCTCTCCTGCACTCATTCTGAGGTCAGTGTTCGTAATTAATGCGAGAATAGTCCACAGAACTCTCTTTTTACGTCAATAATGGAAGCTGTTACAAAATACTCATTAAAAAAAACAACCATGAATGAGTTATGCAAAATGGTCAAAAATCGATATTCATACAGATGTCGATTTTCTTAATATTTTTGACGTTCTCTCTCAAACGCTCGAGGGCGTGTACTTAAACTTTGGAGTAAATTGTCAGTTGCCACGCTATTTTAGTCGCACACTGTGATGCAACTATTATCAGTACCACAGCATAGATATGTGGGGGGTCATCAAACTTCATCTTCATTGTATGGAAAATATATTTATTCGACCCTCTCTATTATAAATTATAGTGCCAAAGAACACTAGACCTTTAATATGCCCACCGCTGGAGGGAATACAAGACGCAGAAAGAAAAAGTAATGGAAATAGATTGCTGATATAATCGGCCATAACAATGACATTAATAAAGTAAACTAACGATGCCCAGAAATATCAAACGAATATCTATAGATTCAATTATCTAAAACTGCGTACATTTTGGTGCGGAATGGGAGGACTGAAGACTGCTGACTGAATCGAATGGATGTGGCGTTTGGATGAAGAGGATGTGGTTTCATGGATTCCTTACGACGATCGATGACTCTTGGGCAACTCGCCACACACCTCAGATTATGCAACAAAATGCGGTACATAGCTTACAGGTGAAAAACGTCCAAGCTTAACAGTAGGTCAAAGAAACATTGTTGCACCGCTCGGAGTGGACGCGCGGTTTTAGGCGTCATGTTACGGACTGCGCGTCCCCTCCTGCCGCAGGTTCGAGTCCTCCCTCGGGCAAGGGTGTGTGTGTTGTTCTTAGTATACGTTAGTTTAAGTTAGTTTAAGTAGTATGTAAGTCTAGGGACCGATGACCTAAGCAGTTTGGTCCCTTAGCAATTTACACACTTTTGAACATTTGAAACATTGTTGCCAATTTTCGCTCAGAGACAGACAATTTCTCTTCGTCCACGAGACTCAGAGGGCCATAGACACGGGTTCCCAGGTAGATTCCGTGTTTCTTGACTTCCGCAAGGCGTTCGATACAGTTCCCCACAGTCGTTTAATGAACAAAGTAAGAGCATATGGGCTATCAGACCAATTGTGTGATTGGATTGAAGAGTTCCTAGATAACAGAATGCAGCATGTCATTCTCAATGGAGAGAAGTCATCCGAAGTAAGAGTGATTTCAGGTGTGCCGCAGGGGAGTGTCGCAGGACCCTTGCTATTCACAGTATACATAAATGACCTTGTGGATGACATCGGAAGTTCACTGAGGCTTTTTGCGGATGATGCTGTGGTATATCGAGAGGTTGTAACAATGGAAAATTGAACTGAAATGCAGGAGGATCTGCAGCGAATTGACGCATGGTGTAGGGAATGGCAATTTAATCTCAATGTAGACAAGTGTAATGTGCTGCGGATACATAGAAAGAAAGGTTCCTTATCATTTAGCTGCGGTATAGCAGGTCAGCAACTGGAAGCAGTTAATTTCATAAATTATCTGGAAGTACACAATAGGAGTGATTTAAAATGGAATGATCATATAAAGTTGATCGTCGGTGAAGCAGATGCCAGACTGAGATTCATTGGAAGAATCCCAAGGAAATGCAATCCGAAAACAAAGGAAGCAGATTACAGTACACTTGTTCGTCCACTGCTTGAATACTGCTCAGCAGTGTGGAATCCGTACCAGATAGGGTTGATAGAAGAGATAGGGAAGATCCAACGGAGAGCAGCGCGCTTCGTTACATGATCATTTAGTAATCGCGAAAGCGTTACGGAGATGATAGATAAACTCCAGTGGAAGACTCTGCAGGAGAGACGCTCAATAGCTCGGTACGGGCTTTTGTTGAAGTTTCGAGGACATACCTTCACCGAGGAGTGAAGCAGTATATTGCTCCCTCCTACGAATATCTCGCGAAGAGTCCACGAGGATTAAATCAGAGAGATTAGAGCCCACACAGAGGCATACGGACAATCCTTCTTTCCATGAACAATACGAGATTGGAATAAAAGAGAGAACCGATAGAGGTACTCAAGGTACCCTCCGCCACACACCGTCAGGTGGCTTGCGGAGTATGGATGTAGATGTAGATGTAGACTTTTGACCTGAGGTTACGCTATTAATATTGAAGTCTTCTATTACAAGAGTTGTCAACCTATCGAAAACAAAAGGTGAAAATAACTGTCGCGGGAAATTTGCCTCCCGTGCGGCAAGGACCACTCACACTATGGCTATGACAGACGGTTTTTCAGTTCTTCAGATGAGAAGCTTTGATGTATCCGTCCATACTTCATATACCTGGGATTAGCGGTTTTCACTTATTCCGAAATTTGGAGAACGAAACGAAAGACTTTTGCAAACGACAATGGGTTTCGAGAGGTAACGATAAAGTAGTCGAATGGGCAGATGGAACTCTTCAACGATTTTTCAGTAAAAAGGAAGCTTCATCCAAGGTACACGAAATGCCGATGATTACGTGCAAATGCAACAAACTGTTTTCTAGACATGCATCAGGTTAATGCTAATGAATTGTACCGCACATACAATTCCTCTGCTCTGTATCGCCATCTCATACCTAATCCCAGCGCCCGAAAGTGCCTGAACGGGAATCTGCAGACCGTTTACTGTACTGAAGGGCATGTAGATGGGACGTGTCAGTTTACTTTCAACGACACATAGCATCGTATCACATTCATTGTATTTCGTCATTCTGATCAAAACAGTTTTGGTTTCTATCTAACTTTTCGTGGACAGTCTGCTTTATGACTAACGATTTTTGCCGGCCGATGTGGCCGAGCGGTTCTAGGTGCTTCAGTCCGGAACCGCGCTGTTGCTACGGTCGCAGGTTCGAATCTTGCCTCGGGCATTGATGTGTGTGATGTCCTTAGGTTATTTAGGTTTAAGTAGTTCTATGGGACTTCACATCTGAGGTCATCAGTCCCTTGAACTTAGAACTACTTAAACCTAACTAACCTTAGGACGTCACACACATCCATGCCCGAGGCAGGATTCGAACCTGCGACCGGAGCGGTCACGCGGTTCCAGACTGAAGCGCCTAGAACCGCTCGGCCACACCGGCCGGCTTAAGTCCCATAGTGCTTAGAGCCATTTGCACCATTTGAACGTAGGTCTTCCAGCCACGTCAGGTGGTTGAAACCCCAGAGCTTTCGACCGAGCTCTACTCGGCCGTTGTCAAGTGGTACATGAGCCGTGTCGCCGTGGTCTCACCGTTATATAGTCGCACTGCTGGCTGTGACGCCACTGGTGCGCTCTTCCTCGCCGACAGTGTTAATTTTTTTCGTCCAGCGTCCGTCGCGCCCGCTTCAATCTCACGATGGCCGGGTTCCAGGCTATGATGAGCTGCGAACTGGCGTTTGTAGATATTTTTATTTCTACCGTTTCTTTTATGATGCTGTACCAAAATCTCTCCGCTCTCATAGGCCCTAATGGCAGATGTTTCGTCGAATAGATTACTCCACAGTACGCACTGTTTGGCCGACGCAGTAGCAGCTATGCTGACATGGTATTTTGTACACACTAGGCGTATTAAGTCCTTAATCATCCTTAAAATGCCTCATTGGCTGTCGTATTTTTACTGGCGGCCTGAACACTAATGAGATGTTGTGTCTCTGCAGGAGCCAGCTAATCTTTTCCGACTCTGTGTCACAAAAAGGCGAAAACGCAAGTTTCTTGTTCTCCTCTTCGGTGACGTTTTCCCTGGGTATCTCATCAGAAACAGCCTGTGGTACCTGGCGGTGATTGTAGCCGGTTTCCCGGAACATTTTCGGAGGTGGCTTGCTTCTAGTGGCAGATTTTCAGCGTCTGAGGCGACTTAAGCACGGTGGATGAGAGTGCTCAGAACGCCACGCTTTTGTGCCAGGCAGTGGTGGCAAAGAGCGTGCAGATATCGATCCGTATGTGTAGATTTACTGTACACACTGTGGCTGAGTTGCCTATTAGTTTTCCCTCTACTACCGTGTTAAAATTGTTTCAGACGCTGAAAATCTGCGACTAGAACTAAGCCACCTGCGAAAAGTCTTAGAACGACTAGAGAGTACAAAATACCATGCCAATGTTGCTGCTACTACGCCGGTCAAACAGTACATACCGTGGAGCAACACCGGTCGGGACACGAGAGGTGCTGACGTCTACGCTATCCTGAAAAATCAGCTTTAGCAGAACATACTTTAGAAAATCGATACCGAGTTCTATTCGACACATCTGTCATTAAGGCCGGCCGCTGTGGCCGAGCGGTTCTACGCGCTTCAGTCCGGAACCGCGCGACTGCTACGGTCGCAGGTTCGTATCCTGCCTCGGCCATGGATGTGTGTGATGTCCTTAGGTTAGTTAGGTTTAAGTAGTTCTAGGGAACTGATGACCTCAAATGTTAAGTCCCATAGTGCTCAGAGCCATTTGAACCATTTGTCATTAGGGCCTATGAGGGCGAAGGAATTTTGGGATAGCGTCATAAAAGAAGCGGTAAATATAAAAATGTCTGAAAACATGATCAACAAGGACGGCGATTTTACAGTTCGTCACAGCCTCGGACCTAGCCATCGTGAGGCCGAAGCGGGCGGGACGGACGCTGGACAAAAACATTAGCGCTGTTAGCGAGGAAGAGCTCGCCAGTGACGTCACAGCCAGCAGCATAGCTATATAACGCCGAGACCATGGCAACACGGCAGTCATGTACCACTTGACAATGACAGAGAAGAAACCTCGTAGGATTTTAACCATCTGACGCGGCTGGAAGCCCGAAAAGATTTTATTAATTCTTATCGCTGCGACACAATGCAGTCATACAGCTTTAAGAGTTTTCACATAAGAAATTCGAAGGCATTACTTTTCAGCAAGTCCTCGTAACTGTGGAAATAATGACAGCTGTGGAGTAAATGAACATTATTACAGATAATCTGCATCCTTCTAAGCTTGATGTCTTTTCCACAACAGCGATGACATCTTCCAGCAAGATAACTGTCTGCGTCGCGAGGCCAGAATCCTGCTGCAGTGATTTGTGGAGAAAGATAGCGAACTCATGTTGATGCAAGGCCACCAACTGTGCCTGATCTGAACCTAATGGCCGGCCGTTGTGGCCGAGCGATTCTAGGTTCGAATCCTGCCTCGGGCATGGATGTGAGTGATGTCCTTAGGTTAGTTAGGTTTAAGTAGTTCTAAGTCTAGGGGAATGATGACCTCAGATGTTAAGTCCCATAGTGCTCAGAGCCATTTCAACCTACTGGAATACATCTGGAACGCTATCTGACGCCACGTCCACACCTGCGAACTACCTACCCGTTATTTACGCGAATTGTGTGACCTGTGTGTATAGATCTGGTGTCACATACCTCCGTAAACCTACCGAGGACTTGTGGAATCCATGCCACACAGAATCGCTGGTGTATTGTTTTCCAAAGGTAGGCCAACACGCTGCTAAGCAGGCGGTTATTATGTTTCGGCTCATCAATATATATGACAAAGTGTAAGAGAAGCCTGCTATATGTCTTTCAGTTGGAGAATATATTCAACTACACAAGCACTATGGTCGTAGCTGGCGCAGGACACGACAAGCTGTGGAATCGCCTGGCTATTGTCGTTCAGCCGAGGTGACACATCCTCGCGCTGCTCGTGCAATTACCAAAGACGCTCAAAATACCGCCATCGTGACTCGAACAGAGAAACTGATAGTTGTGCATAGAAAGAGAAATACTTACTACATGAGCGTAACTTCTTCTTCTTCTTCATGCTCGTATTAATCAGCCCAAGTGCTTGAAATTCAAGAAAATCCTCAAGCAGTCAAAAGTGGTCTAGCTGTCGCGACTTCTGTGCCTCGAAGTGACTGTTCTTTAGCCCCACCCAGGGAACGCGTGTAGCTTAAGGAAGGATTCTCCATTTTCCTTATCGAAGGAAACGCTCTTGATTTTGTCTTCAGTTCAAGGGAAATGTGGTTTCCCCTTCCTTACAGTCTAGTGTCTTTAATAACTATGCTATACGGAGCAGTATGTCCATCTGCTGTGAAATGTTTGTTCGCTGTCATTTTTATATATAACTTGCGATGTACTTTTTACTCATCGTTAGCGTCTATCTCACACAGAGTGTAATAAAACACTGCATCTTTCGTGTTTTTAACAAATACATGTTTTATAGTCCTTACCCTAATTATTGCTCAATTGTACTAACCGAATTAGAAAATTACTTCTTTTATGAAGCCGAATGTATGTCGCAAGTTTACGTTTAATGTAAAGAATCACTGCACTTGACTAAATGTGTACAAGAAATACAAAAGTAAAGCAACGGAGTAGGTGGTATTTTTGTATATAAAACCGCTAACCTAAAGTACAACGAAATTTTTACAGAGTACCAACGAGGCATTTAAGATGTACACAAAAGAAGAGCTTTGTCTGATAAATGAACATAAACATATGCAGTTAGTATGAAATATAATTGAAAGCTCTATTGTAGACAGAATCAAACGACAGTATTTAAAATTTTGGGTGTTTTTCTCTGCTATTTATTGTCTATCTGATGAGATGTTCGTAAGTGGTACTATTCCCGATGACAGCTAAAGGGTTCTAAACACCGAATTCACAATTCCATAAAACAGGATACACCAATGACTACGACCATTGTAACAATTAATGATTTGTTATATTTTCTTATGAAAATAGGTATGTCTGTAACTTTGGGGTCAAACTTTTAACAGTACTCATTTTTCTAACAGCTATAAATGAAATGATTACTCTTACTAATCTTTGCATAAATGTGTAACACTTCTTTACATTCGCAGTTCATTTACAGCATTTACAGATTTATTCATTTGTATGGCATTAGTGTGCAAATTCACACAACAGAAAATGGAACTAAAAAAAATTATGTATTTTCTTCGATATCGCACCTTTAAAGAATGTTCAGTTTCATATCGGCCATAATGCAGTGTCTCGAAGTGACTGTATCTACAGGAAGGGGAAAAATGTCTTCCACATAGCGTAGAAAATATATTAAACCCACTTCTGATAAAATGAGCTGTCACTCATTTTCATTTTGAAGATCGATATTTGAGCAATCACTGCGTTCCAGTGAACGTTTTAAGTTGCAATCACTTTTCAAGAAAACTGCTGTTCATAGCTATGAGTTAAATGCACTTCACGGCATTACATGTCTTTACAGATGAACTTCACAAAACTAGATTTTTATGAAACTAGAAAAAAACAATGAGGTCAAACATGTTCGGAGCATAGTGAAGCACTTCATGACAGTTTGTTCAGGCAGTCACGTCACTTGTCGATAATATCAACCATATATGATGCGATTGAACTCCTCTGATTTAAATTCGTTATTTACAGCTGCTATTCGGAAGTATCAGACGATGATTATGAAGAAGGTAGAAAGAACTAACAACATATAGCAGACATTCCCCATTCATCGCGAAAACTAAACATTGTTCTCGATAATATCGTTATTAATTCGTATTAAAATGGCAATGACTTGTTGAGTATGTAGCTCCTCACTTCGACAATCAGGCAGCGAGTCAGGAGTAACGACATGCTAAGAGTCGTCAGGCGCATTCTTCTGGTGTTTCGGCAGATACTAGAAATGTAGTTTTTGCATTGTGTAGCTGGAGTCAGCCCAAATAGTTACTCCTCGTCACGCCTTTCATGCGACGCCCAGTGCCAACAGAAAGCATCGTTTTGTTTCTCATAACAAACAAAATTGTTTTTAAAATGGAAATTTACGTGCCAGTTTATAGAGCGTTTCCAAATTAGTCCGATATTCGTTTTATCGATCTGTAGTAACAGAGATGATAATGCGCGAAGAATAAACCAGAAATTCAGCAGCGACTTAATAGCGCTGCGTGCTCGTCGGTAGTAGTTAACAGTGGGCCAGCGCAGTTCTGTCGCTGCTGGAGTACTAGCTGCTCTTCGAGTTTTATCGTCCTGTTAATACATATCGATAAAACACATATCGTACTAGACTAATGTGGGACCGCTCTATCGAATGAGTACATAAAATGCCACTTTAAAAATAATTTGGTTTATAACGGGAAACAAATCGACGCTTTCCGTTGACGCTGAGCGTCTCATGATAGAAGTGAGGTACACTATTTGTTTGGGCTGACTCTGCCTACATGATGCAAAAACGAAATTGCAAATATCTGCCAAAACACCAGAGATAATGCGTCTGATAACTATTAGGACAGACACCCTGTATATATATCCTCTTGAATTTTGTGGTCGTCTACTAGTTTAGTTTCGACTTATTAGTTTAACAACTCCACCACCTAACCTTCATGATATTTATAACGACGCAGGATAGATAACTGTATGCATATATTTAATCCTCAAGCCACTGTACAATACATAACGGCGAGGAATTCGAGCTAATATTAGATCCCTGTCCGATTCTGTTTCCCCGCAGTGATAGCGAAATTGAGTTGTCAGTGGGCCTCCTTACTTGTCCTGGTCTCTCTTATCTTATTACCGCGGACCTTAGAGTGAAATGTTACGCACACAGAAGAATCGGTTTCACAATCTAGCTCAACAATACCTTTATTCCCACAGTTCCCAATTAAGTTCCCTGAATATAGCCCAACCATTAGTAACTGAGTGTTTACATTCAATAATGTATTCTGACGTTATTTTGCAGTATGTAAGCAACACAGAAAAGTGCGATATGATGTCAGTCACTTTCCTTCAGGAAAGGAAAGTAAATTGCTTTAACTGATAATGGATCTTTCTTCCGCAGTTAAGGCAGGAAGGACGTTATAGTTAGACTTCCGACGACATCGAGGTCATTATGGGTAGAACGCAAATAAATTTGCAGTGTCCGGGACATCGTTAAATACAAAATATTTACATTCGTCTGAAATGATTCTGAGAAAACATGAGTAACCATGATTGTCACGGTCGGCTCGCGGATAAGTTTTTCATACCCGTAATATACAGATTTGTTACATTTATCTGAAGTCTAAGCTTTCGCGAAGCTTCTCTGCAGCTTTTGCGAGTCCTTTTGCCAGTTAATGGCAGTGAATGGCCATCTTATGGCTAGGTACCGCGCGGGGTGGAGCAAGGGTAAGTCACTGGACTCGCATTCATGAGGACGGCGGTTCAGATCTTCGTACTGTCATCCAGATATAGGTTTCCCGTGGTTCCCTGACTCGCCAAGGATAAATGCTGGAAAAATAGACGACCGATTTTCTTCTATATGCTTCCAATATCTGAGCTTCTGCTCAGTCGCTAATGACCTCGTCGTCGACAGGACGTTCACCCCTAATTTCCTCCCTTATAGAATTGTTGTTCATGTTCGCTGAGATCCGATCCTGATGAGTCGTGACGGTGCCTCCTTTCCCGTGGGTGAAGGGCACGAGGTGGCAAATGTGCAAATACCGCGCGGCGTGCAGAACTGCAGAGAGTTGGGACACTGCACCCGGTTCGCCACGAATCTGCGGGTCTGCGAGTCGTAGATGCACGAGTAATAGTGCAGCGACGAGGTAGGGTCTGGCATCTTGCCGCGCTGGAAACAGGCTGGAGGCGGGGCGGGGGTCGGTGGCGTCGTGGTCGTCGACGTCGTCGTCGTCGTCGTCGTCGCTGGGCTCGGCAGCGGCTGCGCAGTAACGGCTCCAGAAGTGCAGGACGTCGACGACGACACCTGACGCCCGGCCGTGTGTTGAATTGACGGCTCCGTAAGCTCCTTGAAATTCTCTTGCGGCCGTGTTGTCTCGATTTCATCTGAGTCATAATCGAACTCATCCTGATCTGCATAATAGGATTCAGTGGGGTTGTCGTCATAGGTAGCAGGCGTGGAGTCTCCAGAAACGGCCTCTTCAGCGTACCCTTCTGTCGCCTCCGAGGAAACACTCGTACTTACGACTGGGAGAAGTACCTGGAAGTACAACGTGTGTGAAATAAATTTCATATACTACGATTTGTCAGGTTATTGAACTTGTAAAATCTAATGAAAGACGTAAATTTCAGATAAAAGACGTAGAATAACTGAGGTTAGGTTCTTACGTTTCATCCAAATCGATACAATGCTGTGATAAAACCTTGGGCTCGTATTCGATACGATGGCAATTCAAAAACTAGTCCGACCATCTAGAGCAGGCGTCTCCAAACTTTTTAGTCCGCGGGCCACATTGACTCTTCCACGAAGTCATAAGGGCCAAGATCTACCTAGAGGGATTAAAGCACCCTTGATGTGTGTATACACTAAAATCAGATGTGACATGTTGTGGCAAAAAAATGACCAGGAAAATGATGCGGCGCAAGTGAAAAATGTTGACACTCTAGGGATCATGTTATCAGTGTGGTATCTCTGAACAGTAGCATCTTCAATGTCGTATTGCACTGCAATTTTGTAGTCCACTTACAGTCGTTCAGTCCTTTGAGAATTTAGAAAATGGTGTAAAAAACCGGGATTTTAAACGTACGCGCTCCTTCTTTTTATACGGGAAGCACTTAGAGCGGTATTTAGATACTTTCTTCCGAGGCCCCATTATGCAGTACACGCGTCTGCTAATATTTCCTCATTTTCGTTGATGGTGGAAATGAGTTCCCCATTTCTTCATCTGATTTCAATAATAACAGAACAGAATGAATCGTACCAGGCCCGGTAGCGATGCGAAGCCACCCGCCGGCCGCCGCACGCTGATGCAGTAACGAATGATTTCATCGTCACCAGCGTCCACAGCCGACCGCGGAGATAGCCGCAAATCTGCAAAAAAACGATCAGTGCAACTAGTATCTTTTCAAAAGACGAAGCTTCAGAAATTATAGTTTATTTGCCCCATAATGAACAAGAATCACTGTAGTAACGTTTGTTGTCTCTAGATCTTAAAATGAAGAATAAACTACAGTTTAGCACTTTATTTTCTGTGCACACTTTTGGAACATTCTCTTATCTTCAGCTAGCTTATTGTTTAAGTCATGGTCACTGCTGTATTCCAAGTGTGTAGAAGTTTTGTTTTTAACCATGGGTACGTAAGGGTCTATAACGTAACACTAACTGCACCGCTAAAGACGGCTGGAACATTCAGAATACAGTTAATAAATGAACGGTAACGACGTAATGACACCATAACAGCTAAAGATAAGCGAAACATAGCGGAACGAATGACAAGGAAGTAAATGAATAGTAAGAAAGGAGCTGACTGCTACATTCCTTTCTTTCCCCTCCCACTCCCCCCCCCCCCTTCCTCCTCCCCCCACTCCCCCCCCCCCCCCTGAACCACGGATGTTACCGTGGTGAGTTTGCTTGCGTGCCTCAACCATACAGCTAGCTGTACCGTTGGTGCAACCACAACGTAAGGGTATCTCAGAGAGAGCAGACAAACATGTGGTTCCTTAAGAGGGGCAGCAGCCTTTTCAATAGTTGCAGGGGCAACAATCTCGATGATTGACTGATCTGACCGTTTAACATCAACCACGATTCAATCGTGACAGGGGACTGGAGTTTGATAGTAGGAAAAGGAAGAGAAGGAAAAATATTTGGAGGTTGTGGACTGGGGGAAAGGAATGAAAGACGGAGGTGACAGGTAGATTTCTGCACAGAGCATAATTTAAACATCGCAAACACTTGGTTTAAGAATCATGAAAAAAGGTTGTATACGTGGAACAGACCTGGAGACAACGGAAGGTTTCGCATTGATTATATACATTTAGGAACGAGATTTTAAACTGTAAGATATTTCTAGGGACAGATGTGGACTCTGACCAAAATTTATTTGTTATGAACAGCAGATTAAAACTGAAGAAAATGCAAAAAGGTGGGAAAGTATGGATATGGGACCTGGATAAGTTGAAAGAACCAGAGATTCGTGAGAGTTTTAGAGGGAACTTAGGTAACTATTGAGTACAACAGGGAAAGGAGTGCAGTAGAAGACGAATGGGTAGCTTTGAGACATGAAATAGTGAAGGAAGCAGAGGATCAAATAGGTAAAAAGAGAAGGCATAGTAAAAACCACTGGGTATCACAACAGATACCGTATTCAATTGATGAAAGGAGAAAATATAAAAATGCAGCAAATGCAGCAGGCGAAACCGAATATCAACGTCTAAAACTTAAATTGACAGGAAGCGCAAAAAGGCTAATCAGCTATGGCTATAGGACAACAGGTGAACCACTCTTTCCTAAATTTCTCCCAATAAACCGAAGTCGACTAATCGCTTTCCCTACCACAGTACTTACATGCTCGTTCCGTCTGATATCGCTTTGCAACGTTACGCCCAGATATTAGGACGACTTGACTGTTTCAATCAGGGCACTAGTAATACTGTATCCGAACATTACAGGTTTGTTCTTCCCACTCATACACGTCAACTTACATTTATCCACATTTAGGGCTAGCTGCCATTCATCGCACCAACGGGAAATTTTGTCTAAGTCGCCTTGTGTCTTCCTACAGTCACACCACTCGACGCGCAGGTCGCCGAAGTGGCGTCAAATCGAAAGACCTGCACCAGGCGAACGGTGTACCCGACGGGAGGCCCTAGCCACACGACATTTCCATTTTTACAGTCACACCACTTCAATACCTTACCGTACACCAAGGCATCATCAGCAAACAACTGCAGACTGCTGCCCACTCTGTCCGCCAAATCGTTTATGTACATAGAGGACAAGAGTGGTCCTATCACACTTCCCTGGGACACTCCTGACGATACCCTTGTCTCTGATGAACACTCGCCGTCGAGGACAACAAACTGGGTTCTATTATTTAAGAAGTCTTCGAGCCACTCAAATATCTGCGAACTTATTCCATATGTCCGTACCTTCGTTAACAGCTTACAATGGAGCGCCGTGTCAAATACTTTCCGGAAATCTAGACATATGGAATCTGCCTGTTGCCCTTCATCCATAATTTGCAGTGTATAAAGTGAAAAACGTTTGGCATCATTTCACCACGGCTCGACTAGACATTGCATCTGGTCCATATACCGCCAGAATTTCACGGTGAATCTGTGTGCAGTATAGACGTGTTGCCTAGAGGAAGCGTTCTGTCCCGTGGACCTTAACTTTGCAGTGTATATGCATTTGACGCACCATTTCACTTCCACCCTGTAATGCACCTGTTATCCGTTCCGCACCGCACAGCTATGTCTGCGGCAAATCCAAAACATGTACTCTCTTCTGACAGTGCGCCGTTCTTGTTGCATAGTGATCTTAGAGTCGAACGGCATGCTATGTAACTAGCTTTGTGGAGCCCCCTTGTATATTCACTTCTGGAAATTGAAATAAGAACACCGTGAATTTATTGTCCCAGGAAGGGGAAACTTTATTGACACATTCCTGGGGTCAGATACATCACATGATCACACTGACAGAACCACAGGCACGTAGACACAGGCAACAGAGCATGCACAATGTCGGCACTAGTACAGTGTATATCCACCCTTCACAGCAATGCAGGCTGCTATTCTCCCATGGAGACGATCGTAGAGATGCTGGATGTAGTCCTGTGGAACGGCTTGCCATGCCATTTCCACCTGGCGCCTCAGTTGGACCAGCGTTCGTGCTGGACGTGCAGACCGCGTGAGACGACGCTTCATCCAGTCCCAAACATGCTCAATGGGGGACAGATCCGGAGATCTTGCTGGCCAGGGTAATTGACTTACACCTTCTAGAGCACGTTGGGTGGCACGGGATACATGCGGACGTGCATTGTCCTGTTGGAACAGCAAGTTCCCTTGCCGGTCTAGGAATGGTAGAATGATGGGTTCGATGACGGTTTGGATGTACCGTGCACTATTCAGTGTCCCCTCGACGATCACCAGTGATGTACGGCCAGTGTAGGAGATCGCTCCCCACACCATGATGCCGGGTGTTGGCCCTGTGTGCCTCGGTCGTATGCAGTCCTGATTGTGGCGCTCACCTGCACGGCGCCAAACACGCATACGACCATCATTGGCACCAAGGCAGAAGCGACTCTCATCGCTGAAGACGACACGTCTCCATTCATCCCTCCATTCACGCCTGTCGCGACACCACTGGAGGCGGGCTGCACGATGTTGGGGCGTGAGCGGAAGACGGCCTAACGGTGTGCGGAACCGTAGCCCAGCTTCATGGAGACGGTTGCGAATGGTCCTCGCCGATACCCCAGGAGCAACAGTGTCCCTAATTTGCTGGGAAGTGGCGGTGCGGTCCCCTACGGCACTGCGTAGGATCCTACGGTCTTGGCGTGCATCCGTGCGTCGCTGCGGTCTGGTCCCAGGTCGACGGGCACGTGCACCTTCCGCCGACCACTGGCGACAACATCGATGTACTGTGGAGACCTCACGCCCCACGTGTTGAGCAATTCGGCGGTACGTCCACCCGGCCTCCCGCATGCCCACTATACGCCCTCGCTCAAAGTCCGTCAACTGCACATACGGTTCACGTCCACGCTGTCGCGGCATGCTACCAGTGTTAAAGACTGCGATGGAGCTCCGTATGCCACGGCAAACTGGCTGACACTGACGGCGGCGGTGCACAAATGCTGCGCAGCTAGCGCCATTCGACGGCCAACACCGCGGTTCCTGGTGTGTCCTCTGTGCCGTGCGTGTGATCATTGCTTGTACAGCCCTCTCGCAGTGTCCGGAGCAAGTATGGTGGGTCTGACACACCGGTGTCAATGTGTTCTTTTTTCCATTTCCAGGAGTGTATTTACTCACTAGGGCGACAAGTCCACGACCTCGACTGTTTTCCCATAATTCCCACCTCAATTCCTTGAGCATCTAGCGCACTTTCATGTACACTACTTTAAATGTTTAGACACACTGAAACACTGAAGCCGTGCTCTATACTAGTTCGCACTAGAGGCTTGATAAGGTTTCCTTTATAAAAGCATCGGATTTTCCTTCAAACTTCCGATCATTCACCTTCCCTACTACAGTTATCACTCCATTTCATATCACTTCTTACCTTTACCGCTAGGTATTTAAGCACTACAACAGATTCATAAAGCTTCCTGTTTATTCTGCAAATTGGCATTACCGAGTTCTTTCTCTCGTTGATACACATAGTCTTACATTTATCTCCAAAAAATGTTCAAATGTGTGTGAAATCTTATGGGACTTAACTGCTAAGGTCATCAGTCCCTAAGCTTACACACTACTGAACCTAAATTATCCTAAGGACAAACACACACACCCATGCCCGAGGGAGGACTCGAACCTCCGCTGGCACTAGCCGCACAGTCCATGACTGGAGCCCTAGACCGCTCGGCTAATCCCGCGCGGCACATTTATCTCCAATTAAGGAAATGTGCCATCTGGTAGACCGATGTAGACATTGTATTTCTGAGTTTTCTTACAATCACCTAGTGACTTTATCTTAAAGCAGACAGACAGCGGTGCTGTTCCCATTCGCCAAATCGTTTATGTATATTGAAAACATCAGAGGTCTTATGCTTCCTTAAGGCACATCTGATGTTCCTTTCGTTTCTTTTGAACATTCTCTGTCCAAAGTAACGTCCTGGATTATATCATTCGGAAGCTTTTCGAGTCACTCAAATATTTGAGGTGGCCGCTGTGGTTGAGCGGTTCTAGGCGCTTCAGTCAGGAACTACGTGGCTGCTACGGTAACAGGTTCGAATCCTGCCTCGGGAATGGATGTGTGTGATGCCCTTAGGTTAGTTAGGTTTAAGTAGTTCTAAGTCTAGGGGACTGATGGCCTCAGATGTTAAGTCCCATAGTGCTTAAAAAAAAACTGAGATGATACTTTGTATGGTCGTTTGTTCCTTTCTTGTCAGCAGTGTTGTACAGTATAGAACGTCTTTCGTAAATGGTAACGGGGACAAGTGTATATCCGTGAGTGGTCATTCAGGGTTACGACCAGCATGCATCTTGGAACATTATACAGTACCGTCACTGACTATCTCAATGGCTATGAATTGCAGAAACGTCTAACAACAACGAAAACACCAAAGAAGTTGAAATCACTGTAGGTTGTCTGTTTTATCATGGAAGATGCCTTTATTGCATTACTGGCCAGTTTCAGTCTTTCAGCAATTTCAAATTATAATGTTAGTGATGGGTGTGTCACAACTGTAACCAGTTTCATGCTATGTGGACACATACATGCAATAGCTCATATATGTAAAACATGTTTGTTTTGAGAGTTCTCTGTAAAGTGATCGTAACCACAGTATTAACTCAGTCCATAGAATTTCTGGGAGCGCTGTGACTAAACTCTTTTTAATATTTCAATGGCTTGTATGAATCATCTGCTACGTATTTTTAAGTACACTAAAGATAGCAAAAAATTATAAAATTATTCAATTTAAAAAAGTAAAAATTGAAACAATTGTTATTGAAACTTTCTTATTAATGCATTTCAGGCAATGCCCATCTTCAGAGTATCTGTCAGAAAACATCACAGCTGCCAAACGAGTGCAAATTATGTATGACACATACAGGTTCATCAACAAACAAGTCGACATACCACAGAAAAACCTTACTTCAGAATATCATGTCAAATATTATGTACTGTAACACTGGTGCTCAATTGAAGTGCTATGCCATTACAAAATTAGCTATCATAACATACCACTAGCTAGTATTATTGTAGGGATGCTGGGATATTATGTCAAATTTTGATGGACAGTTGTTAGCAAAATCAACTATAAAACCATAAAATAACTGTAAACCATGATAAATGTTTTTTTTTTTCCTTTATGAAAACTAAGAATCATAAAAGTGCGAAAGATCACATTCAAACAAACATTCATCAATTAATACATGTAGTATGAGCAAGGGATGATGGGGTGGGAAGGGAAGTGAAGGGAAGGAAAGGAGGACAAGAGAGACACAGTGGGATGAGTATAAAATAATTGCAGGTTATATAAATGACAGCCAGCATTGGCAAACTTAAAATATGGAAGGGAGACCTACTGTAAGTCTTTAGATGTTGCAGAAACACATAATAAGGGAAAAGTGAAATTTCTTTATAGTGCATAAACACGTTATTAAATTATTGCAGCTGTATATATGTGAGCAGGTAATGTATTCCATATAATATTAATTACAGGGAGGAGATTAGTGTTTAACGTCCCAATGACAATGAGGTCATTAGAGACGGAGCACAAGCTCAGATTAGAGAAGGATGGGCCAGGAAATCGGCTGTGCCCTTTCATGGAAACCATCCCGGCATTTGCCTGAAGCGATTTAGAGAAATCAAAGAAAACCTAAATCAGGATGGTCAGACATGAGTTTGAACCATCATCCTCCCAAATGCGAGTCGAGTGTGCTAACCACTGTGTCACCTCGCTCGGTAATATTATTTACAATCGATGAGTAAGTCGGAATTTGAAGAAGCATGGGTGGATACACACTGGAATGGGTAGGAGGATTGTGGAGAAGCATAGGGCACTCAGAAAATTTATCTTTATTGACTTATAATGCCACTGCACTAACAAAATCATAGTACAATAAAATATCTTAAAATTTACAAACACCAAAAATGCAATGAAGAGCAGCAATAGTGTTCACCAGGCCTTAGAAGGGATCATGTACAGCACCATTAAATGTAGGAAAATGACATGTGTTTGAATACGCCTTGAATAGCAATAAAATTATAGTACTGTTTTTCATATTTACTAAGAAATCATATATTCTGTCAGTGGTTAAAAAACACCACGTCAGTTTATTTTTACAATGATTACTTGTGGGATGCACAGGGGGGAGGAGGGGGGGGGGAGGAAGGAAAAAAGGTGGAGTTGATTGTGCATGATTAAATGGAAAGTGACCATGCATGATCAAAGGAAGACATACATTGAAAATAAATTAAACTTAAGCTATGGGAGGAAAGGGGAGAGAGGGACTTAGCACAGGGAGGCACATGAAACAAGGGCAGAAGGGAATGGTACCTTCATTTGATTGTGGAACCACAGGCCAGACAGACACCATTTTACTGTTCCTGGTACTGGTGACTGCAAATGCCAACACTAACAAGTAAATGTAGATGCCATCTTATAATGACTGGTGTTGATAGTCATTAGGTGCTGGCTGCAGTAATATGGTCTTTGTGAAACCAATCTGCCCTGTGGTTTTGCAGTCAGGTGAAGGCTTTCTGTTTTCTCCCTGTATTTGGATATTGTTTACTGTTGTGTATAATAAATGACTTATTTTTTTATCTTCATGGAGTATTAATGAAATGTTTTATGTGTTTGCATATTCAGCCAAGCATGAGATTGTTTGTAATGTTTGAATTCTTTGAGATAATATGTAATATATATATTGACTATCTAACAAATTACCAGATGAAAGCAGGCTTGCTATTAATTCATAAAGTACACTGCTATAAAAATTGCAGTTATGCATTAGGACATGTGGTCCGCAGTGTTATCATAATATTGTGATATTATCTACTATGGCTTTGTACACCTCATCACCCCAAGCCCCTCACCCTCACCCTTTTATTTCCTATTTAGCTTAGTTCTTCCCTTGCCCATGCCTGCTCACCTTTTCATTACTCATGCAAAATCCAACCCATCCCCACCCCCACCCTAATGCACTGTGTGATTAGGTCAAATCTGCCAAGGAAACCAAGGCCTGATACGATTCAACCAACCCATGTGGTCTAGCACATAGAACAACTTTCATTCTGTGGTGTAACATTGAGTAAGATGAGTAGAGTCTAAACTGGCCAAGGAATCAGACCGCTCTTCTAGCCAACCAGGAAAATTAAAGAAACATGATCTGTCAAAAATACTCTCAGCCTCAGAGTACCGGAGATTTATAACATTCTTTGCAAGTGCAGCATCTGTTATGTAGGGGAGTCTATACAGACTGTTGCTAATTGCTGTGTTGAACATTGCCACCTTAAATACAGAAACACTAAAAACAGCAGTTCCCAAGAACAGTCTAATGAAGAAACAGAAGACTGTCTGTACAGACAAGGATTCAGGCACATTATTCCAACTGTTGGGTGTCTGCGATTAGGGAAGCAGTAGAAATTAGACTGTATGGCTGCAAATTCAAGAGACACTGGTAAAGCACTTAGCAATTTATTTATTTGTTTACTGTCTTTTTTAGGCTTAGCTAGATACAAGAACAGATCAAATGCCACACATAATTTAATATATATGAATATAAACATATTTTTGAAAAATTCAAATTAAGTAGTATAACTAAAGCAATTCACTTGAGAAAGAAATATTGCAGAGGAAAACTTTATATATTTCTATATCTACACACATACTCTGCAAGCCACCATGTGTAGTGTGGCAGAGGGTATCTTGGACCACTACTAGTCATTTTGTTTTCTTGGAGTTTTCAAATTGACATGGCTTGAAAACCAAGATTTTATTCATTTCCTTTCCTGTTCCAGTCACACATAGAGAGAGGGGAAAATGACTGTCTAAATGCCTCCATATGAGCCCTAATTTCTCTCACCTTATCCATGTGGACCTTACGTTAAATGTACATTAGTGGCAGTAAAATCGTTCTGCAGTCAGCTTCAAATGACAATTCTCTAAATTTTCCCAACAGTGTTCCTCAAAACAAACATTGCTCTCCCTCCAGGGATTCCCATTTGAGTTCCCAAAGCATCTCCATAGCACTTGCACACTGTTCAAAACTACCAGTAACAAATCTAGCAGCCCACCTCTGAATTGTTTCAGCGTTTTCCTTTAATCCTGGTGGGGATCCCAAACACTCTAGCAGTACTCAAGTATGTGTTGCACTAGTGTCCTATGTGCAGAGTCCTTTACTGATGAACTACACTTTTCCAAAACTCTCCCAATAAACCAAAGTCAACCGTTAATACCTTATGTACTACTACCCTTACATCCCCGTTCCATTTCATATTGTTTTGCTACATTATGCCAAGATATTTAAACACTATAACTGTAATGCTATATTTTGAACATAACACAATTGTTTTTCCAACTCACCTGCATTACATATGTTTTTCTACATTAGAGCTAGCTGCCATTCATCACACCAACTAGAAACTTTGTCTAATTTGTCTTGTATCCTCCTAAGGTCACTCAACAAAGACACCTTCCCATACACCACAGCATCATCAACAAACAGCTGCAAATTGCTGTTCACCTTGTCTGTCAGATCATTTACATACACAGAGAATAATAGCAGTCCTATCGCACTTCCATGGGGCACTCCTGATGATACCCCTGTCTCTGATGAATACTCGCCATCGTTGACAATGTACTGGGTTCTGTTACTTAAGAAGTCTTCAAACCACTCATATATCTGCATACCTATTCTGTATGATATTCATCATCTGATATGAGTGATGGTGCTGCAAGCTATGTTGGACAGCAACACAAATATAGCCTACGAATGCAGAGAACGTCACCTTAGCATATGCCATATGGTGATGGAGGCTGTTATGAAAAGCTTTGGATTTTATACAAATTTGATGTGACAAGTTAACAGAAATTTTTGGCTATGTGAGTAAAGTTATTGTGTAAAACTAATAGCTCAGCATCTTACAAAAACTCTTCAGGGTCCTTGGAAGTCTTAGACTTACATGTCAATATATTTACTCCCTAATAATACTTGTTGTTTACAATAGGGGTAAATTTACTATGTTCAGTGAAATGAACTTGCAAAATACTGGAAGTAAAAATAATGTCCATGTAGACTGTGCATCTCTGCCTATGATTCATAATGGAATTTCACATTCTGATACAAAAGTCTGTAACAGGTTGCTGCTAGACATCAGGCAGAAAACTGGAAATCCTAAGATATTAAAGAAATACAATGTAAAAAATTATCTTATTAGCTTCTCCTTCTATAATTAATTATAACAAGCATAATGTTTTGACTCAAGGATGCATATGCTGTTTAACATTAAGGTTCGATTTAAATAGAATTTTAATGTTACTGTTATATGTAAGGCTGACAGTACTCTTTGTACAATTACAAAATGCTTTGTATAAAGTATATGATAAAAACAGAACGTGAACAAAAAACTATTTTTAGCTTTCAGGACCATTCATTACATCCTCTGGGAAGATGGATATGGTTTGCAAGATTGGGAGTGAGGGAGACATCACTTAGACCACTCATGTAGAACACTTGGGTGACTCATTCATGAGTACTGCTTCAGCGTTTGAGATCCCCACCAGGTCAGATTAAGCCAATACGTTCAAGTGACTCAGAGGTGGACTGCTAGATAGGTTACCAGTAGGTTCAAACAATGTGCAAGTATTATGAATAAGTTTGGCAAACTCACATGAGAATACCTGGAGGAAAGACGATGTTCTTTTTGTAGTACACTAATGAGAAAATTTAGAAGATATAAGAAATCAGGGCTCTTATGGGGACATATTGATAGTCTTTCTTATCTCAATCTATTTGCGAGGGGGACAGGAAAGGAAATGATTTATATACAAGGTACTCTCCACCATGCACCATACACATGCATATTACGGACAGATACCGTACACAAACTGGAAAAATGCAAGGGGCATTCCACTGCGTATCTTTTACCATCTTTGATTCGTTTTTCCGCATTTGTTACTACTGGTATGGGTGCAAAAACAAATTTGTACTGCCAACATCTGAGTGGTAGTTCATTAATAAGCTGCACTTAATATGTTAAAAAGCATTTAGAGACATTGTTCTGAAGGTGTAATATATGTTATACTATAAATCACTCTGCCATTCAACTAATAATTCTTAATCAATTGGTGTAAGTCCATCACGTATGACCCTTATCTGTGTAACTATGACAACGCTACGGATTAGTATGTCACCATAATCGAGATTA
This sequence comes from Schistocerca serialis cubense, assembly GCF_023864345.2. Classification (NCBI taxonomy): domain Eukaryota; kingdom Metazoa; phylum Arthropoda; class Insecta; order Orthoptera; family Acrididae; genus Schistocerca; species Schistocerca serialis. The sequence goes on from NC_064640.1 coordinate 717,891,537, forward strand.
TTCACATTCGAGCCTTGTTTGTACATTTAATTCTCATAATGGAGGCTTCATTCAAGCAATCTGTATTGACTTGACGGTCAAAATAACAGCTGAGAGCAGGTCTGTATAAATGCTGTGGCCAACAGGTAATGACATCACTTATGTAAATTGAGCTGCTTACAGGTATACCTCCATGGCACTTAACCTTGAGGTTGCCACTCACTCACTCACTCACTCACACACTCACTATACTGACGGGCCTGCCTTGGCCAGAGGTAAGGAGTTTAAGCTGGTTGAGCTGTTCCTCCTGAAGTCCTCTCTGTTGGGAATGTTTTTTCTTCATGTGTTGGATTGGCCTCTGGTTTCTGTGGATGCAGAAATTTATCTGCCGGCTGATTCTGGCGGCTTCTTCTTCTTCTTCTTCTTCTTCTTCTTCTTCTTCTTACTGCTTCCTGGCTGCCTGAATTCTATGTTCTTCAGGCGGGAGAAGTCCACTGGCGGCGTCTGTTGCTGGATGTACATGACTGCTTGCTCAGTCATGTACAGCCAGTCATCATCAGTGAAGATCGGGTGTTTGTTTATTAGCTCCAGATCTCCACGCCTGACGAGTTCCCTCCTGTTCAGCTTCTGGTTCAAGGGTTTGCACCCCCAGTGGAACGGATAAGGTTTATGAGGAAGGGGAGGGATGTTATCTACCGTGAAAGGGTAAGGATGATCATGATGGGGGTAGCTACCGTCGCGCAGGGAATCTGAGCTACCGTCGCACAGGGAATCTGTGATCTTGGTGAGCACCTCCCTCACACAGTTCTTGTTGGTGAGGGGGAGGCACTCAAACAGCTCGTTTTCTTCTTTTCCCTTGGTCTCCATTGGCACTCGTTTCCGCAGAGACAGGAGTGATGACTGCTTCCGTGGGGGCCGTCTCCTTGTTGTTGGTGGTTTTCCCCGACTGCATGACCACCTCCCTAGCAACCTGCGTTGCCGCGTCGACCAGGGAGGTGGTCGTTTGTGTTGCTGTGTCTAGCCTTGTACTGGTGGGGGTTGGTGCCGCATCCGGCATCATGCGGTACGCGAGGTACAAGGCGACCCTTAGTTGAGTCACCTCCTGACGCATCTCTTCTAGTTCTGCTCTCAGGGCCACTCTCTCCTCTGCCATGGCAGATTTGAGCACGGTGATTGTGTCCTCGTTGGCTTCCCGCAGCGCTTGGCGGAAGGCGTCCACGTCATCTTGGTGGCACAGCCCGCTTTCCCTACTAAGATCGGAGGGCAGGGTGTCCACCTTTTCTTCATGTTGGGCCACCTCTACATATGTGGTGGCCAACTTCCACTGCTTCCACATCTTCAGATAGCTGCAGCTGCTTGCGTTTGCGGCGTGCGAGCCCCCGCAATTTATGCACGCTGCTGCAGTACCTCTTGGTTTGGTGCAGTTCCGTGTGTCGTGTGGTTGCCTGCACTTAACACACGCAACCATGCCGTCGCATTCCCTGGCTATATGTCCCAGCTTTTGGCACTTATAGCACTGTAATTGTGCCACAGGCTTCCACTTCTTCTTCTTGTTGCCACAACCGTTGCTCCTGACTGCATTTAGCAGGAGCTCAACAGCAGCAGCAATCTTGCCTCTTCCTCCATTCCTACTCCTCGGCATGGCGTTGGCTAGTGGCATTGGCGTGCATGAGCGACGGTAATGAAGTGAGCCGCAGAGAGTTGAGCCACGTGTGTCGAGTGCATGCCGTCGTTTACATCAGAGATATAGAATAGATGTGGTGCCATCTCGTTTAGAAGTTAAGAAACACTACGTATCGGCTGATTGGTAAGCTGTTGTAGGTGCCTGTACTTGTACTAGTTTATTAAACCATTGATGTGCAACATTATTTATCTAGGAAACTGAGACATAAAATAAAAAATCTGATTCAAGATATGCTATCGGTGCACTCACAGAAACAAAAGACTGATATATTTCACTGTAGTGGTTCCACGCTCGTACGTACTGACATTCTCTCAACGTATAAATTACATTATGGTTTGAGTCCGAAGTGATGATTGCAACATAAATGAAAACTTCCTCTCTGATTTTGTTCTTAGTACACTGTAAATTAAAGTGTGAATTAATCGTTTCTGGGTGGTAACACCTTTAACTGCACCTGCAGCTTCAGTAGAGTGAGTTGAGTACCTCTGCAGATGCTGTTGGCGGTCCCAAGACCAGATAAAGGAGGAGGGTTGGCCACTTAAGGAGGCCGTAAAATGGTGGATACAAATTACTTCGAGACTGTTTTTGTTAGGGAAAGTTAGAAGGAGCTATTGCAGGAAGCTTGGCTGCAGTACAGTTATAAAATTTAGAATGTAAAACAGCGACTAGCTGGAAGTATGGTTCAAAAAAGTTTATTTAAATCAAACCATCACCGGCTTCAGATTTATTACAAGTCCATCTTAGATGGCACCTACAGATTTTGTTATTTTCCCGCTAAGGCTTCGTTTCGTAGCCATAGATTTTGTGAACTTATTTTATTTATTTATTTATTTAGCTTATGGCATATAACACATCATATAGAAAAGACATAAAAATCATAAGACACAGAAATAAAGAGTAGTCACAGTGTGTAACATATTGTTGTAGATATAAAAGTGTTTAAAAGTAGTGTATATAATAAACAAAAGTTCACTAACAAACATCCAGATTTGTGACATAGTCTATTGCACTTTCAGTCGCGGTCAGAAACTCATTGGGGTCTCCTGCAAAACGTCTCAGAGGGCAGTCTTCCATGATGTGACGAATCGTCTGCCAGTCCGCACCGCAGTCACATCTCGGGGTGGTGATTTTACCCCACCTGTGGAGGCTGTCTGTACATCTGCTGTTATTTGTCCGAATTCGATTCAGGGTCGTCCAAGTTTTCCTTGGCAAATTGAATCCTGGTGGTTGGACATTGATGCATGGCATATTCTGCAGGTTTTGGGGCACAGATTCTCTCCACCGCATTTTCCAGAGGTTGCCATAATCCGGGTTGAGAGGATGCGTATTTTTTGCCTTTTTTAAAGAGGGGTGTCTTGAGCGCAATCTGTTCATCTCCAGGGCAGGAACATCCTTATGGATTGGCAGTTTCTCGTTGTTCAGCACTTTTCCATACTCGCGTAAGAAAGCGTTCTCTCTGCGCAGGTCCGGTGGGGGAATGTTGCTCAGTATAGGTAGCCAGTGTAAAGGCGTTGGCTTTATTGTTCCTGATATCATCCTCATTGTGTAGTTTAGTTGAGCATCGATCAAGCCTGTGTGTTTACTGTTTAGCCATACCGGTGCGGCATATTCTGCTGTTGTGTAGACAAGTCCCAGAGCCAAAGATCTCAGTACAGCCGCGGAAGAGCCCCACGTGGTCCCACATAGCTTCTGTATGATATTATTTCGAGTTTTAAGTTTTGCGGCTGTATTACGTAGGTGTTCCTTGAATGTTAGGGTTCTGTCAAAGGTGACGCCTAGATATCTGGGGTAATTATTATGGTTTAGCTGCCTGTTTTCGAAATGAACGTTGAGCTTTCTTTTTGCTTGGGCATTGTCGAGATGAAAGCATGTCACCTCCGTTTTTGTCGCATTTGGCCGTAATCTCCACCTTCGGAAGTAATCTCCCAGCTTTGTTAGATCCGCAGTTAATGTGTTTTCTGTTGCCTCCATTGATCTGCCTCTTACAGCTATTGCCCAGTCGTCGGCATATCCGAATTTTTGAGAAGTGGTTTCAGGTAAGTCAGATATGTAGAGGTTTAACATCAATGGCGCCAGAACGGAGCCTTGTGGTAAACCATTGTTGAGCTTCATTTGGTCACTTTTTAAGTCGCCCATTATGACTCTGAAACTTCTATCTGTGAGCATGTTATCAATGAGGTTGGCCAGCTTATTACATGGTATGACCCGCAGCAACTTAAATATCAGGCCTTGTCGCCAAACGGTATCATAAGCGGCTGATAGGTCAATAAAGGCTACTGATGTTTTGAGTTTTTTCTGAAAGCTCGCCTCTATATGAGTTGCTAGGGAGAGGATCTGGTCGGTGCAACTGCGGTTGGGTCGAAAACCTGCCTGTTCAATCGGTACCACTTCAAGAATTTTTCCGTCTATTCTATTGTAGATGATACGTTCCAACAGCTTATAGACACAGTTCAGCAGAGCGATAGGGCAGTAGTTTTGGGGCATGTCATTAGGTTTGCCTGGCTTTAGTATTGCTATAATCTTTGCTCGTTTAAGCTGGTGTGGGATATTACCCAATTCTAAAATATCTGTTAAGAAGTTTGCGAGCCATGTTCTAGTATATTTTCCACAGTGAAGTAGGAATTCCGGGTGGATGCCATCGAAGCCGGGAGCCTTGCCACTTTTGATTTTTGACAAGGCTGCTGCAACTTCTTCCGCTGTGATAGGCTGGGAAAATTCGGACGTAGGCGATGGCCTTTGTTTTAAGAATCTTAATTCACGTTTGACGGTCGTGGTGTGTGTTCTGTCCCTTGGTGCTCTTGAGGTTCTAACTATGTGTGCAGCCACATTGTTAGGGGTTATCGGGTGGGTGTCTTTTATTTTACGTTTACTGCCTCCCAGGGTACGGAGTAGGGTCCATGCTTGCCTACTGGACTTAGTGAAATCTAGATTCTCCACTTTGTCCATCCATTTTTCCCGTCGAGCTGCGTCTAAGCTGTGCAACAGTTCGTCCACGATTTCTTGGTTGTTGGTTTCTGTAAATTCCTGGTACAGGTCTTCGCATCCCTCATTCCAGCCAGGGATGTACTCTTTCCGGTAGCCTCTGGGTACATTCCTCTTAGCCGTGGCGATGACTGCTCCCACAAATCTGTCATAGTTGTTCCTAGTCGGGGGTATCCAACCTAGACACTTGTCAAGGTTTTCTGCAAAGGAGGCCCAGTCTGCCTTCTGGAAATTCCATCGTGGGCGAGGAAAGGATTTTATGATTGGGATGTTAATTCCGACTTTTAAGATAACAGGGCGATGCTGGCTATGTGGGAAATCAGACAGGACTTCACGAGTTGCGGCTAGCGGTTGGTTGTTTTTGTTTTTAGTGACATAACATAAATCAGGGTTATAATCTCGTCTCCATGCTGCTGATCGAAATGTTCCGCGGTCCTTGGCGTCGAAAATCAGGTGGGTGTTAGTCTCCTCACTCCAGCTCATCAGGGATTCACCGTTCTGGTCGTTTCGTGCGTGCTTCCAGTTCTCATGGTGACTATTAAAGTCTCCTACGTAGATAGCAGGGTGGGGATATTCTTGGAGTACTTCTGGAGGCCATGGACAGCCGGGAAGCTTATAGATGTTAACTATAGTGGTCTCGCCAATTTTGACAGCAACTTCATGTATGTTGTTGTCTGTAGATATCTTACACAGGGAAGCATTTTCTATCTTATTTTGTATGTAGGTTGCCACGCCGTAATTGCGGTGATAGGTGGCTCCCAGTATCTCAAATCCAGGGATTTTTCCTCTAGAGGCCAGCAGATGAGTCTCTTGTATCGCGACTACGTCGATTTTGTTCTGAGTGAGAACTCTCTGGAGAAATTCACATTTGCTCCTACTTATGCCTTCAATGTTTAGGTGGCAGACTCGGAGGCACGGTCCGAGTGCTCTAGTCAATTCTTCATCGTTCATTTGGTCGGTATCTTTCATGATGTGTTTACCAGGAGATCCAGCACAGGATTATCTGGATTATCTGGTTGCCTTTAGTGCTAGTTCATTTAGCGTTACCCAGGGTGCACATGTAGTATTCTACTACGGACGTGAACTAGCCTTACACCCCTTTTTGTGAACTAATAAAAAAAAAAACATCTCTGCCCAGTTAACCGAATTTTAAACAGAAAACTTGTAATTTTGTGAACTAAGATTACAAGTTTTCTGTTTAAAATTCGGTTAACTGGGCAGAGATTTTTTTTCAACCTTCATATAAACAAATGCAGTGATATTAAGTTAAGTGAAGCATCAAATGTGCCAAAAACTTGTGTAAACCAGGTAAGATTTCGACAAATTTCATGTCTTATTTACTTTACGGTAGTCTTGTATGTTTCTATTACGGTTAAAAAAAAAAAAGCATCTCTCGTAAGTTTACTAATTTAAAACAAAAAAGTAACGACTATAAAACGAGATGTAGCAGGAAAGGAATAAAATCCTTTAGAGACATCAGAATGTGGATTTTTAAAAAACTGAAAACAGTAATGATTTGCTTTAAATTATCTTTTTCAAACAATACGTGTGGCTGGTAGCTGTTTTAAATTATAGACCCTATAATTAGAAAAGAAGCAACCTCTAAAGTTTGGTACCATAGTTGTAATAAAAAGATCGTTTACATTCTAGTATCTAACACATCTTTAACTTAGCAGCATGTTGGAAGTATTTGCAAATAAAGCAACTACTCCACCCTACAGCAGTGAAAGCTATATGGAAATCATGAATTAAGCTGTGTGGTTTCCGTTTGTTTATTTGAATAAGATTGATGAGTTATTAACAGTTGTTTCTTGTGAATGCAGTAAATAATTATGTGTTTTTCAGAATATTCCATACAAAAAAATTGACCTTGAAATACTCCTATAAATTCCCAAGCTGTTCATTTCGATATTACGTAAGTTCAACACGTGTTCCCAAAACACCTGCCAAGTGTTCATTATGTAGTTGCAAATATCAGAAGTGGATCATGTGAAACAGGTGTTAAGTGAGTTACCAAGCATTAGCTATGCTGTGGCAAGTGTTTATTCTACAGCTGTTAATACAAGAAGTGAAAATATTATTAGTGAATTACCAAGCACTAGTTGCGCTGATCTGTGTAATTCTTTGAGTGGTACACTTCATAAATTTTGTTTCCTCTCAAAATTAATCCACAGATAATGGGTATACATGCTTAGCTGACACATCTTTTAATGAGGAAAGTGGAGTTGTGTGTAGTGGAGTTTCAAAAGCAGACTTAAGTCCCAGAAGATCTAAAATGTCTAAGATTCTTAGGAATGCCTTAACAAGGCTACCAGAAGCAAAGCCACATCATGGGAAAAATGAACTAAAACACTCAAAGATTTGTATGATAGCAATGTTTCTTTTTTCACAGAAAACAATTTAAATTCTGTTGCCAGAGATTTCATTAACAGCCAATTAAGGAACTGCCATCAACCAGCAAATACTAGGCAATGGACATGTGAAGACAAGGCATTTGCTCTGTCCTTATATAAGCAACCCCTTGCCTATACAAGTATCTGTCAGTTCATTTTTCCCTTCCTTCTGTGAGGCATCTGAAATCTCTCTGTCTGCCACACCTTTTTGAGCCAGGAGTGAATCCTGCAGTGATGAATGTAATAAAAGCAGAAGGTGAGGCAATGTGCAGCAGTGATAAATATTTAGCTTTTTTGTTTCATGAAATGTCTGTGGAGAGAAATTTGAATTGTGATGTAAACAAGTGACAAATCACAGTGTTTCTGGCTTTAGGAAGGTCAAATGTATATGCAGACCATGATGCATTGATATTCTGGTCAGAGGCATACATAAAATTTGGAAGCTGGTTGTTGCATATTACTTCACTCAGAACTCAGTTTCAAATACTGCTTTAAAGTTCTTATTACATATTTACATATATTATAAGGCAATTGCAAAAAATAGGGCTGAAGATAGCAGAATAAGATTTTCACTCTGCAGCGGAGTGTGCACTGATATGAAACTTCCTGGCAGATTAAACCTGTGTGCTGGACCGAGACTCAAACTTGGGACCTTTGCCTTTCGTAGGCAAGTGCTCCACCATCTGAGCTACCCAAGCACAACTCACGCCCCATCCTCACAGCTTTACTTCTGCCAGTACCTCGTCTCTTACCTTCCTAACTTTACAGAAGCTCTCCTGTGAACTTTGCAGAACTAACTCTACTGATAGAAAGGATATTGTGGGGACATGGCTTAGCCACAGCCTGGGGGATGTTTCCAGAATGAGAGTTAGAGTCTCAGTCTGGCACACAGTTTTAATCTGCCAGGAAGTTTCATATCAGCATACACCCCACTGCAGAGTGAAAATCTCATTCTGGAAACATCCCCCAGGCTGTGGCTAAGCCTTGTCTCTGCAATATCCTTTCTTTCAGGAGTGCTAGTTCTGCAAGGTTCACAGGAGAACTTCTATAAAGTTGGGAAGGTAGGAGACGAGGTACTGACAGAAGTGAAGCTGTGAGGATGGGGCATGAGTCGTGCTTGGGTAGCTCAGATGGTAGAGCGCTTGCCAGTGAAAGGCAAAGGTCTTGAGTTCAGGTGTTGGTCCAGCACACAGTTTTAATCTACCAGGAATTTTCAGAGCTGAAGATAGGTTTTACAGCTTGTTAGCAGGGTACAACCAATCAGAGAGCACTGAAGGGACTACCTAGTGAGAAATTCAGTGAATTCAGTCCAATTTAATTTTTTATGTATTGCTGTGATTTGTGACGTCCCACACCTACGTATTAAAGAATGCTATTAATAATTGACTAGAAACAAAATGCAGTTTGGGCTTAAAAAAAAAAGGCCAGTCTTGAATTTGAATGAGGACTTTTCTTCTGCATCAGCAGAAGATGTTTACGACTCGCAAAAATTACAGAGGAGTCGTTTTGACTTTAAGGATTCTTTTATTAAAATGAAAGTCATGGTAGATGCAGCCCAGCTTAGTCATACAGTTGATTTTACCTGCAGAGTCAATATACTTTGCAGAATTTGTTGAGAAGACAGATTACCTCTTAGATTCACAAAACAGCACTCGTCATCATCCACAAGATGGTAAATCTTGTAAGTGTGCCCTCTCTCCAGGGTCACCACATACTGAAATGTGGTACAGTACATTAAAGGAAACTGAAAACTGGAAAGAGTTGCAACTAGGAACAAGGGGAGATAAGACAAATATGTCTAATTTCATAAGTGGGTGGCAAACTACAATAATATCATTGATGTGAATTGGACAGATTAAAAAAAAAGACTTCAATTTTTTAAGCATGAGGGCCTTCAATGAAGGCCTACTGGAGAATGTTTTTTACCATGTGAAGCAACATGGTGTTTCCAACACCAACCCAGCCTGCTTTCAGTCTGTAGCAGCACTGAAAAAATTATAATCAATAACATATCCCTATCTATAAGTACACTAGGTAATTATGAGGATGATAGTTGTATGCCATTAAGAAATTTAAGGCAATTACACGGATCTCATAATGACAGCTTTCTTGACTCCAGAAAAGATAATTGCATAATTGACAACAATGATTTATCAGTGTCCTTGCTGGTAATGCAGCTTGCAATGGTGACAGTGATGGTGGGGAAGCTGATGTAGGTAATGACAGACAAGGATTGACATTTGTAGCTGGTTACAGCCTGTGAAACATTGGTGGAAAACCTGAGATCAACTGTAATGACTGTAAAACATTTGTTTTCTCCAACACCCACAGAGGATCATTTACTTACAAGTTTAAGGGAATCTGATACCTTAAACACACAATTATTGTATGGAAGTGACAGCCTAGTGTTCTTTTTAACTAAAGTCCAGTCAGTCATATGCATTTTTAGTGGGCAATTTTGATTTACAAATATGTCAGAGATTGGAAACACACCATCTGTAATAAAAGAATGAATGTGGTTTAGGAGAAATTGAAGATAAAGTTTAAAGCTGTTTGACAGTTCAGAGAGAAATTCTGCTGTTTGCTTAAATAATAATAGTAATAATGTAGTAATTAGTTTTTGTTTTCAGTTAACTGCTTTTATCCCCATTTCCTACCCGTGGTCCTTCTCTTTTAATGTTGATGTATGTGCTTTTGTGTTGAAGCATTTACTCTTCATTTAAGATGTAGGATCATTTTAAAGGAAGTCAATGGTTAATAATGCAAATTTCATGAAATATGCCTACAGTTTTGACAAATTTTAGATAACAAGTAGGCCTACAGGCTTCGCCCACTTCTCCTGATGACATAGTAGCTAGGCATGGAATAGATGGTACCATTTTGTTGGTGGTAGTATAGAAATTCTAATCATCAAAGTGAAAGTCATTTGGAGGGTAATACTGCTGTTGGTATATCCTGAGTTTTTTTTTGTAATTACTACTGTGATGTCAGTCAGTTGGGAAAATCATGCACCTGCAGGCTGTCAGTCATAAAAAAATCAGCTATTTATACCACAGTTACTATTGTATTGTATGGTAGATTACATTTTTTGCACTTGGTGACAAATGCATACTAAGAGAGTTTCACAAACTGTTACCAATAGGCATGTGGGAGAGAAAATGTGTCAAGTAAAAGAACTTAGTTGTTTGTTAATATGATCGGTTCCAAATTGAGAAAATATTGACATGTTTGGTTCACAGAGAAATTTTCATCTCAATGAAACAGTCCATTGACACTGTTAATTAGAATTCTTCTCTTGTGCTTTAAATTTATAGTAGGTCTAATGGGAAAAGTGTAAAACTGATATTTTAGGTGGTGATGAGAATCATAAACTACCACAAAGTTCATTATGACTGTGTGAGTTTGTCTTTGGAATATGATTTCCAGTCTCTTTTCTATGTTTACAGGTGCCTCAACTACATTTTAAGTAACATGGCACAGAAAGAATTCAGTGAGTCACTGATATCAAAACTGTAGTAAATTAGTCTCTTATACCATACATGTCTGAAGAAAAGTTTGTTTTCTAGTTTATGAGTGAGCTTACTGAGGATTGCAAGTGTTATGGAATAACTGCCCTTTCAACTCCTTTTATTGGTGGAAAAAATCACGGCCTTAAACTAAAATGAACATTGATATTAACAATAACAGATGAAAGCTATAATAATCATTGTGATTTTCAAGATGCAGTTCGCACTCAGGTGCCTGGCTGCCCTCCGCATCTATGTATCTACATCATCTGGAAGAGAACATCCTGTAGATGTAGATTGTAGGCAGTGCCTGGAGTAGGCCTGCTCTGTTTAAAATTGCTATAGCTTGAAGCATAAGTATTCAATGTGATTGTGAGTATTTGAACTCCAGTTGTCATTTGATCTGAGAGAGGTGATAATTAATTATGTAACATGTTGTGGGTCATTTGTTCTGAATAATGAAAATTCTGTTTGTCTTGTGCAACACATACCATCATGCAAAATCTTATGGCTTGTAGTTATTGGTAATGACTTCTTCATGTGTGGTTGCATATGTAGATGCAATAAGACTGATTACATCCAAGTAGATGTATATGTAGATGTGTTGAGGTTGATTATATGGAAGTGAAGAGAGTGGGAATTACAGATCTTCCAGTTAAAAAGTTGAAAATTTGTGTATTATGTATGGTGAAGTGCAGGCATAGTAATTAAGAAAACATATAAAAAGTTTAGATGAACAATTGGTTTTAATATTGAAGAAAATATCTTTCTTGGAAATACTTTATTGCAATAAATTTAACTGCAACTGCCAGGTAAATAAGCTTGAGCAAAACTCCTTGCAGGAAAGATTAGATCACTAAACTGCTGCAGTAATAGAGCAATGTATACATTTGAGATGATAATCTTGTGTTTGTTGCTTCACTCCATTTCACCATCAAAGTGAAAGTAGTCCCATACTCAGGAACTGAGCACAGGGGAGCAGATGTAGGATTCCTGTGTTGCTGTTCTTGGTGAGGTTGTAATGGAGATGGTCTGCTTTTGTCTTCCTCTGACCTGTAACAAAGTGTCAAGTATGTATCAGTGTTGTGTGAATGACTTTGACTATAACATGTACAGTGTAGTGCTGGGTTTATGTTTTTAAGGACGAAGAAAAGCGAGAGGGTGAAACCTGGTGTGGGCACCACACAGCCTACTCCTCCCAGATAGCACCGAGGGAGCCACTGAGCTTCACTCCCCATCCAACAAACAGACAGTGTCATGTGCCCTCAGATCATGAGACACAGTGAAAAGCTATGGAATCTAATCCAGGAGATTGGCATAAAGACTGATGGTCAGGAACTTTGCACCATCACCTTTCCCCACAGGGGGCTCACGGTCCTTTCGTGAGTACATGCATGGCGAGCACTGGGCCCCGAGCTATTGCAGCCTTCCTTCTTTCCAGGGCTGTATTTCCTTGCCCTTCCCCTCGTTTCCTCTCCTCTCCTTGCTTCTTCCCCTTCACCCTCTCCTCTCCCTCTCTTGGTGTCCTTGTTTGATTTGGCCCTGCTATCCTCCTGGTTTGTTGGCCGTGCAATTTGGTTTTGTTGCATAATCACCTCATGCTTTTGGCATTCCCTAGTCCACCTCTGGGGTTTGACCTTCATTACTAAATTTATATTCCATAGTGTGAGCCATTTGGGAAAGAGCACCTTACCTAGTGTCTCCGACGTGTGCCCTCCTAGTTCATTCCACCTTTTCCTTCACGTTGTTGTCTGATGCTAGAGTGCATAGCCAGCATGGTAGCCAGCCCATGTGGTGGGGTCGCTTTGTCCCCTTTTGGTTGAAAACACAGGGATCACACTTCTGATACCTGAGCTGTGTCCTCCTCATGTAAGCCTAGGAGTGGTGGCTTGTTGTCGTGAAGCATCAGAACTCCCGGCAATAGCTGCCATGCCAGACGGCTCCTGCTGTGGCTGGGCGGCACACTGGGGGAGAGCCCCTGATCAGAGTGGGTGGTATCAGGGCAGACGCTATGCAAATGAAGTGCATATGGGTCCAGAACTCTGGCCGTTCTTCTGCGGCCATCTCTCTGCATGGATCAGATTTTTTTAGGGCTGCTTCTTCTGCCCCTTTTGCCTTCCCATCCATGGCTACCCCTGGGAGGAGAGTCAGGCTCGTCGGCTAGGGGCGAAACCTTTACCCCGCTATCTGGTTTGCACCACTTTGTTCAGCGTGTTCAGAAGGGTCCGAAAGACAATCACATAGATACTGGTGCCTTTATCCTGGCCTTTGAAGGGGATACGCTTCCTGAGAAAGTAAAGGTTATGGTTTATCAATGTGACGTGAAGCCATACATCCCACCACCTATGAGATGTTTCAAGTGTTTGTGTTTTGGACACATGTCTTCCCGCTGTTCGCAGGCCCCTCTCTGTGGTGACTGTGAACGTTCACTCCATGAGAGGAGTTCCTGTGTTCCCCCTCCTGTGTGTGTTAATTGTCATGGCAATCATTCCCCATGTTCACCAGATTGCCCAGTTTATAAGAAGGAAAAGGAGATACAGGAGTATAAGTCCCTTGATCGTGTAACCTACACTGAGGCTAGTAAGAAGTATGCACGTCTTCACTCTGTGTCCATGACATCTAGCTATGCTTTAGTTACATCTTCACCTCTTCCTCCCCTCTTACCCTAGTCCCAAACCCCTCTCCTCCCCCCCTCCCCTGCGGCTCCCACACCCTCCACTCCAGGCACTGTTCCCCCTTCCTAGCCGGAGAAGTGTCCCACTTCTTCAGCATCTGCCGGTCAAGGGCGCCCCTCCCAGGATACTCCTTCCCGGCACCTTCCATGACAAAGGTCTGCTACCATACGACGACTGTGAGAACCACGGTCTGTGGGCTCCCAGGTCACCCAATCTTTCTGTTCCTGATCTTGCTGCAGCATCTCCCTTATGCCGCATAGCCCTCCTCGATCTGAAATGGAAAAGAAGAAGAAACATAAGTCCCAGGACAAGGAGCCTCTGGTGTCCCCAGAGGTCCCATCCCCACCTTCGTAACCTGATTCTGACCTGTTGTTCATGGATGTCGCCCCCTCCCTGCCGGTGGCGGGTAGTGACCCGGCAGCATGACTGGTTATCCAATGGAATTGTAATGGATATTACCGTCACCTTCCGGAGTTGAAATCCCTTATTTTGTCTTACTCTGCAGCTTGTGTGGTTCTGCAGGAATCTCATTTTACTGATGATCACTCAACAACCCTCTGTGGGTTCCGTGTTTTCTTTCAAAATCGGGTCAGCCCCCTGCAGGCCTCTGGTGGCATTTGTACGTTGGTCCGTATGGACGTTGCTAGCACGTGGATTCCTCTTCAAACTACATTGGAAGCGGTTGCTGTTAGGGTCCACCCGGACTCTGAGGTCATGGTTTGCAATCTTTATCTCCCTCCTGACAGGACTCTTACACCTACTTCCTTAACTGCCCTTCTTCAGCAACTTCCTCCCGTCTTCCTCCTTCTCGGGGATTTTAATGCTCATCATCCCTTGTGGGGCAGTGGATTTCCATCTAATTGGGGTCTTCTCATAGACCAGTTTCTTGCAGACCACGACTTGTGCCTTCTTAATGATGGCTCCCCTACTCATTTCAGTGCCAGTCATGGTACCTTTTCTGCCATTGATCTTTCTCTTTCTTCTCCCTCCCTCCTCCTTTCATTACACTGGTCGCCACAAGCTGTCCTGTGACCACTTCCCATTGATTCTCTCACTCCCTTCCCGCTCCCCGATGGACAGGTTACCTCATTGGTCTTTCCAACATGCCGATTGGCCTCTATATACTGCACAGGTCGTTTTTTCTCTCTCTTTGTGGGGTTGTATTAATGATGTCCTATGTGACGTGTCTGACACGATTGTTCATGCTGCTAGCCTTGGAGTACCGTGCTCATCTGGACCATTTCGCCACCGACAAGTCCCATGCTGGAGTACGGCCATTGCCATTGCCATCCATGATTGCCGTTGAGCTTTGCAACACCTTAAGAGGCACCCATCCGTTGCCAACCTTATTGCCTTTAAACGCCTTCATGCTAAAGCCCGTTATCAAACAGAGCAAACGGATGTGTTGGGAAAGCTTTGTTTCTTCCCTCGGTTCTATTGTCCCTATGTCACAGGTATGGGCTACACTTCGCTCTCTCCAAGGTTGCCATCGACAGTCTACCCTCCCGGGCCTTCACCTCCCGGATGGCCTTTGCACGGATCCTTTGTTTCTCGCGGAACATCTTGCGACCCATTTTGCAACAGCATCAACATCAGCCTCCTATCCGGCTACTTTCCTTCACCAAAAACAGTGGGCCGAAGCTTCCGCCATATGTTTTACCCCTTGTCAGTCAGAATCTTTACTGAATGGGAACTTCTTTCCGCACTTTCTTCTTCTCATGATATGGCCCCTGGCCCAGACTCCATTCATAACCAACTACTTCAACATCTCAGTGCTCCACAACGGCAACATCTTCTCGGGGTGTTTAGCCATATTTGGCTCCAGGGTGACTTCCCTTCTCAGTGGAGGGATAGCATCGTGGTTCCTGTCCTTAAGCCTGGTAAGAACCCCCTGTTTGTCGAAAGCTATCAGCCAATTAGTCTGACAAATGTTGTTTGCAAGTTACTTGAATGGATGGTAGCTCTTTGGCTCAATTGGGATGGTCTCCGATCAATCATTTACTTCACCTGGAATCCGCAGTGTGGCAGGCTTTTTCCCAGCGCCGCCATTTGGTTGCAGTATTTTTCGACCTTCGCGAGGCCTATGACACGGCTTGGTGCTATCACATCTTACACTTGATCAGTGGGGTCTTCGGGGCCCACTCCAAATTTTTATCCATCAGTTCCTGTTCCATCAGTCATTCAGGGTTTGGGTTGGTACTGTTTTTAGTTCTCCATGTACCTAGGAGAATGGCATCCCACAGGGTTCTGTATTAAGTGTACTTCTTTTCCTGGCCTCTGTCGGTCCTTTGGTCACCCTTGCTCTGTATGTGGATGTTTTCTGCATTTGGGTTAGTTCCTCTTCTATGGCCTTTGCAGAGCGGCAGCTCCAGGGAGCTGTTGGTGTGCCTCTGCATGGACCCTCTCACATGGGTTTCAATTCTCTCCTTTAAAATCGTAGGTGGTCCACTTCTGTCGCCGTACTATGATCCACCCTGATCCGGAGCTCTATCTCGATGCACAACTATTACCTGTGGTCCCATAGTTTCGTTTACTGGGTCTTCTTTTCGACAACAAGCTCGCCTGGCTGCCCCATATCAGACTTCTGAAGGTAGGACGTTTCCGTAAACTCAATGTCCTTCGCTTCCTTGCCCACACCTCTTGGGGTGCGGACCGCTCCATCCTTCTCTGCCATTATCGGGCTTTAGTGCTGTCTCTCTTGGACTATAGTTGTCAAGTTTATGGTTTGGCTGCTCCTTCCACACTGCATCTCCTAGATCCGGTCTACCATCATGGTATCCGTTTGGCCACCGGTGCCTTCCCTACTAGCCCTGTTGATAGTCTCCTGGTTGAAGCTGGGATCCCCCCCCCCCCCTTTTCTGTTCGGCAGCCCCAGCTTCTGGTTTCTTATGCAATTGCTGTCCGTTCCTCTTCCACTCATTCTTCCATTCTTAGAGATGTATGTTGGCACCAGCAGAATCATTCTGCAGTCAGCTCCAAATGCCAGTTCTCTAAATTTTCTCAGTAGTGTTGCACAGAAAGGATGTTCTCTTCCCTCCACAGATTCCCACTCAAGTTTCCAAAGCATTCCTGTAATACTCTCATGTTGATCAGAACTACTGGTAACAAACCTAATAGCCACCTCTAAATTGCTTCAGTGTCTTCCTTTAACTTCACCAAGCAGTGGTCCCAAACACTCAAGCAGTACTCAAGAATGGGTCACAGCAGTGTTCTACACATGGTCTCCTTTACAGATGAACCACTTTTTCTTACAATTCTCCCAATAAAACAAAGTCTGCCATTAGTCTTCCCTGTTACTAACATGATATGCTCATTCCATTGTATACTGCTTTGCAGCATTATAACTAGGAATCTAATTGACATGATTGTGTCAAGCAGTACGCTACTAATGCTGTCTTTGAACATTATGGGATTGTCCAATCACCACACCAACCAGAAATTTTGTCTATGTCATCTTGTATACTCCTAGAGGCAACCAACAATGACACCATTCCATACACCACAGCATCATCAGCGAACAGCTGCAGACTGCTGCTCACACTGTACATCTGTACCAAATAAATGAAGTTCAATGGTGAGCAAAATAAACTAAGTCTAAACTGTCCTCAAAATATCTGGTATCCAAATTACACAAAAATTATTCACAGTCTAAACTGTGCAACTATTGTGCTACATATACCAACGAAGCAACTGCTACAAAAAAAATTAAAGACTGCCCTCTCACTAGGAGCTCTTGCACAACACTGTTTACTCTGTGTTGCCCATATGTAGTGAAGGATCATATGAATACCACTGCAAATAGCCATAGAAGTTGCATTTTTGTTACTTATTTGAATCTGTCACACAAAACATGGCCATGTTGCAAGTCAATTGACATCATTTTTCCATCTGGCTAGGCTTCCAGAATTTTGACACAAGCAAAGGTATTTACATAATTTTAAATAAATTGAACCTTTTTTTGCTTTATAAGGTAGTGCACAAAAAAGCAAGCTTAATTTCGATGTGTGACTGTTCAGAGCACCGCCTTTCACATGGTGTCTAATACTGGGACTGTCTTCTCCATACTTTTTTGAACTGGCAAAATGCCAATTTTTCAGGCACAATTGAATGCACTACATCATGTGGCACATCCATTACTTTGTCTTACTGTAATTTCTTTTACTGTATCAGGATTTTCTATATTAATGTTATCTAACTATAATTTTTAAACACATACCAAGGTAGTACAAGATATTCACAATATTGATTAAAAAATAATGTTCTGCAACTGGATTCAAAATCTACATCAAACTATCTTTGAAAATGGTCTACTGCTCAGATACGTTTGGCTTTTGTATAGAAAGTGATAAATTTTCTATATTTATGATTTTGATTGATTTATTTTGGGAAGGGTACCAAACAGCGAGGTCATCAGTCCCACCAGATTAGGGAAGGTTGGGGAAGGAAGTCAGCCATGCCCTTTCAAAGGAACCAACCTGGTGTTTGACTGAAGTGACTTATGGAAATCATGGAAAATCTTAATCTAGATAGCTGGATGTGGGTTTAAACCATTGTCCTCCCAAACGTGAGTCCATTGTGATAAGCACTGTGCCACCTCATTCACTTTATGATTTTCCATCTTTCTCTGATGTTTTGCAACTTCTGAACAAATTGTGCTATCATTTACAGCGTATCCTAGGTCTAGTTGTCTCTCTGAGATCTTTCCATGAGTAACATACTATCATTGAACTGTATTTATTTTGTAACTAGTGCTTTCTTAATTTGTGACTGGTGATTTCTTAATGTCCATGGGACCAAGCCAGGACAGGGAACATGGTCCAGATATGTCCCACAGGAATATCGGTCACTTACAACTGAAGCTGACCACCTATCTCAGTTGGTTTGGTTGTCTGCTCTTCATTTTAGACAGACACAAGAGAGGTCTTATTGCCTGCAGTTTTCATTGCAGCCACCTCCTCACTATTATTTTTTACTAACTGTCAGATGTTCACATGCATTGCCACACACTCCCCTCTCTTGGACAGAGGCATTCAATGAATTCCAAAGTAAAGTTCTATGTACTGACTTGGCAGAAAATCCTAAGAAATTTTGGTCTTATGTCAAAGCGGTAGGTGGATCAAAACAAAATGTCCAGACACTCTGTGACCAAAATGGTACTGAAACAGAGGATGACAGACTAAAGGCCAAAATACTAAATGTCTTTTTCCAAAGCTGTTCCACAGAGGGAGACTGCACTGTAGTTCCTTCTCTAGATTGTCGCACAGATGACAAAATGGTTGATATTGAAACAGATGACAGAGGGATAGAGAAACAATTAAAATTGCTCAAAAGAGGAAAGGCCGCTGGACCTGATGGGATACCAGTTCAATTTTACACAGAGTACGCGAAGGAACTTGCCCCCATTCTTGCAGCGGTGTACCGTAGGTCTCTAGAAGAGTGTAGCGTTCCAAAAGATTGGAAAAGGGAACAGGTCATCCCTGTTTTCAAGAAGGGACGTCGAACATATGTGCAGAACTATAGACCTATATCTCTAACGTCGATCAGTTGTAGAATTTTTGAATGCGTATTATGTTCGAGTATAATGACTTTTCTGGAGACTAGAAATCTACTCTGTAGGAATCAGCATGGGTTTCGAAAGAGACGGTCGTGTGAAACCCAACTCGCGCTATTCAGCCACGAGACTCAGAGGGCCATAGACACGGGTTCCCAGGTAGATGCCTTATTTCTTGACTTCCGCAAGGCGTTCGATACAGTTCCCCACAGTCGTTTAATGAACAAAGTAAGAGCATATGGACTATTAGACCAATTGTGTGATTGGATTGAAGAGTTCCTAGATAACAAAACGCAGCATGTCATTCTCAATGGAGAGAAGTCTTCCAAAGTATGAGTGATTTCAGGTGTGCTGCAGGGGAGTGTCATAGGACTGTTGCTATTCACAATATACATAAATGACCTTGTGGATATCATCAGAAGTTCACTGAGGCTTTTTGTGGATGATGCTGTGGTGTATCAAGAGGTTGTAACAATGGAAAATTGTACTGAAATGCAGCAGTATCTGCAACAAATTGACACATGGTGCAGGGAATGGCAATTGAATCTCAATGCAGACAAGTGTAATGTGCTGCGAATACATAGAAAGAAAAATCCTTTATCATTTAGCTACAATATAGCAGGTCAGCAACTGGAAGCAGTTAATTCCATACATTATCTGGGAGTAGGGATTAGGAATGATTTAAAATGGAATGACAACATAAAATTAATCATCGGTAAAGCAGATGCCAGACTGATATTCATTGGAAGAATCCTAAGGAAATGCAATCCGAAAACAAAGGAAGTAGGTTACATTACACTTGTTCACTCACTGCTTGAATACTGCTCAGCAGTGTGGGATCTGTACCAGATAGGGTTGATAGAAGAGATAGAGAAGGTCCAATGGAGAGCAGCGCGCTTAGTTACAGGATCATTTAGTAATCGTGAAAGCGTTATGGAGATGATAGATAAACTCCAGTGGAAGACTCTGCAGGAGAGACACTCAGTAGCTTGGTATGGGCTTTTGTTGAAGTTTCGAGAACATACCTTCACCGAGGAGTCACTCAGTATTTTTCTCCCTCCTACGTATGTCTCGTGAAGAGACCATGAGGATAAAATCAGAGAGATTAGAGCCCACACAGAAGCATACCGACAATCCCTCTTTCCACAAACTGGAATAGAAGGGAGAACTAATAGAGGTACTCAAGGTACCCTCCGCCACACACCATCAGGTGGCTTGCGGAGTATGGATGTAGATGTAGATGTAGATGTAGACTCCAATTACACACACACTTTTGTGAATAGCCCAGAGGGCTGTCATTTTATAAAGGAGCGGTATACAGGCAACACCCAACAGAAGTCAATCAGTCATCATAATTACATGAGGATGAAAACAAGTCAGCTTGCCAAAGTATGACACTGTCTGGATGAAAACAGCCAAATATATACACAAGAAGAGTTCAGAACTTGAAAGAGAGGATACTTTAATTTTATTTGGTGGGGAGCCCACTTCATGCTGGTTACATGAGTGATATGACATGGAATGGACCTCATGACCACTTGAAAGCATTGGGAATCCATTCTATTATATGATTACTCAATTTCCACCCAGAAGACATAGAAACTTGTCAGAGCTTAGTCTAAGGAGAGCACATTTTGGTTGATGATATCTCAGATGTGCTCATTAGGGCTGATGTCAAGTGATTTGTAGCATAACCCCAGCTCCCTCAAAGACTTGGAGAGCTCTTCGAACAATTCTGGCCTAATTATGGAGTAATACAATGGTATATTATCTAGCTGGAACTACAGAGCACCTATAAGATGCTGTAGCCCATAAAATGGATGAACATGGTCAAATATGGAGGTTTCTGTGTTGTTCACAGATGGGAGACAATGGTAGATATACACCGAAGAGCCAAAGAAACTGGTACATCAGCCTAATATCGTGTAGAGCCCCTGTCAGCATGCAGAAGTGGCACAGCATGATGTGACATGGACTCAACCAATGTCTGAAGTAGTGCTGGAGGGAATTGACATCATGAATCCTGCAAGGCTCTCCATAAATGGTGATCTATTCTGAACATCACATTACAAGGCAGCGCAGATATGCTCAATAATGTTCATGTCTGGGGAGTTTGGTGGTCAGTGGAAGTGTTTAAACTAGGAGGAGTGTTCCTGGATCCAGTCTGTAGCAATTCTGTAAGTGTGGAGTGTCAGTGCCCTGCTGGAATTGCCCAAGTCTGTCAGAATACACAATGGACATGAATGGATGCAGGTGATCTGACACGATGTGTATATGTCGTCTGTCAGAGTCATTCTAGATGTATCAGGGTTCCCATATCACTCCAACTGCACATGCCCCACACCATTGCAGAGCTTCCACCAGCTTGAACAATCCCCTGCTGACATGCAGCATCCATGGATTCATGAGGTTGTTCCCATACCCGTACACATCCATCCACTCAATACAATTTGAAACAAAACTTGTCTGACCTGGCAACATGTTTCCAGTCATCAACACTACAATGTCAGTGTTGATGTGTGCAGGCAAGGCGTAATGCTTTGTGTCATGCAGTCATCAGGGGTACATGAGTGGGTTTTCAGCTCCAAAAGCCCATATCAATGATGTTTCATTGAATGGTTCATGCCCTGACACTTGCTGATGGCTCACCATTGAAATCTGCAGCAATTTGTGGAAGGGTTGCTTTCTGTCACTTTTAACAATTCTCTTCTATCCTTGTTGGTCTTGTTCTTGCACCATCTTTTTCCAGCCACAGCGATGTCAGAGATTTGATGTTTTAGCAGATTCCTGATATTCACAGTACATTCATGAAATGGCTGTACAGGAAAATACAAACTTCATCACTACTGGGGAGATGCTGTGTCCCATCGCTCATGCACCAACTATAACACCACATTCAGACTCACTTAAATCTTGATAACCTGCCATTGTAGCAGCAGTATCCGATCTAACAACTGCACCAGACGCTTGTTGTCTTATATAGGCATTGCTGACCACAGTGCCACATCCTGACTGCTTACATATCTTTGTACTTGAATATGCATGCCTATACCAGTTTCCTTGGCACTTTAGTGTATGATTGGCCCCATCTGATTCCCTGTGAACATCATTCACATGGGCATACTGGTGTCTCTTACTTGAACAGCGCCCAGATGTGTCACCTTGTCAGGTTGTAAACTCATCACCCGATGTCACCATGTGGCACTTCAGCCCAGGCAAACTTCTCCCATCCTTTGAGCATCAAATGATAATGATGCTAACATCTGTGCTACATAACACGTAATGTGTAGAAGTGCTGATATGGGGCAAAAAGATGGTTCTGTACAGTATGGCATCTCACTACCTATTCCTTTCCAGCACTGAATTAGTAAATGATATGCTGCTCAATCCCAAGACAGAAACATGGCAGGGTTCAGTGTTGATTCTAGCAGCCATGTTATAGTATCCTATGGGCACCATGGTTACTCTGCAAGATCACATTACTGCTAAGGATTATGTAATCATTGTAGCTGATCAGGTCCATCCCATGGTACAATGTTTGCTCCCCAATGGTGATTCTTTCTTTGAAGATGACAGAGTCCCTCTTCACACAGCTCAAATCACCCAGGACTGGCTTCCTGTGCACAAAGATGAACTGTTGACTTCCCACTAACCACCATGGTCACCAGATCTCAATAGTATTGAGTCTTTGTGGTCTACTTTGCAGGGAAGGGTGCGTGATCACTATCTACATCTATTATCATTACTTGAACTTGCCACAATTTTGCAGGAAGAATGGTATAAGATTCACTTGAAAACTATATAGGAGCTGTATTTAACCATTCTCAGATGACTGGAAGCTGTTTTGAATTCCAGAAATCTGCCTACACTGTATTAGGCATTGCAATGTGTTGTGTATGTGATGCTTCCATATTTTTGTCCACCTTCTGTACTTCCTTTGTTTTTAACAGAACACATTTCATCCAAAATTTTTAAACAGGCAATTCAGAAGAATAGATAAACAAGTGATATTTCTCCTGATATAATTTAAAAAACATTATTAATCTTTTGTCATTACTTTTATTTAAAACATACATTAGTAAGGTACCATAATCACATGATTTGTAAGTGTATGTTATGAGACTAATAAATTGCAATTCACAATTCACAATAGGCTATATGTGTGCTGTCCAGTGCAATAAATCAAAGTGTGCAGCAAGTCTGCAGTTTAAATATTTTCCGGTCTTTTGTTGTATCTTGTCTCACATAATGATTTTTCTGCCCTGCTCTGACATTAAAGCACCACAATACATTGCTTCAATTTCATGCATTTATCAGTTCTAGAGCTGGAGCATACCTGAGGATATTCTTTGTATAAATGGCAATTTGGCTAAGTTTGTAATTATTTTACATCTCAACAGGCTTTTTTTCATGTGGAGAGGTAACTGTAGATTTGTTTCTTGTGACTGTACATTTAAAAAAAGCAGTGAGGTGAGTGAGTGGTAATAATAGTGTAGTCTGGCATTTCAAAGATGTACGTTAGATGAGAGGTTGCAGATGAGAGGGCAATGAAGAATTTTAAAGGTGTAAATATCCATGAAGCCTTCTTACATGCAGGAATTGTAGTCCCCACACATTTGAAGCAAATGATAAAGAAAAAAGTCATTATAATGAGAAACTTCAAATGTATAGGTGGAAAATTTGCCCCAATAGTGACCTTACCAAATTCCTCTCCTGTCACACAGCCATATTTTTCTGAAACCTTAACTTGAATACCAAGCGAGGTGGCACAGTCGTTAGCACACTGGACTCTCATTCAGGAGGACGATGGTTCAATCCCACATCTGGCCATCCTCATTTAGATTTTCCATGATTTCCCTCAATTGCCCCAGGAAAATGCTGGGATGGTTCCTTTGAAAGGGCACGGCCGACTTCCTTCCCCATCCTTCCCTAATCCGATGAGACCGATGACCTCACTATTTGGTCTCTTCCCCCAAAACAACCCCAACCCTTAACTTCAATAAATCTTCAATGGAGGCACCATTTATCCTCCAATGTTGCAAATTTTATTCAAACATGTTGTTGGCCGTGTGAAATATTCACAGCTGCTCAAAATACATTGACAATATGCATAGCTACTCAAAGCCCACTGTCAGTTTTAAATCATCATGAATGGTTGCACATTGTAAATATGTTAACCGTCATTGTCACATTTTATCCACATTTATGTATGTTGTTATATTTCTAATTTCCTGTAACAGTTGATTGCAACTGCCATTCTATTCAATTTTTTGTGTTTACATTGTATTTGCAACGTGTTTACACTTGAAAACAGCTGCAGAAGCTGAAACTAGATGTTTATATATGACATAACCAAATGAGATCCTAATGAAATTTAGAGTATTGGTGAAAATAAATCACCTTTATTTAACTATGTTATGAAAAGGATAGATTCTTGCTCACCATAAAGAGGGCAAGATGAGTTGCAGACAGGTGCAATGAAAAGACTGTTACACACTGAGCTTTCAACCAAAGCCTTCTTTGGAAATAAAAGAAAAAACACACACATTCACACAAGAAGGCACCCCTCATGCACCAATCTACATCTACATCTACATCCATACTCTGCAAGCCACCTGATGGTGCGTGGGGGAGGGTACTTTGAGTACCTCTATCGGTTCTTTCTTCTGCTCCAGTCTTGTGTTGTTCATGGAAAGAAAGATTGTCGGTATGTCTCTGTGTGGGCTCTAATCTCTCTGATTGTATCCTCATGGTCTCTTCATGAGACATACGTAGGAGGGAGCAAAATACTGCGTGACTCCTCGGTGAAGGTGTGTTCTCGAAACTTCAACAAAAGCCCGTACTGAGCAACTGAGCATCTCTCTTGCAGAGTATTCCACTGGGTTTATCTATCATCTCTGTAATGCTTTAGCAATTACTAAATGATACTGTAATGAAGTGCGCTGCTCTCTGTTAGAACTTCTCAATCTCTTCTATCAACCCTATTTGGTATGGATCCCACACTGGTGAGCAGTATTCAAGCAGTGGGCGAACAAGTGTAATGTAACCTACTTCCTTTGTTTTCGGATTGCATTTCCTTAGCATTCTTCCAATGAATCTCAGTCTGGCATCTGCTTTACCGATGATTAATTTTATATTGTCATTCCATTTTAAATCATTCCTAATGCCTACTCCCAGATAATGTATGGAATTAACTGATTCCAGTTGCTGACCTGCTATATTGTAGCTAAATGATAAAGGATCTTTCTTTCTATGTATTCGCAGCACATTACATTTGTCTGCATTGACATTCAATTGCCATTCCCTGCACCATGTGTCAATTTGTTGCAGATACTGCAGCATTTCAGTACAATTTTCCATTGTTACAACCTCTCGATATACTACAGCATCATTTGCAAAAAGCCTCAGTGAACTTCCGATGTTATCCACAAGGTCATTCATGTATATTGTGATTAGCAACAGTCCTATGACACACCACTGCAGCACACCTGAAATCACTCATACTTTGGAAGACTTCTCTCCATTGAGAATGACATGCTGCATTCTGTTATCAAGGAACTCTTCAATCCAATCACACAATTGGTCTGATAGTCTGTATGCTCTTACTTTGTTCATTAAACGACTGTGGGGAACTGTATCAAATGCGTTGCAGAAGTCAAGAAACACGGCATCTACCTGGGAACCCGTGTCTATGGCCCTCTGAGTCTCGTGGCTGAATAGCGCGAGCTGGGTTTCACATGACCGTCTCTTTCGAAACCCATGCTGATTCCTACAGAGTGGATTTCTAGTCTCCAGAAAAGTCATTATACTCAAACATAATATGTGTTCCAAAGTTCTACAACTGATCAACGTTAGAGATATAGGTCTATAGTTCTGCACATCTGTTCGACGTCCCTTCTTGAAAACGGGGAGGACCTGTTCCCTTTTCCAATTTTTGGAACACTATGCTCTTATAGAGACCTGCGGTACACCGCTGCAAGAAGGGAGGCAAGTTCCTTCACATGCTCTGTGTAAAATCAAACAGGTATCCCATCAGGCCCAGCGGCCTTTCCTCTCTTGAGTGATTTTAATTGTTTTTCTATCCCTCTGTCATTATTTATTTATTGATTTATTTACTCATCAAGTTCCATAGGACCAAATTTAGGAGCAAATCTCCAAGGCCATGGAACTTGTCAGTACATGAAATTACTACATAAACATAACAACAGATAAAAATAAATGTTCATGAGCCTTGAAAAAGTCAGTCCATAAGTTTAAGTAAACATATCAGCGATACAATAAAAATTAGCTTAATTTTTCAAGGAACTCCTTGACAGAATAGAAGAAGTGACCCATGAGGAATCTCTTCACATTTGATTTGAAAGTGGGTGGATTACTTCTAACAAGGGAACCTCCCCATCGCACCCCCCTCAGATTTAGTTATAAGTTGGTACAGTGGATAGGCCTTGAAAAACTGAACACAGATCAATCGAGAAAACAGGAAGAAGTTGTGTGGAACTATGAAGAAATAAGCAAAATATACAAACTGAGTAGTCCATGGCAAGATAGGCAACACCAAGGATAGTGGGAGCTCAGGAGCGCCGTGGTCCCGTGGTTAGCGTGAGCAGCTGCGGAGCGAGAGGTGCTTGGTTCAGGTCTTCCCTCGAGTGAATAGCTTAATCTTTTATTTTCAGACAATTAGTATCTGACAATCTCTTATGCTCCTGAGCTCCCACTATCCTTGATGTTGCCTATCTTGCCATGGACTACTCAGTTTGTATATTTTGCTTATTTTTTTCATAGTTCCACACAACTTCTTCCTGTTTTCACGATTGATCTGTGTTCAGTTTTTCAGGGCCTATCCACTGGACCAAGTTATAACTAAATCTGCGGGGGGGGGGGGGGGCGATGGGGAGGTTACCTTGTAAGATGTTTGACTTCGAGTGGCAGCTTTTTGAAAATGGATGCAGCAGTATACTGCACATCTTTTTGCACAAGAGTTAAGGAAGTCCGATCCAAATGCAGATTTGATTTCTGCCGCGTATTAACCAAGTGAAAGCTGCTTATTCTTGGGAATAAACTAATATTGGTAACAAGATACAACAATAAGGAATATACTTATGGAGAGGCCAATGTCAAAATACCCAGATTCGTGAATAGAGGTCAACAAGAGGTTCCTGAACTAACACCACTTATTGCCCAAACCGCCCATTTCTGAGAAAAAAATATCCTTTTAGAATGAGAAGAGTTACCCCAAAATATAATATTGTATGGCAATAGTGAATGAAAATAAGCATAGTAGACTAATTTTTGTGTCAAACGATCACTCACTTCTGATACCATTCAAATAGTAAAAATGCCAGTATTAAGTCTTTGAACAATATCCCGAATGTGGGCTTTCCACAACAGCTTGTTATCTATCTGAACACCTAGAAATTTGAACTGTTCAGTTTCACTAATCATACGCCCATTCTGTGAAATTAAAAGTCCGGTTTGGTTGAATTGTGTGTTATAAACTGTAAAAACTGAGTCTTACTGTGATTTAGCGTTAGTTTATTTTCTACAAGCCATGAATTGAGGTCGTGTACTGCACTATTTGAAACAGAGCCAGTGCTGCACACAACATCCTTTACTACCAAGCTAGTGTCATCAGCAAACAGAAATATTTTATTGTTACCATAATACTAGAGGGCATATATATATATATATATATATATATATATATATATATATATATATATATATATATATATATATATGGAAATGGCAAAAAGAACACATTGACACCGGTGTGTCAGACCCACCATACTTGCTCCGGACACTGCGAGAGGGCAGTACAAGCAATGATCACATGCACGGCACAGCGGACACACTAGGAACCACGGTGTTGGCTGTCGAATGGCGCTAGCTGCGCAGCATTTGTGCACCGCCGCCGTCAGTGTCAGCCAGTTTGCCGTGGCATACGGAGCTCCATCGCAGTCTTTAACACTGGTAGCATTCCGCGACAGCGTGGACGTGAACCGTATGTGCAGTTGACGGACTTTGAGCGAGGGCGTATAGTGGGCATGCGGGAGGCCGGGTAAACGTACCGCCGAATTGCTCAACACGTGGGGCGTGAGGTCTCCACAGTACATCGATGTTGTCGCCAGTGGTCGGCGGAAGGTGCACGTGCCCGTCGACCTGGGACCGGACCGCAGCGACGCACGGATGAACGCCAAGACCGTAGGATCCTACGCAGTGCCATAGGGGACCGCACCGCCACTTCCCAGCAAATTAGGGACACTGTTGCTCCTGGGGTATCGGCAAGGACCATTCGCAACTGTCTCCATGAAGCTGGGCTACGGTCCCACACACCGTCAGGCCGTCTTCCGCTCACACCCCAACATCGTGCAGCCCGCCTCCAGTGGTGTCGCGACAAGCGTGAATGGAGGGACGAATGGAGACGTGTCGTCTTCAGCGATGAGAGTCGCTTCTGCCTTGGTGCCAATGATGGTCGTTTGCGTGTTTGGCGCCGTGCAGGTGAGCGCCACAATCAGGACTGCATACGACCGAGGCACACAGGACCAACACCCGGCATCATGGTGTGGAGAGCGATCTCCTACACTGGCCGTACACCACTGGTGATCGTCGAGGGGTCACTGAATAGTGCACGGTACATCCAAACCATCATCGAACCCATCGTTCTACCATTCCTAGACCGGCAAGGGAACTTGCTGTTCCAACAGGACAATGCACGTCCGCATGTATCCCGTGCCACCCAACGTGCTCTAGAAGGTGTAAGTCAACTACCCTGGCCAGCAAGATCTCCGGATCTGTCCCCCATTGAGCATGTTTGGGACTGGATGAAGCGTCGTCTCACGCGGTCTGCACGTCCAGCACGAACGCTGGTCCAACTGAGGTGCCAGGTGGAAATGCCATGGCAGGCCGTTCCACAGGACTACATCCAGCATCTCTACGATCGTCTCCATGGGAGAATAGCAGCCTGCATTGCTGCGAAAGGTGGATATACACTGTACTAGTGCCGACATTGTGCATGCTCTGTTGCCTGTGTCTATGTGCCTGTGGTTCTGTCAGTGTGATCATGTGATGTATCTGACCCCAGGAATGTGTCAATAAAGTTTCCCCTTCCTGGGACAATGAATTCACGGTGTTCTTATTTCAATTTCCAGGAGTGTATATATATACACATAAGGAACAGGAGTGGCCCCAATACTGATCCCTGGGGCGCCCCCCACTTGACAGTACTCCACTCAGACCCCACATCACAGCCATTTTCAACATTGTGAATAATGACCTTTTGCTACCTGTTGCTAAAGTAAGAGGTGAACCAATTGTGAGCTACCCCGTATTCCGTAATGGTCCAACTTCTAGCGCAGTATTTTGTGATCAACACAATCAAATGCCATAGTTAAATCAAAAAATATTCCAAGCATTTGAAACCTTTTGTTTAACCCATCCAGTACCTCACAGAGATAAGAGAATATATCATTTTCAGTTGTTAAACGACTTCTAAAGCCGAACTGTACATTTGATAGCAAATCGTGTGATATAAACTGAGCAATTATCCTCACATACATAGCATTTTCAATAACTTTTGCAAACACTGATGGCATAGAAATAGGTCTAAAATTACCTGCATTATCCCTTTCTCACTTTTTATAAAGTGGCTATATTACTGAGTACTTTAATCATTCAGGAAACTGACCATTCCTAAAGGAAAAATTACAAATATGGCTAAATACAGGGCTAACATGTGCAGCACAGTACTTTAATATTCTGCTAGATGCTAGACACTCCATCATAACCATGAGAGTCCTTAATCTTCAGTCATTTAATTATTGACTCAATTTCCCTCTCATCTGTATCACAGAGGAGTATTTCAGACATCAATCTCGGAAAGGCATTTGCCAAGAAAGTTATATGATTTCCTGTAGAAACTAAATTTTTATTTAATTCACCAGCAATGCTCAGAAAATGATTGTTAAATGATGTACATACAGGGCTATTACACATGATTGAAGCGATTTCATAAGTTCACTGTAGCTCCATTTATTGACATATGGTCACGACACACTACAGATATGTAGAAAAACTCATAAAGTTTTGTTCGGCTGAAGCCGCACTTCAGGTTTCTGCTGCCAGAGCGCTCGAGAGCGCAGTGAGACAAAATGGCGACAGGAGCTGAGAAAGTGTATGTCGTGCTTGAAATGCACTCACATCAGTCAGTCATAACAGTGCAACGACACTTCAGGACAAAGTTCAACAAAGATCCACCAACTGCTAACTCCATTTGGCGATGGTATGCACTGTTTAAAGCTTCTGGATGCCTCTGTAAGGGGAAATCAACGGGTCGGCCTGCAGTGAGCGAAGAAACAGTTGAACGTGTGCGGGCAAGTTTCACGCGAGCCCGCGGAAGTCGACGAATAAAGCAATTAGGGAGCTAAACGTACCACAGCCGACGGTTTGGAAAATCTTACGGAAAAAGCTAAAGCAGAAGCCTTACCGTTTACAATTGCTACAACCCCTGACACCTGATGACAAAGTCAAACGCTTTGAATTTTCGGCGCGGTTGCAACAGCTCATGGAAGAGGACGCATTCAGTGCGAAACTTGTTTTCAGTGATGAAGCAACATTTTTTCTTAATGGTGAAGTGAACAAACACAATGTGCGAATCTGGGCGGTAGAGAATCCTCACGCATTCGTGCAGCAAATTCACAATTCACCAAAAGTTAACGTGTTTTGTGCAATCTCACGGTTTAAAGTTTATGGCCCCTTTTTCTTCTGCAAAAAAAACGTTACAGGACACGTGTATCTGGACATGCTGGAAAATTGACTCATGCCACAACTGGAGACCGACAGCGCCGACTTCATCTTTCAACAGGATGGTGCTCCATCGCACTTCCATCATGATGTTCGGCATTTCTTAAACAGGAGATTGGAAAACCGATGGATCGGTCGTGGTGGAGATCATGATCAGCAATTCATGTCATGGCCTCCATGCTCTCCCAACTTAACCCCATGCAATTTCTTTCTGTGGGGTTATGTGAAAGATTCAGTGTTTAAACCTCCTCTACCAAGAAACGTGCCAGAACTGCGAGCTTGCATCAATGATGCTTTTGAACTCATTGATGGGGACATGCTGCGCTGAGTGTGGGAGGAACTTGATTATCGGCTTGATGTCTGCTGAATCACTAAAGGGGCGCATATCGAACATTTGTGAATGCCTAAAAAAACTTTTTGAGTTTTTGTATGTGTGTGCAAAGCATTGTGAAAATATGTCAAATAATAAAGTTATTGTAGAGCTGTGAAATCGCTTCAATCATTTGTAATAACCCTGTATATCTGACTTATCAGTAACAGAAATGTTTTTACTGCAAATTCACTTTATATCGTCGACCTTGTGCTGCTGACCTGACACTTCCTTCACAACTGATCATATGGTTTTAATTTTATCCTGTGAATTAGCTATTCTATTTTCATACCACATACTCTTTCCTTCCTGATAGCATTTTTAAGCACCTTACAATACTGTTTGCAATGGGCTACTGTAGCTTGAGTGTGACTACTTCTAACATTCTGATATAATTCCCACTTTGTTCTACATTATCCTTATCCCACTAGTCAGCCACCCAGGCTTCCCATTATTGCTAGTGCCCCATTTAGAATGTTCTAACGGAAAGCAACTCTCAACTATCATCTATTTTGATATCTACCATTTTGTCATCTGTGCGACAATCAAGAGAAGGAACTACAGTGCAGTCTTCCTCTGTGAAACAGCTTTGGAAAAAGACATTTAGTATTTTGGCCTTTAGTCTGTCATCCTCTGTTTCAGTACCATTTTGGTCACAGAGCATCTGGACATTTTGTTTTGATACACCTACCACTTTGACATCAGACCAAAATTTCTTAAAATTTTCTGCCAAGTCAGTACATAGAACTTTACTTTCGAATTCACTGAATGCTTCTCGCATAGCCCTCCTCACACTACATTTCCCTTCGTGTAATTTTTGTTTGTCTGCAAGTCTTTGGCTATGTTTATGTTTTCTGTGAAGTTCCCTTTCCTTCTGCAGCAGTTTCCTAACTCGGTTGTTGTACCACGGTGACTCTTTTCCATCTCTTATGATCTTGCTTGGCACATACTTATCTAATGCATATTGTACAATGGTTTTGAACTTTGTCTGCTGATCCTCAACACTATCTGTACTTGAGACTAAACTTTTGTGTTGAGCCATCAAGTACTCTGAAACCTGCTAAACAGAAAAATCTTCCTACCTTTTTTAATATTTCTATTTATGGCTGAAATCATCACTGCAGTAACTACTTTATGATTGCTGATTCCCTGTTCTGCATTAACTGTTTCAAATACTCCAAGGCAGCACCCTGAAGATGGCTGATCACAGCCATCAACACATTCAGCTGTTCGTGAACAGTGGCCAGCTCCTCCTGCATCCATACACAGCAGTCACACATCCTATCCATCCTAAGAAATCAACAATTCACTGTATAGAGACAATCAACTTTTAACTAGATGGCTAATTCACTAAAGGCAGCTGCTAGCAGACTGAATTTTGGTTACTAGACACTTCTTGTTGGAAACAATGAAAATAAGCAGTACCTGTCTCTGGAGTGTATTCAAAACAAACATGAAATCTATGGAACACTATTATTAGTACTCGAAAATTAAAGCTTCCTAAAAGAAAAAAACACACAGAAAAAGAAGTGACAACTAAGAAAAACACAGTTAATACTTAAATTTACGTAGTTTGCTGTACAGCAGATGTGAAGCAGACAGCAGTTACAACAACAATGACTGCTGTCTCTGGCCAGATTGGCCTGCTTGTATGATTGTGTGTGTATTTTCCTTTATTTCCAAAGAAGGCTTGGCAAAAAGCTCAATCTGTAAATATCTTTTCTTCGTGCCTATCTGCAACGTGATGTGTCATCCTTATGGTGAGTAGCAATCTATCCTTTTCATAATATTGTTGATATACCAAACTGGTCTTCTGATTGTTTGATTTCTCTGTCATTTAATGAATTTATGGCTGCAGTGCCCAGTATGAAGAAGATGTTTGTATAAATATACCTCTTTTCCTTGAAAAACCTTACAGGCGAAGATGTGATTGCAACAAATATACAGGGTGTTCTATTTGTTTTGACAAGCCCACACAACTTTTTGTTCAAAAGAAAAAATAATCATACCAAGCGAATGTTGTTTAGTTACCAGTGAGACATTAACCAGTGTGATGAACTGTCTTCTAACTTTGTATGTTACAAAGATATAAACAGGAGTACTTGTGTACATTTTGTATTCAGTACTCCAATTTCTCTACTCAAGACCTACTTAAAAATGTATCAGAGTGTACCACTCCTTAAACATGACAGTATTAAAAATAATCTAAAACTATTACTTTTCTGTACTAGCACACAGTTTTTACAGAAAACAAATGGAAACGCAAAGGAAACACACACTGATCATTCAGTCAACCATTTCCAGTTGTAAGCTTGCCTGAGTGTACACCAGCTAATAGAAGATAAAAATGCAGCTCACTTGAGGTGGTCAAGATAAATTGGACTGAATAACCAGTATACATTTTCCTTGTGTTTTCATTTGTTTACTGTGAACACCAGCAAATGGTTACATTAACCTGGATACCTGCACTGTGTCAAAGTCAATTCTGTGTTATGTTTTTAATACTCTGCATACACTGATATAATTCTGAACATGTGTCTGAATATTAAGGTACAAATAATCGTCTGTTTCACTGAAGGTTGGCTAAACCTATTTGCATTTTTCATGTAAAGGGCAGTTAAATGAAAATGAGAGAGATGGAAAAAGTACGTGAACTGTTTATTATTTCAAAAATAATCAACATAACTGTTAATACATTTATTCCACTGTAGTACAACATGATAAATGCCTTCATGGAAAAATTTTTGCAGTTGTGTGTGGAACCATGATTGTAACCAGGTGTGCACCTCTTCAACAGAAGCAAATCAATGGCCATAAATGCCTTTCTTCTGGGCTCCAAAAATATGGGGATCACATGGGAAGAGACTGGGGCTGAACTGAGGATGTGTAATGGCTTCCCAGCAAAACTTCTGCAGTGAAGTCAAAACAACCTTGGCAACATGTGGGCCTACTCACTTGTTATTGAGGTTGTTCTGACTATGCTTCAGAAGTTTTGCTTAGAAGTTACATGTCCTCCTTACAGTCCTGTCCTTTCCTCATGCAATTTTCATAATTTTGGAGCCCTGAAGAAAGACATTTGTGGCTACCACTTTGTTTAGCTTGAAGAGGTGAACTCCTTGGTACAATCACACTTCTGCAGACAACTGCAAACACTTTTCCATGAAGGCATTGACCATCTTGTCTCACTTACTTACTTGCTTACTTACTCACTGGTCATACCGGACTCGAGAGTCCATTACTGCAGCAACGTATTTTCGCCATCTGTCCCTGTCTTGGGCTATTTCCTTCCATTCACCTTCAATACCTAGGCTCTTCAAATCAGCCTTCACATTTTCCTCCCATCTACGCCTCAGTCTCCCCACAGCACGTTTTCCTTCTAGCTGCCCTACCAGTACTCTGCGCGCTGCCCTGCCCTCATCCATTCGAGCTACGTGACCCGCCCATCGCAGCCTACGTGATTTAATAATACTGATTATGTCAGGGCTTGAATAGAGTTCGTGAACCTCTTCGTTATGCAGTTTTCGCCACTCTCCGCTAATGCCATCCCTTTTTGCTCCAAAAATTTTCCTCAAAATTTTGTTTTCAAATACTCGAAATGGCTTTTCATTTTGCACAGTGAGAGACCAAGTCTCACACCCATACAGCATAACTGGTAGAATAATAGTTTTGTATATTCTAATCTTTAAATTCCTAGACAATATCCGTGATGAAAGTGATCTATTCAGTGAGAAGTAGCACGCATTTCCCGCCCGTAATCTCTTCTTCAGTTCGGATTCAATCTCATTTCTCACAGTGATGTCCACGCCTAGATACTTAAATGTGTTCACTTTTTCAAACTGCATGTCTCCAACTCTTAACATTTCCTGATCTACTGCTGTTGGCATTCTAGTAGTAACCAGGTATTTAGTTTTGTCTTTACTTATCCTTAGACCTACATCTTCACTAGCCTTGTTTAACGCATTCGCATTTGCTGTTACAGATTCTTTCCTATCGCTAATGATGTTTAGATCATCTGCATATCCTAATATCTTAATATTTCCATTTAACTCCACACCCTCTGAATTATCTGCTGCCATTCGTACAATATATTCTAGGACTAAATTAAAAAGTAGCGGAGACAGGGCATCTCCCTGCTTAAGTCCGTTCTTTATTACAAATTCTTCTGACTTCAATTTCCCCATGTGTACTCTACCTTTTGTGTTTTTCAAGCTCGCTTCTATAAGTCTAACATACTTCTTTGGTATTCCAAGTTCCAAAAGAATTTGGTACAATTTTGACTGAAATACTGAATCATATGCTTTTGTAAAATCTATGAAGTGATTATGAACTGGTTTATTGTATTCTCATTTCTTTTCCAAAATTTGACGCAGGGTGAATATTTGGTCTATAGTTGATCTGTTCCTCCGAAAGCCGGCTTGGTAATCCCACACAATTTCATCTGCATATGGTGTAAGGCTGCTTAGCAGAATATTCGAGAAAATTTTGGAACATACTGGTAATAGCGATATCCCTGTATAATTACTACAATCCAATTTGCCACCTTTCTTAAAAATTGGGATCAGAATCGACTCCTGCCACTCTTCAGGTACCATCTCTGAGTTCCATACTTTAGTTAGCACCTTTGTGAACTACTTCCACCAAAGGCCTTGAAGCCCTTCCTATACCCATTTATGTCCAGGTAAAGTTCCCTAATGTTTTTTGTTTTACTGTTTGTTTCCATTTTTGTAACTTGATTGTTCAAATAATCCTTCTTCTTTGCCTGTAGCCTACGACCAACTTCCCTTCTCAAGTTCAAGAACTCCTCTCGTTTTCTGTCTCCCATTCTATCCCAATCTAATCGCGCTTTTCTCCTTTCCTCTACCAATTTCTTGCTTTCCTCATCAAACCACGGTTTCCTCCTGTTCTTCTTAATTTTACCTATTGTGACCTTCGCTGCCTCTTTGATATTATTCCTCACAGTGATCCACTGTTTATTTACATCCTCGTCTTGATCTTCGTGTGTCCTGAGATCATCAAACCTTTTTGTAATTTCTACCATGTACCTTCTTCTAAAGTTTTCATCATTTAGCTTGTCAGTGTCGAACCTAACAAGTTCTGCATTGTGACACCTTGATGTTGCTGTAGATAGCCGTTGGTGAACTTTGGCAACTACAAGAAAATGATCAGAATCACAGTCTGCTCCCCTGAAAGTCCTAACATTTTCTATACTAGTGTGCCATCTCCGATCTACAAGAACATGATCAATTTGGTTTCAGGTGTGTCCATCAGGAGAGACCCAAGTTGCTTTATGAATGTCCTTCCTCTTGAAATATGTGTTCTCAACAATCATGTCTTTTGAAACAGCAAAATTAACCACCCTTGTGCCATTATCATTCAAAATGTTATGCAAACTTTCTTTCCCAATTGTAGGCCGGAATGCTTCCTCCTTCCTTATCTTTGCATTAAAATCACCTATGATTAATTTTGTATCATACGAGGAGAACTCATCCCACAGTTGATCTAGTTCTTCATAAAAGCTGTCTTTAACAACCTCTTCAGTGTCCTCCGTTGGTGCGTGTACATTAATTACTACTAGTCTATTCCACCTGCCGGACAACACTATAACTGATAGTTGGTCACTAATGAACCTTATATCTCTGATTGCGTGAAGCACTTTTCCCTGTATTGCGAAACCTGTTCCAAAACTGTGAGCTTCCGCACCTCTATAGAAAAATGTATAGTTACCCCTCTTTATGCTACCCGCCCCCTGCCACCGAGTTTCTTGAATAGCTGTAATGTCTACATCATATCTATCTAATTCGTCTAATAATGTCTGGAATCTTCCTGGCCTGTTCAAACTTTTAACGTTCCATGTTCCCAACCTGAAAGTTCATTTCGGCCTGAATCTCTTCGAAGTAGGTTCCGCCCGGAGATCCGAATGGGAACCTAGTTTACCTCCGGAATATTTTACTTCAAAGGGACCCATGGCCATTAATGTTGCTGATTCTTGATGAATAGATTTGCTAGGAAGAGAAGAAGAAACAGGGATGATTCATCACGCCATCGCCTGCATGAACACAAGAACTAAACACAAAAAAACAAATAGCAGTAGAAAATGATTACACTACCCATATGGTAGGCAAGTTAAACCAAAAACATGCAAACAGTACAAAAATGAACCCACCACACACACACACACAAATCCTTACCCAGCACAGAACAACAAAAAACACAAACAATGACCACACACAAGCCACAAAAGAGCAACAACACACACACAAAACAAAATGGCACATACTCACCTACAATAACAAGATTGTTCACAGAATAGGCAACATATTAAAGAAACAGGGACTCCAAATAGGATACCGGATGGAGAACACAAGACAGAAAAAGACCAGAACACAAGAAACACCCCTGGATAAATTTAACAGGTCAGGAATATATGAACTCACATGCAACACTTGCCAGTCAGTATACATAGGACAAACATGCAGATGCTTCAAAACAAGATATTCAGAACATCTCAGAGCTTTAAAAAGCAACAGCTCCCATAGCACATTTGCTGACCACCTTATAGCCAACAACCACCACCCAACCACAATAGAAACAGACTTAGAATGCTAAAACCCAGCCACAGCCTATACAGCAAACTGACCATTGAGGAAAACTTCCATATAAAGAAGGCAATAGTGGAAGGAAAACAGGTCTTAAACGAATACACTACACTCTGCAAGGGCACACTATTTAACACATTAAAAGGAACTTTACAAATGAAAACAGCACAAACAGATAAAGCCTACACACACACACACACACACACACACACACACACACACAGACACACACACGTACGAAAAATAAATACACTAAAATCTGCAAAGACGCACCATTTGCACACAAATAGGAATACCATATAAAAGACAACAAGGACAGCTAAGAAACACACACAAAGATAAAATGCAAATAAAATTCAAATTTGGCGCCAAACTCTCTGGAAAACAAATGAACACTGACTGGGCTGGGACACACAACAAAACACAATCACACTGTGTTCTGGTGTAGTGAAAAGCGTTTTACTACGTAATTTGTGAAAAATACTTGCTATAGTTACGTATGCATCACAACATCTCAGCATGATGCGGAGAATGGAAGTGCTTGTCACACGAAAACGTAAGTAAGTACGAAAATAGGCGCGAAAAACTAAATTACACTCTAGAATATAGGTTAACTCTCAGCAAAAAACTTTCTCATCAACATGGTTTGGTTGCAGATGACAAGCTACCTGTAATAATTAACGCAAGAGTGGTCCAGTAAATTCATGCTCACCAAATGTAAAGGTATTTACAAAAAGAAACGATCTGTTGTTTGAACTAAAAATGCACTTAATTTTATAATCATGTAACAAAAATGTTCACATTGCAGAATAAATAAAAACGAAAACCCACAGATGATGGCACAGTGGTGCCGAAACATGTTTGGGTACTGAGAAAAACGGTGTTTTGCGTAACAGGCGGACCTCAAATCCCAAAAATGTTAACTGCAAACACGGCCAATACAAGGAGCTGCAAACCAAAGATGGATATGACTTTTTCATTCTACTTTCAATCAATTGGGACTTTTTAAAACAGCTTAGTAATTGGTACTACATTATAAATCTATGTTTAAATAAATTAACAATTACTTTTCTGTTTAAATTTATTGAAGCTCTTCTCCTTTTCCTGTTGGTTTACACCCACCACCGATAATTCTATTTTGGTAATGCTGAGGTGACATGAGGACAAATCATATAAGATACATTTTTTTAATTGTTTAGTGATTTACTCACTTGCTTTTAAACCATATACTGTAACTTATTGGAAGTATTTTCTTAGCAAGAAAAATGTTTCATCATTAATTAATTTTCTTTGAATTTTTTTAGTTAATATAGTTTCATAATATGAATCATCCTTGCAAATACTGTATGTCACACTTTGGAACACTCCACTTGTCACCCAGTATTATCCTGGTCTTGAATGTATCAATCAGCTTCTTCGCCAAGGCCATGACTTCCTAAAATCATGGACTGAAGTGTGATCCATTCTGTGTGAGATTTTGCCAGCCACACCTAGAATAGCTTTTCGTCACCTGGTCTCCGCAATATCCTTGTCAGACCCTATGCTCCTTCTGCACCCATCTCCCTACCCTGTGGCTCCTACTCCTGTGACTGTCCCCGCTGCACGATTTGCCCTACGCACCCTCCTACCACCACCTATTCCCACCATGTAACTGGCAAAAATATACTATCACAGGGCGAGCCACCTGTGAAACAACACATGCCATATACCAGATGTTGTTTAAACACTCTTCAGCCTTATACAGTGGTATGACTACTACCCAGTTATCAGTCAGGATGAATAGACACAGGCAGAGGGGGTATACAGGCAACAAACAATATCCTGTTGCAGAGTGTGCTGTACAACATGACAGTCGTGATCTCTGCGCCTGTTGCACCACACAGGTACCAGTTTCTCAGAACTCCACAGGTGGGAACTAGCAGTACATGTCCTTGGTTGTCGCAACCCACCTGGTCTTAATTTACATTAATTCCTTCCATCTCAGCATTTCTTTCCTGTAACTTGTCCTTTCTTCACTCCATTTTAGTTTTCTACATCTTCCATTTTCTGGCTTGTTTATTTTTTGCTGTCCTGCCTGCCACCTCTGTTACATACAGTGCACTTAGCTTTTCACTTTTGTTAAGGCATGCATGATGTTTTCGTAGTAATCTCTGTCTTGTGTATTACCCTGTCTTCCATCTTTAAGCTCCCAGATTTTCAAATCTTGCCCGTTACAGTCCCCAACAATCAGTCTTTCTTTCTCATCACGTCCTGTAAGTCTACCCTGACCCGAGGTTCTGGGTGACTTTTCTGAACTATACCCGTTTCCCTACATCTCTGCAGTCCTTTTCCTTCACCCCTCTTCCTTCCTCTCCAACTCTTCTGCCATAAAATGGAGCCACTGGCCCCGAAAGCTTGTAAAAGTTAAATCCTGTGTGTGTGTGAGGCAATAACAGAGTTCAGTCAACTGTAATAACCGACTCATAGAGGGATGATCAACAAAAATATAATAAGTTGTCTGGGTAAGAATTTTAACAAGGAAAGCCTGGAAACCTAGATGGAGATGTATCGGGCTTAATGCTTTCATCAGACAAATATGAGGTCACAAGCATTAAGAAATGAGTAATGACTAAATCATGAAAGGATTCCCAGCAAAAAAGTCATCTTGGTAACAATTTTA
Organism: Schistocerca serialis cubense; assembly: GCF_023864345.2. NCBI lineage: Eukaryota > Metazoa > Arthropoda > Insecta > Orthoptera > Acrididae > Schistocerca > Schistocerca serialis. The sequence goes on from NC_064640.1 coordinate 717,931,731, forward strand.
ACAATTACAGTCTGGAAACCTAGGCAGAGATGTACAGTGCTTGAAACTTTAGCGATATCAGTATGAGGTGACGAGCATTAAGAAACCAATAATTTCAAGCTGGCTGGTTGCAAATTGTGGGTAAAAATGTGACATGATCACGTACCATCTATAAGCAAACAACCACAACACAGTATAAAGATGCCACCAGTTGACGAGCAGGACGGAGTTGATTCAAGAGTTCCTGACAGCAGATGAGTCTTGGGTGACCATCAACTGACAGCAGAGAATTATGCAAGGGAAATACGTGTATTCAATTAAGCTTGTCCCCTAAGAAAGACTTGCATTCTTGCCTGTACGTATCTGTGGGTAGTTTGTCTATCATGGCTTACTTGTAGCTATGACTATTGTCATTTACAGTGTGATGTATACAGGACCTGAGGGTTCAATTTGAGCAATAAGAAACTGGCTCCCTTTCATGATTCTAGTCTAAGTGATAGGGCAGGCAGGCTATTTGTTCTGGTAATTTGAGTGTCTAGTAAGCCTCATCTATGTTCTCCACTCATTAAAATTGTGACCCAGTGACTGTGCTCTTCAGCATGTTCACGTAAGCTCAGGAAGAAGCAATAAAATCAGACCAAGGTACCAAACCAGAAGCTCATTTCTTCATTTGTACCTCCCTAGCCTTATACCCGAGTTTGTATGCTGTCTCCAACCATAGAGACCTGATAAACTTCAGCTAAACCCTGAACCCTGTTGTCAACTTATTCCTTTGCATGAAGCCTGTAGTGTGCCAAAGCATTGGTGGATCTGAAAAATCCCACACCACTTGCTGTCTAACTGAGGGATTCATGTATGTATGTTGCAACCTCCATCAGGGTACAACACAACAATAATGCTTTAACAATGGCAAATTGATTGAATGTGTCTGCTCAGAACTGAATATGCTGGTCTGCATTGACGGTTTTCATTTGGTTGCTCCCACATACTGGTTTCACTCAAAAGACTGAATGTTTAGTCCAATCAATTCGTAAAGCTACAACCGACTGATTAAATTGTTTTCATTTGTTTGCTCACATAGAGTAGTTTTGCTCAAAATAATGAATGAATAATTCTGCTGACACGTGAAACTACAACCAAATTAGATGACTGTTTTCCAGTAACCAACTGAATCAATTGTTTTTTCACTTGGTTGTTCCTGTCACTAGGTCTTCCAATGCTGCAGTAGTCCAATGTGGTCTGACTACACAAATAAATAAAGTTTATAAAATTTCACTTTTGTTTATAAACTACTCTTTATAGCACAGTCACACCAGTATGTAGTCACACATACAAGTATGGTTGTACTACAAGCATTACTCTGAGACAGCAAGAGTCTCAATTAGTTTTTTGACATTTAGCTGGATGGAATGGTTTGTCCTCTTCTATCTTGTCAGCAAGTGATGCATTTTTACTAATGTGACATGCTGTCTCATACAATCGGTGCTTTAATTACTATCAAGAAATTTGTAACTCCATGAATCATGATTTACCAGTCTGTGCGAGTTGACTGAAGCGTCCAATCCCACCCGTCGGCTTTGACCTGTGACATAAGGCTGTTGTTGTGTATGACGTCACGATGGCGCGGAATTTAGTTAGTGAGAGAGGCGTGTTTGTAGGTGTCGTTTTGATGCAATCGGTGGTGCTCTCTGGTGGTGTGTTAGGTGATGTTTTTGGTTTAGTTTGCGAGTGTGGCGTCGTGTGAATTTTGGTAAATTGCTTTTTTATGTCTTTGGTAGGTATGGATATGACTGACAGGGTCAACAGTTTTTGGTTGTCAGCTACGATGGGGGACAGTGCGTTGTCTCTAATAAAATTTCTTCAACTATTCGGATTTTTGGATGAAGTCATGAAGTGTTCGGTATGCTGTGAAGAAATGAGGCTTACTTAAAGTTCCGGCGTCTCGGACTAGGAACGGCTGTATGTGGAGATGTTGTAAGGATAACAGGTCAAGGGAAGTGTTCGATCCCAATGTGTGGCTGGGAATGTTGGTTTTGGTATCGGGAGATGTTTTTGAGCTAGATAGGTCAAGGGAAGTGTTAGGTCCTAATTTATGAGATCGGGACCTGCTGTTGAGCTATATAGGTCAAGGGAAGTGTCCGATTCCAGATAATATTGTGTTTAGTGGTATTTGGGGAGTTTTGTGATGTTGGTTTTTTCCTCGTTTTGCGTGGTTTTGTATGGGGGTGGGTGTCCCGTTAGTGTCAGACTTTTTGTGGAATGTGTGTATGTTTGCTTTTCGATGTATTTTCGTCCTCATAATGTGTACGTAACTACTTTATATGCGCCATATTGGAATCGTGGTTTATGGTCGTTTCCGCCATATTTGTGACGTCATGGGTCAAAGCAGACGGGCAGGATCAGATGCTTCCATATTTCCGTCTGCGCTTCTTCCTTCAGACCTCCTCTAATGTCTACTGAATTGCTTACTTTCTGTTGAACATCCCAGCTGCGTACTTGAGGTTTCCTACATTTTTAAAATGTTTAGCAGATGCATACTGTGTTTTAGACTCTTTGTTGATGTGATTACTGCCATCTGAATTTTTACAGAATTCTTTCTTATATTTTCGTCTTCATACTTTGTTTCTTCCCCAGACATTATCCTTCTTTATGGTCATCAATGGGATGTTAAAACCTAATCTTCACTTCTTTTTTCTTATTTATATCATCTCCTTGTTTTGCGTTAGCCTTCCTTCTCCTTGAGTGACAGGGAACAATTACTACTATTTCGATCTCCCATTCATTCTTTTGCATTTTATTCTATTCTGCCTGTAAGCAACCAGTCTTAGTACTTGCACTTTTTCCCTTCATATTAATTTCATGTGTCATCTGTTTGTGCCTGTTTCTTCTGTGCTTGTATTACGACAAACTGTTCTAGCTAAGTGACCATATTGTCTTGACATGCAGCGTCAAGTAAATACAGTATATTCCTACATAAATATAGAAGAGAACGTAGCTTACTTGTTTTAACTGTCCAAGTAATTAACAGTGTAAAGTAGAGATAGTGGTTTTAATTGGATAGTTGTTTTATATTGTAAGGCAGAAGAATGAAAGAGGTAAAACTTACCCATCAAAGTGCACATGAAAAGGAATTATAAGGTACAGTCTTCCACATTGAATTCAACAATACAGAGTATTCTGGATTGAGTAGTAAAATATGTACATATACTAACAAAATATGTATCCATTGAAAGAACTCTATCTTCTCCAATAAAATGTTGAGCAAAATAAAACTGAGCAAATTCCTCCACTATCACATGAATGATATAAAACAGTGTGTTCCCATCTAGAAATAAACAGTCAACTATGAAAGAGCTTAAAATTGTAGAAAGGTACTTCAAAGAGACCAGGGCATAAATTGTGCAATTGCAGAATTGAGGTTTTACCATATGCTGAACACAGTTATATAAATACAAGTTGAATGGCTTTAGAGGTTTCCCAGAAATCTCTTAAGAGTTCTGCAAATTCCTCCCCCAACTGCAACAGGTTCCTAAGCACAAAGTAAAGGGGAGAATGATACCTAGACTACATTAATAAGATTGTTCCAGTGTTACCGTTGAACACGAACAGGATCGAGATCCATATGGAAGGAGCGAGGATACAAATGCAGGTAAAATCTCCTTGCATATGTCTAAAAGAGATGTATTGCAACACTCCTGTGGAGAGTGTTTACACCATCCACAAAAAAGGATTAACTTACTTACAAGAGAGCTGTTAAAGGGTTAATAGCTTTACTTTTCTTGTTCTTCTTCTTTTCCCTTTTCACATTTCTTCTACAGGGTCAGTATTTATAAGTGTTTGAGCAATGTTAGTGGTAAGTGTTGGCCAGATGCCCTTCCAAATGCCCCCCCCCCCCCCCCCAACCAAGATAGAATTGGTGTACCCCACCTATCACCTGCTTCTAGATTTATGTTCAAGTGTAAGAATGTTTGCTAAAAGTTTGCATAGCATGTAGCTGAGGCAGAATGTGCGTACCAGACCAGCATTTACCTCGTTGGATGTGGGAAACAGTCTAAAAACCACATCCTGTCTGGCCTACTCAGCAGCCCTCATCATTAATCCACAAGTCAGATTAAATCTGGATCAAGCTCACCACCTCACATCCCAGAAGGGCTGCTTTAATATGCTCAGCTACCTGGTTAGGTAATACCTTTATTAATAAAGTGATGAACATCATGTCTTACTTGTTCTCCTCATCACAGATTTGCAAACAATTTCACTCATTATACATGTTTATGAGAAGGTAACAGTATGCTCACTGTAGCTTCCTATAAGTTGTTCTGTGGATTGGCCCTATGAAAGTATGTGTCCTCTTCCCTTTTTGTCATCAGCAGGTCATATCAGACTTATGTTTATTTTCATACAACAGGGTGATTATAATTAAAGTTCCAGGTTCAAAATGCCATAAAAAAAGAATAGCTACTCAGAACGATGTCAAATTTGAATGGAATATTATCAAAGAAATAGGAAATTGTTGTGACTCACTGATCTTTCAAAGTGCCACCGCGCAGTTATGCGCGTCCTCTACATGTGGTGCTGTCTGCCAACCATGCAGCAGCAGCGCCACCTAAGCGGCCAACCAGCCAGTGACCGCTAGATTTGGACTCAGTTATGATTTGACTGTTAAAGTTTACACACGTCTTACTCTGTTTACTTGATCTGTGACTTTCATGTATTGCGTCTTCCTTGAAATATATTTGTTCAACTTGAAGTTATTACAATTGGTGATGAGGTAGTGATTTTTCTTTTCCATCATTGATCCACATGTTTCCATGGCTACTTTAGAGCAACTATTGCTAGGTCTTACAGAACAGCAAACGCTTCTCACAAATGCGATTCGTGATTTCGTCGCGGCATCAAATGCGGTGTGTCTCTCGCCGTTGTCTCTACCTACTTTTCCTCCTTACGACGAGACGGCGGCAGACTGGTCTGATTACGAAAAACGTCTTTGACAGCACTTCTTGGCATTTCATGTCGCGGACAAACAAACTTGTAAGTATCTGTTCGTTTAATGGATTTCACTTAAAATGTATCGGTTGTTGTCACAATCGGCTCCTTTGAAAGATCCTGCGTCTTTGTCCTTTGCTGAAATATGCTCACTTCTGTCCGCCTATTTTCAAAAGCATACGCATGTGGTAGCCTCTCGTGTTGCCTTTTATCGTTGTCAAAAACTACCAAATCAATCCTATCGCACTTGGGTTGCTGAACTTCACGGCCTCAGTAGAAAGTGTCAATTTGTTACTGAATTTCACAAAGAGTCCTACGCCGATTCCATGGCACGGGATGCTATTATCCGATCGGCGCCCGACATAGAAGTTTGGCAACATGCCTTCAGTTGGCAAATCCGACTCTAGATGAAGTCCTATCCATCGCTCAGTCTTTTGAAATTCCTCGCATTGCTGGAGCGCAAATAGAGGCCTGGGGTGACGTCGGGGGAATACAACCTCTGTGCACTGTTGACGAAGCGTGTGGCGTGTCCCCGCCTGCCGACGTGGCCGCAGTACGCTCCCAAGTGCAGCCTCGGCCTAGCCGTAAACAAACCTCTAAGAAACTACAGCAAAACCCACGGCAACTTCCTTCATGTCCGTGGTGTTTTACGAAACATTCAGGAGAAGATTGTCCACAATGTTGGGCTGTGTGTCACAAATGCAAAAAAAAGGGGTCATGTGTCATCCGTTTGCAAATGCGACCTCATATATGATGTTCATGAACATGACACTGATTCTGATTCTGTGTTGTCTGCCAATTGTACTTCTTCCCCTTCAGGGAAGTTATTCCTCACTGTCCAAATACTTGGTCAAGATGTTCGCATGCAGATGGATACTGGTTCTGCTGCCACTATCATCAATTCTCAGACGTATCTTCAGTTGGGTTCTCCAATCCTGTCACCTGTCACTAAGCAATTACGGACTTACAATAAACAGAAGATTTCTCTCTTGGGACAATTTGATGCTGAGGTATCTTACAAATCTGTCGTTCGCACTGTTCCCATATTTGTGGTCGACCATAGTAACACGGAGAATCTTTTTGGTTTCGATGCCTTTCGTGTTTTTGGGTTCTCCATAGATGACTCTGTCAATATCGTCTCTGATGCTATTCCTTATTCTCAACTGGATTCCTTGTTGACGACATTGTCGTCCCTTTTTTGTCCTGGGTTAGGCCATGGAAACGACTTTGAAGCTCATATCACGCTCAAACCCACTGCTCGGCCCAAGTTTTTTTGGGCTTGACCCATTCCTGTGGCCCTTTGTGATCAGGTCAAACGGGAGCTGGATTGTCTCACTGCTTCAGGGGTCTTGCTTCCTGTCACTTCCAGTGAGTGGTCCTCTCCTGTCATTTTTGTTGCTAAGCCAAATGGTGATATTCGTCTCTGTGGCGATTTCAAAGCCACTGTAAATGCTCAATGCCTTATCGACACTTACCCTATGCCTCGACCTGAAGAATTGTTCACTAAACTTGCTGGAGGCCAGTATTTTTCTAAACTTGACCTGTCAGAAGCTTATCATCAACTTCCTCTTGACGCTGCTTCCCGGCAGTTTCTGGTCCTTAACACGCCTTTCGGCCTCTATCAATACCAACGATTGCCATTCGGGGTTGCCAGCACCCCTGCTATCTTTCAGCAATTCTTGGAACAATTATTGCTCACTGTCCCTGGGTGTATAAATTACCAGGACGACATTGTTGTCACTGGCTCCACCACTGACGAACATCTTCAAAATCTCCGTACACTTTTTCATGTCTTAGAGACAGCCGGTCTTAAGTGTAATCTTCAGAAATCAAAATTTTTTCTGGCATTTATCATGTACTTGGGGTTTCAACTCTCTCGGGATGGTATTCATCCGCTTCAGCAAACTGTCAATGCGATCGATGCTCTTCCTTGCCCTACATCTGTTAAGGAACTGCAGGCCTTCTTGGGGAAAATAGCATACCATCACAGGTTTTCACCATCTGCTGCTTCGGTGGCTCAGCCGTTGCATCACCTGTTGCATCTTTCAAAGTGCCGCCACGCAGTTACGCACGTCCTCTACATGCGGCGCTGTCTGCCAGCCATGCAGCAGCAGCGCCACCTAAGCAGCCAACCAGCCAGCAACCGCTAGATTTGGACTCAGTTATGATTTGACTGTTAAAGTGTACACACGTCTTACTCTGTTTACTTGATCTGTGACTTTCATGTATTGCGTCTTCCTTGAAATATATTTGTTCAACTTGAAGTTATTACAGAAATGTGATGGAAACAATAAAAATTTATGAAAATTTTCCCACTATATGGTGCTGAAAATGTCATAACGTAAATGGATTCAGCTACAAATTACAGAAGAATTGCAATATGATAGCTATGGTGTGAGTTCCACATTAAACCAACTGTACTGTGCAGTGTGACATTTGACAGTAAAACAGTGGAAGTGGTCAAAAGACATCTGTCATATTTTTTCCTTCATTGTCGTATCTGATTTATTTACTTCATTAACAAAATCAAATGAATTTTCCTAATTTTTTTCTCCTCTTTGCAGTCATGTATTAGGATTTGCAGAATACTTATATATTTTTCAACATTTCATTCAATATACCTAGAATGGCGGAAGGGGTCAATTCGAACCCACTGTAATTTCCTTTTTTAATGTATGTAGATCATCCAACAATGGAGTGGCAACAGTCAGCAGTCATGCAGCGCATTTGCTTCTCAGTGTTGCAATTTGGCACATGGAAATTCCAGTCAACCATAATTTATATCTTTTTTGTCCACAAAGCACGTTTTCGAACATGTGTCATCAACGTAGACTTTCTGATGAACATCTCTTATTTATTTATTTCTTACTTCATTGATCCAACTGTGACAAACTCATGAGGGTATAGAGTGTGTCAGTAAACAATATATACATAGGTAGTATTAAAGCAGTCAATCATACTAAAGTAATATTCCATGTTTGCATTACACATATGTGGTTAGAATGACAGATTACAGCAAACATTAGACAGAGTAAGTGGAAAATAAAGAAAATTATGAAGTTGAATTGGAAATTGACTTCACTGACGAAGATGATAATTATGTACATGACACAAGTTTGGATGAAGACACTGTGAATAAGGAGTGATTAGCAGAAGAGGATTCATATGCTGATCTATGTCAATCATCACTTCTTTTATTACAGCAGGCACAGCTGTACATGTCTGCAAAGATAACTGCTAGCAATGGAACCATGTGAGGGGTCGTGTTATAACTTCAAGTTGAACAAATATATTTCAAGGACGACGCAATACATGAAAGTCACAGATCAAGTAAACAGAGTAAGACGTGTGTCACTTTAACAGTCAAATCATAAACTGAGTCCGAGTCTAGTGGCCGCTGGCTGGCTGGCCGCTTAGGTGGCACTGCTGCTGCATGGCTGACAGACAGCACCGTGTGTAGAGGAGGTGCGTAACTGCACAGTGGCACTTTGAAAGATCGGCGAGTCACAACACTTTCCCCCCCCCCTTTGAAGTTTTTGCACAGGTCTTGATGGAGGTGGCCCATAGATTGCTAACGTACATAGGTGTTGTTTGACTGGCCGTAAATTCTTGAGGAGGAGGCTTCCCGTACGGACGGAAGTGTCCCTGATGATAACGGGTCGAGATGACAGGAGACGTGGGGGTCGAATCTGCTGGGGCCCCGTGCACCAATCTGCCCATTGCGGCAAGTCCGGTTGTTATAACAGGAGACATGGGTGATGTGTCCGCGTCCGTGGAAGAAGGAGGCGAGTAGTGTTGCTCCGACAGATGATGGTCATCTGGTTCCTGCATGGGCATGTCTCCTGTTGGCGTCAGTTCTTGTGCTGGCACCGATATGATGGTGAGAGGACTGCGTTGTGAGCAATGAGAGATTCCAGGATCCCGAGCGTCAGGTAGAGCCGATGGTGGTGTAGTGGCATCCGGAACAGGTGTCGTTGGCACACGAGGCTGAAGCTGGTCTGAATGACGCACTGCAACACCCGTGTCCGTCTGGAGTTCATACAGGCGTCGGCCACGGTGTCGTAAGATGCGGCCAGGACTCCATTTTTGCCGCCTGCCATATCCCCATACCCATACAAGGTAGCTGGCGGTGAACCGGTCAAGCAAAGGCACCCGCAGACGTGAAGTGGAAGACCGCAGAATATGAAGTAGCGTGCAGGGCTGTCGGCCGTGTAAGAGCGCAGCCGGGCTGTCGTCGCCCATGGGGGTGAAACGGTAAGAAGCCAGAAATTGGAGAAGGGCATCATCAGCAGCAGAAGAAGTCAGGAGTTTCCTCATCTGAGCTTTAAATGTGCGAACAGTCGTTCAGCCTCACTGTTTGACTGTGGATGGAACGGAGGGGCCGTGACATGCATGACGCCATGACGGGCACAAAAATCCGAAAAATCGGAAGAGGCAAATTGTAGACCCTTATCAGTGACAAGAGTAGAGGGAAGGCCTTCCAAAGAGAAAATGCGAGCTAGGGCATTGGTGGTTGCTGCGGTGGTAGGCGACGTGCAACAGACAATGAAAGGAAAGTTAGAGTAGGTGTACCTAAAAAAGGTCCCGTGAAGTCAGCATGAATACGCTCCCAGGGCTTCTCAGGCGAAGGCCACAGTGACAAAGATGACTTCAGGGTGGTGGCCTGTGACTCACAAGGGCCGCAGGCAGCGACCATGTGTGCTATTTCAGAGTCGATGCTGGGCCAGTACACATGACGGCGCGCCAGAAATTTTCTGTGAGAGACACCCCAGTGCCCTTGGTGAAGGAGGCGCAAGACCAAAGCACGCAAAGACGCAGGTACCACAACACACGGAGAAGCATTTTCGGTGGAAAGGAGGATAACACCATCCCTAGCAGTGAGGCGGTAACGCAAAGTGTAGTAGTTCCGCAAGATCAGAAGTCTTAGCGGATGGACGATCTGGCCAACCCTTCTGAATACAGCATAAAACCCGGTAGAGGGTAAGGTCAGAACCCGTAGCAGCCACCAGCCGGTCCCCAGTGATGGGGAATCCGTCCACAACCCGCTGCTTGGCAACATCCAGGTGGAAACACAAAAGTTTGTCCCTATCAAATGCCAGATAAGGACCCATGGGAAGGCGAGACAGTGCATCAGCATTCGCATGTTGAGCCGTTGACCGGAAATGAATCTCATAATTACAACGTGACAAGTAAAGAGCCTAACGCTGGAGGCGGTGTGCAGCCTTGTCGGGAAGTGATGTTGATGGATGAAACAAGGAAACAAGTGGTTTGTGATCCGTAACAAGATGAAATTTGGATCCATAGAGAAAAACACCAAACTTATGAAGAGCATAAATAATGGCCAAAGCTTCTTTTTCAATTTGAGAATACTTTTGTTGGGCATCCGTGAGCATTTTGGAGGCATAAGCAATGGGTTGTTCAGAACTGTCAGAAAAACAGTGCGCAAGGACTGCACCAACCCCGTATTGAGAGGCGTCCGTGGCAAGAACAAGACGTTGGCCAGGTCGATAAGCAGCCAGGCATGAGGCCTGTTTCAGCATAGTCTTCAATTTCTGGAAAGCCACATCGCATGGCGAGGACCAGTGAAAAGGCATGTTTTTATGCAACAGGCAATGCAATGGCTGAGCCACCGAAGCAGCAGACGGTGAAAACCTGTGATAGTATGCTATTTTTCCTAAGAAGGCCTGCAGTTCCTTAACAGATGTAGGGCGAGGAAGGGCATCGATCGCAGCGACAGTTTGCTGAAGTGGATGAATACCATCCCGAGAGAGTTGAAACGCCAAGTACGTGATAGATGCAGAAAAATTTTGATTTCTGAAGATTACACTTAAGACCGGCTGTCTCTAAGACATGAAAAAGTGTGCGGAGATTTTGAAGATGTTCGTCAGTGGTGGAGCCAGTGACAACAATGTCGTCCTGGTAATTTATACACCCAAGGACAGTGAACAATAATTGTTCCAAGAATCGCTGAAAGAAAGCAGGGGCGCTGGCAACCCCGAATGGCAATCGTTGGTATTGGTAGAGGCCGAAAGGCGTGTTAAGGACCAGAAACTGCCGGAAAGCAGCGTCGAGAGGAAGTTGATGATAAGCTTCTGACAGGTCAAGTTTAGAAAAATACTGGCCTCCAGGAAGTTTAGTGAACAATTCTTCAGGTCGAAGCATAGGGTAAGTGTCGATAAGGCATTGAGCATTTACAGTGGCTTTGAAATTGCCACAGAGACGAAAGTACCAGTTACTGTGAAACTACATTACTTTTTACCAACAGTAGGAAGCGCAGTTTTTTGCTTCATTCAGAAATTGTTCCCTAATGCCACTCTGAGTAAACTTTCCTATGATCAGGTTGTAGATTCTCTAAGTATTATGACCAACAAGTGAATGTAGTGGCAGCTAGGTACCATTCTTTCATTACAAGAAAAGGTCAGAAAAAACTTATCGTCAGTGTGTAACAGATTTGATGGGTATGACGAAGAAATGCAAATTCAAATGTGCTTGTGGTGCTTTATATTCTGATGTTATGTTATGTGATGCGATCGTGTACAATGTAACTGATGTCAGACTTAGAGAACAGATTTTGAAACACTCATATCCATCATTTTAACACATGCAAATACAAGATGAGTATGATTCAGGTATCGTGTTCGCCGATAAATTTGAGCAGCCAGGTTGAGTCGTCCCTTGCTCATGACTGGCTCTTTAGGCAGAAACAGTTCATGTGCACCATGCCATGTAAACAGCTCTCTAAACAGGTTAATAGATCCCCTGTGGGTCTTGGGGTGAGAATAGGCCCGAGGTATTTCTACCTGTCGTAAGAAGTGACTAAAAGGAGTCTCACACTTTTCAGCCCTATGAGTTGAGGTCCCTTTCTATAGTTTGACCAGCCACTTTCAAAATTCTACAAAGTGCAGGCCATATGGGGAATGATGCCTTATGTGGTGCATGAGTTATCCATAGTGCCCTTAGATTCGATCTCCTGAATCTCTTGTCATGGCTTTGCATCTCCACCAGCGATTCAACTATTTGGGTGTGGACACTTTCCGGAGTATGTCATCTTCTTCCATTGTCTCCCGTCCTCTTTCACCCTGTAACAATATTGGATTTCTCTGCACCCAATATCCAGCATGGTAGCCAGTCCATTGTGGTGGGGCTGTCATTTACCCATTTGGTGGTAGCCTTCTGACAACAGAGGGATCACACTGCTGATGCCTGAGCTGTAAACTCCCTATGTATGCTGAGGAGTAGATGCCTGCCTTCCTGGGGCATCAGGACTCCCGGCAATGGCCATCATGCCAGTTGGCCTTTGCTGTGGCTGGGTGGTGCCTGTGGGGAGAGCCCCTGATCAGAGTGGGTGGCATCAGGGTGGATGACCCCCAGTGAAGTGGACTAAGTCATTTCTTGCTGGTGACCGTATGGCCCCAGTAGTCTCTGAGAAGGGCAGGATCGAGTACAGTGCCAACAGGTATCACCCTAAACCATTTCCCTCCCTCACTATATCATGGGAAGAATGTAGGGCTACAGAACGGACAGAGCCATATTCGCCTCGGTTCTTAGTCTGGAGCAGAACTGATGGGGACTCCTTTCTACCTATGAAGCCTCAATTTTTCATTGAACACCTTGAGGAGCATCCCCACCCCAATCCCGAGTATTACTCGCCTGTGACATGCTGGGTGATATTCCTGTTTCCATCACTTCCCATAAAAGCCTCAACATGGTCCACGGGATCATTTTCCATTGCGATCTCCTCTTGCAGTCTGACAATGAGTCCACATCAATTTAGAGTGGTGGGGTGTTCATTTCACCTGGCGCATTTACAGGGGATCCAAAGACAACAGGGTTGCTACCGGTGCCTTCATCTTGGCCTTTGAGGGTGATTCATTGCATGAAAAGGTCAAGTTGATGGTTTACTGCTGTGATGTTAAGCCATATGCCTCTCCCCCTGTGCAGTGCTTTAAGTGCTGGAAGTTCAGGCACATGTCTTCCCGCTGCACTTCCAGTGCCACATGTCGAGACTGCGGATGTCCACTGCACCCACGTACTCCATGTGCGCCTCCTCCCACTTTCATCAACTGTGGAGAGCACCACTCTCCCTGCTCACCAGACTGACCAGTACTCCAAAAGGGCTAGAAAATTATGGAGTACAAGACCCTGGACCGGTTGACTTACACAGAGGCTTAACGTAAATTTGAAAGATTACACCCCATTCAGCTGATGTCAACATATGCTGCAGCTACATCACCATTGCTATCCCAAGTGCCAGTGGTTCCTCACTCTGTGCCACGAACAGTGGGCCCTCTAAGCCACCAGAATACATCTGCCCCCTTTGTGGTAGGAGGCAAATCTTCCTCCATTGCTCCCAAAGCACCTACTTCGGGATCAAGGCCCCCCTGAACGCAGGGGATATTGGTCTCTTCCCCCCTGCCAGAGAAGCAACAGCCTCCTTCGGCTCCTCTTGTGTTGTGCAGAAGGGGTCCCTTGGGGCCCTCTCTCCCAAGGTCTCCAATTGTGCCACGACGGACACTCGCCAGTGGCTCAAGGAGCCAAAAGCTGCTGAATGAAGAGCTTCATGGTCTTCCTCCGTGCCTAAAGCTGCTTTGGAGAAAGCTTTCCAGCAAACTCCTAAAGGGAAGCGAGACAGCAAGCAAACTAAGAAGAAGTTTGCTAAGAAACAGGACTCTCTGGTGGCCGCAGCACCACCACTCCCTACCAATTCTGCATCTGAGGGTGCAGTGGAGATCTTAGCATCCCCTGTGGACCTGGATCTCACTGACACCTCATCCACCATCACAATGGCTACAAATACACAATTGGTGGCAGTAGGTGACCCTGAGACATAACCTGCCTCCTTGCACTCTTCATGCCTTCCCAGCCTGACTATAAAATCATCTTTCATTGGAATTGCAGCGGTTTCTTCCACCACCTGGCTGAGCTACAGCAACTCTTAAGCTTTACATCTGCTTTCTGCAATGCCCCCCAGGAAATCTGGTCCCCAGCATTACAAGAACCATAGCGACTATAACAGAGTGTCAGGTGGAGTTCGTGTCTATGTCCTGAACTCAATATGCAGTGAACTTGTGCCACTTCAAATCCTTCCTGAAGCTGTGGCTGTCAGGATAAGGATGACGCAGGAAATGACTGTCTGAGACGTATACCTTCCTCCATATGGTGCAGTACCCCTAAATGCATTGGCTGCACTGATTCATCAAGTCCCTAAGCCTTTCCTACTTTTGGGAGATTTTAACACTCATAACCCCTTGTGGGGTGGCACCGTGCTTGCTGGTCAAGGCAGAGATGTCGAAAATTTACTGTCACAACTCGACCTCTGCCTTTTAAATACAGGTGCCCCCACACATTTCAGTGTGGCACATGGCACATATTCGGCCGTTGATCTCTCGGTTTGCAGTCCTGGCCTTCTCCCATCTATCCACTGGAGAGCACATGACGAGCTGTGTTGTAGTGACCACTTCCCCATCTTCCTGTCACTGCTCCAGCGTCAGGCCCACAGATGACTGCACAGATGGCCTTTAAACAAGGCAGACTGGGATGCTTTCACCTGTGCTGTCACCGCTGAATCTCCCCCACATGGTAACATCAATGTGGTGGTTGAGCAGGTAACTACAATGATCATTTCTGCGGCGGAAAACGTGATCCCTCGTTCTTCAGGGTGCCCCCGGCAAAAGACAGTCCATTGGTGGTCACCGGAAGTCGCTGAGGCAATTAAGGAGCATCAGAGAGCTCTACAGAGGCATAAGCGACACAATTCCCTGGAGCACATCATAGACTTTAAACAGCTTCGGTCCCACATTTGCCAGCTTATCAAAAGACAGAAACAGGAGTGTCACCTTCCCAAGTCTGGGAAAAGATCAAACGAGTTTTTGGGTACCAGACCCAAACAGGTGTTCCCAGTGTCAACATAAATGGCATGTTATCTACCAACATAAACGCGATTGCTGAGCACTTTGCTGAGCGCTGTGCTCGTGCCTCTGCGTTGGAGAATTACACCCTCCCCCCTCCCCAGCCTTTTGCACTCTCAAACTATGGATGGAAGGGAAAGTCCTCTTGTTCACTACACGCCACAGTGAACCCAATAATGCCCCATTTACAGAGTGGGAGCTCCTCAGTGCCCTTGCACATTCCCCTGACACAGTTCCTGGGCCAGATCAGATCCACAGTCAGATGATTAAACATCTCTCATCTGACTACAAGCGACATCTTGTGATCTTCAACTGGATCTGGTGCGATGGCATCTTTCCCTTGCACTGACGGGAGAGCACCATAATACCAGTCCCCGAACCCGGCCAAAACCTGCTTGATTTGGACTGCTATCAGCCCATCAGCCTCACCAATGTTCTTTGTAAGCTGTTGGAATGTATGGTGTGTCGATGGTTGGTTTGGGTCCTGGAGTCACGTGGCCTACTGGCTTCATGCCAGGGCTGTTTCCGCCTGGGTCGCTGTACCACTGATAATCTTGTGTCCCTCGAGTCCGCCATCCGAACAGCCTTCCCCAGACGCCAGTACCTTGTTACCGTCATTTTTGATTTACGAAAAGCATATGACACCACCTGGCGACATCATATCCTTGCCACATTATGCGAGTGGTGTCTCCGGTGCCCGCTTCTGTTTTTTATCCAGAATTTCCTGTCGCTTCGTACTTTCCGTGTCCAAGTTGGCGCCTCCCATAGTCCCCCCCCCCCCCCCCCCATATCCTGGAGAATGGGGTCCTGCAGGTCTCTGTATTGAGTATATCTCTATTTTTAGTGGCCATTAACAGTCTAGCAGCAGCTGTAGGGCCATCCGTCTCACCCCCCCCCCCCCGGTATGCAGACGACTTCTGCATTTCGTACTGCTCCATCCGGTACTGGTGTTGCTGAGAGGTGCCTACAGGGACCCATCTACAAGGCACAGTCATGGACTCTAGCCCATGGCTTCCAGTTTTCAGCCACAAAGTCATGTTTTATGCACTTCTGTCGGCATTGTATCTTTCATCCGGAACCAGAACTCTACCTTACTGATGATTCCCTCACTGTAGTGGAGACATATCAATTTTTAGGACTGGTTTTTGACGCCTAATTAACTTGGATTCCTCTCCTTCGCCAGCTTAAGCGGAAGTGCTGGCAGCACCTCTGCCTGAGGAACACCAACTGCGGTGCAAACCACTGTATGCTGCTGCAGCTCTGAGAGCCCTTGTTCAATTCTGCCTTGACTATGGGAGTCTGGTTTATGATTTGGCGGCGCCCTCAGCATTGTGTATACTCGAGCCAGTGCATCACTGTGGCGTTCGACTAGTGGTGGGAGCTTTTAGGACGAGTCTGGTGACCAGCGTCCTGGCAGAGGCTGGTGTCCCTCTATTGCAGGTCAGGCATGCCCAACTGCTCGCCAGTTACGTTGCACACGTTTGTAGTTCTCCTGCTCAACCAAATTACCATCGCCTTTTCCCACAAATGGTGGTTCATCTCCCGCATCGGCAGCCCAGGTCAGGGCTTACAATTGCAGTTCGCGTCCAATCCCTTCTGTCTGAACTGGAGTCCTTGCCTTTACCACCTATACCCAAGATCCATTCACATACATCTCCATGGTTTACACCCAGGCCGCAGCTTTGCCTGGACCTTTCGCACGGCCCATAGGACTCAGTTCACCCCGCAGATCTCCGCTGTCATTTCCTCTCGATTCTTGACATGTACCGAGGCAATGAAGGGGTTTACACCGATGGCTTGATGGCTGATGGTCACGTCGGCTTTGCATATGTCCATGGAGGACATATTCAACAGCATTCCTTGCCAAATGGCTGCAGTGTTTTCACTACAGAGCTGATGGCTATATCTCGTGTTCCTGAGCACATCTGTTCAGGCCCTGGGGAGTCGTTTCTTCTGTGTACTGACCCCTTGAGCAGCCTACAAGCTATCGACCAGTGCTAACCTCATCATCCTCTGGCAGCAACCATGCAGGAGTCCATTTATGCCCTGGAACAGTCCGGTCGTTCAGTGGCGTTTGTGTGGACCCCAGGACATGTCGGAATCGCAGGCAATGAACTTGCTGACAGGCTGGCCAAACAGGCTACACGGAAACCACTTATGGAGATTGGCATTCCAATTACTGACCTGCGTTTGTTTTTGTGCCACCAGGTTTTCCGGCTTTGGGAGACGGAATGGCATAGTCTTAGTAACCACATCAAACTGTGTGTCATTAAGGAGACTACGAATGTGTGGCAGTCCTCCATGCGGGCCTATCACAGGGACTCTGTGGTTCTATGCTGGCTCCACATGGGCCATGCTTGTGCACAACTACCTCCTGCACCGTGAAGGCCTGCCTCAGTGTCAGTGCGGCACCCGGTTGACAGTGGTCCATATTCTGGTGCACTGTTCCACTTTGACTGCCCTGTGACGAAATCTTCGGTTACCGGACTCGTTGCCACTTATTTTATCTGACAATGCCTTATCGGGTGATTTAATTATACTTTTTATACCTGAGGGTGGGTTTTATCATTTGATCTAAGTTTTAGCGCATGTCCTTTGTCCCTCTGTGTCCTCCACCCTAGTGCTCTTAGGGTGGAGGTTTTAATGTGCTGCAGAGTGGCTGGCATCTCGTAATCTGCTTTGTCGTTTTAATATCTTCTACCTATTTATTGTGTTTCTGTGGTTTTCTTGTCCCCTTTTGTCCATTTAAGTGTTTGTCGCCCTTTGTTCATCCTTGTGGTTTTCCCTTTCTCTTCGTTTTGTGTTGTCAGTCTCGCTTGTTTTATTCTCATTCTTGTGGCATTGTTTTATTTGGAACAAGGGATCAATGACCTAGCAGTTTCGTCCTTCCCCTCTCTTTTAAACTAACCAACCAACCTGGCAAATAGAATTAAGTCATACCTTCGGTGCTATTCGTGGCACAAATGCCAAGACTGCCCACCCAGACAAGCACAGTGTTGCACTTGGAGCAAGGAAGGTCACGTACAATCCGTATGTTTGCAACGGAACAAACAAAAGAATTCTGCCCACTCACGTAATCAATGAAGTGTATTCAAAGCCTGCTGCAGTCATTAGCAAAACTAGCAAGCAAACACTTTCTTCAGTGCTATGCCAGTCCAACAAACTTTTTGTTCAATTGCATATAAGTGGGAAGCATGTGAAATTTCAGTTGGACATGAGTGCCTCTGTTGCATTGCTGAATCGTGACACATATGAACTGTTAGGCTCCCCACACCTTTCTAAAAGTAGCACACACCTCACAGCTTATAATAGACAAGTCATCCCTGTTCTCAGAAAATGTACTTTGCCTGCCATGTATCACTTGTGTACGCAAACTATGACTTTCATGTGCTACAATCATGCGATTGTGAGAACATATTTGGCCTTGATTTATTTTATTTTTTTGGTGTTAACATTCAGGAAACACTGTTGTCAATGACTGCATTCAGTGCCAAAGACAGTGTAGGTAGCTTGCTGAAAAAATTCCCTGAACTTTTTCTGAAGCTTTATTCAAGGCTAACAATTTTGTTATTTTATTGCACATATTACTATGAAAGACAATGCTCAGCCGAAATTTTGCTGGGCAGAACTGTTCCCATTGCATTATGGGACAAAGTGTCCACTGAACTTAAAGAATTGCAAGATAGTGGAGCTATTGCGCCCATACAAGCTAGTCAATGGGCAAGTCCACTGGTTTTGCTCCCCAAACCTTCAGCTCACATTCGCCTCTGTGTTGACTTTAAATCTACAGTCATCCTACAAACCGTGATTGATAATTATCCATTGCCACCCCAGAGGATCTCACGAATGGATTAGGCACTGGTCATTACTTTTCAAAAATTGATTTGTGCGATGCCTATCTTCAAATACTAGTAGACGAAGCATCTCAAAACATGTGTCGTGAACATTCATTTGGGCTTGTTTAAATATTTGCATTTGCCTTTTGGCAGTGCTTCTGCACCCACCATTTTCCAACAGTATTTGGAACAGCTGACTGCTCAAGTACCAAACTGTTCAAACTATTTGGATGATACTGTTGTAGCAGGTCATACACCTGAAGAACACACTGAAAATTTGTGTAGTTTGTTTCGTGTGTTATCTGATGCAGGACTAGAATGTACACTGGACAAGTGTGACAATTTTAAACCTGAGTTGCTGTATATTGGTCATGTCATAAACAGTCAAGGTGTACATCCTCTTTAGTCACATTTGTTAGCCATACAGGACCTGCCAGTTCCTCACAACGTCACAGAATTGCAGTCAGTCTTAGGGAAAATGAACTATTATGTTCAGTTCATATCAAATGCTACACAAATCGCAGCTCCATTGCATCAATTTCATCGTAAGAACATCCCATTTGTTTGGATAGATGAGCGCCAAGAAACTTTTAAAAAATATAAAGATGTATTTCTCAGTGATCACTGCTTGGTACACTTTTATCTTGACCTACCTGTTGTGTTGCAAGTTGACGCTTCCGCTTATGGAAATGGTGCAGTGCTATGGAAATGGTGCAGTGCTTTTGCACAGATTTGGTGATAAAGACAGGCATATTGCTTTTGCATCAAAAGTGCTGTCCAGATCTCAGTGTAACTATTCACAAATAGAGAAAGATTGGCTATTGTGTATGGTGTCACCAAATTCCACCACTATTTGTATGGCAGAAAATTCTACTTAGTAAATGGATCACAAGCCACTGCAGTCCTCGTTTTATCCAATGAAGCTGGTTCCTGTACAAACTGTCCAAAAATTGTAAAGATGGCCTTTGTTGTTGTCTCAATAACAATATGAGAGAGTGTATCGTCCAACAGCTCAACATGGTAATGCAAATGCACTTTCACGTCTTCTGATTGACCCTGATACAGACTTTGATGCTTCTGCTGCATCTTGTTGTCACATCAATGCTCACAATTCTGAATTGCTTCAGTCATTTCCTCTGAATTATAGGAAAATTCCTCAGGCCATGGAAGCTCATTCAAATTTGAACATTTTGCTAAAATACACTCCTGGAAATTGAAATAAGAACACCGTGAATTCATTGTCCCAGGAAGGGGAAACTTTATTGACACATTCCTGGGGTCAGATACATCACATGATCACACTGACAGAACCACAGGCACATAGACACAGGCAACAGAGCATGCACAATGTCGGCACTAGTACAGAGTATATCCACCTTTCGCGGCAATGCAGGCTGCTATTCTCCCATGGAGACGATCGTAGAGATGCTGGATGTAGTCCTGTGGAACGGCTTGTCATGCCATTTCCACCTGGCGCCTCAGTTGGACCAGCGTTCATGCTGGACGTGCAGACCGCGTGAGACGACGCTTCATCCAGTCCCAAACATGCTCAATGGGGGACAGATCCGGAGATCTTGCTGGCCAGGGTAGTTGACTTACACCTTCTAGAGCACGTTGGGTGGCACGGGATACATGCGGACGTGCATTGTCCTGTTGGAACAGCAAGTTCCCTTGCCGGTCTAGGAATGGTAGAACGATGGGTTCGATGACGGTTTGGATGTACCGTGCACTATTCAGTGTCCCCTCGACGATCACCAGTGGTGTACGGCCAGTGTAGGAGATCGCTCCCCACACCATGATGCCGGGTGTTGGCCCTGTGTGCCTCGGTCGTATGCAGTCCTGATTGTGGCGCTCACCTGCACGGCGCCAAACACGCATACGACCATCATTGGCACCAAGGCAGAAGCGACTCTCATTGCTGAAGACGACACGTCTCCATTCGTCCCTCCATTCACGCCTGTCGTGACACCACTGGAGGCGGGCTGCATGATGTTGGGGCGTGAGCGGAAGACGGCCTAACGGTGTGCGGGACCGTAGCCCAGCTTCATGGAGACGGTTGCGAATGGTCCTCGCCGATACCCCAGGAGCAACAGTGTCCCTAATTTGCTGGGAAGTGGCGGTGCGGTCCCCTACGGCACTGCGTAGGATCCTACGGTCTTGGTGTGCATCCGTGCGTCGCTGCGGTCCGGTCCCAGGTTGACGGGCACGTGCACCTTCCGCCGACCACTGGCGACAACATCGATGTACTGTGGAGACCTCACGCCCCACGTGTTGAGCAATTTGGCGGTACGTCCACCCGGCCTCCCGCATGCCCACTATACGCCCTCGCTCAAAGTCCGTCAACTGCACATACGGTTCACGTCCACGCTGTCGCGGCATGCTACCAGTGTTAAAGACTGCGATGGAGCTCGGTATGCCACGGCAAACTGGCTGACACTGACGGCGGCGGTGCACAAATGCTGCGCAGCTAGCGCCATTCGACGGCCAACACCTCGGTTCCTGGTGTGTCCGCTGTGCCGTGCGTGTGATCATTGCTTGTACAGCCCTCTCGCAGTGTCTGGAGCAAGTATGGTGGGTCTGACACACCGGTGTCAATGTGTTCTTTTTTCCATTTCCAGGAGTGTATATTCGCACACCTTGGCCTGACTCATTGCAGTAGCGCGCTGATACTTTGCATGTCGGCATAGCCTCGCTATACAGAAAGGAGTGATTCTTGTTCAAAATGACAGTGGACAGTCACATGTGCTGATCCCCAAAGCTTTGCAAAAAGAAGTATTGCAGTTACTTCACCAAGGACACTGGGGGATTGTTTGTATGAAACAGTTAGTATGTCGACACTGCACTTGGCTGTGTATGGACACCCGAATAGAACAGATTATGTCACAGTGCCATGCATGTGTTGAAAATCAGTTTGCTCAGCCACAAATGTTTTCTGCTTGGCCTAAGTCACAATCATCATGGCAATGTGTGCACATAGACTTTGCGGGATCTTTTTGGAACACTCGTTGGTTGATTGGGTTGACTTTTATAGCAAGTTTCCTTTTGCTGTGCCAGTGAACTCAGCGACGTCACATAGCACTTTTTAGGTGTTGTCCTCAATTGTTTCCTTTGAAGATTTGCCTAAACTCATAGTGTTGGACAATGGTTCTCAGTTCACATCAAATGAATTTGAATCATTCTGTGAATACAGAATGAATGGCATACAGCACCTAACTAGTGCACCATTCCATCCACAGTCGAACTGTGAAGTGGAACATTTTATCAGAATCAAAAGAAGGCTGGAAGTATCGCTTCGAACTGCATGATTTTGTGTTTTACGGGGTTTTTAGCAGCAGCAGATGGTGGGTGCAAGGCGAGATCCTTTGTCGAATTGGCCTATGCATGTATCTCATTTCAGGCCCAGACGGATTGCAGCACCGACATCACAATAAAATTCGCCACTGCCATGTGCATAGTTATCCTTCTGTATCTCTTCCCCCAGATTCGCAGATCCCGAGGACAGTGTGGCCACAGCAGTTGCCAGAAGGTGTCATCACAACACCACAGGACAACCTCATCCAGATGGAGCCTTTGCCGCCTCTGCCTGCTCTCGTCCTACCAATGGAGCTGGACCCACAAATGCCGCAGTAGCCAACGCCTTCTACATTGTGGTATGGGCCTCAGGAGGTGGACATGTACCCTTCTGGATGTCTTCCGGGGGACATTTCCACCAGTGCACAGGCCAGATAGTGGGGTATGACTGGAAGTCTCACGTCCCCTGCAGCCACAGCTTCCAGTCCATTAGTGTGTCCACCCTGCTGCCTCCCCCACTGTTTTCGTGCTCCATATACAGTGACAGTCCATCACCTTGGTGGGGAGCAATGTAACGGCATAAAGTCAAGCACCAGCATGCTATTTGGGAATGATAGAAAAGAGGTGGCTGTGAGAAGACGTCAGCCAGTCGCACGCTGACTGACCCTTCTCCAGGATGACTACAAGACAACAGCAGGCCCTATGTGAAGAGGACATAAGTGCCGTGACTGACTGGTGATGCTCCAGTTGAATAGCCACTTCACGACCAGCAGCTGGATAGAAGTGTCAGTGCTCATTACTTTGCTTGTACACTCTATGTAACACAGACATGGGAACTGTTATACTGAAGAAATTGCTTATTTTGTATGTCACTCTTTGCTTGTGACACATCTGTGTAATTGTCAGATTTAAGTATTGTCTTTTAATTTTTTGTAATAAAACTCATTAATATGATTTGTTTGAACTGTTTTTCTAGTGAACTGAGTAGGATTCCTGGACTTCACATATTTGATGACAAACTTAGAGACATAATGAAATTTGCCAGTGATGGTACAGGTAACAGGACCTCCACAACCCATCTCCTCAGAAAAATACAGTCCTATGTAAACAATGCTATCAACCTGCACCATACTGTTCACTTTGCAGAATAAAGAGATGCCGGCTGATGTGGGAGCAGATTTTCCACTGACCATATTCTGCAGTTCTGTGTACTGACACGTCCTTAGAAGCGGAAATGGGCTTCATCTGTCCACAGAATGTTCCATAGTCATTCATTGTCCACTTCCATGCAAGTAAGAAATTCTAGAACAAACATTTGTCTTACTGCCAGGTCAGTATGAAACAACTCCTGAACATGAGTAATTTTGTATAGCAATGCAGGAAGTATCGAAGAATTTCATGCACCATGCTCAAAGGCATGTCCAGAGTTTGGGCAATTCCCTGTGCACTGCATATTTTCACACCACTTCTCGACCCCTCCTGCAATGTTGTGGCCACACCTTCTACTGATGTTGGATCAATTGTTTTCCTCCCTGTTGCAAACTGCAGTTCAAGCAAACCTATCTTTATGAATTTGGCAATCATATTCTCCACATCCTTGGCAGACATTGGACCTGCACCTTTTTTTCATACCCTTGAGTGCCTGAAGTTTCTGCAGAACTACTGGTGTATGGTCAGTCACAAAAGAGCTTTACCAGCAGCAAACGACCCTGCATTGAGAGTCATGCAGAGCATCTCAGATACGAACTGGGGAACAGCTGTATACCTCCCATCTTTTATTTTGCATATTCTGCTGCTTACTGTGACACACAGTGGTAAAATTTTCGTTCAGATTTTTTTTTCCATAACATTTCATCCTCCTTTAATAATATTCCGTTCAAATTTGACGTCTTTCCAAGCACTGGTCCTTTTTTTTTTTTTTCTACAACTTTTTGTACTTGGAAGTTTAATTATAATCACTCTGTATAACAGATGCCATATTACATTGACAATTTTTCTAATTTTTTTCAGCATAATATAAAAGTATAAAAATGTAAGTACATTTCTAAAAATACAAAAACATGTTCAAATATAATATACAGAGGATGGTCAGAAACAGTCTGAAAAGCTTGCAGGGTGTCCCAGGATAGGTTGCGCTGAGAAATAATTATTAAGGAAAAAATTCTGTGTGTTGCACTGTTTCCTAGTTAATTAGTATTGAAGTTAGCCAATCAGGCTGTTGCATGTGCAAATTCAAGTGGCCCACCAGAGATGGTGTCACAAAATATGTTCTTCATTTGGTTTCCCCAAACCAAACTAGAGAGCTTTACAAAAATTGGAAATGGGATGGTAGTAAGGATCGAACCCAAACCAAAGGCTGAGCAGTCACATTCACTATCAGCTGCACTCTGGGAACAACTGACACTAATTGTAACTGGTGGACTGCTTGAATTTTCATGCATGATGCCTTGATTGGCTAACCTCAGTGCTATTTAACTTTGAAGTGGCACAACATATCGAATTTTTTTCTTAACAATTATTTCTCAGCACAACCTGCACTAAAACACCATTACAAGCTTTTCAGACTGTTTCTAATCACCTTGTACAAGCCTTCATCATCTATGAACTTGAACACTAGTGTCCTCTGGTTTTATGCTGGCCTCAGAAAAATTACAGTCTTGGCACATACTTTGTGGTTCATAACTTGCTTTTCTTTTTTGTTTTATCATCTGTATGATGCATTGTTTTTGTGGAATTTGATAGAATTAAAGTACGATGTCCATGTGAAATGCGACCTCTTCAATTTCCTCATATTGGTGTTCCACTAATGTAGTATATTTCTGTTGTCTAAAGTTATCATATAAAGAAAACAACAATAAGTTACTAATAATGCTTTTGCTGATGTAGTTCCAATGCTACAGTTAGTTTTAGAAGCACATCTCTCTGCATATGTCCAAGGTGTCCTTTTGCATGATCACTGTGCAACTATTTGGCCCGCATGTTTGCTGCAAATACAGCAATGGCGCTACTATATAATCTTTTCACTGGAATTGATAGTTCATGTCAATTTCAGTCTGAGCTACCTCATACACAGTTTTGCAAGCTTTCTTAGTTACTTTACTTGAATAATAAAACAATAATTTTCTTGTTAAAGTATAGACCAAAATATTAACACACATGGCACCAGCAAATTGAAATTCCTCCTACTTTAGTGGTAGGATTTATTGTTTGGGACTAGCTCTCCAGCAGTAGTAAGTACGTTATATTGTGCACAGCTTCTGTTGAATTGAATTGAATTGAATTTTATTTGATCCTGTAAGATTACATTGTGTACAGTAAATGTATGTGTAGTATAGGACACGTCAAAGTATTAACATTCTTTATCACTTATTTTTCTACACCTTTAGCTTACATTTTTACATCACTGATAATGAGTAACAATATATACAAATTTAATGGCATAAGTATTCTGCAACACTGTAAAACTCTTTTTCAATGAGATAGCCTTTAAATTTTTTTGGACAGTCATTATGAAGTACACTGTCTTGCAGGTAAATGGGCAGACTTCTTAGTAGTCTGATACCAGAGTACTGGGGTCCTTTTTCTAGCATTGCCAGTCGGTGGGGTATGCTCCGTACTTCATTCTTCCTTCTTGTATTGTGGGTGTGTACACTAGCATTTGTAATCCAGTCCTCACTACCTTTTGTGATGTACATTATTGTTTTGTATATATACAACAATGAAAAAGTTAAGATACCTAAATTCTTGAAACAGTTTCTGCACGTTTCAGAGGTCTTTCTTCTTAAAATGGTCCTAATTGCTTTTTTTTTTTTTTGTAATGTGAACACTCGTTTTGTCTCTTGTTTGTTTGAGTTTCCCCACACAGTCACTCCATACTGTAAGTATCGTTCGAAAAGTCCATGATACACTGTACACAGAAGGTTCTTGTCTGAATACTGTGATAGCTGCATCATTAAGAATATGACAGAGCTCAGTTTCTTACAGTCATTATTAATACGTTTTTTCCATTTCAGTTAATTATTCACAAGAATACCTAAGAATCTGCATTAATCAGCAAAATAACATTTGTTGTTTTTGCCTCCAGCTTTTCTCTTGTGTTTCCTGTGACCACATCCAGTATGTGTCTTCATATGTGGCAATTGTGTCTACATTACAATTCCTGTCCAGCAATGTCAACAGGGGGATACAGTTCAGCCCCAAGAGGGAAGAGTTTGGTAATGCACCAGCTCACCAATAACTGCCCAGCTTTCTGCTCGGTATCTTGTCCTGTACAGTAACTGTTTTAAATATATTTAGGGATTTCAAGAGCTCTTAAGCAGGTAAACATCAGAAGCCACCAGAGATTGTTGAATGGTCTTATAACGTTTTCCATTATAGAACTACATACAAGGGTTGGAACTTTAATGCTGGCAACTATTTATTTACAGCACGTACAAAATAGATACGTGTTTCAAAGTTTTACTGGCCTTCAAAGTCGTCACCAGCATTGTGCATAATCCATTGCCAATGATGTGGAAGTTGTAGGATACTCTTAGCAGTGCCAGTTGTGTTGACCGTTCGAGCGGCACGGTCTATTGCCCAACAAATTTGTAGCAGTTCTGAAGCAAATGCTGTGAAGTGTTTTCAGTTTAGAAATTGAGTTGAACTTATGAGGGCTTAAGTCAGGGGAGTGCAGTAGGTGGTATAGCACTTAGCAGCCCCATCAGTCAAAGAAATCAGTAACAGCTTGAACTGTACGTGCTTGAGCATTGTCCTGCAAAATGATGGTCAGGTCCTGCATCAAGTGTCATCACTTCTGTCTCTGTGCTGTTCGTTTTTGGAACACAACCTTTGACCAGCTTACAGACAGAAGTAATGACACTTTCTGCGGGACCTGACCATCATTTTGCAGGACAGTGCTCAAGCATGTACAGTGCAAGTATGGCGAGAGTACTTAGTTGATATGACTATTTTCACATCTTTTGATTCATAACACGTTAAAAGTGCAAAATTATTTGCTATTGGCAGACTAGTGTTGTTATCATTACGATTGGCACGATGGAACTTTTTGGGCCTAATGAAGTTATCATTTTGTTCGGTTATGACAATTTCACTACACTGTTACTTTATCAGACTACAGCATAACTAATATACCATATTTTAATAAGGCAGTCACACTTTCCTCTCGGTATTCCTGTTGCAAACATAGAATATCATGAAAATTGCAGTGCACATTTCCACAGTCATGGATTATGTTTCTCTCTTCTAAGGTATTTAAACATTTGCAATAGATCCATTTTTGGGACCACAAACATAACTTGACATCACATTTCATCTTATTACTATGTTTCACACACACAAGGTTTAAAAAGTCATAGTTTTCTGCAAATCTGGTAATTAGTACGCTTACACACACGGTCATGCAGAAAGAAAAAAAGTATGGGTGCAACACAGGTTGGGCGGTAAGTATTAGAACAAAACACGATAAATTTTTTAGCAGAAAAGTAATGACTGATATTTTTAAGGATATAGGGAAACAACCACTAACAAACATCCAGTTTATAAGAGAATTTAATGGATGTGCTATTATATCCTCAGTTTTTTTCTCTCGAAAATAGAGAGTCCATAAATGTCTTCTGATTTTGAGTAACTTAGTTTTGCTATTGCACTTTTATTATTGGTTACTTTTACCTCTTATCTTTTAGTGCCAGGAACTAAATCTTCAATATTTTGTAGGAAAAGAGTTTTCATGTTTTGAGTCATGGATGTTGTCATATTTACGATTGTGTTCAGCTGCAGCAGTGTTATTCATACTGCCAGCATGAACAAAGAATGTGTTGAAATCATGTGGTGTGATACCAGCATCACAGGAATTATTTTTGCTGATATCTTTACTTCTGCCCACATAAGTCCTGACAACAATTCAGGCTACTTTACATTTATTTTGCAACTTATTAATATAAACGTCATTAACATTGCACTTGCTTAATCTGACTGATTTCTGCCTTATATTTGTTCTTTAACTATATGTGGCTTGCTCTTTCTGCTCCACTATCCCTTGATTTGTCATAGGAAATTATTAACAAAGTTAATAGCTTACGTAGATAGGGTGTGAACCGGTAATGCACAGATGTGAGACCATATATCCTGTCAGTTCCCTTATTTTTTCTCACTACTTTAGGGCAATTAGTTTTAAATGTATCTGACAGTGCACTGACAGTTAATGTAAATGCATTTTCAATGTGAGTAGGCCTGCTTCCAAGCAGAATGCCATTCCAGTTTGTTGTCTTTAGCCAGGTTCTGGACTTAATTTCACTGGAATCAGATATAGACTTTTTAGTATTTAATTTAACTGAACACCTTTATGCACTGATATAATGTGTATTGAACAACCCTACTTGATAACTGATTTGTATCAACATTAGTAATTACATTGTCAAGGCAAGCAGTTTGTCTTGTCAAGTGATCGTTAATACAGAACAGGTCATGTGATCATAGCATACTGAGTAGGTTAATGTGTATGTGTCCTTAGTCTTGTATCAGTACTCAAGCCACCAAAAATTAAAATTGTATATTTAGGCCATTTCTCAAAGTGTACAATCAGTTTCTGTAACCTGCACAGATATACCAATATCACTATCTGTTGTGCAGTTATACACGTACAATTGTAAGATTTTACATTGACAGAACAACACTACCGTTTCCAGTAAATTTTCTGTACAGTAATCATACACAGCAAGGGCACTGCAATGCAAGTCTATGCCACTACTAACATACACTGAGCACTCCCCCCCCCCTTTTCACAGTTTTGTATCCATCTACAGTAAACTATTATTAAGTCAAACACTGGTTGTACATAATTATAACTGCAATTGATATTCGCTTGCCCAGTGTTCATTAATCTATATTACTGTAAAAAGACAAATCTGGAAATGTACTTGACTGATTTACTTGAAATGTTTGCACAATACCCTAATAAATGCTTAGATGGATATAGGCTACATTTTTTAAATTGTATATGGTAATGGGAAACACTGTTAGCAGAAACTCAAAAAGGTCTTGACCAATTTATTTCAAATTTTTACATGATACCTTTATAAACATTCAGAGAGACACAGGCCATATATTCTTTTGAACACCAACTACCAGTTTTCTGTTAAAACTGACTGTGCCAAAGAAAATGTTTGCCATGCTCTGCTGTGAAAATGTATAGTTTTGTTTTCTTTCTCACAATCAGTTTCAATTATGATAGCTGGGCACTTAAACTGCTAGACAAATTATTTCTTCCATATATGTTCTACCTCATTATATATATTTTAAATGCAAACTGTAAACACAAAACTATACTGTTTTGTTTTATTCCTTGCAGTCTGTTTTCACGGGAAACAGGAACATTGTATTTATGGTTTATGATTAGAATACTACTATGGAAACTAAAATTGTAATAACAAGCAAGGCTCAAGCTCAGAGAGAGAAGGGGGAGAGAAGAGATGGCCATTGGCAGGGAGGGAAGAAATGGATATAGAGAGGGCAGAGGAGGAGATGGACAGAGAGAGGTGGAAGGAGATGGTAGGCGACAGGAGGAAACAGAAACGTAGGGGAGAAGGAGATTAGGATGTATGTCCAATTCCCATACATATTTAGCAATTGTGAAGCAAAACAAACATGCAGTAGCTTGTTTGCTTTCACACATAGACTGGATACTTCCTCTTTTTTTCCATATATAGCTTGATTATTTTCACACACTGACTGACAACTTACTTTTAGAGTCTTTGCTCGACTCTTTTTTACACACTGACTGGTCACTTGTTTTCAACAAATTCACATGCTCAGGATATGTCAACTTGCCGTTTATATGGATGGGTGGGAATGTTTAGTTTCTTTTCTACAGTCCACCTGTTACAATCTTTTGCACCAGAATATAAAACTCCCTTTTAAACCATGAGAAGTAAATTATTTCTACCTGTAGTACTGTGGTTGTGAATTGCCGAGTTCATTAAAGTTTCTGTTGTCCACAAATACCGTTAGGGAATATGTGTATTGGCATTTAAGTATAAGAAGCTTGAAGAGGCTTCAGCTAGATCTTCAGTTATCAGCTTTAATCTTGATGACATTGAGTGCAAATAAATGTTTATTTATGGATGAACATAAACAAACATCTTTCCTCCACCGACCATTTGAATTTAGTGGACAAATGATGTAGAGAATGTGTTGGATCCCACTCTTATATGACATTTGGGGTAAAAACGAACAGGAGAATGTTTACAGAACTTGGCAATGTTAACACAGCAGTAGGCCTATTGCTTTGAAATTTCTATGATTGTGGTGAGATGGCCCCATCTTCATAACCAAGGTTGCTAACAAAGTTCTGTGTGGTGGCTCTCAGCTTGGATGCAAGTCATCCTGGTGGTGGAAAATTTTCAATGCCAGTATTTGGGTGACAAAGGGATGAGAGGTGATGGCGTAAAGTTCGTGATCACATTTTGCGCTAATGTCCTGGATTACATTTGTACCTTCTTACACTGTCTCTTGATGTGAAGGCATGTGACACTTTCTGTTCTTCAGATTTAGAGTTAAGCTCAGCAGCCGCAACGTACTTTTTGAGAACAGTAGGCCCATGGACCAGCACTGGGTTTCATCCTACCGCAAACCAACTCCATTACAACCTCACCGAGTGCAGTGACACTTGATTCCTACATCTGCTCTCCTGTGCTCATTTCCTGAGTGTGTTACAACTTTCATTTTGATGATGAACACAAGATTATCATCTGACATCTATACATCGCACTGTTTCTGCAGCAGTTCAGTGCGCCAGTCTTACCTGCAAGAAGTTTTACCCAAACTTATTTACCTGCAGTTGCAATGAAATTTATTGCACTAAAGTACTTCCAAGAAAGATATTTTCTTCAATATTACAACCAATTGTACAGCTAAACTTTTTAAATATATCCTCAAGTATTAGGCCTACACTTCAGCTAACATAATATACAAATTGTCAAATTTTTAACTGGAATATCTGTAAATCCCACTCTCTTCCTTGCACCTAATCAACCTCAACACATCTAGATATATATCTGACTGGATGTAATCAGTCTTAATGCATCTACTACATCTACAACCACATATAAGGAAATCATTACTAATTACTACAAGGCATAAGATTTTGTGGGATTGTATGTGTTTCACAAGACAAATAGAATTTTCATTACCAGAACAAGTAACACAAAACATTATCTATAATCTCTCTCAGATCACATTGGCAACTCGAGTTCGGATACTCACAATCACTTTGAATACTTATGCTTCAAGTTATCGCTGTTTTAAACAGAGTATGCCTACTCAGGCATTCCCTACAATCTACGTCTACAGGATGTTCTCTCCCAGGTAATGTAGATACTTAGACACGGAGGGAACTGCATCTGGAAAATCACAAGGATTATTATAGCTTTCCAGTAGAAGTGGGCAAAGCATGTAGACCTACGTGTTATCAAATATTTTTCACAACTGTAGGCCTATTTCAGGTAACTTGCATTATTTAATCACTGACTTCCTCTAAAATGTTCCTACATAAAAGGAGAGTAAATGCTTCAACACAATAGCAGATACAACATCAAGATTGAGAGAGAAGTATCACAGATAGTAAATGGGGATAACAGCAATTAATAAAGACAAACATTGACTTCTACATTTTTTGTTTTCGAAGTACACAGCAAAATTGATCTCTGAACTGTCAAACAGCTTTAAACTTGTTCTTCAATTTCTCCTTAACCACATTTATTCTTTTAGTACAGATAGTCTGTTTTCAATTTTTGAGATACATGTAAATCAAAATTGGTGCAAATTTACTTAATATATACTGTTCAGAAAAGTGGGCTTTACAAATTGTTATCCCTTCTGGAAATCAAGACAGTGAATAGAATTTGTGTTCCAATTTTTCTGGTTGTCCACTAAAAATGCATACAAGTGACTGTGGACATCTGTTAAAAAGGATATCGGGCTGCCACTTCCATACAATAATTTTATGTTTAAGGTATCAGATGCCCAGAAATTTTTAAATATGTGATCCTCTGTGATTGTTGATGAAAACAGTTGTTTTACAGTCATCACAGTTGATTTCAGGTATTCCTCCCATGTTTTGCAAAATGTAATCAGCTACATACGTTAATGCTTGTCTGTCATTGCTTACATCAGCCTCTTCACCATCACTGACACCACTGCTGCATTATCAGCAAGGACACTATATAAAACATTTTCATCAGTTATGAAAACATCTTTTCTGGAGTCAAGAAAGCTGTCATGTAATTGCCTTAAATTGCATAATGGCATACAACTAACATATTCACAATTATGTAATGAATTTATAGGTAAGGATAAGTAACTGTTTTCAGTGTTGCTACGGACTGAAGGCAGGTTGGGATGGTGTTTGAAACACCGTGTTGCCTCATACTACAGAAAACATTCTCCAGTGGGTCTTGAGTAAAGGTCCTCATACTTAAAAAATTGAAGCCATTAAAAAAAATCTGCACTAAATGAACATCAGTGATTATTGTAGTTTGCCACCCACTTATGAAACTGGACATTTTGTCTTGCCTCTCCCTGTTCCTAACTGCAACACTTTCTATTTATCCAATTCCTTTAATACACTGTACCACATTTCAGTATGTGGTGCCCCTGGAGAGAGGGCACGCTTACAAAATTTAATACCTTGTGGATAATAATGGGAGCTGTCTAGTGAATTGAACAGGCAATCTATCTTTTCAACAAATTGTGCAGTGTATATTAACATCTGCAGGTAAAATATTAAATGCTACATAGGTCTCAATAACAACAGCAATTCTAACTAAGCTGGGCTGCATGTGTCGTAACTTACATTTTAGTAAAAGAATCCTTAAAGTCAAAATGATTCCTCTGCAATTTTGGCAAGTCTTAAATATTTTGTCCTGATGCAGAAGAAAAGTCCTCTGAATAAATTCAAAACTGGCCTCCTTTTTAAACCCAAACTGAATTTTATTTCTAGTTGAGTATTTCTAGTATACTTTAATAGGTGTGGGACATCATAAATGACTGCAATAGGTAAAAAATGAAATGGACTGGATTCACTTGTTTACTGACTGCATAGTCCCTTCAGTGCTCCCCGGTTGGCTGCACTCTGATGACAAATTGTATGAACTGCCATCAGCTCTATTTGCAGTTGCTTATTACATAGATAATAAGAACTTTTAAAGTAGTACCTAGAACTGAGCTCTGAGTGAAGAGATATGCGGCTACCTGCCTCCAAATTTTGCATATGCCTCTGACCAGACTACCAACACATCATGGTCTGCACATATATTTGCCCTTCTTATATCGTGAAACCCACTGATTTGCTGCTTATTCACATCATAATAAAAAATTGTCTCCAAAGACACTTCATCAACGAACAAAGCAAAATATTTATCATTGTTGTGCACTGCCTTGGCTTCTGCTTTTATTACATTCATCACTGCAGGACTCAATCCTGGCTTGGAAGGCGCAACACACAACAGAGGTTTCATATGAGTCACAGAAGGAAGGCAAAAATGAACTAACAAATACCTGTATGGGCAAGGGTTTTGCTTGTATAAGGACAGAGCAAATACCTTGTCTTCATATGTCCATTACCTAGCTCTTGTTGCTGCTATCATACAAAGCTTTAAGCGGTTTTCATTCATTTTTCCCATGATGTAGCTTTGTTTTAAGTTCTGGTAGCCCTGTTAAAGCATTCCTATGAATCTTGGACTTTTTCGATTATCTGAGTCTTAAGTCTGCTTTTGAAACTCCACTAGCCAAAACTCCCTCCGCCTTCACAGCTTACAAGGACTACTCCACATCAGATGCAACTCTTTAGTTTGTCTTGGAAATCTGTAGAAATACATATTGTTAACTTTCTCCATTTAACCTACGTAACATGCAGATGAAAAACCCCGGAATTTATAGTAGTATTCAACGTCAATTTCTTGAGTGGATTATTCTGAAAGACGCAAAATTCCTTACTACATTCACTAGAAACAACTGTTGATGACATATCAGTCGTATTTAAAGAAACAAAAGGAAACCACACAAGTTGATTCGCGATTTCCATGTAGCTATCACCGCTGTGGGGCTGTGTAGATGCTTTATTTGCGAAGGTTTCCAACATACTCCTAAGTTGAAGATGGGTGGGATAATCAAATGTAAACGATCTCATTATGGTACCGAGTCTTAGAGGATGCCTCTGTTAATTATACGGTTTATTATTTAAAACAGATACCAGCCACACGCATAATTTAAAGAATGTTATTTAAAGCACATCAATGCCGGTTTGGATTTGTCACAATTCCATATTACGATGTCTGTGAAAGATTTTATTGCTTTTCTGCTATCGCTTCGTTCTGCAATCGTTATTGCGCACCACTATAAACAAAACGTTTTGTATTTGTGAACTTTCAACAGATTTTTTTTCTTTTTAACCGTAATAGGAACACACAAGACATGACCGTAAAGTAAATTAAAACATGAAATATATCGAAAACATACTTGGTGTGCGTAAGTTTTTGGCACATTGCATGCTTTATTTAACTTAATATCATTCCATTTGTTTATATGTAGCTTATAATGAAAAAAATTCTCTTCCCAGTTAATCGGATTTCGAATGAAGAACTTTTAATTTTAGTGCAGAAAATGTACACTGCGAAACGAGGCCCTAGCAGGAAAGTAAGAAAATCTGTAGGCGCCATCTTACACGGATTTGTAATAAATCCGAAATCGGTGATGGTTTGATTTCAATAAACTTTTTTGAACCATAATTGTGGCTGGCTGCTTATTAAATTCTAAATTTTATAACTATACTGCAGCCATGGTTGCGGCAATGACAGCTTACAACCTTCCCCTCGCAAAATCAGTCCCTAAACAACTTGAGTCATCCCTTTTACAGCTTTCTTTAATGGCCAACCCTCCTCCTTTATCCGGGCTTGGGACCGGCAACAGCTTCCGCAAATATACTCAACTCACTGTACAGAAGCTGCAGGCGGAGTTAAAGGGGGTTAACAACCATTTATCATTACGCATAACAACGAAGATAACGCGGAATTGTATTGTAATTATCATTCTCTATTTAAATTTCTCTCTCTCAAAGAGCGTGAGGTACAGAGTCGGAGATTTAAAGGAGAAAGAATGCCGAGACAAACGAGTGTGGAACCAATGCAATGAAATTTATTGCTCTTTTATTCCTGTGGGCGTAACGGTAGCAGTTCCTGGCATAAATAATTTATTTTTTGTCTTAATTTTTCTACAGACATAGTGTGGTACTTCAGTAGTTTAATAAAATTTTACAATGACACGTAAAACAGCTCAGCAAGCACTCGTTACTACGTGTTTCGTAACGTCTGCACGAGATGGCAGCACGAGTATCCTCTATCTCTGACACTAGCAGCAGTGATCTGGATCTCCATAGTATAGAGATCACTGACTAGCAGACGTAATGTACGTCTGTGGTACAAATATATTTTCGCGGAGCTCATCGGATTTCAGGATATTTACATCTTTTAAATAAATGTCCGTCCAGATGAAACGCAAAGACAAGAATCACTGAACACGTCCAGCAAATTTTTCTGTTTGCCTTTTTATTATTTATTTATATGCACGAATAGCCCTCCTTGAGGATACGATAAATGGACTGATTTGATTTGATTGATTTTTTATTGGTCCTGTAGATCATACAATTTGTACAGCAAAGCACATCATGATATAGGACAAGTCAATTTGAAAAATTATGTTAAGATGGTACACGACGAGAGATGACATTAGTGGTACGTAACTCACATAGCGGAATACATATAGGATACATAGACAAAATATAAAAAAGGTGGTGTGTGATGAAGAGATGACGGTGGTGCATACTTCACATAGCAGAATACATATGAGATACAGACAGAATATGAGTGACAAACAATAATTAAATTATCTTACGAAGTAGAAATATCTACAAGTGAATATACAGCTTATTACAAGTACCGGTAATTAAAATATTGTGGTACTTAGTTCACATAGCAGAATACATATATGAGATACAGACAGAATATAGATAAGATACAATAATTAAATTATTTTACTAAGTAGAAACATCTACAACTGAATAAACAGCTTATTGCAAGTAATTAAAATTTTGTTTCAAGAAATTCATGTACGGAATAGAAACAGTGATTTAGTAGCAATTTCCTTAATTTAATTCTCATTATTTCTGGGTTTTTGCTTGTTTTTATGTCTGTTGGGAGGTGGTTGTATATTTTAATGCCCATACATTTAACCCCATTCGCATATAATTTTGTGTTGTGGGCTATAATTTGTAACTGTGTTTTGTTTCTGGTGTCATGCGTGTGGCGGTCTGCATTTCTGTCGAGGGCATCCAAGTGCTGTACTGTAAAACAAGCTAGTTCCAATATATAAGGGCATGGCAGTGGCAGGATTTTTGGCTGTTGAAATAGTGGTTTACAGTGTTCAGTTCTTTTTTAAAATTTCATTATTCTTACTACCTGTTTTTGTAACTTGAAAACTGTGAGAGACTCAGAGCTCTTTCCCCAGAAGATTAGGCCATAGATCAAGACAGACTCATACAGGGCATGGTACACCAGCTTCAAGGTATCTACAATGGCTGTGTCTTTTAATGATCGTAATAGATAGCAGGTTTTACTAAGCTTTTGTGACAATGACTCAATATGTGGTTTCCAACTTAGTGTGTTACTGATGGTAAGTCCAAGAAATTTGGTGACCTGCCTGTTCATAATGTCATAATTGCCGATAACTATAACTGCATTGAAGGGGGTTTTATTTTGTCTAGTATGAAAGTTCATACTTACAGTTTTTTGAGTATTTATGAGTAGTCTATTTGCTTCAAACCACGATTGTAAATGACAAGTAGTTTCATTAACTGCATCTTGCAGTGTGTCACCTCTACTGGTTATCAGGATATTTGTGTCGTCCGCATACAGAAAGGAACTGGCATTTGGTATGTGTTCTGGGAGATCACTTATGAACAATATGAAAAGAACAGGGCAGGGACAGATCCCTGAGAGACGCCATTTGTTGTATGTAGTATATCTGACCTGCAGTGCCTGAATGTCTATGATTTTCTTATTTCTACATATTGCTTTCTTTGACTAAGGTAGCTATTGAGCCAATTGTGGACTACACCTCTAATCCCATACTTATGGTCTTATGGAGTTTCATAAGCAGCAGCTTGTGGTCGACCATATCAAAGGCCTTGGACTTATCAAGAAATATACAGACAGCAGGTTGTTTATGGTCAACGAAACTTGAGCACTTTTCTAGAAATGCATACAGAACATGTGTGGTGGACCTATTTTTCCAAAATCCGTGTTGGGAAGATGTGATTATGTTGTTAGAATTTAAACATATTTCTAATCTAGTTAACATACAGTAGTCAAATATTTTTGACAAGGCATATAGTATAGCAACTGGCCTATTGTTTGTCACGTCCGTTTTCTCTCCCTTCTTGTAGAGAGGTATAATTTTAGCAAGTTTTAGCTGGTCTGGAAATGTTCCCTCTAGAAATGAGGTATTTATGATATTTGACAGGGGTCCGCTGATGTAATTTGAACACTTATGAAGTAAGAAGCAGGGTATCAAATCATGCCCTGCAGAATAA
This sequence comes from Schistocerca serialis cubense, assembly GCF_023864345.2. Lineage (NCBI taxonomy): Eukaryota > Metazoa > Arthropoda > Insecta > Orthoptera > Acrididae > Schistocerca > Schistocerca serialis. The sequence goes on from NC_064640.1 coordinate 717,969,371, forward strand.
ATCTTTTTGACTCTTTTTTTAATAATATCTTCAATTTCATGTGGTGTTGTAGGAGATAGGAGAAAGGAGTTCAGAGGAGTATTATTTTTGAGACAAGACTGTGCAGTGTTTGGAGAGTTAGTCAGGAGATTTGTCAGAGGAGAGTGAACAGTATGTAAAGAGTTGGTTAGGAGATTTGTGAAACTTTCTGAAAAATAGCAGTTGAATTTATTGGCAATTTTATGTGCATTTTCAGTCTTTTGTCCTTCTATATTTAGTGTGATTTTATCCTCTATCCTTAACTTTCTACCAGTCTGTTCATTTATTATACCCCAGATGCACTAAAAAAGCTCATAATGTTATTAGGTGCTCTTCCAACATTTGTTGGAAGAGCACCTAATTGTTTTATCATTATGAGCTTTTTTAGCACATTTTATAAATCTCCTGTATGTGTTTTTGTAATTTTTATAGTATACCTTGAACTCTTTGGATTTGCCACTGTCGAGTTTGCTAAGTCTCTGCAGCAGCCTCATCTTTTCTGATAAAGTTTTAATACCTTTTGTGACCCAAGCATTCTGTTTTTTGTTAGTGATAGTCTTTGTTTTCTCTGGGAAATGGCAATTAAAGTAATATTCAAATATCTGCAGAAAATTGTCATGTTTTTCATTTGTTGTTGAGGAAGTAAATACACTTTGCCAGTCTTCTTTCTCTAAGCTAAGTACAAAGTTGTTTATGTTGCTATCACTATAACTTCTACATTTAATAACTGTTTCTCCTGATGGGAGTACATTGAATGGTGGATTAAAATATATTGTTAGTGCACTGTGATCTGAAAAACCAACATTTATAATTTTTACTGTGCAATCAGTGTTAGTAGCAACCTGATCAAGACAGCTGTTTAATCTCGTAGGACATATAACTTTCATATTTAAGTTGAATGACATCATTAAATTTACTAATTGGGACTTTCAAGCAGATTCTTCAAGGAAATCAATGTCGACAGCTTCTTTGTGTTAATTTTCGTTACTTCCAGACTTCCTTCATCCTTCCAGATTGTTATTCCATTTCTTCCTGAGTCCACTTTCTTCCAATTGCAGACCTCATCTTTTTTCCCATGAGATTCTGCCTTTTGGGTTGCTTCCCTAAGAAGTATTCTGTTATCTATTATTGCTTCCCTAAGAAGTATTCTGTTATCTATTACGTTCATTCTAAGTCCAGTGTATTTCATATCATTGTCAATTTCAGTGAACAGTGTAGGTTTGGATTTGTAGCTGGTTAGTAAGTTGAAGACCTGCTTCGTTGGTCTCTTAGTATCCATTCGGTATATGTGCCCATAAAATTGTAATCTTCTTTTCCTCATCACATCAATTAGCATTTCCACTTTCAAATAGAGCTATTTATAGTTATATATATTTTTTGTCATTTGGAATGCCCTTACTATTTTATATACGATACTCTGCTTTCCATGGTATCTTTCCTTTTGTACTGCTTGTTATCAGTTCTCCTAGATACTGGTATTTAAAGAAGTTTGTTTTAGATGTTGTGTTGTGATGAATTAAGATGTGGAATGGTATCATTGATGTTTTTCATGAAGTGTATTTTTTCATATGATACTTTAGCCCTATTTTGCCTGCTTCTGTCTGTAGTTCTGTGATTTGTTCTTGGGCACTATCTAGTGAGTCAGTAATTAATGCCATGTGATCTGCAAAAGTTTGAAAGTCTGTGGTTATTTTATTTGGGTTTCTCCATCGTTACTTACGGAGATACCGCGGTCAACCTTATAAGACATCACACACACCAATAATGTGTACTTAGTACCTATATATTGGTTTTAGTCTGTTATTTGATTAACGTGGGATATGGGGATATACCACACAATATTTACCACCACTTTTTTCAGAATATTTTACGATATCGTATTTACTTATACATCTCAGAATGGAAGTGTGTGTATTTACAAGCAGTGCCATGCCTTGTATCGAATATATTGAAGTCTTCTGCCTTACTTACTAGCAATTCAACCACACAATTTAATGTCAAAGTAGCTTATGTTAATATATTTCACCATTTTGTTGAATATGCTAATTGCACTCGTCAGTATTCCATCGTGCTCAGGTAGTTACTAACACTTACTGTGTGGTTATCGAGTGGCCAACAGAAAACAAGATCAACAGCTGTAAATTATCAGTGTTTGTGGATCATGTAAGCAGGGAAGATACAGTCAAGCTAGCAGGAGTTGATGGCATACCCAGCAGAAACTTGCGGTTCTTCCTGCCAAATATTACTGACCCCCGTCACTTATTATGCAACTTCTCATTACAGACAGGCATCTTTCCTGATCAGCTAACAACATCCAAAATGATTCCAATTCGCAAAGTTACTGGCAAACATAAAGTGATAAACTGTCGCCCCATTACTTTAACAGCTTGTTTTTCAAAAGTATTAGGAAAATAATGTACATTAAGTTAATACAGTTTATAAACAAAAATGGATTATTAGCCCGTCCTCAGTATGGTTTGCAAAGTAAGAAATCAAGTAAGATGGTAATCGACGAACATATAACCACTGTTTTAAAAGCCATTGATGAAAAACAGCAGGTGTATTTTTAGATTTAACTAAAACTGTTGACATGGTAAACCACAGAACACTTATAAATAAGCTTTGAGTACTATGGTAGTATGGGATTAGCAATTCAATACATTCATTCATTTCTCAGTGTGTGTGTGTGGGGGGGGGGGGAGGGGGGGGCGGAAAGACGTACCTTAGGGGGGGAAAAGGACAGGTATACACTCGCACACACACCCATATCCAACCGCACATACACAGACACAAGTAGACATTTGACGTCTACTTGTGTCTGTGTATGTGCGGTTGGATATGGGTGTGTGTGTGAGTGTATACCTGTCCTTTTTTCCCCCTAAGGTAAGTCTTTCCGCTCCCGGGATTGGAATGACTCCTTACCCTCTCCCTTAAAACCCACATCCTTTCGTCTTTCCCTCTCCTTCCCTCTTTCCTGATGAAACAACCGTTGGTTGCGAAAGCTTGAATTTTGTGTGTATGTTTGTGTTTGTTTGTGTGTCTATTGACCTGCCAGCGCTTTTGTTTGGTAAGTCACATCATCTTTATTCTGAAACATTTAGTCAATAATTATTTTCTATATGCCTTAAATTCAGCTTGAATCATATTCAGGCCTGCAGGAGTCACAAAATACATAGGTATTCAGTCAATAAATTCCCCATCTACTGATTTTATAGTTACAAGTTCAACACTTATAACCTTTAACACTGGATAAATCAGGGATTAATACACTGTTCTAGTTTAAATTTCTTTGATGCTGGGCCTATTAAACAGTTGCTTGATCAAAATGTGTCTCTCTCCTCTCTTCTCTACCACATTAGGCCATGCATTGCACGATAGTGCTGGTGAGCATCTTGTGAAAACTTTTGGGCTGTCTGTGTCTTCCATGCCTGGTGTAGAAGTCTCAGTGTTGCAATTGCCTAAATGTAGAAAACACACATCAGCTTTATGTGAGAAGATTGCACATTCTACATTGTGTGAACTCATGGAAGCTTCAGAGCTGAGAGACCTGGAAGGTACTTAATGCAAAGATATGTGAAGTTAATGTGTTATGTGCTGAGGAGTAATTCATCATAACATATTACAAGATAGCAGTTCTGAACTGAAGAGGGAAGTGTCTAAGCATAACGAGTTGAACATAACACTTGAGCTGTTACGACACTTCCACTTCACTGCTACTTCAGGAGACCGGAACCATGTGGCTACCCATACTACTGCCCCCAACATCATGGCAAATGTGGGTGATGACCTTGGCCAACAGCTGCTGCAATATTTCCCAGTGCTAATGGACCCAGTTATTAGCGAAGAGCAAAAGAAGCCATACAACTCATCACCATATCTTAACAGCACCAGGGCAACTGGACACTGCCAGACCTCGGTGGTTAATCCCAATAAGTTACATGCTGCACAATTTGAGTTTGAGAAGGTGGTTTCTAATGGATATGTGACACAATCTCACAGATGGTACAGAATAAGGATAGCTCATGAAGAATGTGTGGCAATTATAGGGGCTTAAATGCTTGCACCATTCCAGGCAGATACCTGGTTCCCATGTTGCCAAATGTAACAACAGTGTGGCGGACACTTGTGTTTTTTTAGCATAATAGATTGTGCAAGGGCTTTCTCACAAATCCCCATACCTCAAAACGATGAGCATAAAACTGCAGTGACAATCCTCTTTGGGCTCTTCGATCATAACACAAGGCCTTCCGGACTAAGAAATGCTGCCCAGACTTGACAGTGTTTTAAGCTTGAAGTGCTACATGGACAATATCTTGGTATTTTCTAAAACCAAACAGGAGCACTTCAGGCATTTACATATAGGCTGGAGTGCTATGGAGTCATGGTCAATTTGAAAAATTGTGTCCTTGCTTGGGAGGAGGTACAGTTTCTAGACTGTGCAGCCTTTCTCATGGGCATTTCACCTCTTCCTGAGAAGGTCAACAATAATGTGCAGATGCCTCTTGACTCCAACATTTAAAGGCCATAGATGATTTCTTGGAATTTTGAACTATTATAGGTGACACTTGCTACATTTTGCTGAGGTATATTCATGGTCAGAAAAAAACAGTACACCTTGAACGAGGTGGGACGTACATATTCACAAGACTTGTACATTAGTATGTTCTGCAGAGATGATTACCATTTGAAACACATTGGTCCGTGGGTTCGAGGCCAACACCGATATCATGGCGCAACACCATCCACTGGTAGAATGTGCTTGAGCATCTCTTTGTAATTATAAACCGAAGGTAATGGATCAATGTGACTTGAGCGGATGTGCAGGATGCCTCACAGATGTATGCACGAACTGTACCATCAAATCAGTGTGTTTGAAAGAGGGCGCATTATTGGCATGAGAGAATGTGATGCATCCATCTGGGAAATTGCTGCTCATATAGGACCAAGTGTTTAGGCAGTGCAATGGGTGCGTGCAGAATAGTTTATAGAAGGTCACAGAACACGACAAGATGGGTAAGGTCGCACCACCCAGACCAATGGATTTCAATTTTGCTGACTATGGCAGAGAGGTACAAAAGGTGTCAGTCTCTTTCACCCAGGCCATTACCACAGACAGGAGTAGCAATTTGAGAGCCTACTGTTCAGAGAGCTCTGAGAATGTGCAGTTGCAAATATATTCAAACCACAAGCTGTCATCCTGCCAGTAACAGGATAGCAGAGCGTATGTACTGCACATTGGAGGTGGTATTGGCTTGCTGTATGGAAGTCTCATTGGACGTACTGCCTTTAGTACTATTAGGGCTACATATTTTCCTGAAAGGGGAATTCAGTTGCTTGGCTGTTCAGCAAATCTATGGCGAGCAGTTATTAGTCCTAAGTGAATTTTCTCCTCCACACCTGACCATGAGCTATTGATTGGGCAGTCCAATGCATTCTTGTATTAACTGCTCTAGCACATGCAACATCTCTTGTCAAAGAATCCAGGCTGACATTGTGACAGACACATTTTCTTCCATGGAGATTTAGTCAGGTATGATTTTGTGTGACTGAGAGATGACACTGTTAAATCACTACTCTCTCCACAATATCACAATATACTGGCTCCTTTAAGGTAATAGACCACAGTGATAAAACATTTGTGATTGATAAGCGTGGTAAATGGGATACTGTATCTGATGAGCATCTCAAGCCTGCTTACACACAAGACAATCGGTCTACAGCAGTGAGCGACCCATCAGAACTGTAACTCAGTGACAAAATTTACTGCATGACACATCACATGTGAGATTATGCATGCCTGTTCCAGATTCTTCAGGAAACGAGGTGGTATTCGCACAGTCTAGCATGTAGGTAAACTGTAGATACCTTCTGGTTAGAGGAGCTCCTGGGTTTTCTAATTCCTTTCAGGTTAGGGAGTTGAACTGTGCGGGTCAAATTTGTGATGTGATGCAGGACCACAAGAGCCACAGCTTTCCAAAAGCAGCTGATGTGGTGACCTTGATAGACAGAGCCTACCAAGGTTGAATGCAAATATTAAAATAATAATTCACCTGTGGTATATATATCACATTTAGTTGTGTTGACAAGGTATTTTGCCCTATGCAGAATGTATTTAATATGTATATAAAATGTTAATCACTTACAAAACATGTACATATTTGAAATGGAATCAACTACTCCCACAATGTCCTCAATTTTCTTGCCTGAATCATCACTGCCCTGCTACTCACACATTTAGAAAAACATGAAAAATTATAAATGTCACTGTATGCTGCCAATTGACATGTTTTTTCTGTGTAAATGACTGATTATTTCTATTCAAGAAATGTGAGAAACATCTTTAATCTGCATTTGCATGAAAAAAAAATCTCCTACACCATACATTTTATTGCTATTGGTAGACTGCTGAGGATTTTTTAAGCTGCATATTTCACCTCCTTCTTCACCACAGTTATATTCCTTAAAGGGTAATGCAGATCATTTTCCTTTTAATGTTGCACTTGTGGATATCTTGTTACTCTCAAACACAGATGGACCGTTGATAAAAATTTTTGTGGGTGAATAAATATGCTGGGAGGCTGTGGGTAATATTCCTAGCTGCTGGAACAGACACCTGGAAGATGTATGTTTGTAAACCCTATACATAATTCTAATTAATGTCTTGTGTGCAATGAACACTTTTTGCCTAAGTGAGGGGCTACCCCAGAATATTACCCCATAAGACACCATTGAATAAAAATATGTTAACTTAATAAATTGTGTATCACCAAATTTTGCAATTATTTTTATGGCAAAGGTAGCTGAACTAAACATTTCAGCAGGTGTACTATGTGGTTTTCCCACTTTATGTTTCCATCAATATGTACACCTAACTGCCTACCCTTCTTGGTATACTAAATGAGTGATAAAATGTCAGTGGCTACAGGGTTAAAAAAAAAAGCAGCATTTTAAGGGTAGGGAGGACAGCAAGAAACCAAGTTTTAAGAGAGGTTAAGATTGAAACAAAGCTTCAGATTGAGAAAGAAACCAAACAACATACACTGATCAGTCAGAACATTATGACCACCTAACAAAAATCTGGTACGTCCACTTTTGGTATGTACAACAGCAGCAACATGTCATGGTATGGAAGCAGTGAGGCCTTCATAGATCGCTGGAAGGAGCTGGCACCACATCTGCAGGCACAAGTCACCTAAATCCTGCAAATTCCTGGAGGGGGGGGGGGGGGGTGGCAATGAGCTCTGATGCTACGTTCAATCACATCCCAGATGTGTTTGACTGGGTCCAGATCTGGTGAGCTGGGAGGCAGCACATTAACTGGAACTCGTCCCTGTGTTCCTTGAACCACTACATCACATTCCTGGCCTTGTGAAATGGCACGTTATTGTGTCGAAAAATGCCACTACTGTTGGGAAACATGGCTGTCATGAAGGGGTCTACATGGGCTGCAACCAGTGTGTGATACTCCTTGGGCATCATGGTGCCTTGTACAAGCTCCGCTAGACCCATGGATGCCCACATGATTGTTCCCCAGAGCACAATGGATCTGCCGTCAGATTGTCTCTGTACCATAGTATAGGTGTCAAGGAGCTATTCCCCTAAAAGATTACAAATTCACACCCTCCCATCAGCATGATGAAGTAGGTATTGGGATTCATCTGACCATGCAACAATCTGTCACTATTCCAATGTTTAGTACCAATGGTCATGTGCCCATTGCAGTCATAGTTACCAATGTTGTGATTAACAATGGCACATGCATGGGTCATTGGCTGCAGAGGCCCATCATTAGGAGTGTTTGGTGCACTGTGTGTTCAAACACACTTGTACTCTGCACAGCATTAAAGTATGATGTTAATGCTGCCACAATTCACTGCCTGTCCTGTTTGACCAGTCTCTCCAGCCTATGACTTCTGACATCTGTAATGAGGAGTAGTTACCCAAACCCACAAGTCTGGTTGTGGTTTCACCACACATTGAAGACACTCACCACAGCACTCCTCAAACACCTGACAAGTCCTTCAGTTTTTGAAATGCTCATGCCAAGCCTCTGGCCCAAAACAATCTGCCCTCGGACAATCTCTGGAAGAACGCACACCTTCCCCATTCTACACATAGACAGCACAATCACGGACACTACATGCACCGTGCATATTTCTGACTAGCATTCATTCATCAGATGATGCTGCCTTCACCTGGATGGGTTCATGTTGATGGTAGGTCAATGGTCATAATGTTCTGGCTGATCAGTGTAATTCTGGCATATTGCATCAGCACAAACAGCTGTTGTTTCAAAACTTTTAGCAGTCAGCAGAAATTTTATTACCACCCAATTTCAACTCAGTCAGTGGGGAATATCAGCTATCTTTACGGCATCAAAATATTCGAGCACTAAATAGTAAAATTAATGTACTAATTATCTCCATTCATGAGTCACAGTCATCAAGCCCAGCTGACAAAATCTACCTCTCTCTACATTATATGACCACTGGTATAGATGTGTTAAGTGTTAGGCACTTGATTTTGAATTGATGAGTAATCATGTACATGTAGATGTAAAAACTGACAGCCTGAAAAAAGCCTTCTTTCAAAGTGTAGTTGCATGAGTAGGACTAAAAAATAATGTGTTGATTAATGTTAACAATAATCATGTATAAGTATCCTATAAACTCACTCATTTCACGCCATTCTGATACAAGATTTTAAATTATCTACAGGGTATGTAAATTACTAACTAATACTTTTTTTATTTATTATGCATTTTTAAGCAGTAAAAAAAGGTCTTTTGTGTACACACACACACACACACCTACATAAATAACATATGTAGTGTAACAAATATTTTAGATCCTTATTGTCTGTCAAGATACAAAATTGTCCATCATACTACGCATGATATACTCAACATAATATATAAGTTTAGTCTAAGTGAAATTATATCTCCTTTATTGTAAGTGAAATTATAATTAGTACTTAAGATCATCTTTAAGGCATATTTTGAGCCCTTTGATTGTGCAAAATGCTTTTTCTCTAAGCCATTTCAGTGTGGTGTTTCTAAACATTCTCAGTGACACAGTATGTGCCTGCAACAAGTTAAATATTTTAACCCCCATGTGTCTGCAATTATCCTGAGCTTTCTTAAATCTAGCGACTGATATCAATCTGATCTTTGTGGCTTCCAAATCTTTTCGAGCTGTAACAAAAGTGCTAGGGTATGGATTTACACAACATAATACAAGGCAAGTGATTTACATGTATTATAAAGAGTAAATGTCCAAACACAGTACCTTGTGGCACTCCCTGCTTTATATTCAAGACATTTAACTTCAAATTATTGAACTGCATAATTTGTTTACTGTCACCCAGGAAGGATCTGATCAGATAGAGTTCTGAGCCTCTAAAAATGTAACAGTAGTGTTTCTAATGGAATTCTATGACTGATAGAGTCAAATGCCTTACTGAGATCCGCAAGCATAGCATTAAAAAATTCTCTAGATTCTAATGACGGTAGTGTAAGTGAAACAATACTGTCAACTGCTTCTACTGTTGACAGGCTGGACTTGGAGCCATATTGTGAGTCACTTAGAATATTTTTTACAGACAGCTTTGACCGATTTGGAGCTTTATGTAATTTTTTTAGTTTTCAGTTTAGTTTATTAGCATACTTTGCAACACTTGTGTGATATGGGAACTGTCACAATTCTTCAAATTAATACAACAAAATATAAAATTATTATTTTACAATGTTTTAAAAATGACACAATAAACTAATGCAGTGGAGTTAAACATCCTCTCTGAACAAGTAAATAAGGATTCGACATACATATAGTACACTTCAAGAACACACATTTATCACATCATTTACAGTCAAAAGAGTAAACAAACGAAATATAAAATTTACAATGAGAACAGCATGATTGTACTGATAATGAAGAAAATACAAGTGTTTGTTGGTGATTTAGGGATACAAAATATCCCTCCATGTTATAAAGACATTTATTTAACACTTAACTTTCTAATTTCAGACTTAAATTGTCCCTCCTCTACGATTCCCTTGATGCAAATTGGCAGAGCAATATACAGCTTTATTCCATAAAAACTCAAATGTTTTTGAGTTTTTGGTTTTTATTGCTGTTTCTACTGCAGATTCTTACTGGTACATATATCATCATTTTGGAAATCTGAATTTATATGTAAACTACTCAAGTGTGTTCTTGTGCATAGTACTCTTTTGAATACATACAAATATGGTGCTGTATGTGTTTTTAACTGCATGAATGAGGGCCTGCAGTGTGTTTGTGGAGAGCTGTGTGTAATTATTCTAATGGCTCTTTTCTGTAATTTAAAAATGTTTCTCAAATGAGATTTTTTTACATCCCAGAACATTATTCCGTAAGATACAATAGAGCAGATATAAGAAAAATGCACTATCTTGCAAAATCTGTGCTACAAGAGGAATTATTCTTAGTGCAAAACGAGCAGAACTGAGTTTTGAGGATATGCATATGACATGGTCTTTCCAGCTCAAGTCATGATCAGTATACATGCCCAAAATTTTTGTAGACTGTACTTTCTGTGTTCCTGGTCACCCAATAATAAATGGTCATCCTTTTCATTTACTTTACTATACTGGCATGCAATTTTTTTTGTTTAAATTAAGTGCTAACTTATTAGCATTAAACCACTGTTGCACACGATTCAGAACTTTTTCAGTTGTAGTGAATAAAGATTTTCTGTCATCACTTATAATTTTGTTTGTGTCATCTCCAAATAACATAATTTTGGATGAACTGTTTGGGAATTTAATGTCATTATATAGATCAAGAAAAATAGTGGGCCAAGAACTCTAACCTGCAGGACACCTTATTCCACTTTCTTAGCATGTGATGCTTTATTTTTACTTATTTTAAGGTGAGTTCCACTACTTAAGTTCTATCTTGGAGACAGGATTCAAACAATTTCCTCCCAATTCCTCCAATGCCTATTGCCTCCAGTTTGTCAAGTATAATTTGATGGTTTACTGCATCAAACGCCTTGGAAAGCTCTAGGTTGATTCCCGCCACACTTTTGCTATTGTGTAAATTCATAACATTCTCTTCTGTATAGGCTGCATAGCTGTTTCTGTGTTGTAACCTGTTTGAAAGATATGCTGGCAATAATTCAGAATACTGAAGGTGTCAAGGTAGCTTATGAGTTGGAGTTTTATCAGTTTTTCAAATATTCTTGAAGAAGATTGAAGGTAGGATATAGGTCTGTAGTTTCCTACCTTACATGCATCTCCATGTTTGAATAGTCGTCTAACCTGAAAGATTTTCAGCCTCTAGGGGAACACACCTTCACTGAATGAGAAACTGGCAATATCTATCAGTGGTTTTAAACTCTGTGAGGCAACTTTTTTTTGTGACACTGGCACTTCATCCATTCCTGCAGACATTTTTGATTTCAGACTATTACTTACTTTCAACATTTCATGTTCATCTGTGGGACTTATTCTCAAACTGCTGACTACTTCATTGTTGTTATTTTCTCTTGTTTGATAAAGTTCTTGCTTAGTTTCTCAGGTACACTTGGAAAGTAATTATTAGTGTAACTTTATATCTTATGGAAAACTGTTTTTACTCAGTATCACAGTATCTTAAAAACTGAATTTGTAAATATACTGTACATCTGATGCCAGGAAGCTCTCTCCTGAAAAATATGTACATACAAGTATTGTAGAAATGAGAGTGCAAAAGTGCCAAATTGCATTATATGTGAAAGATATCCCACTTAACTAAAGAAAATTACGTAAAATGCCCAAGTAAAGAATTTTCTGTTGCAAATTATGCTCAGAGAAACATCTTAAAAATGACCCTAGCAAATAATACTCGATATAACAGTATTGAAATTAATGAAATTTTGTCCAATATCTAGGGTAAAATATATGTACATAAAAGATCTTGGGATATAAATAAATAAATAAATAAAGACAGACAAGGCTTCCATCTTTATTGTTATGTTATCTTTAGATTTAAGTACAATATCCTGTTGCTTACTGTCTCTTTCATTTCTCTTTGAACAATTTCTCATGGAGTTCTTGATTTATTGGCCGACTTCCTTATTAATCTAGCATTATTTAGTATTTTTGCTAGATTAATTATCCTTTTATACACTTTTTGTAGTTTGTTACTTTTTTTAATTAGAATCAGTACAACCTTTCATTTCAGAGTCTTGGAAGAATTTTTTATATCAGATGTGATCCATGAATTTCTGTGTCTATGCCTATGTGAGTTGATTTTGACTAATCTTTTTGGAAAGAACATTTCAAAATCTGTCATGAAAAGATAAGAGAAAACATTGTATGAAGCAATACTGCATATCAGGATTGGTTAGACAGTGTGATAGCAAACTGGCTACAGTTTTCAGTGGAGAAAATTGGTTTGTACATATGATGTACTGTTTTTGTATTTATCTTAACTGTGAAAACTTTAATGAGTGCATTGTGATCAGATATGCCTAGGTCAATATTCAAAACTTCTCTATCTGAGGTTTCTATATTTCAAAATAAATTTGCTATGAGACATTTTGAAGCATTTGTTAGCCTTTTAAGGTTGTTTAAATTTGAATACAAATTCAAACTGTGTAAAATATTGTGTATTGTGGAATTGAATTTTAATTGGACTTTTTACCAACACATTGGCCAAAAAAAAAAAAAAAAAAGGACCCTCCTGAACAGGCTACGAAGGCCCAACAGTACTGACTGGCCGACGTGTAATTCTCAGCTCGTAGGCGTCACTGGACAGGGATATGAAGGGGCATGTGGGCAGCACACCGCTCTCCTGGCCATAGGTCAGTTTCTGAGACTGGAGCTGCTACTTGTCAATCAAATAGCTCCTCAGTTTGCCTCACAAGGGCTGAGTGCAACCCCACTTGCCAACAGTGCTCGGCAGACCGGATGGTCACCGATCCAAGTGCTAGCCCAGCCTGACAGCACTTAACTTCGATGATCTGACGGGAACCGATGTTACCACTGTGATAAGGCCGTTGGCACATTGTCATTAAAGTCCCCACATATAAATCTTGATGATTTCTCATCATGTGAGATGCTCAGCAGTGCCTCAAGCTTATTAATTAAAAAAATTCGTCACTATGGTGTTCAATACACTGACATGACCATTATTTTTCTCTTTTTTTCCATTCACTTGCATTGCTCTAGCCTCATTGTTCATACGCCACTGCCGGGAGTACTACATATTGCAGTATGGGTTTTTGCTCTCTCTGCTATTCTGTACCAATGAAAGAGGCGATTTGAAATGTAAACCACTGCTTGTTTACCATTCAGAAACTCCATGAGCCTTCAAGAAGAGCAAAATCCAGAAGAGGTTAAATGTGATGCGGAGATCAAACAACTACAAGTTTTGGGTGTCACGTGATCTTTTTTGTGATTGGATCAATGAAGTATCTGGTCCTTCGGTGAAAACATATTTGCTTGAGATGAATCTGCCATTCCCAATTCTTGCATGTTATGGACAATGCTTGTGCCCATTCTCAAGGCTTACGAGTCCAACTCCTTGAAGAATTTGAATTCGTCAAGATCCAATTTCTGCCTCCCAACACCACTCTGTTACTCCAGTCTATGGACCTGCAGATTATTTCCAACTTTAAGGAGCTCTGCACCAAAGCACTCTTGGAAATTGCTTTGGGCTGACTGAAGCTATCAATCTCACTCCAGTGAGTTTTGGTAATATCACTTCAACATCATTGCCTGTGTCAAGATAATCTAAAAGTTGTGGGAAGGGGTTACCAAGCGAACTCTCACTTCTGCTTGGAAGAAGCTTTGGCTGGAGTGTATTGTTGAATGTGACAGGCATTTGAGGCAGTACCTGTGAAGCCTGCATTCAACGAGATTGTGGCTTTGGCCAAAAGCATTGTACTAGAAGTGGATAGTAATGATACTGATGAGCTTGTGAAAATCACAGCCAAGAAATGACCACTGAAGAGCTTATGGAGTTGCAGCATGTTTCACAGCAGGATGTTGTGGAGAGGAGTTCTTCAGAGGAGGAGGAGGAGAAGGAGGAGGAGGAGGAGGAGGAGGAGGAGGCAGTAACAGCAAAGAAACAGTCTTCTGATGCAATAAGAGAAATGCTGAAAGCATGGGAATCGGTTGCATTGTACACTGAAAATCAACACACTATTAAAGTAGTGGCTACGTGCACTAGAAATTTATTTGACGATAATGCTGTATCGCAATTTCTCCAAGTGTTGAAGCATTAGCAGAAACGAATGACCATAGATAGCTTCCTAGTAAAAAAGAATTAATTATGTTTAGTGGATAATAAAGTACATATACTGCCCTGGAACAAATTATGCTCGCTACGCAAGGTTCTACTGTACTACCAAGGAAGAAGTTAACGTTTGTAATTTTCTGTAATGTACTTCTTAGCGCTCTTATGACAAGTGTATCTTCATTTCTATTAACATCATTAGTGCCTCCTATTATTACACAGTTGATTCCAGGAGTCAGAAAATTTTCACAGAACTACCCATTAGGGATACCTGGTTTCATTACTCCACCAACTTTGAGCATAGCTTCTATGTTAGACATGGTGTCAGCTAAACCATCTCCGTGATTGCCTGAAAGTATGTAAATATCTTCTTTGTTCTTACCGATAATTGTTATGTTTGCATGTTCCCAGCATTATCTATTATTTCCTTGCTTGTTATGACAGCGTTTCGTAACTGAGTGATTTTTAGCCGATACATTTGTGGGAGTACTTCATTTGTTCTAGCATTTTCACATTTTTTGACTCACCTCACGTTAAAAGTCCAAAATTATTTGCTACTGGGAGACTAGTGGTGTTCTCTTTACTATTAGCATGATGGAACTTTTTAGGCCTAATGAAGTTATCATTTTGTTCGGTTATGACAGTTTCACTACACACTGAATAGTGTTCGATGACTTTTTCAGGTTTCTATACATATTTTAATACGGCAGTCACACAATCCTCTTGGTATTCCTTTTGTAAACATAGAATATCATGAAAATCGCAGTGCACATTTCCACAATCACAAATTACATTTCTCTCTTCTAATGTATTTAAACATTGTTGTAATCACAGACATAACTTGACATCACATTTCACCTTCTTACTATGTTTCACGCACACAAGGTTTAAAAAGTCATAGTTTTCTGCAAATCTGGTAATTAGTACGCTTACACACACGGTCATGCAGAAAGAAAAAAAGGATGGGTGCAACACAGGTTGGGCGGTAAGTATTAGAACAAAACACGATAAATTTTTTAGCAGAAAAGTAATGACTGTTATTTTTAAGGATATAGGGAAACAACCACTAACAAACATCCAGTTTATAAGAGAATTTAATGGATGTGCTATTATATCCTCAGTTTTTTTCTCTCGAAAATAGAGAGTCCATAAATGTCTTCTGATTTTGAGTAACTTAGTTTTGCTATTGCACTTTTATTATTGGTTACTTTTACCTCTTATCTTTTAGTGCCAGGAACTAAATCTTCAATATTTTGTAGGAAAAGAGTTTTCATGTTTTGAGTCATGGATGTTGTCATATTTACGATTGTGTTCAGCTGCAGCAGTGTTATTCATACTGCCAGCATGAACAAAGAATGTGTTGAAATCATGTGGTGTGATACCAGCATCACAGGAATTATTTTTGCTGATATCTTTACTTCTGCCCACATAAGTCCTGACAACAATTCAGGCTACTTTACATTTATTTTGCAACTTATTAATATAAACGTCATTAACATTGCACTTGCTTAATCTGACTGATTTCTGCCTTATATTTCTTCTTTAATCATATGTGGTTTGCTCTTTCTTCTTCACTATCCCTTGATTTATCATAGGAAATTATTAACAGACTTAAAAGCTCTTGTAGATAGTGTGTGAAACGGCAATGCACAGATGTGAGACCGTGTATCCTGGCAGTTCCCTTATTTTTTCCTCACTACTTTAGGGCAATTAGTTTTAAATGTATCTGACAGTGCACTGACAGTTAATGTAAATGCATTTTCAATGTGAATAGACCTACTTTCAAGCTGAATGTCATTCAAGTTTGTCATCTTTAGCCATGTTCTACACTTAATTTCACTGTAATCAGATTTTTAGTATTTAATTTAATGAAACACCTTTATGGACTGATAAAATGTGATTTATAAATTATAGAGCACAGCAATCAGTTGTCCTTTTTTTGCAGCTTTTATTATGCAAAATCAGATTTTGGCTAGTGCCTAGCCATTATTAATGCACTAATTTCTGATCTCGGTGCATGGTAGTTCCCCGTTGTTTGGGCGTCAGTCACAGTTCTTTGAATTGGTAGTATTCAATGAACTGTGACTGATGCCCAAACAACAGGGAACTAACATGCATCGAGATTAGAAAATAGTTCATTGATAATGGCTAGGCACAAGCCAAAATCTGGTTTTGCATAATAAAACCTGCAAAAATAAGGATGACTGATTGCTGCACTGTATAATTTATAAACCACATAACAGTCACTGAGTGAACCCACTTTCTGAATGGAAGGTAACCTGATGATAAAATGTGGATTGAACAACACCACTTGATAACTGATTTGTCTCTACATTAGTAAATACATTGTCAAGGCAAGTAGTTTGTCTTGTTAAGTGATCATTAATACAGAACAGGTCACATGCTCGTAGCATACTGTGTAGGTTAATTTGTTTGTATCCTTAGTCTTATATCAATACTCGAGTCACCAAAAATTAAAATCTTATATTTATGCCATTTCTCAAAGTGTACAATCACTTTCTGTAAAACCTGCACAGATACTTAAATATCACTATCTGTTGTGCAGTTATATAGTTACAATTATGAGTTTTTACATGGGCAGGACAATGCCACTGTTTCCAGTAAATTTTCTATACAGTTATCACTCACAGTAATGCAAGTCTATGCCACTACTAACATACATTGGTGGATGACAGAGGGGCAGGGGGTGATAGAGTCCCTGTACATATTTAGCAATTGTGAAGCACTGCCGGGTAAATAAGTTTGGGTAAAACATCTTGCAGGTACGATTAGCTCTCTGAACTGCTGTAGAAAGAGCAATGTATACATTCAACATGTTGATCTTGTGTTTGTTGCTTCATTCCATTTCGCCATCAAAGTGAAAGTAGTCCCATACTCAGGAACTGAGCACAGGGGAGCAGATGCAGCAATCCTACATTGCTTCACTTGGTGAGGTTGCACTGGTCATGGTCTGCTTTTGTCTTCCTTTGACCTATAACAAAGTGTCAAGTATGTATCTGTGTTGTGTGAATGACTTTGATGAGTACATGTACAGTGTACTGCTGAGTTTGTGTTTTTATGGACAAAGGGAAGCAAGAGGGTGAAACCTGATGCGGGCACACAGCCAACTCCTCCCAAATTGCACTGAGGGAGCTGCTGAGCCTAAATCCCCATCTGATAAACGGACAGCGTCACGTGCCCTCACATCGATAGACACTGTGAGAAGGTATGGAATTTAATCCAGGACACTGGCACAAAATGTGATCAGGAACTTCATGCCACCACCTATCATTCCTTTTCCAGCTGAATACTGGCAGTCAAAATTTTCCATCACCGGAATGACTCACATCCAAGTAAAAATCGACCACACAGAAGTGTGTTTGCAACCTTGGGTATGGAGATGGGGTCATTTCACCACAGTTCTAGAAATTTCTACGTGGTGTGCCTACTGCAGTGTTAATATTGCCAATTCCTGTAAACATTCTCCTGTCAGTATGGTAATTCTGCCCCAAATGTCATGTAATAGTGGAATCAAACATACTTTCTACATCATTTATCCACAAAATTGAAATGCTCAGTGGAGATAAGGTGTTTATTTATTTTCATCCACTGATAAACATTTACTTGCTGTCAATTTCATCAGGAGTAAAGCTGACAACTGAACATGTGATTGAAGCCTCTTCAGTGATGTGCGGGTTATTACACTTAAATTAAGAAAATAGTAACTCACAACCAAAATGTAAAAAACACGACTGACTCTTCCAGCTTACACGATTAAACTCGGGCAAAATATCGAGGATCTAAGTGTGCTACATAAGTCAACTAAATTGCAAATATTTAAGGATAAGTACAATCAAGTTAAAAAACAATTTCAGCAACAACTCTCAAATTTAAGAAAACAGATCCTAGGTAAGGAAATAGCTCAGTCAACAAATATATGGAAGACTTCATGGAATATAATAAATAGATATTGCAAAGCCACCCCCAAGTTAGAGGCTCAAATTGTCAGAATCCAACATGAAGGAAACCTTATTAATGATCCAGATAAAATCTGCAATATATTTAATGAATATTTTATATCTTCAGCTGTGAATCCAGTTAATAACACAGGTCTGTCTTGGATGGTAAAGCCTTACCCTAGGCTGGCTACTGCTTTTGAATTTAAGGAAGTGAGTATGGAGGAAATAGGAAAAATAATAAATAACTTAAAGAATAAGACCTCATCTGGCTGGGATGGACTGAGTAGTATTATAATTAAAAAATGCAATAAGGAATTAGTCGGAATAATTACCTGTATGATCAACAGTAGTATTATATTGAAGAAAAGTGCAGTTCAACCCGTGCATAAAAAAGGATCGATAGAAGAGCTATCAAACTTCAGGCCCATATCACTAATACCAACTTTTGGTAAAATATTTGAAATTGTTTTGTTGACACATCTTATTGATTATATCACAAGGAATAATTTACTAGCAGAAATACAGCATGGCTTCAGAAAGCATCACAGTACCATTATGGCAATTACCGAATTTCTCCACAAGGTGTATGATGCCGTGGATGAGGAAATGCAGACAGCAGGGATATTTGTAGACCTTACTAAAGCATTTGATTCAGTGAACCATGAGCTACTACTAAGCAAACTGGAAACTTACAATATAAATGCCACATCCATACAACTACTGATCACTTATCTAACCAATCATAAGCAGTGTACAAAGCTGAGTTATCAAATTAATGATCAGATTAAACATTTCCAATCCAACTATGAAAGAGTAAAACAAAGTGTATGTCAGGGCTCAGTAATGGGCCCTTTCCTTTTCCTGGTCTACATTAATGATTTAGAGGCACCTCTGTACCCCTGGTTAGTAAGTTATGCAGATGATACCTCACTTTTGTTCTTTTGCAAACAAATGAATGACTTGACATTAGCTGCAAGTGATGGCTTAAGTCAAATAACTTCTTACTTCCATGATCAAGGTCTAAAAGTCAATATTAGCAAATCCCAGCTATTACCATTTAAACTTGGTAATTCATACTAAACCTGTATTGATAATATAAATGGCATCAAAAAAGTAGACAATGACAAATGTAAATTTTTGGGGATATACCTACACAAAAATCTTAGACGGGTAGACTATATCGATTTTGTATGCAATAAAATCAGCAGTTCACTGCACTTAATTAGCAAATTATCAAAATTTGCCTCTGAACAAACATTAAAACTGCTTATTATGGGACAATATTTTCATATATTAACTATGGAATAGAGGTATGGGGATGTGCTGCTGATAGACACATGAACAGAGTCCTAACACTGCAGAAAAGAGCAATCAGGACCATGCATCAACTAGGAAACAGAGAGTCGTGTCGGGAAACCTTTGTACAACATAAATATCTTAATAATATATTCCTTGTATCTGTACAAATTAATAACATTCTTTGTGGACCATAAAAATAATGAAACTAAGTGCTCTGATGTGCATACCCATAACACAAGACAAAAAGATTGCTTCTTCAGAAACAGAACTAAACTAAAGACAACAGATCATAGTCCTTGGATTAATAGCCAGATATGGTTTGACAAACTGCCAAGTGCTATAAGATGCCACAGAGGTAAAGTATTCAAAAGGGAATTAAAATAATTCTTAACTCTCAAATGTTTGTACTCATAGAATGAATACTGATATTAAAATGCAGCTATTCTTAAATGTAGGCCTAACTCATCATTTATACGATGTACTATTCTGAGGTGATTGTAATATATATTATTTTTGTAACAACATTCTGTAAATTCAAATACCTATACTACGTAACAACTGTAAGTTGCATTATGAAGTAGTGTACCATATATTGCCAAGTGCATCACCCATAAAAGCCTTCTTGTACATGTGAATTGCAAATTCCTACTGTTTGTACAAAAATTGTATAAAAATGCTATGACATTTGCAAAAGTCACCAGTTGGTGACTACATGCAAAAAAAGACAAAAAATAAACAAAAAAAGTCAATACATGTATTCCCAAATGGTGTTTGTGGATAATAATAGGTTTAGGATGAACTTAGCAGTTCACGGCCACAGTACTACAAGTGGAAATGATTTCTCCCTCTTGGTTCAAAATGGAGATTTGTATTCAAGTGCAAAAGATTGCAACAGGATGCCAGTGGACTGCTAGAAGAAAACTGAACATTTCCATGTATCCATATAAATGGAAAGTTGACATATCCAGACCACGTAGAGCTTTTAAAAGCAAGTGACCAGTCAGTGTGTAAAAATAGTTGAGATAAGGCACTAAAAGTAAGTGGTCAGTCAGTATGTGAAAATAATCAAACAGTGAAAGTGAAAGAAAAAATTACAAGTACCCAGTACATGTGTCAAAGCAAATAAGCTACTGTATATTTGTATTTTAGAACAAGTAAAGTTCCAAGGAGCAGCAGTGATTTTTTTATGGCAGGCACTGGGGAAATCACTTTGTCACTGCCATTTCTGTCCAGTATGATCAAGAAGCTAGACACAGATGTAAGCATGTAATCTGCTAGTGAAAGAAGAATGTACAAACAAAGTTAGTAAACTGATGTTCTGTTATAGAACAAACGAGACCTACTCCTCTTTGAGGATGACTCATTATTTGTACAGATAAATATCAGCCCTTGAAAAGTAAAACTGATGACCTCAGGGTTTTGTTAGGAATAAACTAAATTATGTACTAGTGAACCTGGCAATGTTTTATAATTCCTAAACATGTATGGGAATTGGATATGGATCCTAATCTCCTTCCTCCGCCCCCTCCTCTCTGTTCATCTTCTCCCTACTGACCCCACCCCACCATATCTATCTCCTCTCCCCATTTCTCTCTGACCTCAAGTTTTGTTTGTTACAAAAAATTCAGATTGAATAGTAGTATTCTATTCATAAGCCTAGAAGCCATGAATACAACATTCTTGTTTCCTGTGAAAACCGACTGCAAGGAACAAAACAGTACTTTGCTGTGTATATAATTTGTGTTTAAAAATGAATATAATGAGAAACACAGTATAAGGAAGAAACAATGCATCTAACAGTGAGAATGAAAACAAAACTGTACATTTTCACGGCAGAACACAGCAAACATTTTTTTTCTCACAGTCCATTTTAACAGAAAACTAGTATGTTGATCTTTAAAAGAATATATGGCCTATGACTGTCTAAATGTTTACTACGGTACCATGTCAGAATTTGAAATAAACTAAACAAAAGAACTTCATGAGATTTTTGGTAACAATGTTTCCCTATTATATTTGTATGTCATTTATATATTAAAAATATTTAGCCTACATACATGAAAATGTTTATTACAGTAATATGTAAAAGTCTGAAGGAAATCAGTGAAGAACATTTTGAGATTTCTACTAACATTGTTTCCCCTGATGACATGTATTAAAAAAGTTTGTAACCTCTTTCCATCTAAGTGTTTATTAGAGTGTTGTGCAAATATTCAAAGTAAATCGGTCAAGTACATTTCCAGATTTTTGGGAGCAATGTTAAATGATGACTTGTCTTTATACAGCGTGTTCCCATAAGAGCGTGCAAAAATTTAACAGGAAATAGAAGATGCTCCAGTGAACAATTTGAGGTGGGGAACCTTGGGTCAGAAGAGCCAGCTGAAGGAGGTAATAGGAATAAAATTACATTACTGTGTACGTTTTTACTTACATTTGTTAACTGCAGAAGCCATCATTGACACAATGAATGTACCATTTGTAATGTATCTTAGAAAATGTGCTAAAACTGATGGCCATGAACCTCAATGCAAGCATGACAAGATTGTGACACACACTGACAAGTATCTCTGGTGTGTTTCGAATCACATCACAAGCAGTTACAATTCTGGAAACTAATTCCATCTCTGTATTGACTGGGGTCTCATACATAAGTGACTTTAGATATCCCCATAGGAAATGATCAGTGGGATTCAGGTGAAGTGCTCTTGCAGGCCACAGAACAGTACTTTCCTTTCCAATCCAGTGACCAGGATATACTGTACCAGTACTGCTCCATCGTATTGTACTGTACATCTCTGTATAGCACTGAGAAATGAATGAGTCTGTTGTTGATTCACAGCACATTCTCTCAAGGGACAATGTAAGTATGATACAACAGAGTCACCTTATGGACAAGTAAAGTAAACTAAACCTGCATCATGACTTCCTGGTAATCAGATTCATCCTCCTCCTTTCCCTGTAAGAAGTAATGAATATACATGTAAATAAACAGAACAGTACATGAACGCATGTTAGTTGCAAACTTATAATTGTGTCTGTATACTGCTCAACAGATTGTGATATTGAAGTATTTGTGCAAGCTTTACAGAAAATGATTACACACCTGAGAAATGTCCTAAATAAAGGACTTAAAATTTTTGATGATGTAAATACTGATGTAAGGCTAATGACACTTAAACAACTTAACCTTCTCAGTATGCTAAGATCACATGCCCTGTTCCATATTAATGATAACTAAAGAGGCCAAATGGTTGCCTTCATAATGTAATTACTAATGTTGAGACAAATCAGTATGAAACAGGGTTGTTCAATACACATTTTATCATACCATACAGGTATTCAGTTACAATTAAAAACTAAAACGTCTGACTCCAATGAAATGAAGTACAGTAGGATTCTGAATATGGATGTAATGTTGCTAACCTCTTAAGCAAGTACTTTGTTTATGTTACTGACAACTTGGGGTTATCAGGTTCAGTAAACAGTGCAATGGAATATCTGACGCCAGTCATTGCAAATAACTTCACTAAAATAGAAATGACACTCACTTCTCCTGAAGAAGTAACAGCTATAATAAAATCGTTAAAATCAAAGTACTGTAGTCATTATGATAACATATCAATGAAGTTAATCAAAGAGTGTTCATCTGAGTTGAGTGCTGTCTTATGTTATTTGTGTACTAAGTCTCTTATCAGTTGAAAATTACGAGACTGGCTAAAATACACTGAAGTTAAGCTTCTTTACAAGATGAGGGACAAAGAGATACGGGCAAACTATTGATCACTTTCACTTTTGCCAGCTTTTTCAAAAATATTTGAAAAGGATGTGTGCAAGCATCTTCTCAATATACTGACAGTAAATAATATATCCCCATCACAGTCTGAGTTCCTTATGGGTTCCAATACAGAGAAGGCTATTTACACATACAGTGAGAATGTACTTAATTCATTAGATAAAAATTCAGAGTCAGCTGGCATTTTCTGCAACCTGTCAAAAGCCTTTTACTGTATGAATCATAGCATTCCCTTAAGTAAATTAGAATATAGGGTGCCCATTAAGTTCCTTTACAAATTCAAAATTTTATTACAACGGCAGTTGTAGAAATATTTTAACAACATTCCTTCTATTGTAATCAGTGTTTATAAAAGTTTTTTTCACGGTGTTTAATAGCCCTCTATATGGGCACCTTTAGTTGCACGAAGCACATCAGGACAGTACTCGATTTCTTGCCATGTTTGCTGTAGCATAGTGTCATGAATGGTGGCAATGGCATTACGAATCGTTTGCTTCAAGTCAGCAATGTCCCGTATCCGTGTTTGATACATGATATCTTTTGCATACCCCCATAAAAAAAATCCAAGGGAGTGATATCTGGTGAATGCAGTGGCCAAGGAATTGGCCCATCCATCCCAATCCATTTGCCTGGAAATGTTTCATTGAGGAACTGACAAACATGCAGTCCCCAATATGGTGGTGCACCATCTTGCTGGAAAATGGTAGTTGGTTTTAAATCAGTCAGTTGTGGTGCTTCATATTCGGTCAGAAGGTCGAGGTAAACATCTGCAGTAATTGTTGACTTATTGAAGAAAAATGGACCAATTATTCGGTTGCACATGATTCCACACCACACATTCACTTTTGGACTATCCCAGTGAAGCTCCCTAGTCACATAGGGGTGTTCATCCCCAGATTTTCACATTGTGTCTGTTTAATGTCCCAGAAACATGAAAAGTTGCCTCATCACTGAAACTAACTCACTTGAGGAATGCTTCATCCTCTGAAAGGCATTCCAGCATGTTGAGTGAAAACTCTGTCCATTTTGGCTTATCATTTGGCTCAAGTGTCTGTAACAGTTGCTCTTTGTAAGTGTACAACCATAAGTTCTTGTGGAGGACCTTATGCATTGTTGAATGTGGTAGTTGCAACTGTCTAGCAGGAGTGCAGATAGACTTCGTAGGTGAACGAGTGAAAGTGTTTAAAATGTGATCGATGTTTTTCTCGGATGTTCTTGGTCGCCCGCTCCTCCCTTTATCTAACACTGTGCTTGTCTCTATAAATTTTTTGTGCCATGCACAGATTGAAGGGCGCAGTGGTGGATCTCTTCCATACTTTGTTCTGAAATTTCATTGAGTCTCAGTTAACCAGGACACACATTGTACCTTGCCTTGAAGAGTTGCCATTTTGTAGAGGTTCAGTTCCTTCCATCAACAGAGTACCAGAAACACAAAATTTTAGTATATATAAAAACTTTGGTAAACAGTGATTACAATAAAAGAAATTTTGTTAAAATATTTCAACAGCTGCTGTTGCAATAAAATTTAGAAGTTGTAAAGGGACTTTATGGGCACCCTGTACTACAGTGTCACTGGCAGTGCTGCAAAATGGTTCGAGACTTACTTAGCTAACAGGAAACAAAGGGCGCCATTGCAAAGTACCTGTCGAGTAAGCAATCAGCCTTCATCTGATACGGAATTAATTACAGTGGTGTTCCTCTAGGTATGTCCACCACTCCCATTTCTGCTACAGAGATGGAGCCAGATCCAGATCCAAAACCACAACAACTAGGAAACAGTGTTCTACACACATTTGTGATGAATACTGGTGCTAGTGTTATAACGGCTTTAAATTTTCCACCTGCTTCTCCTGTAACTTACGAAGCCAAAGAATGCCACAACTCTAACTGTGATGATCATAATCGTAACAGTTTGATATGGTTCACGCAATTTCACATGCTCACCGATACTACATCTCTCTGGTACATGAGTTTAAATACTTAGTTGTTGACCCACACACACACACACACACACACACACACACACACACACACACACACACACACACAGCAGTAAAAGACAAAGAAAAGAAGAAAGCTGTCAAGCAAGCAGTTGACAGCACATGCATACAGCAGCTATGTTACAACTTATCTCATTAAATTGAAGCTACCTTAAAATAATTCAAATAGAATAATCAATAATGAGAGTGACGGGCTATGTATACACAACTCAGAGCCAATATCACTTAAATTAAATAAATCAAATTAAGATGGGACCTCACCAAAACCACAAGTGTTTCAAATTGTACATAGGACATCCCACATATGCAGCAGCTTTCTTATTGTACAGTCTTCTAGGTGTGAATATGCTGATGATAATTTATCGTTGTCCAACAGTCCTCGGGATCCATATGTTAAAGTAAAATCAATAGAGAAGTACGGCATTGGTGTGTACACTGCCCTTTGGGTTGTTAATCAGTCTCCAGAATGAGTATAAGACATTTTCCAAAACTGAACATCTGATTAGCAATAGCGATTTCGACCTTTGTTTGTATGTATGAATTTGGTGGTACTTCACACAGAACATTTTACATTTATGCTGTAACTTGGAACTCACAGAACAGGTGTAGTTCTCACATGTCTTAGTACTATCCATTGAATTATCATGTTTAGGGTTCCTCATTTCTACTGCAGACTCTAATCCACCACATCTTGGAAGCTGGACATTCCGTACAAATATATGGTCAGCAGTATAATTTTTGAACTGGTAGACAATTTTTCCTTCTTCTACAGTGAAATATATTCAGATGAAAACACTTCCTACTGAATCAGATGTATGCACACAAGGTGAGAGCACAAGACATACACAGTGTAAATGTATTGATGATGATTTATTGCTACCTAAAACTCCTTAAACATACATTCAGCTAGCATGTTTCACACACTATGGTCAAAGACTTTAAGAGGGTGAAATTACTATGTTGTACACCAAATACAACAGCAACTTTGTGATACAAGTCATTTATAGGTTTCTGGAAGCGTGCAAAGAGAATTGTTTATGAAAGTTAGGCAGCAGTAGCCGCCCGAGACACAAGCAGCAACATGGATGTAACTGATTTTGTGACTTTTACGAGTTCCTAACCAGAAGAGAATTTTATATCATCATCTGTGTGCTTTAATGGTTTAGTTTCTTGAGATTCTGCATGTTTATGTAAAATCTAATAGCCACAGTTCTCATGTTTACATTTGCATTGGAAAGTAAAGCAATTTTGTGGCATATTACAAGTTCCTAATCAGGGACGAATTATTTAGTTTCACCTGAGTGCTTCAGTAGTTAGGTTTTTGAATCTCTGCATATTAATCTAATTTGCTGTTGTTGTTGTGGTCTTCAGTCCTGAGACTGGTTTGATGCTGTTCTCCATGCTACTCTATCCTGTGGAAGCTTCTTCATCTCCCAGTACTTACTGCAACCTACATCCTTCTGAATCTGCTTAGTGTATTCATCTCTTGGTCTCCCTCTATGATTTTTACCCTCCACGCTGCCCTCCAATGCTAAATTTGTGATCCCTTGATGCCTCAGAACATGTCCTACCAACCGGTCCCTTCTTCTTGTCAAGTTGTGCCACAAACTCCTCTTCTCCCCAATTCTTTTCAATACCTTCTCATTAGTTATGTGATCTACCCATCTAATCTTCAGCATTCTTCTGTAGCACCACATTTCGAAAGCTTCTATTCTCTTCTTGTCCAAACTATTTATCATCCATGTTTTAGTTCCATACATGGCTACACTCCATACAAATACTTTCAGAAATGACTTCCTGACACTTACATTTATACTCGATGTTAACAAATTTCTGTTATTCGGAAATGCTTTTCTTGCCATTGCCAGTCTATATTTTATATCCTCTCTACTTCGACCATCATCAGTTATTTTGCTCCCCAAATAGCAGAACTCCTTTACTACTTTAAGTGTCTCATTTCCTAATCTAATTCACTCAGCATCACCCGACTTAATTCGACTACATTCAATTATCCTCATTTTGCTTTTATTGATGTTCATCTTATATTCTCATTTCAAGACACTGTCCATTCCGTTCAACCGCTCTTCCAAGTCCTTTGCTGTCTCTGACAGAATTACAATGTCATCGGCGAACCTCAAAGTTTATATTTCTTCTCCATGGATTTTAATACCTACTCCGAATTTCTCTTTTGTTTCCTTTACTGCTTGCTCAATATACAGATTGAATAACATCGGGGAGAGGCTACAACCCTGTCTCACTCCCTTCCCAACCACTGCTTCCCTTTCATGCCCCTCGACTCTTTTAACTGCCATCTGGTTTCTGTACAAATTGTAAATAGCCTTTCGCGCCCTGTATTTTACGCCTGCCACCTTTAGAATTTGAAAGAGAGAATTCCAGTCAACATGGTCAAAAGCTTTCTCTAAGTCTATAAATGCTAGAAACGTAGGTTTGCCTTTCCTTAATCTTTCTTCTAAGATAAGTCGTAAGGTCAGTATTGCCTCACGTGTTGCAACATTTCTACGGAATCCAAACTGATCTTCCCCGAGGTCAGCTTCTACCAGTTTTTCCATTTGTCTGTAGAGAATTCACGTTAGTATTTTGCAGCTGTTAGTATTTTGCAGCTGTAACTTATTAAATCTAATTTATTAGGCACAATTCCTGTGTTTTTGTCAGGGTCTGCAGTAGAGTTGCACAGCACATGCCGATAGTCTGTTTATCTGCATGGTTCAGTTTTCCATGATCTTTGATATGGACAGGGACTGCGATTGTTGAGTGCTGATGCGAGCCAAGTTAATGACATTTCTCTCTCTGCTTCAGGCTGTGATGGCTTTGGTTACACAGCTTGAGGCTGCAGTGGATGGGTACAACTGTTGTGGGCCGGCCGTGGGGATCCAACGGATGTCCAGCACATCTGACTCCTCCAATCAGTTCTTACTGGTGGCCAGCCCAGTTATTACTCGCACTGAGGTTGACCCTTTACCTGTGGTCGAGTGGAAGGTCGCCCTGCGGTGTACCAGGCAGTGAAAGACTTCCCAGGTGGCTGCACATAAGGCCTCCCCGATTTTTCTGACAAACAAGTTCCAGGTGCTGTCTGTGGCTGACACTGTCACTGAGCCAGATGCTATCGCCTGTCCTGTTTCAGAGGAAACCTCTCAGCCTGAAAGATCCACACAATCACAGAGGGTGAGATTATTGATAATTGGGAGCTCCAATGTTAGGCATGTCATGGGGAACCTTAGGGACATGACTGCCAAGAAGGGAAATAAAACCAATGTGCACTCTGTGTGCATACCAGGTGGTGTCATTCTAGATGTGGAACGGGTCCTCCCAGACGCCATCAAGAGCACAGGGTGCACCCAACTGCAGGTGGTTGCTCACATCGGTACCAACGATGTGTTTCACTTTGGATCAGAAGAGATTTTCTCTGGTTTCAAATGACTAACAGAAGTGGTAAAGGCTGCCAGACTTGCTTGCAAGATGAAAGCAGAGCTGACCATTTGCAGCATAGTCAACTGGAACGATTGCGGACCTCTGGTACAGAGCCAAGTGGAGGGTCTGAATCAGAGGCTCAGACAGTTCTGCGACTGTGTAGGCTGTGGATTCCTCGACTTGCGCCAAAGGGTGGTTGGGTTTCAGGTTTTGCTGAATAGGTCAGGTATCCACTATACGCGGGAGGCAGCTAGATGGATAGCAGGGGCTGTGTAACATGGACTGGGCAGTTTTTTAGGTTAGATTGTCATGGGAAAACACATGGGCTTCAGTCACAAAGGGTGCAGGCCGAACACAGGAAGAATATAGATACAGGAACCATTGGCATAACAGTTGTAACTAGTCATAGCTGTGCTGGGAAAGTACCAGAGCTCTAAGTGCTAATAGAAAACACTGATGCTTAAATAATTATAGGCACTGAAAGCTGGCTAAAGTCAGAGATAAGCTCAGCCGAAATTTTTGCGAAGAACCTAAAGGTGTTTCGTAAGGATAGGCTAAACACAGTTGGCGGTGGTATGTTTGTTGCTGTTAGAAGTAGTTTATCTTGTTGCAAAATTGAAGTAGATAGTTCCTGTAAGTTAGTACGGACAGAGGCCATTCTTGGCAACCAGAATAAAATAATAATTGGATCCTTATACTGACCTCCCAATTCACATGATACAGTTGCTGAAAGGTTCAAGGAAAACTTGAGTTTGATTTCAAACATGTACCCATCTCATACGATTATAGGTGATGGTGACTTTAATTTACCCTCGATATGTTGGCAAAAATACATGTTTCATTCCAGAGGTACACACAAAACATCATCCGAAATTGTGCTAAATGCATTCTCTGAAAATTATTTTGAGTAGTTAGTTCATGAGCCCACACGAATAGTAAATGTTTGTGAAAACACACTTGACCTCTTAGCAACAAATAATCGTGGGTTAATAATGAGCATCAAAACGGATACAAGGATTAGTGAACATAGGGTTGTCATAGCAAGATTGAATATTGTAACCCCCAAATCGCTCAAAAATAAACCTATTTAAAAAAGCAGATAAAAATTCACTTGACACCTTCCTGAGAGACAATGTCCACTCATTCCAAATTAACAATATACATGTAGACCAGGTGTGGCTTGAATTCAGAGAAATAGTATCAGCAGCAATTGAGAGATTTATACCAAATAAATTGACAAACGATGGAGCTGATCCTCCTTGGTACACAAAATGGGTCGGAACACCGTTGCAGAAACAACAAAATAAACATGTCTAATTTAAACAGACGCAAAATCCCCAACATTGGCGATCTACAGAAGCTCAAATGCAAGATGCTTATAACAGTTTTCACAATGAAACTTTGCCTCAAAACCTGGCAGAAAATCCAAAGAGATTCTGGTTCCATGTGAAGTATGTTAGCAGCAAGACACAATCAATGCCTTCTCTGCGCGATAGCAATGGAGATACTATCGAAGATAGTGCTTCCATAGCAGAGTTACTAAACACAGCCTTCCGAAATGCATTCACAAGAGAAGATGAAGTAAATATTCCAGAATTCGAATCAAGAACAGCTGCCAACATGAGTAACGCAGAAGTAAATATCCTCGGAGTAGTGAAACAACTTAAATCACTTAATAAAAGCAAGTCTTCTGGTCCAGACTGTATACCAATTAGGTTCCTTTTAGAGTGTGCTGATGCATTAGCTTCATATTTAACAATCATATACAACTGTTTGCTTGACGAAAGATCCAAATCCAAAGACTGGAAAGTTTCACAGGTCACACCAATTTTCAAGAAAGGTAGTTGGAGTAATCCCCTAAATTACAGGCACATATCATTAACATTGATATGCAGCAGGATCCTGGAACATATATTGTGTTCAAACATTATGAACATTTCCCGTTGGCTTTTGACACTGTACCACACAAGCAACTTGTAGTAAAATTGTGTGCTTATGGAATATCATCTCAGTTATGTGACTGGATTTGTGATTTCCTGTCAGAGAGGTCACAGTTTGTAGTAATTAACAGAAAGTCGGTTTGCAGATGATGCTGTCGTTTATCGACTAATAAAGTCATCAGAAGATCAAAACAAATTGCAAAATGATTTAGAAAAGATATCTGAAAGGTGTGAAAATTGGCAGTTGACCCTAAATAACGAAAAGTGTGAGTTCATCCACATGAGTGGCAAAAGGAACTCAATAAACTTCAGTTACACTATAAATCAGTCAAATCTAAAGGTCATAAATTCAACTAAATATTTAGGAATTGAACAACTTAAATTGGAAGGCACACACAGAAAATGTTGTGGGGAAGGCTAACCAAAGACTGTGTTTTGTTGGCAGGACACTTAGAAAATGTAACAGATCTACTAACGAGATTGCCTACACTAAGCTTGTCTCTCCTGTTTTAGACTACTGCTGCACGGTGTGGGATCCTTACCAGATAAGATTGACAGAGTACATCGAAAAAGTTAAAAGAATGACAGCACATTTTGTATTACTGTGAACTATGGGAGAGAGTGTCACTGAAATGATACAGGATTTGGGCAGGACATCATTAAAAGAAAGGCGTTTTATGTTGTGATGAAATCTTCTCACGAAATTCCAATCACCAACTTTCTCCTCCAAATGTAAAAATATTTTGCTGACACTGACCTACATAGGGAGAAATGATCACCACCATAAAATAAGGGAAATTAGAGCTTTTACAGAAAGATACAGGTGTTCATTCTTTTCGCACACTATACGAGATTGGAATAATAGAGAATTGTGAAGGTTGTTCGATGAACCCTTTGCCAGGCACTTAAATGTAGATGTAGTTGTAGATGTAGAAATCCACATCCAATTATGACTTGAAAATTATGGTACATTCACATTATTCCTATAAAATGACAGTCAGCAATGGTAAATGTATGTGACGACACGGCGATATCTTACAAGAGTAAGACATTGCAACACAACATTTCAACATCAAAAACAGGCACCAGTGTGCGACACTAGTCCACAGCACATCCTGGATTTAATGCTGAGCAGAAGTCGGGAACACTAATCTTATTTTCCAACAGATAGTTGACAATGTAATCACAAAGCAGGTTAAGAAACGTCCCTCTCACACTGAGAATCTCCATAGGGATCCATATCTCAAGAGTCCAAGTCACACAGGTTCAACACACTTGAATGCTTAAAGTTACTTGAAAGTGGTCCACATCTGTTCTCCCATTGCTCCTTATGCAAGTGGAATTACAAAAGGGGCCAACTTAGCAGTGATGTAAGATATTCTCCACAATGTCTTATATGCAGGCATGCAGAGTATTCATTGTTGTTACTTTAAGGTTTAGGGATTAGCAGAAACAACATCAAATTATTTAACACCACACATCAGAAACTGCACATCACACCTCTCCTTTGTGGTGAATTGTAATGGTGCTTGTACAGGAAAATGTGCTGTAATAGTTCATACAGACATATGTGTTGCTTTGACTCAGTTGGTATAGCACCACACTAGTGGCTGTAGATTAGTAGTAGTAGATCATTCAACAGATTCGAACAGCATACCCCATGGCAAATCGGTATGATAGATTCATACTATGCATTGCAATAGGCTCACAACTAAGTGTAGTGGTAAATTCAGAAGGATTCTCAGCCAGCTGCACCACAGCGACTCTCACTATCTTGATGGTTGACATTATTATTTTTAAGTAACACTGATTTTCATCATAGGATGGCAATGTAAATTTGATATTGGTGGAAACAAAATGTTAAACAACAACTATATTTTTAAGTGGTTCCTCACATGAATTATAAGTGTTTTACATTGTAAATAGTACATTTAACATTTCCGGCAGATTTATCTCCATCACTCAGCCGTAGCGTCCAGCCCTACTAACTGTCAAGAATATATTGGCCAACTTGACCACCTTGATATAAGACTCAATTGCACTGGTGGAACTCACAGACTGTTATGAATGAATGAATGAAATTTTATTGTCATTTAGCTATTACAGCAATTGACAAAGTTAAGTTACACATATACAAGTTATACAGCATATATACAAGTGTTCAAGATCAATATGTCACTATTGGTTTTCCATAAAATACAATATTTAAAATGAAATAATATGAAAACATTGCACCATGAATCACTCAGTTAAAGAAATTATGCTGCACTCTCCAAACTGGTACCACTATGATATTTTGCAGCAATAAAATTCCTGAAGTGAGTAGCAAGGATTTGCACCTAATCAACTGAATAATTTGTCTTTAAATAAATCAAATTGAGTTTCGACCACATTCTAGTGGCAGTTTGTTAAACATCTTCATACCCACCACTCCGTAGCTGTTCAGTGACTTGGATAATCTGTAGTAAGGTATGTCGAGATGGCTACTATTTCTGGTTCCGTGAGAGTGTACATCTCTTCTATGATGGTACTCTGATAAGTTGCTCTTTATATGCAGTAGAGCAGTGTAAATATACATGTTTATAACATTTAATATTTTTAATAAACGATTTATTGCAGCAAAATAGCCATTATATGAGGGCAGTTCAATAAGTAATGCAACACATTTTTTTCTGAAACAGGGATTGTTTTATTCAGCATTGAAATACATCAGGTTATTCCCCAATCTTTTAGCTACACAACACTATTTTTCAACGTAATCTCCATTCAATGCTACGGCCTTACGCCACCTTGAAATGAGGGCCTGTATGCCTGCACGGTACCATTCCTCTGGTCGATGTCGGAGCCAATGTTGTACTGCATCAATAACTTCTTCATCATCCGCGTAGTGCCTCCCACGGATTGCGTCCTTCATTGGGCCAAACATATGGAAATCCGACGGCACGATATCGGGGCTGTATGGTGCATGAGGAAGAACAGTCCACTGAAGTTTTGTGAGCTCCTCTCGGGTGCGAAGACTTGTGTGAGGTTTTGCGTTGTCATGAAGAAGGAGAAGTTCGTTCAGATTTTTGTGCCTATGAACATGCTGAAGTCGTTTCTTCAATTTCTGAAGAGTAGCACAATACACTTCAGAGTTGATCGTTTGACCATGGGGAAGGACATCGAACAGAATAACCCCTTCAGCGTCCCAGAAGACTGTAACCATGACTTTACCGGCTGAGGGTATGGCTTTAAACTTTTTCTTGGTCGGGGAGTGGGTGTGGCGCCACTCCATTGATTGCCATTTTGTTTCAGGTTCAAAGTGATGAACCCATGTTTCATCACCTGTAACAATCTTTGACAAGAAATTGTCACCCTCAGCCACATGACGAGCAAGCAATTCCGCACAGATGGTTCTCCTTTGCTCTTTATGGTGTTCGGTTAGACAACGAGGGACCCAGCCGGAACAAACCTTTGAATATCCCAACTGGTGAACAATTGTGACAGCACTACCAACAGAGATGTCAAGTTGAGCACTGAGTTGTTTGATGGTGATCCGTCGATCATCTCGAACGAGGGTGTTCCCACACTCCGCCATTGCAGGAGTCACAGCTGTGCACGGCCGGCCCGCACGCGGGAGATCAGACAGTCTTGCTTGACCTTGCGGCGATGATGACACACGCTTTGCCCAACAACTCACCATGCTTTTGTCCACTGCCAGATCACCATAGACATTCTGCAAGCGCCTATGAATATCTGAGATGCCCTGGTTTTCCGCCAAAAGAAACTCGATCACTGCCCGTTGTTTGTAACGCACATCCGTTACAGACGCCATTTTAACAGCTCCGTACAGCGCTGCCACCTGTCGGAAGTCAATGAAACTATACGAGACAAAGCGGGAATGTTTGAAAATATTCCACAAGAAATTTCCAGTTTTTTCAACCAAAATTGGCCGAGAAAAAAAATGTGTTGCATTACTTATTGAACTGCCCTCGTACTTATACATTAGATGACAATTATTTGAGAGTGAATTACAAGGATGTGTTGAGTGTCTGCGTTTATACCAGTTAATATTTTTAAGTTGATAAAGAGTAGTTTGCAGTGGGCCTGTTTATCACTGTTTGTGATAATTCGAATTACTTTCCTCTGAAGTACCAAACTGTCCTGAAGGTGTGAACTATTGCCCCATATTAAAAGCCCATAAGATATAATGCTTTGAAAAAAAGCAAAATAGGCTGATCTTACATAGGCCGCAGGTACATGGTTTTTTATATTCCTTAACAAATTCACCACTCTAGACAGCCTTGCACTAATGTATTTAATATGTGGCTCCCAAGTCAATTTACTATTATGACAATACCTAAGAACTTAACACTATCCGTGAAGTCTTCTACTGGCAGAACTCTTAAACTAAATACAGTATTTTGAGTTTTACTCTCATTAAGCAGGAACCAATTGGCTCGAAACCAGACTGATGCCTGTGATATTGTGTCATTTGCCACATTTGTCTGAGCTGATATTGAAAAAAGTGGTATCATCTGCATAGAGAATGGAGTGAGTATTTATGTAAGATGGTAGATCGTTTGTCATTAGGATAAATAGCAGAGGTCCTAATACTGAGTCTTGTGGCACATCGCACTTAACTTCAGCTAGCTGTGATCTCTGTTTACCAATACAAACAATTTCTTTGCATTTGCTGAGGAAAGATTTGAAAATGACGTCAACTTCACTGTTTGTGATTCTGTAATAAACTAGTTTGTTGAGGAGTGAAATATGCTCCACACAATCGAAGGATTTGCTTAAATCACAAAATGTAGCCTGAGCAAAATTTTTTCGTTCATAAGCATTAAGTACTTTTTTAATCAGGGAGTCAATGGCATGGACTGTGGATTTTCCCTTCCTAAAGCCAAATTGTACCACAGTAATAATGTTATTACATGTCAGATAATCAAACAACTGGGAGTTGATGATGGATTCCAAAACTTTAGATAAAATAGGTGTCACAGATATTGAGCGATAGCTAGATGGGCAATTTTTGTCTCCTTTTTGTAAATGGGCACCACCCTGGATAATTTTAATGCATCTGGGAATACTCCTTCAATTAGACATCTGTTTATACATTTAGTAAGAGGATATACTATGTGCCCAATTATCTTTTTTAACATATTACAAGAAATACGGGATGATGACAGTTCAATCCCGCATCCGGCCATCCTGATTTAGGTTTTCCGTGATTTCCCTAAATCACTCCAGGCAAATGCCGGGATGGTTCCTTTGATATGGCACAGCCGACTTCCTTCCCCGTCCTTCCATAATCCGATGAGACCGATGATGTCGCTGTTTGGTCTCTTCTCCCAAACAACCCAACAACCAACTACAAGAAATACCATATATACCTTCACTATCAGAGGTCCTAAAATTATTTACAATAGTTAAAACAACATCTGGTGTGACCTCTGTTAAAAAGAATTTATCTTTCAGGTTGTAGTCTACATTATGATATTTAATTAGATCAGCTACAGTTTCTTGAGGCCTCCCAATGCTTTCCCTAATTTGGTTAACAGATTTTATACAGTAGTAATTAAATTCATCTACTGAAATTTCTACCCCAGCTTTCTGCTTGCTTTTGGCCACTGAATTTATTATAGTCCATGCTTTTTGCATTTATTTTTTGATGACTCAGTGCTGACTACGTTACGTCATTTTTTGGCCTCATTTAAAGCATACTTATGTTCCTTTTGTGCTCTTGAGTACCTTTGTTTAGTCATATCAGTTTTCTGAAGTCTGTAAGAATCTCTATACAACAACCACCTCCTTTTCATATTGGCCAGTTGAGCAGTATACTATGGATTCTTATCCCTGTGCCTATTACTGTTTCTTTTAAGGTTAACTTTACATTTGCATTGAGGGCAGTTGGTCTCCAATATATTTAAGAAAGAATGAAAAAATCTATTGAACAATGTATTGGCAGAGCCCTGAGCATTATTGTTAAACATATGTGACCAGTCATAATTACTGATTGAGACCATCAAATTAGACAATTTTTCTTGCGTTATTGGTCTTGTGATGACTATTTTAGGCTCTTTAAACTCCTTATAGTCCATATTACCTATTTTACTGAGTCATGGTCCGAGAAATCGAAGACAACCACATCTGAAGACAGTAACTCTCTATTTACATTTGTAATTATGTTGTCGAGACAGGCATACTGTCTTGTGGGTTTGCAGTTCATAAAATGAAGCTGAATTGTTGTAACAGGTTTTTAAATTCTTTTACAGTGTGCATGTCTTTGTTTACATCAAATGTGGCATTGATGTCACCACCAATCACTATACTATATTTCTTCCACTGAGGTCTAAGAAAGAAATGTAGTAAAGTCTCAGGTTTTTCTAAAAATATTAATGGACTTCCATCTGGTGATCTATAAAGAGATACAATAGCAAGTAACTAGCACTGTACACTATGGAATGCCTGTGTGGTACTGAGAGTGTTGACGGCGATCATGAAAGCTGTGGTTTGGGAAGTATTTTGCTACAGTTGGGGTGTGTTTTTGGATATTTTGGTACAGTTTGAAGACATTTTAATATGCTGTATTTTGATGTAACATATATGGCATGAAATGTTATGCAGCCTCCACTGCTCAGTTGCCTACTTCAGATAAATTCATCAAAGTCCAAACGCCATCTCAATTTACTTCAGATTTATCAGACCACTTCAGTAGAAGTCTCTGCTATGAAAATTTATCATGTTACTCACATGAGACATTCTAAGAGAGTAAACCACTGAGCTGAGTAATGATATGATGTCACCCTACAGGTACCAACACGAATGGTTCTAAGTGTGGAATCTGTGACATCTTTGATGACATCAGAATGGTTGACCTAAGCATGTGGGCACAGTCCAAAATAATTGTTCCAACTCCCATGGTGCTGTAGTCATATAGTGATCACTGATCCCTCTCTCATCAGTGACACTGTTGAAGAGATTGCACTGCCTCAAACCCACTCATTAGAGATACAGGTGCTAGACTTTTGGTCACTAGACATGTACAAACTTTCTCAAAGAACAACTCCAACCTGCCAGCTCTGACATGTACAACCATTCTCACAATTTATCTACAGACTGTGGCATGTCCTCCCAGTTACCATCAGATGACTTCATTGTGTCAGACTATGGTTTTATGCTGACCATGTCAGGAAAAAAGTGACTTGCAAACTCTGTGGCTTGTTTGCAACAGGAGCCAGCCCCGTCACTCCATAACTGTCACAATTTGCTGCAGTAATTTTGCTATGAGCTGTGCTGCATGCACAGTGGAGTCATGCAGCAACTCACTATTTAAAATCTGATCACCAGCAGGTATTTGTTATTTAGCATTTATCATTCCTAGAAAGTTTTCAAAATTTCTTATGTTTTTAGTGTTTGTATTTTCTGGAATATTTCAGATTCTTATATATAGCAGAGCCCTGCATTCATGAGGCAGTTCTGTTGTGTCTATATTATACGCTTTCAGTACTAAGTGTTGTACTTCATTGACGACTGTGCTGTTGGATTTGGACTTGATTGTGGTTACGATGTCACAATATGAAGCACGTCAAGAGTGGCCAACATGGTTTCTAGCTGTTCATGAAAATGAACCTACTCCTTCATTACGATACTGCAGTGGCTACAATCTGTATCCATTTCAGTATATGAACTTAGATCTTTCCAGGACAAAAAGACATAGGGGAATGAAGTGCAAGTGTAGGTTGTTCATATGTAAAAAGTATATTAGCAACAGTGCAAAGACTTAGATGCATCTGTTGAGGGAGTCACTGTGTCTATTGTTGATAACATGGGATCTGAGATTACCTTACTGAAAGCTATTTAATGGTCACCAGTTCAAGCTGAATAATATGACAGTGGCTTATAGTATGATATCTGAAGCAGTTTTTGTGGGGCACAGCACCTAAGACTTGTTGGTTAAGTGACTACGTGTTGTACCCAGAGTTCCACCAGGTCACTGTCTCTTATGAATAGGGCCTGCAAATCTACCACTGACTTGCCAGTCACACTCAAGCTGACAAGTGGTGATACATCCTGTATTTCATGGAGAGCAGACAGTACCCATGGGAGAAGATATTACTTGAGGTACCTTTAGTATCTCTTGTATACACCTCTCAGTAGCCTGCCCAAGACACTCATTTGCTGCAGGTTTCAGTCAGTTGACAGCAATTAGGGCAATTCACAGCTGCTCACAAACATAAATTAACTTGTCCATTTCCTGAGAACAACATTTGTAGTGTTATGTTTGTCTTAGTTCAGTTTAGTTTGTGTAGTTTTGTGTGGATAATTAGTATAATATGTCATATGAAGTGTAAAAGTCAGTTTACAGGCTGTTTAACATGATTAGTAATTAAATATGGCTGTATGCTTAAGTTTTACAAACAAGTTTATAGAACAGCAAAAAAATCATTTTAATAACAAAAGTAAGTATGCTATTGTTCTGCACTACACACAAAAAAGTTAATTGAGATTACTTTGATGGAATGTGAGTATAGGTCAAGAAGAATATTGTGTTGTACAATGCATGTTATGTTACAGTTTTACTCCAACCACTGTTTGGTGGTTGATTGTACCTGCTAGACTTTATCTGCTGTTGCTGGAGCCTATCAGCAATGGACTCTACAAAAGGCACTCACCTTCTTTACCTGGCAATGCTCAACTAAAACCCTCTACTGATTTTTAGGTACCCACCTTACTATTGCCTAAAATCAGGTTGAAACACATCACCTATGCTCTCCTACCAGAGTTAATAAAAATAAATCTTTCATAGCCTCCTTGCACTTGTGAAAAGAATGGGAGAGAACAATTTTGGAACTTAACAGTGTGTGCATTGGTTAACAATGTATGTATCGGTTTGTACATGATGAGGGCAACCACCTAGCAGACATGGAACCAGCTTAGTAACTCAACAGCACCAGATATTCAATGAAAAGAGGATCTGAGAAATTACCATACTATCCCTGTCCTCCCAGTCATATCCAAAGTATTTGAGAAAAATAGCTGCATAACAGATAATAAATTTTATCACAAAACAATGAAATGGCAGGTATGTTCAGTGACCTTACACAAGTATTTGATTGGGTGGATCACCCCATGCTGCTTCATAAACTAGACTGCTACGGTATCAGACAAAGTGATCTGCAGTGGCACCAGTCTTACCTGACAAACAGGAAGCGAAGAATAATCATAAAATATAATGCTATAGATCATGCATCTCAATGGAACATAATTTTACAAGGAGTCCCTCAAGCCTCAGTCTTAGGGCCATCTCTTTTACCTTTTACGAAAATGATTTACGTCTCAGTATCAGTGCTCAGTTAGTCATGGTTACCAATGATACTTCAGTACTTATTGAAAAAGAAAATGCAAGATAAATCATGGATAGTGTCATGAACACAATAAACAACCTGAAATCATGGTACCAACAACATGGTCTTAGCATTCACATTTCAAAGACACTGTTCTCACAATTTAAAACAAAACAATCAAAAATCAATACAATACATAAAAATCAAGTTATGAAAGAAGCTCAGTACATCAAATTCTTGGATTAAACTTAGACAAAATCTAAGCTGGCGAGCACACATACAAATAGATTGTGTGGCTACTAAATTTAACAGCCTTGGTTTTGCAGTGGACATACTACCTGGGGTAACATTCATAAAGAGCAGGAATGTGGTGTGTCACCATTACTTTGAATCCATGATTAGATATGGTTTAATTTTTGAGGGGAATTCAATGTCATGAATATTGCTATTTCAAAAACAACTCATTAGAAAATGTGTGGTGCCCATCCAAGAGTGTCCTGTTGCCCATTATTCAAGTACCTAA
Source organism: Schistocerca serialis cubense (assembly GCF_023864345.2). NCBI lineage: Eukaryota > Metazoa > Arthropoda > Insecta > Orthoptera > Acrididae > Schistocerca > Schistocerca serialis. The sequence continues at coordinate 718,009,925 of NC_064640.1, forward strand.
AATCTTCCCTATCTCTACATTGTACATACTTCAAATTATTATCTTTTTGCACAGTAATCCTAAACTAAATGAAGAAAATCATTTCAAACAAATGTACAACACTAGGCAAAAATAAAATTTCATGCTTTCAAAACACCTCTTAAAATTCTACCAACAGGAACAACAATACATGCTTGAAAACTACAAGGGGACATCTGAGTATGGAGATAGGTTCACTGAAGAGAAAAATACATGATCCTCTGGTCGAAAATGCTACTACTCAGTGGAGGAATTTATGAATGATAAGATGATAATCTGAACACTGCCTGTTTAATATCATAGTGTAGTGTTTAATATTGTATTTATAAATTAATGTGTGGCAAATTTAGATGCCAGGTACTGGTACATCATAAGAGAAACTATTTAATAATATTATTGTGTTACATACAAAACTGTGCTTGTAAAACCATGGTAGAGAATTAAGTAACTATCAATATCGTAAGACAAAAATTGACATGTGCCCTGTACAGTACAATCAGATTATCTATAAAATGAATGCTATGAGATGAATACCACACAATCCTCAACAGGTCAGTCATCAGTCAAATTCCATACACATTAGTTTAATTATGACCATACTGATGAGCTTGAAACAAATATCATATTCTTCTTTTACTAAATTATAAGTTTACTGTGGGTAGTTCTCATGTTTCCTTTCTCACCACCATATTTTCTTCTCTAAAACTGGTCACACATGCTAAATAATTTTCACGTTGCATGACATTGCAGAAGCAAAATATTTATTGATCTTCCAGTGTTTTCCAAACAATTACCTAAATTGAAGTATTTTGTTGTGTAAAGTTTTGTAATTGAATCATATATATCCATGAACACAGTAAGTAAAATGCGGAAATAACATTTGAATGGAGATTATACTGATGAGCATAAAACATTATTAATTAATTAATTCCTAAGAATTCTTCAAATTAGTAGAATTTGTTGCATTTTAGGTAAGATTCTAATACTTTCTTCCATTTATTTAATTGTGGTCACTGAGCTGACAATCGAAATCAATGTCAGAACTTGTTGCAAAATTTTCTATTTGTCATTATTATGAATGAGGAGTAACCCTGAAGAAGATAAATCCAGCAGGTGACTCTTTGTAGTGTCAGGTATTTGCAAATCCCACCTCATGTTACGAGGTGCATTCAAGTTCTAAGGCCTCTGATTTTTTTTCTCTGGACTGGAAAGAGATAGAAACATACGCATTGTTTTAAAATGAGGCTGCGTTCATTGTCAATATGTCCCAGAGATGGCAGCACTGTACAGCAGATGGAATTTTACTGCCAGCGGCGAGAATGAGAACTGTTTTAAATACTTAAAATGGCGACGTTTTCCTTACTTGAACAGCGTGCAGTCATTCGTTTTCTGAATTTGCGTGGTGTGAAACCAATTGAAATTCATCAACAGTTGAAGGAGACTTGTGGTGATGGAGTTATGGATGTGTCAAAAGTGCGTTCGTGGGTGCAACAGTTTAATGAGGGCAGAACATCGTGTGACAACAAACCGAAAATACCTCGGGCTCGCACAAGCCGGTTTGACGACATGATCGAGAAAGTGAAGAGAATTTTTTTGGGGGATCGCCGAATGACTGTTGAACAGATTGCCTCCAGAGTTGCCATTTCTATGGGTTCTGTGCACACAATCCTGCATGACAACCTGAAAATGCGAAAAGTGTCATCCAGGTGGGTGCCACGAATGCTGACGGACGACCACATGGCTGCCCGTGTGGCATGTTGCCAAGCAATGTTGACGCGCAACAACAGCATGAATGGGACTTTCTTTTCTCGGTTGTGACAATGGATGAGACGTGGATGCCATTTTTCAATCCAGAAACAAAGCGCCAGTCAGCTCAATGGAAGCACACAGATTCACCGCCACCAAAAAAATTTCGGGTAACCGTCAGTGCTGAAAAAATGATGGTGTCCATGTTCTGGGACAGCGAGGGTGTAATCCTTACCCATTGCATTCCAAAGGGCACTACGGTAACATGTTTTGAAGAACAAATTCCTTCCTGCACTGCAACAAAAACGTCCGGGAAGGACTGCGCGTGTGCTGTTTCACCAAGACAACGCACCCGCACACCGAGCTAACGTTACGCAACAGTTTCTTTGTGATAACAACTTTGAAGTGATTCCTCATGCTCCCTACTCATCTGACCTGGCTCCTAGTGACTTTTGGCTTTTTCCAACAATGAAAGACACTCTCCGTGGCCACACATTCACCAGCCGTGCTGCTACTGCCTCAGCGATTTTCCAGTGGTCAAAACAGACTCCTAAAGAAGCCTTCGCCGCTGCCATGGAATCATGGAGTCAGTGTTGTGAAAAATGTGTACGTCTGCAGGGCGATTACGTCGAGAAGTAATGCCAGTTTCATCGATTTAGGGTGAGTAGTTAATTACAAAAAAAATCGGTGGCCTTAGAACTTGAATGCACCTCGTAAAATTCCTGGTGTTTAGTATTATAGAGAGAAGCCTATTGAAAATGAAACCTGCTAAATGGTGCACATCTTTCTGTCCATTGCTTGAGGATGTGTTATTCAAGTGCATATAATTTTTCTGTCTAGCATTCACTGAATGAATGTTGCAATGTTTTCTGAATGAGTCACTATTAGCAGCAACAAGTCTCATGATGGAATACATGTACATGGACGCCAGAGTTAGAATTCTGAGACACCAGAACAATAGCTTTTTATTTATTTATCTATTTATTTCTTTAGTCATCTGTAAACATATTAAAGTGTATCGATGTTGCCAGTTTGTGTACATTAACATAGTTATACCATTTTTCGTTACACCCAGTTTACAATTGGTACCTCAGATAAGTCTTTTTCTGGGCTAGGAATATTCTTGGTGAGTGCACAGAATCTCCCCAAAATATAATACTGTACAATATAATACAATGAAAGTAAGGAAAGTATACAAGAATGTCCTGAAGAAGTGTGTTCTGCAGTTTGTAAATATTGGAAGTATTTTTCTTTGTAAGTCTGTTTTCATCCATCATACATAGGTCTCTGTAGAACTGTACGCATCTTTCCCTTAACTTATCTCAGATGTTGTCTTATTTTTGTAGAGTTCCTTTGTAGGTTGACTTACTCAAATTCTGTCTCTGGGAATAGTGCCATGGATGTTTCTGTTCTTGTTCTCAGTGCCATGAATTTTTATCATTCCTCTAATTACTGTGGTTTCTGCCACATGTAAGAGATCTGGTGAAACATTCATGTTGCAGTATCATAATTTTATATTTATGAAATACTGGTCATTTGTTGCATAGATTCCATGTCAGTTTGTATATCTTTTGCATTTTGAATACCCTTTCTGTATTGGAAATCATGTTCAGTCCTTTGGGTTGGGAGGTTTCTCCTTCCCACTTGTGGTAAGTGACCTATGAGGCTTCCCATACTGTGTTTTCAGTTATTCATTTGTTGTTGATGTAGTATTAGGCACTTACCCACCAATAGTGGTGTCTGCATTACAGTAAACAAAAGGTCTTTCAAAATACATTTATGGTACCTATAGCATATAGTGTTTTGTAGTACATACTATTTCTACTAGTGAAAAGCATGTCCTGCTAAATATTTTGGAAAAAACTGAAATTTTCTCACGTTTGATGAAACATCTGAACATAATTTTGATCCCTTCAGATAATGAAGTAGGCCTACTCATTTGCTGCGCCCAAATGCACATTATTGAACTGACAGATATATTGTCTTAAAATATTTGCTGCACAAGATGTGTTGATATACAACAAATATCCCTGAAATGGCACTTAAACCTCATCACCCTGCACACCCCAAAGCTTTAATACAGCCTTTCTTGATGTTCCCATGGGAATGCAATCAAAGATATGGAAGCATTTGCGATATAACACTCTTTGTCAAGTTTTAAACTAGAATACTTACTTCCTAGTTTATAGTTATACTCATTCCTAGAGGGGACTTTGCTCCATCTACAACATTAACTTCAAAATGCTCAGTTAAGTCTTGATAACAGTTTGTTTTTCATCAAAGTGTTATCACAAAAGACATAAAAACCATCATGATGCAAAGCAACAATTTTAAGATTTTTACCTGACCATTAAATGAATGAACAACTTTTATGAGTATTCACATTAGCTAGGTCTAAAAGTACACTTTTTGCCTTTTCATTCCACTGTCTAGCTGACCATTTTAAACCATAGGTGATCTCAGATATTTTATTACCTTTTCATACAAAACCATTTGGTTGTTTTGTGAGAAGAGTTTTAGGATAAAAATGATTAATTTTAAGATCAGGCTTTACAGCTAAACTGCGGGGAGATCTAAGAGTACTTTAGCTTACAAATGATGAAAATGTTTCATCATAATCTATACCAAACATTTGAGTAAATCCCTTTAGCAGCAAGTCTAGCATGATAGCGTGCTGCGCAATCTGCACCCCTTTTCAACTTACTTACACATTTGTTTTCTATACCTCCACTCTTTGGTGGATCCACCATTGTTCTGGACTCACTTTATTTCCTCTTCCATGGTCTTTATCCATTCTTTACTGCCACTCCTTAACATGGCATTTCCCAGGTTGAAAGTATCTTCTCCTGAACTAGAAGAATCACTTACAAATAGGTGAAATAATGTGGGTACTCCTTGAGTTTGCCTATGTGAACTGACCTTCTGATTTGTCCATCATCTTCTGAGCATTGGGGTCCATCAGCACCATCTCAGTCTTCTCTGTGGCTGCCAGTGACTTAGCACCTTGGGTACAGTCCAGGTCTTGATCAGTGTCTGCAGTATCACTCCCACCATTGATGACTTCCAATACTTCCTCTGACTCACCCCATCCAGCAAGCGATTCACTTGTCCAAAACACACAGTAATCTTTACTTTGAGCAGATGACCTGGTATCGTCCGGAAAAACAATATTTCTGCCTTTGACTATTTTCTAGGGACTCTGTGGATCAGTTAGTCTGTAACTTTTGGTCATTTCACCATAACCGAAAAAAGTAAGTCTGTTAGTCTTGGTCTCCTAATCTCTTATATTTTGATATAAGGGCTCGACAACCAAATACTTTTAAATGGTAAAAAAAAAAATATTATTGTCAAGCACACATGAGTTACACTTATCAAGAAGTCAGAAGGACAACATTTCAACTTGATGCCTCCACTCCATAAACATGACTTAAGTCCTGTGTCAACTCTGACATGACCAAGTGTACTCTATCCTAAGTGTTCCAAGTTACTAAATTTACTAACAGCCAGAGCATGCTCAACTGACAGAGGCTGAACATTTTTAGTTAATAGATGCCATTTGACTACTTCTACATCTACATTTATACTCCGCAAGCCACCCAACGGTGTGTGGCGGAGGGCACTTTACGTGCCACTGTCATTACCTCCCTTTCCTGTTCCAGTCGCATATGGTTCGTGGGAAGAACGACTGTCTGAAAGCCTCCGTGCGCGCTCTAATCTCTCTAATTTTACATTCGTGATCTCCTCGGGAGGTATGAGTAGGGGGAAGCAATATATTCGATACCTCATCCAGAAACGCACCCTCTCGAAACCTGGCGAGCAAGCTACACCGCGATGCAGAGAGCCTCTCTTGCAGAGTCTGCCACTTGTGTTTGTTAAACATCTGCGTAACCCTATCACGGTTACCAAATAACCCTGTGACGAAACGCGCCACCCTTCTTTGGATCTTCTCTATCTCCTCCGTCAACCCGATCTGGCACGGATCCCACTCTGATGAGCAATACTCAAGTATAGGTCGAACGAGTGTTTTGTAAGCCACCTTCTTTGTTCATGGACTCCAATCAACTACAAAGTAGCTCACCCCTTATGAGCATCTTACATGTATTATTGTCAAAAACAATATTTACGCCTCTCTTAACCAAAGGAGACACTGACAAAAATTTCTGGGAAAAGCCAGGGACAAGAATAACATAACTGACAATAGAATTTCCTTTCCCTTCACTTACTAGTTAAACATTATCAGCACATTACAATTTTTTGTTTGCAGTTTTCTGGCACAAAATCTTGAAACCACACCTTTCTTGAAGTCAAGTCAGCGATCCACTCTTTCTCGTTGAAATCTGACACACAGTGCACAAAACAATGACTTGTTAACTTCCTTGGAATCCTTCTTCGAGTATGCGCCAGCTGGGGTGGCCGAGCAGTTCTAGGCGCTACAGTCTAAAACAGCATGACCGCTACAGTTGCAGGTTTGAGTCCTGCCTCGGGCATGGATGTGTGTGATGTCCTTAGGTTAGTTAGGTTTAAGTAGTTCTACGATCTAGGGGACTGATGACCTCAGAAGTTAAGTCCCATAGTGCTCTGAGCCATTTGATCCGTTTTTGAACCTTCTTTGATGATCTGAATTGACCATAATTTAGGCGATTGAAACATTTTATTTTTTTAATTTCTTGTCTTTGGAAAACTGCTGCTCTGATTTCTTACAGTCCTTTGTGACTTGTCTTTGGAAAACTGCTGCTCTGATTTCTTACAGTCCTTTGTGACTGAAGCACACTCGCCACCATCTTTGTCCAAGTTGAACTATTCTTTCACACTTCCATTTAGCAGCTTTTATTTCGTGTTTTCCAGTGTGAAATTTTCATCTGCTGTACTGGATTCTATGCCCATCCAATAAGGCAGATAAACTTTTGGTAAACCTCTCGACAGAATGTGTATAATTAGTCCATTATCAACTGGCTTGCCCATGCTGCATAGTTTTTTTGACTAAATCCAGAATATGGGCAACCTAATTCTGACCATTTCCTTTACAAGCAGATAATAAGGTGTCCCACCTAGCATCCCAGTGATCCATTCATCTGGTTTTATTCTTATCAGCAAACAATTTTTCTAGGGTGTCCTGAGCTAATTTTGCCTTTGTTGTGTTTTCCATATGTGCATACAGAGATTTGTTGATATGCAAAAGAATAAGTGTCCATGTGTTGTTACTGACTATCTCTTTAGCTACAAATGTCTCAACTGCCGAATTATTAGCAGCTCTGGGAAGTGGAACTGTCATAGAGGAGTGGTGCACATGTGCCTCTTTGGATGCACACTTGTCTCAGACCCAGCATCAATTAAGAATAGGTCACTGGATTTCCTGTCCTTTACAAATAGTCAAGATGAGCCTGCAACTGCTGACAGTATTGCATTTCTGCTGCACTTCAAACGTTTTGAGTGGCCTGCATGACTGCGTGTGCCTATTGGCATTCATCAGTTGAGTTTGGGTAGAGACATGGGCTTGTGCATTGTCTTTCTGCCTCACCTAAGCATCAATAGGCCAACAATATTTTAAATTCTGTCATTTACTATTAAAGGCTTGAAAATGGTTGTTATCTTCCTGTCTCTGTAGCCTGGCATTCATCCTAGCTAACTTGTTCATACATGGCTCTTTCCCCAGCACTTCCGTTTGTGGCAAAGCAATGCATGAGTCCAGCCTCCTTGCCACTGCAAGTGTCAGAATGTGAAGTTTTGTGCCTCACAGCATAACCTCTTCAACTGCTGCACAAGAATTATTGCCCGTACATGCAATGGCGATAGCATGTGTCTTGTGCACCAAATCATCACTAGGACGCTCCGTGAAGATGGATAGAATAGAACTAACATTTTGGGCAATGTTTGTAAACAAAAAATCTTCATCCTCTAGTTAGATAGGAGCTTACAGGTCACCAGCATTTGCAGTAAACAATGTACTTATGAGGAAGAACCACTGGTAAAAGGATCACTTTCAATAATTCTGTGTAGTTGCTACTCTGGTGGTAACATAAAATGGTGGAGCACTGCCTCTTTAAAAACAACATATGGCTGTTGGTGGAAAACCTCACCCAAAAGCTCGATAACACTCAAATCCAGCTGTAATAGAACCAACGTAAATTGATTTGTGTTCAACATCAGTCCATGTAAATGAAAGATGCTCTCAGCCAATAGGAACAGAGTTTCCCTCTCTCCCCTTCTTAAAACCCAATTGCCTCTCATTCCAGGTCTGTACATCATAGTTAAAGGATAAAGTGCTATTAGCAGGGTCCAGCCCCTGCCCGTGGCCAGAATAAAAACATAGGTAGACTGTTTTGTTTGAAAGTAAGTATATGTCTGTCAGTTATTAATAATAATGCTGTTGTTAATATACTTCTCTATACTTATGTTTTGTTATTTTTCCCAGCAATGCAATAAGTAACTGATCTAGAACTAGCAGAACTGCAAGTGTTGCCTACACCACTATATAAGCAGGAGTCCATAGTCAGTCTTCCAGATTTATCAGACCTGCTACCACCACCACCACCACCACCACCACCACCACACTTGACACTACTGGAACTTCCTCAAATCGCTGAATCTCAGTTAAGTGCCAGCAGAACACTGCTATTTGCCAGTACATATAATTTGACTGCCACTGGCTCTAAAATGTGTGAATGTTGGCCTAACACCTGACAGTGACTCTGATCTAGTAATTTAAGTAGAAAACATTCAACACATTTTGATTTCAGTGCAGTATTTGTGATATGAATGGGACTATCTATGTGTCTATGTATCTATGTATCTATGTGTCCACAACTCATGGTCTCACAGTAGCATTCTCGCTTCCCGAGCACGGGGTCCCAGGTTTGATTCCCGTCGGGGTCAGGGATTTTTCCTGCCTCAAGATGACTGGGTGTTGTGTCGTCTTCATCATCATCATTCATCTCCATTACGGTCGGAGGAAGGCAATGGCAAACCATCTCCACTAGGACCTTGCCTAGTAAGGTGGCGCGGGTCTCCCGCGTCTCTCCCCTACGCTCTGTAAAGAAGTATGGGACTCATCATCATCGTCATCATCTGTGCAGTATGATAGAGCATACAGTAAATAATATGGTGGTGGAGTATGATCCATCCCATATACATATCAACATCCATATGTTTGGGAGTAAAGTTTCAGTAGTTGATACATATAGAGAAGCTGTACCTGAATTAACATCAGGGACACATACATTTACATAAAACATTCTGATGTTGTGAATTTGAATGATCTATGCTGTGTATTAATGATTACTTTGAAGAGACTAAGCCATTGGTGTTGATATTTTGGAGCTGCATTCTATGATTTTGTAGAATATGTATCCAGGCATAGTGTAAATATGGGGCAACCAGAACAGTGTATAAATACCTGTATTCATCCAGTGCCAAAAGTGGGATGTGTTGAGCTTTTAACTATAAAATCACTAAAAGGGAATTTAAGGATTAAGTTCCTATGTATTATGTGGCTCCTGTAGGCCTGAATATGATTAAAGCCAAATTTAAGGAGTATAGAAAGTAATATCTAGCTAAATATTTCAGAAATGAATGATTGTAAGGATGCTGGTGTGGAATGGTGTCATCGGCAGGGAACCTAATGATCACCTTTCCACTTGGCCTAATGTAAGCATGTAGGTTGCCACACGTAGCACTTCAAGAGATTTTGAAACATTGCACTACACGTTGTGACATACCACCTAACGAGTTACACGAATTGTCACACGCAAGCAGCACTAATGTGGTATCACCACTAACGACGACAGACAAACCACAAATGTCATTAGGATGAATGTGGGTAGACAGCTTGTAAGTGGCGCCTGCTAACGGAGAGGTATGCTGAGCCGGTGGGGTGGGGAAACCGTAGCTCGGTGAGGGCGGTGCGCGAATAAACAGCTGACGGCGGTAAATCAAAAACATTAACCTGCACCTGGGAAGTTAGCTGCCCAAGCGAGGAGGGGGATGAATGTGCGCTCGAATTAACACAGTTAGAGCTGGCGGGAGCGTGGACACTGTACAGTTTATGTGGCACGAAGTCACAAATGCACTCGGGCCCAAGAACTCTGTAGTGGCACCGACTAACCTTGTGTATTGCCGAGGCGTCGTCTGCTGCAAGTTGCTGCCGTGCCGAAGATAACTCGTTACTTAAGTTGTTGGGGCGACGGTGTAGCTCAAGTTGTTCCAAGCGCAGGTGTGTAGTATCGACACGCTCCATGAGCCAGTTATTGGTCCATGACAAGAGCTTGGAGGAGGGGTTATTACACTTCCTAGCAAGGTGGACCTGTTTAGCAGTACTATTGACACTCAACGAAGCACACGGGATGTGTTCCTGCGTAGGGTGGAAGAACACTGTATTCTTGATGAGGTCAGGCCACAGTTTGTGGTGTCGTAGAAAGTCGATGCCCAAAATGGGATCGTTGATGTCAGCCACCAGGAAGGACCACTTCAGGTTGCACTCAGGCGAGAGGGACACTGCATATGAAGTAGAACCTAAGCATGACAAACTAGATGAGTTTACAGCATGTAGGACAGTTTTGTGTAGTATGATCTTTTCGACAGCAATTCGAGATGGAAGTAGGGAAACATCTGCACCCTTGTCGATGAGAAAGTTTATGCCAGAGTTGAAGTTGCGGATGTAGACTCGTCCATTCGAAGCATTAGTGTTGGACACAGAATGGAGTGTGATACGGCGCCTGTTGTTTACGTCGCAGGAGGTGGCACCGCTGCCTACCTGCAGATGAAGTTTGGGTAGGAGCACGGCGGTTTACAATTTCGTGCTTGTTCCCCTAATTTTGCATGGAAGAAACAGTATTTATGGGTGAGTGTCTGCTCCTGCGAATGGTCAGATGGAGGCAGCCCAGAATCTTCCACAGAGTCAGATATGCTGTTGTTGACAGACTTAGTTTTAGTGGGACGTCCACGTTGGGGCCCTGGTTGTGGTTGAAAACTGGCGTAGCTGCCGGACTGCTGGGCAAGGCGTTCACGTAGTAGAGCGGAGTAAGCTCAGCCGGTGGCGTGCAAGCATTCGCTATTTGGTCTATCTTTATAGGCAGAGATGGCCGTTTGAACAGACAGATGCAGCTTTTCTGTCCAAATCTCAGTGAGCATGGCGTCTGGCATGTCACATTCATCGGTGAGAAGTTGAAGGCATCGCCACAGCTGGGACAGAGATCTGTCGCCAAGGCGTTCTTCATAGACAAGCTGTCGAACGTTTTCTCTTCTTGTCTTGGAGACACGTTCCAGTATTGCTTGTTTAGCTGCAGCATACTTCTCGTTCAGAGGAGGTGACTTAACCAGGTCATAAATTAAGTCGACACGGTCGTGGAGGTGGTTCGTGAGGTATGTGAAACGGGCATTGTCATCAAGTGCACAGACACTGAAAGTTTGCTCGACCAGGTTGAACCAGAATTCCGGGTGAGCAGGTTCGAATGCCAGAAGTTTTGGTAGATTCGACGAACTGGTGCTCGAAGAATGCGGGCTGCTGCTCACAGACGCTGGAGTAGGCAAGTCAAAGTTAACTCTGCATCGTGAGGGCGGTAGAGAGGAAGCAGACGTGCCGGCTGTTTTCATGGTAGCTGGAGGGGAAGCGAAATCTGTTAGCAGGAAGCCCAGCGTGTAGTGAAGCAGGACCGGTTGTTGCGACGGAAGGTCAAAGTGGTCACGGCAGTTGCTTGACAGGTTATTATGCAACTGGTCCTCCACATCTGCAGCGAAATTGTCCCTCACAGAATCACTGATGAGCTTGGTGGAACGTGACGCGCTCAGATTACTGCACTGATGAACACTCGGAGTAACAGGCTGGCGAATGTCATTCACATAGTGTTCAACTGGCGTGGAGTGATACACATGTGGAGCTCGCACATTCAAAAAGGTGTCCTGTTGTGGCACAATATGAAAACTATGCTCCCCACTATTTACAGTACTTGCATTAAAGTTCGGTATCAGTGTGTAGTGGTTTCTTGTACTGCTGTGCGGTGAAAACTGAAGCACTTCAGGGCTAACAAAGCTGGAGTTGGAGACCGCTGGCGTCATGTTCAGAACCACTGCACCTGACGAGGTCCCTGGGTTCTCGAGGCTATAGGACTGCGGAAATTCATGTTGGGCACTGACTACAGCTGGTGCGCTTGAATTTAGTTGCTGTTGCTTGTGAAAACCGGGCGGCAGTGGCGTGTTGTAGAAGGCCATTGTGTAGTGGACAAAGGTCGATGCGGAACGTGGAAGCCGGTGTGGTAGTCACTTTGTACTCGGTTTGTCGGATTATTCGAACTTCGGGGTCACCACTGAAGGAGATATCAAAGTGGTAAGGTAATGACACAGTTCTCTCTTCTAATCATCAATACTTTTATTACACGACAAACGTACAAGTTGAAGACTAGGTTGGAACTGAGGTCCCGGAAGTATACAAAACAAAGCTCAACTCGAAGACATAGTACACAAATGATGTTCTGGCCTATCGATCCATGGATCGACGCCACAGCATAATGCGTCCTCGGCTCGCTACTGAAGTACCGCACACACATGCGTCAGCAGTGTGCCTGCTCCCCAGATAAGATTATGAAAGTCTCAGCTGGTCTCTTGGTGACTACTGCAGTTTTCTTTTTCACACTGTGCAGCAGTGTAGTTATTCAACAATATGCTTCCATTTTAGCAAGATGCAAATCACATAAACTGTATATGATCCAAGTGTCCAAACATTAATATGAGATATGTTTACTGGTGTGTGTAAACCAGTAAGTGAAAAAAAAAAAAAAAAAAAAAAAAAAAAAAAAAAAAAAAAAAAAATAAAGTTGTTATATTAACTTAAGAATGTTGTTAAATTAACCTAATTATATCATGTATTGGAAAATTCGACTCGTTCCACATCATTACGAAATATCGTATTCATGATCCATGGAACTAGTATTAATCTAATCTAATCTAATCTAATCTAATCTAATTAGTGCTCTCTGGCAGACTTAAAAAGATCCTTAAGTACAATTAACCTACCACAACACAATATTTAAACAAATAAACTCCTGCTACATGTCACATCTGCATCACCCCTACATTACTAGTGTGTGTAAAACCAAGCATGTTGTCCTATCAACAGAATTACTGTGTTTTGGATAAAATAATTTTGGGTATTGGGCCTCAACATTGTAACTACTAAAACAGCTAACTTGCCGATATTTCAAATGACTTGCGGCAGTCCTCTTCCGGGTGGTTCACTGCTGTATACTGGTGAATGTCTTTCTTTACATACTGTTATTTTCAGTTATCTAGTGGCTACCAATGTCTCATATCTGTGATGTCATTGGACAATTTAAAGAAATTGTTATGGCAGTGGCTGTATGGTACACTATTGCCTATGCCGGAAGGCAACTCTAGTAGAGATGACTGTATCAGTTTTCTGTTACCTGTGCCACTCTGGTAATGATTGGTCAGCAACCCTTGTTGGTGGTTGGAATGCAATAGCAAATCGGCAGCTTGTTTCCAGGGAATGGTGTTTTCCTGCAGTGAGGTTTTATGGCTGCATGGCAGTTCTCTCACGGTTGCTGTCTACACTGCCAAACCCCAGCCAAATGGTGCCGCTGGCCAGTGAACACACATGATCCACTGGGCTGGAATTGCTGGCAGCCAGACCCCAGGTAACTTGTAACCGTACTCTCTGTTCATGTTGTTAGTATGTTTAATTATTTCAGTAGCCTCGCTTATTTTCCATTGCTGCAAACACAGCTGGTGAGGAAGCACGCAAGGTTCTTGAAACTTGGTAGGATGGCCGCATTGCTAATGATGTTCCACTTCAGCTGACTTGTTAATCTGTCCCAGTCATATGTAACTTTCATGCTAGAAAATGGGAGTGTTAATGGGTCTCCTGGTTTCACCAACATAGATTTTGTGGCATTCACACCAAAGTTCATACACATGTGCAATGAGGAGAGCATTCACGGGATCCTTAGTGAGTGTCAACAAATCTTGCGACCACTCTGATATGTAGGTCTCATTCCTGCGTGATACAGAACCTTGCCTACATGGTTGCTGATGTCTCTCACATAGCAATAACTTATATCAGAATCTAATGATGTCATGTAATTTTCTGTAAGCATTACAAATCATGACCACGGCCCAGTATTCCAAAACACATACATAAAATAAGATACTTGAATGTTTAGGAAATGCTGCTATGCATCATTTAGCAAGAAATGTGTATCGTGTCCATATTATCCTCACTTTATTAGTGTGGTGTCACTATAACATTGCCTTAGTATAATAAACAATGGCAAACTGGAGTATTTTCACATAGTACACATTGATATTTACAATATTTTACCTATTTGTTTTCTCCATACTATTCCAAAGTCACATGCACAAAAAAACAAGGCTCGACAACAAGCGTGCTGCAGGACTTAAAACTATTACTATGAATAACAGATAACAGCCTACAGAACATACTTTAACTACCAAATCACAAAATGCAGTTGGTGAATAGCTACACTACAGCAAAGTGATGGTCTACCTGGTATAAAGCTGCTGTTTCTGAATACTGAGCTGCTGTTGTCATCAATGTCAGCATCACATTTGAAACCTCCACAATGGCATATCTTGACTATTAAGGTGAGGTTATTCTGTATAACATAAAATCTAAATGCATATGGTTGTATGTTTATCCTCAGATTATGGCTTCAACACAGCAGAAAAGGATTGAAGATCCTCAATACAACAGTCTGAATGCAAAGCTTTCACACTATAAATGATGTATATTATCTCAATATTTCTCAAATATATATGTGCAATGTGCAACAGTCAAATGTCTTCTGTGTTTATTTATTTAGTCCTTTGATCATATGTAGTATGACGTGCAAGATGATATTGGACTTACGTCTAGTCATTACAGATAACAGTTTTCAAAATTATATATAGTTCTACATGTTATACATTACAAAAGTTGCAGATCTATACAGTTATTGCAGTTCAAGTATTCAATTACTGAAAAGAAGCAATTGGGCTGTACATATTCTCAAACAGATCTTTCAAAAGCATTAACTTCTAGTATACAGGGTGGTCCATTGATCATGACTGGGCCAAATATCTCATGAAATAAGTGTCAAATGAAAAACTACAAAGAACAAAAATTGTCTAGCTTGAAGGGGGAAACCAGATGGCACTATGGTTGGCCCGCTAGATGGTGCTGCCATAGGTCAAACGGATATAAACTGCGTTTTTTTAAAAATAGAAACCCTATTTTTTATTACATATTCATGTAGTATGTAAAGAAATATGAATGTTTTAGTTGGACCACTTTTTTTGCTTTGTGATAGATGGCGCTGTAATAGCCACAAACATATGGCTCACAATTTTAGATGAACAGATGGTAACAGGAAGGTTTTTTAAATTAAAATACAGAATGTAGATACGTTTGAACATTTTATTTTGGTTGTGCCATGTGATACATGTAACTTTGTGAACTTATCATTTCTGAGAATGGATCCTGTTACAGCATGATTACCTGTAAATACCACATTAATGCAATAAATGCTCAAAATGATGTCCATCAACCTCAGTGCATTTAGCAATACATCTAATGACATTCCTCTCAACAGCGAGTAGTTCGCCTTCCCTAATGTTCGCACATGCATTGACAATGCATTGATGCATGTTGTCAGGGGTTGTCAGTGGTTCACGATAGCAAATATCCTTTAACTTTCCCCACTGAAAGAAATCCAAGGACGTCAGATCCGGTGAACGTATGGTGCTTCAACGACCAATCCACCTGTCATGAAATATGCTATTCAATACCACTTCAACCGCACGTGAGCTTTTTGCCGGACATCCATCATGTTGGAAGTACATCATCATTCTATCATGCAGTGAAACATCTTGTAGTAACATCGGTAGAACATTACATATGAAATCAGCATACATTGCACCATTTAGATTGCCATCGATAAAATGGGGGCCAATTATCCTTCCTCCCATAATGCCGCACCATACATTAACCCGCCAAGGTCGCTGATGTAACACTTGCCGCAGCCATCATGGATTTTCCGTTGCCTAATAGTGCATATTATGTCGGTTTACATTACCGCTGTTGGTGAATGATGCTTCGTTGCTAAATCGAACATCCCGTAATTTCTCTTGTGCCCAGTAGCAGAACTGTACACAAGATCTGAAGTTGTCGCCACGCAATTCCTGGTGCATAGAAATATGGCACGGGTGCAATCGATGTTGATGTAGCATTCTCAACACCAATGTTTTTGAGATTCCCGATTCTCGAGCACTTTGTCTGCTACTGATGTGCAGATTAGCTGTGACAGCAGCTAAAACACATACTTGGGCATCATCATTTGTTGCAGGCCACGGTTGACATTTCACATGTGGCTGAACACTTCCTGTTTCCTACAATAATGTAACTATCCGGGGAACGCTCTGGACACTTGGATGATGTCATCTAGGATACCGAGCAGCGTACATACATAGCACATGCCCATTGGGCATTTTGATCACAATAGCCATACATCAACACAATATCAACCTTTTCCGCAATTGGTAAACAGTCCATTTTAACACGGGTAATCTATCACAAAGCAAATACTGTCCGCACTAGCGGAATGTTACATGATACCACATACTCATACATTTGTGATTATTACAGCACCATCTATCACAAATCAAAAAAAGTGGTCCAACTAAAACATTCATATTTCTTTATGTACTACACGAATATGTAATAAAAAATGGGAGTTCCTATTTAAAAAAAACGCAGTTGATATCCGTTTGACCTATGACAGCGCCATCTGGCGGGCCAACCATAGCGCCATCTGGTTTCCCCCTTCAAGCTAGATGAGTTTCGTTCTTGTAGTTTTTTCGTTTGATGCTTATTTTATGAGATATTTGGCCCGGTAACTATCAATGGACCACCCTGTATATTTTACAGTGTGTTCAGCTTAAAAGAGGTTACGTGACTTATTTTATTCTATAAGAAATATTTTTATTGGCAGACTTACATATTAAGTTAGTATAAATTGCAGCATGTGTTTGAAGTGTTGTCCATCCATTTCTATGCACTTGTGGACACAGTTGACTATGCTCCTGGCTACTCTTGTTAGCCTTACAATGTCAATTTTGTTGATGGCTTTTGTGATATTTGTCTTTAATTCCTGCAGGGTATGTGGATTGCTGCTGTAAACAATATCTTTTAAGTAGCCCATCAGAAAGAAGTCTGGACTACTAAGATCATGGTGGGCACAATCGTGTTGAAATGATTCTTTCACCAAAAAAATTCTGTAGTATCTCCTTAGTAGAGCAAGCTCCATGGCATGTAGTGCTGACAAGCTGCAGCAGCAGTCACACTTATCCTCTTGCGCTAAGGATATGAATTGTTGGATAATGTCTTTATGGATGGCAGCATCCACAGATGTTTTAAAAAATTCCTGTTGTTCATCACATTGAAATAACACTTCAGACACCAATTTTTGTGGGTGTAGGGGAGACTCAGTGAAAGTGTAGGGGGTGGCAGTACCCCAGGTCTGGTAGTTCTGGCTATTAACATACCCAACAAGACGAAACCAAGCTTTGTTTGTTAAAAACTCTTGTTCTAAAATGACGATGTTCCCTCTAATAAAGGTCCTGAACCATTGACAGCAGTGAACAATTCTGACATAATCAGCATTATTGAGCTCATGGAAAACCTCCATGTGGAATGCATTACATTTCAGTATTCTTCTCACTGCAATGTGGGCTGAACCAATTGAAATATTCTTTCCCTGGCTTACTTTACACAAAGATATACAGGGAAATGTTGTAACTGCTGCTTTAATATCCTTAATGACCTGGATCATGAAAACAGACCTTTGTCTAACACCTTTCTTGTTGAACACTGAACTTGTTTCACGAAATTTCTAAATAACACTTTCCACTGGTGCTTCCTTTTCAGATTTCTCCATGAACTTTCACTGACACACACACACACACACACACACACACACACACACACACACACACACACACACACAAATTAATCTTACACACACACACACACAAATTAATCTTTGTTCCATAGGTCATGAATGTGACATTTTGTAATGATGTGGAATATGTCACTTTAACATAAGTTTTCTTTACACAAAATAATTAACTAATTTTTTTCTTTTTTCTTTTTTTATTTTTTTTTTTATTTTTTACAGTTACTACGTTATATTTACGAATTCATCTATTGAGTAGAAGGAGATGTAATTCAGAAATTATTTTAATTTGCTTTTAAATGTTTGTTGGCTATCTGTCAGACTTTTAATACTATTTGGTAAATGACCAAAGATTTTTGTGGCAGCATAATTCGCTCCTTTCTGTGCCAAAGTGAGATTTAATCCAGAATAGTGAAGATCATCCTTTCTTATAGTGTTGCAGCTATGCACTTTGCTGTTATTTTTGAATTGGGATGGGTTATTAATGACAAATTTCATAAGTGAATATACGTATTGCAAAGGTACTGTAAATATCCCGAGTTCCTTAAATAAATGTCTGGAAGGTGATCTTGGGTAGGCTCCAGCTATTATTCTGATTACACGCTTTTGTGCAATGAGTAATTTCTCTCTTAATGATGAATCACCCCAAAATGATGCCATATGAAAGCAGTGAATGAAAATAGGTACAGTAGGCTAATTTACTGATATGTATATCACCAAAATTTGCAATAACCCTAATAGCATAAATAGCTGAACCTAACCATTTCAGCAGATCATCAATGTGTTTCTTCCAAATCAATTTCTCATCAGTGCACACGCCCAGAAATTTTGAGTATTCTGCATTAGCAACGGACTTCTGTTTGTAACCTAGATTTATCAGTGGTGTTATGCCATTTACTGTACAGAATTGTATGTAATGTGTTTTCTCAAAATTTAATGAGAGTCCATTTGCAGAGAACCACTTAATAATTTTCTGAAAGACATTATTTCAATTTGCTCAGGTGATTCTGCCTTGTTGGGTGTGATTACTATACTTGTATCATCAGTAAAAAGAACTAGTTTTGCATCTTAATGAAAATAGAGTGGCAAGTCGTTAATACATAATAAGAACAATAAGGGACCCAAGACTGAACCCTGTGTGACACCATTCTTGATACTTCCCCAGTTAGAGGAGTCTGCTGATTTTTGCAGTCTATCTGTACTGTTAATTTCAACCTTCTGCATTTTTCCAGTTAAGTATGAATCAAACCATATGTGCACTGTCCCACTCATACTACAAGTCTTAAGCTTATCTAGAAGAATTTCATTATTCACACAATCAAAAGCTTTTGAGGGATCTCAAAATATCCCAATGGGTGATGTTCAGTTATTCAATGCATTTAATATGTGATCAGTGAAAGCATGTATAGCATTTTCTGTTGAAAAGTCTTTCTGAAAACCAAATTGACATTTTGTTAGTATTTCATTTTTACAAATATGTGATGCTACTCTTGAATACATTACTTTTTCAAGAATTTTGGATAAAGCTATCAGAAGTAAGATTGGGCAGTAACTGTTAGCATCTGTCCTATCTCCTTTTTTATGCAATGGTTTAACAATAGTGTATTTCAGTCTATCTGGAAAAATTCTCTGTTTCAGTGAGCTACTACTTTTGTGGCTGAGTTGTTGAGAACAAGCTTTTAGCACTCTGTTGGAAATGCCATCAATTCCATGTGAGCTTTTACTTTTGAGTGAATTTATTATTTTCCTAATTTCAGTAGGAGAGGTGGGTTGAATTTCAATTTTATCAAATTGCATAGAAACTGCCTCTTCCGTATACTGCCTTGCATTTTCTAATGAATAGCTGGATCCTATTTTCTCTACAACATTTAAAATGGCTATTAAAATGTTTTCTACTTCTGACTTCTTGTTAACAAACTTTTCATTGTTTTTGATAGAAATACAGTCTTCTTGTGCTGTCAGTTGCCCTGTTTCCCTTTTATTAATTTTCCAAATTGTCTTAATTTTATTATCAGATGTGCTAATCTCAGACATAATGCACATACTTCTGGACTTTTTAATAACTTTTCTTAATACAGTGCAGCAGTTTTTATAATGTTTCACTATTTTGGAGTCATTACTCCTTCTAGCTAAAAGATACATTTTCCTTTTCTGTTTCCAAGATATTATTATCCCTTTAGTAAGCCATGGCTTTTTACATGATTTCTTACAATTATATTTCACTGTTTTCTTAGGGAAACTGTTTTCAAATTTACTCACAAAGGTATCATGATATAGGTTAAATTTTAAATTAGCATCATGTTCCCTGTACACTTTATCCCAGTCTAACTGTTGCAAGCTTTCCCTAAAATTTTGAATTGTTAAATCGTTAATTGAATGCACTATTTTGGAGGACTGTTTTGCATTAATGTATGGAGCTATATCTCATACTGTAACTAGTTGTGCATTATGATCAGACAGACCATTCTTAACAGGAAAAGTTTTAATTTGATTAAAATTATCTTGGTCTATGAAAGCTTTATCTATCAGTGTGCTGCTTTCCAGTACCACCCAAGTAGGAAAATCAATAACTGATGTCAAATTGAAAGAACCAAGTAATACTTCAAAGTCAAGCTTTCCATCAGACTCTTTCAGAAAATCTACATAGAAATCCACACAAACAATAATTTGCTTTCTTCAGTCTGACAGATAGCACAACAAAGAATCTGAGTTTTTCAAAATTAGTTCAAAATTTCCCAATGGGGACCTATACACAGCTAAAATTGCCATTATTTAGTTTAAGAACACATGCACATGCTTCTATATGTTGCTCTATGCAAAATTTTTGAGTTTCCAAATTTCTCACACTATGACAGATTTTAACATATGTAATTCCTCCTCTCTCCATAGTGTCTCTACTTACATGTGCTGAAAGCTTATATCCACCTACATTTACCATTTCCATACCCGTGACTATATGATATTCAGACAGGCATAGTAGACCTATGCCACCCTTAGTTTCTAAATCTTCTAAACAAACAAGAAGCTCATCTACTTTGTTTTTTAATCCCCCTGATATTCTGATGCAATATACTAACATTATTTTTCACTGTGCTTTTATGTTAATCTTGTGACATACTAACATTATTTTTCACTGTACTATTATGAGAATCTTGTGATATTTTAACATCTCTAGTACCTGCCCCTCTGAAGTTCTCATTAAGCTTAATTTCAATCAATGTATGATGATTGGACACTGATCTTAGTTTCAGTGCCCCCCCTCCCCCTTAAAGATTTTGCTATCATCCCATCCAGTTTAACCTTACCTTTCCTATTGAGATGCAGGCCATGTCTTGTGAAGTCCAACCTATCAATACCATCAACAGGAACCAAACCTATGCCTGACAAAGTAGCCGCCCTAAGCAGCTGATCTAGCTCCATATTGACCCTCCTGACAGAGCTGTTCAATTGGGGCCGATCATACTGCATGAAAGCAGGAACCAAGCCAACATTTGTATGGTTCATTGCAGATGCTATTTTTACAAGGTCATGCTCAATATTGTAGCCCTGATCCCTATCAATACTGTTTCCCGCTCCACCCACTATCACAACATGATCCAGCTTTGTAAAACCCTTGCACAATGATCCTGCATCCTCTGTCACTTGGCTAAGACGTGCACTGGACTTGAAAATACTTGTGTCCTGGTACCTGTCACCTAATTTTTCCTGCAAGATCCAGCCCACACCTCTTCTGTGGCTACTACCTAACAACAGAACTTTCCTCCTACTTTCTACTTTTTTGCAACAGTTGGTGTCCTAGTGAAAGTCTCTTGAGTGCTGAATACACTTACATCTACATACTTGAGCCTCTTCCTTAGTTGACTGAGGTAGGAAGGCAAATCTATTGTTTGTGCCAATGATGAAACTGTCATATACTGTTCTCTTTCTGTGGCCTCTGTTCCTTGCTACCATTTCCCACCTGTCTTCACCATTCTTCCCCCTTAACCTCATTAGTTCCTCCCTAGCACTATCCAGTTCAGCCTGAAGGGCTCTAATCTTCCCTTTCTGTTCCAATATTTTCCTATCCCTTGAACATAATCTGTAGTACCATGGAAGAGACCCATTTACTTCCCCGGTTCCCATGCCACTACATTCAACCCAATGTAACCATCTGCTGCAACAGCTGCACAGAACCCCAGAAATGACTTTCCTATGGCAGCTCAAACACTTCTCATTCATGGTTGTTTACAATATTTTTACAAAATTTATCTGGGCAATAACAATAATATTCTATTAACTACAAATCTCACATAACAAGATTTCATCACAGAAGAAGTTTCAATCACAAGTACACATTCCTTGACAGTTAAGTGCAGTTTAAGAAACACCATACATGATTACACAACCTTGTTCAAAAGCTAGTCCTCAACAATTACTTTTTCAACTTAAGCGTGCAAGCAAAAAATAACCCTTCTGCTCTAGCTTCAATCATACCAACAATATGAACACTATTTCACCCATCTCCAATATATGCATTTCAAAAACAATATTCATTCAATATAAACTAATGAAAGATGGGGCCCCTTTTAAGTCAAACACTCTGTATATCATTTGGCAACTTATTGAATAGTTTTATTCCATGTAGCATGTAACCTTCTGATACAAACTTGTATGGGCTTTATATAAATGCAAGCTACCTTTTAATCTGGTGTTGTGATTATGAAAATCACTTTTTTTTTTCTAGGACTGATATCATTTCCAATTAAATTTATTAATATAAATTAGTGTGTCAAGAATAAACATGATTGCTAGTGGTAGCACTTTCAGTATTTTAAATATCAGTTTACATCTCTCTCTCCCTCTCTTTGGGAGGGGGGGAGTCTGATCGTCCCCAAAACTGCTGGTCAATTCCTTCAGAATATGAGTCCATATTTTTTTAGATGTGCATTATAATATGTGTAATATGCAGATATTGGAGCCTATTCATTTATGTATTCTTTTAGAGACCTTAAAAGATGGCAGCCTGTACTCTGCTTGGCATTAATGTGTTCAGTATGTTTGTCCAATTTTAAGTCACTTTGATTTCAAATGCCAAGAAATGTTGTTACTTCTTTATTTATTTTATTTATTTATTTATTGATGATGATATCTGGATAATGCAGGGTGGTGTTTTGAGAGTATTGGAAATTTAATGCTAATATTTTCCTGTTGTTTATTATAAGCTGGTTCATTGTTGACCATTTACTTTCTTGATTTGTAACAGAGTTTACTTCATGTTGAATATCATCATTGCTGCTGTTTTTACTAATATAATTGTGTCATCAGCAAATTGAATTATTTTGTCTGATTCAACATGGACATTCAGAACAACAATATATTTCAGGTAAAGAACAGTTCCCATTACCAACACTTGAGGTACCACACAGGTGGCTGGATCTTCCTCTGACAGGTATTCTTCCTTTTTCATCTACACTCCTGGAAATTGAAATAAGAACACCGTGAGTTCATTGTCCCAGGAAGGGGAAACTTTATTGACACATTCCTGGGGTCAGATACATCACATGATCACACTGACAGAACCACAGGCACATAGAAACAGGCAACAGAGCATGCACAATGTCGGCACTAGTACAGTGTATATCCACCTTTCGCAGCAATGCAGGCTGCTATTCTCCCATGGAGACGACCGTAGAGATGCTGGATGTAGTCCTGTGGAACGGCTTGCCATGCCATTTCCACCTGGCGCCTCAGTTGGACCAGCGTTCGTGCTGGACGTGCAGACCGCGTGAGACGACGCTTCATCCAGTCCCAAACATGCTCAATGGGGGACAGATCCGGAGATCTTGCTGGCCAGGGTAGTTGACTTACACCTTCTAGAGCACGTTGTGTGGCACGGGATACATGCGGACGTGCATTGTCCTGTTGGAACAGCAAGTTCCCTTGCCAGTCTAGGAATGGTAGAACGATGGGTTCGATGACGGTTTGGATGTACCGTGCACTATTCAGTGTCCCCTCGACAATCACCAGTGGTGTACGGCCAGTGTAGGAGATCGCTCCCCACACCATGATGCCGGGTGTTGGCCCTGTGTGCCTCGGTCGTATGCAGTCCTGATTGTGGCGCTCACCTGCACGGCGCCAAACACGCATACGACCATCATTGGCACCAAGGCAGAAGCGACTCTCATCGCTGAAGACGACACGCCTCCATTTGTCCCTCCATTCACGCCTGTCGCGACACCACTGGAGGCGGGCTGCACGATGTTGGGGCGTGAGCGGAAGACGGCCTAACGGTGTGCGACCCCGTAGCCCAGCTTCATGGAGACGGTTGCGAATGGTCCTCGCCGATACCCCAGGAGCAACAGTGTCCCTAATTTGCTGGGAAGTGGTGGTGAGGTCCCCTACGGCACTGCGTAGGACCCTACGGTCTTGGCGTGCATCCGTGCGTCGCTGCGGTCCGGTCCTAGGTCGACGGGCACGTGCACCTTCCGCCGACCACTGGCGACAACATCGATGTACTGTGGAGACCTCACACCCCACGTGTTGAGCAATTCGGCGGTACGTCCACCCGGCCTCCCGCATGCCCACTATACGCCCTCGCTCAAAGTCCGTCAACTGCACATATGGTTCACGTCCACGCTGTCGCGGCATGCTACCAGTGTTAAAGACTGCGATGGAGCTCCGTATGCCACGGCAAACTGGCTGACACTGACGACGGCGGTGCACAAATGCTGCGCAGCTAGCGCCATTCGACGGCCAACACCGCGGTTCCTGGTGTGTCCGCTGTGCCGTGCGTGTGATCAATGCTTGTACAGCCCTCTCGCAGTGTCCGGAGCAAGTATGGTGGGTCTGACACACCGGTGTCAATGTGTTCTTTTTTCCATTTCCAGGAGTGTACATGTCTAATGCTCACTTTTTTCTTGGGGTTACTGAGAAATGAACAAATATACCCATTTCATAATCCTGTAATGCCATAGTACTCAACCTTATTTAGAAGAGTTCTGTGGCTTAACATGTTGACAGCTTTATTTAAGTCTAAAAATATACCTGTTGTTTTCTGTTTTTCATCAAAATAAAACAGTGGTTATGGATTCATGGATTACTGTCTTCGTTGATTTCTTACTTTGGAAACCATGTTGAGAACCAGTTTTGTTTATATAGTTTATTAACTTTTTATACATCATTTTTTCCAATACTTTTGAAAAACAGGATGGTAATGTAATGGAGCGACAGTTAATCACTTCAACTTTGCCACCAGTTTTGAATATTGGAATAACTTTAGATGCTTTTTGCTAATTAGTAAAGATGCCCATCTCTAATGAGCAGTTACATAATGAATGATGGGGTGGGTAATATTTTGGAGGGAGGGCTGTAAGATTCTGGTGGGTATGCTAGCAACTCCTGCTGGGAACCACATCTTGTTTTTAGATCTGTAACAGCCTTGACTATATCCTCACTGCTTTCATGATCCACAAACACTGATAACTTACAGCTGCTGATCTTTTTTTCTGTTGGCCACTTGATAACCACACAGTATTCATTGGTGACTACCTAAGCACAACTGGAAGACTGACATTTGCAGTTAGCATATTCTGCAAAATGATGATAAATATTGACATAAGATACTTTAACATTACAGTATGTGGTTGAGTTGCTAGTAAGTAAGGCACAAGACTACAACATATTCATTACAAAGCATGGCACTGCTTGTAAATACCCACACTTCCATTCTGGAATATATAAATACATAAGATGTCATAACATATTCTGCAAAGTGTTCAAAAATGTTAATCCTCTAGGTGAATCATGAGTGACAACATGATATTCCCCAATCATGTAATGTGGATTTAAAAGTAGTAATGTTACATATTATAATTTTAGCATTCATAACCAGAAGCGATGTCATAATCTTGTGATGAACTTGGAATACATATATTGTGGTTTGCAAGGATTGAGAAATAGTTGCTGTCATCTATCTGTAACCTATGCTTATACCACAGTACTCCTTTGCTATGTACAATATTCTCTGCACGTATGGATGTGAAGTGCTGGAAAGTGGTGGTAGATATTCCATGGTATATTCTGCAAAAATGAACATAACAAATAGACACCTATCGTATGTTAAACAAGTAACACACTACAACCAGTTATTACCGGTACCAAGTATACATTATCAGTGTATGTGATGTCATATAAGTTTGCCTCTAGTATTATTGTAGATAAATGATGGAGAAACCTGAGTAAAATCACTATAGATTGTCTGGCTTTTGCAGCTGATATGGCATTAGTTACTGACTCACTGGATAGCAGCAAAGAACAAATCACATAACTACAGAAACAAGCAGGCAAAACAAGGTTAAAAATATCATTTGGAAAAACACACTTCATGAGAAATACCAATGACGCCCCTCCAGATCTTAAAATTAATAACAACACAATTTCTAAAACAAACTGTTTTAAATACCAGTACCAAGGAAAATGGATAACAAGCAATGAAACAGGCAAGACAGCCATAGAAAGCAGAGTACCTTACATAAAATGCATAAAATGGAAAGGGCATTTCAAATTACAAAAAACATTATAGCAAAAAAAAAAAAAAAAAAAAAAAAAACAACACATTTAAACTAACAAGGCTTGGGGAGATAGAAAAACTGGAAATAGTTGAAAGAGGAATTCTAAGGAAAATATTGGGACCTAGAAGTAATAGTTATGTAAAATACAAATTAAGATAAAACACAGAGTTCTATTAGAAAACAGAAACCCGTAATGAGGAAAAGAAGACTAGTTCAATGGGCACATATGCCGAATGGGTAGTGACAGACTAAGCACGCCGGGCTTCAACTTACTGAACAGTTACAAATCTGAACCCATGTGATTCACCGGAAATGAAAAAGACATAAAAAAGGCTGAAATAAGAGCATGTTGAATAGATAACAGAATACTTTTTAGAGAAGCAACACAAAAGGCAGACTTTCAGGAAAGAAATAGGTCTGAAAAAGGAAGAAAGTGGACCATGGGAGAGAAGGAACAACACTCTTGGAGAATAAAAGAACTCTGAAAGTGACAAAAATTAAACACAAAGAAGTAAATCCAATGCTGATTTATCATACCCAACAAAAGGTTTATTCTCATCAATAAATAAATAAGTAAATAAAGCGGAAAGTCAAAAACTTGCTTGACATGTGCAGTATGTCTTGATTTTCATTTTATCTCAGCATACATTTATTAAGAGATGTGATAAAAATACCAAAATCCAATAAGCAACATGAAAATCATAGATAACAAATGGTCTATGGATAAAATATAGTTGCACCAAGGAGGTTGGAATAACTACCTTGAGGTGATGTGGCTCTCGGACCCCGAGGAATCATGATGTCATATCATATCATGATGTCGTCTCACGCTAGCCAATATCTCTGGTAGTTTTCAAACCATGGCTATTCTTTGAGCCAAGCATTTCTGTGGTGATGGCTTGTGTGTTGTGGGTGTATGTATAATGGCGGATTTTGTCTTTTATGTGATATAAAGCATTTCAGTTACAGAAAACTTTGTATCATGCACTTTTCCTAGTGTGTTTATATAGAGCCAAATACGGAAGGTATGATGAAGTGCCTGCAGGATGACTGCAGTTTTCTTTCAACATCTTGGCTAATTTGAGAGCACTTATGCAGCCTTTTCAGTAGTTGCAGGGGCAACGGTCTGGATGATTGACTGATATGGCCTTGTAATATTAACCAAAATGGCCTTGCTGTGTTGGTACTGTGATTGGCCAAAAGCAAGCCCTAATTTTTCCTGAGGGCTGTATGGTTAAATGATGATAGCATCCTCTTGGGTAAAATATTCTGGAAGTAAAATAGTCCCCCATTTGGATCTCCTGATGGGGACTATTCAGGAGGACATCATTATCAGGAGAAAGAAAACTGGCAATCTATGGATCAGAGCATAGAATATCAGATCCCTTAATTGGGCAGGTAGGTTAGAAAATTTAAAAAGGGAATTGGATAGGTTAAAGCTAGATATAGTGGGAATTAGTGAAGCTCAGTGGCAGGAGGAACAAGACTTCTGGTCAGGTGAATACAGGGTTATAAATATAAAATCAAATAGGGGTAATGCAGGAGCAGGTTTAATAATGAATTAAAAAATAGGAGTGCTAGTAAGCTACTATGAACAGCATAGTGAACACAATATTGTAGCAAAGATAGACATGAAGTCCACCACTACCACAGTAGTACAAGTTTATATGCCAACTAGCTCCACAGATGACGAAGAGATTGAAGAAGTTTATGATGAGATAAAGGAAATTAGCATTATGCATTAAAGACACTAAACTAACAGACTTCGTACGTTTTTGGTTGAAAGAGATAAATAAGTAATATCTCCAAATACAAATAAGTTTTACATTCAGATGCCAGGAACACACTTGGAATCTGTCCTTTTAATTTATTTTATTTTATTTTTTGCATGCATGGCCTTTTTGTGTCCTCTTACTAGTTTGACAAGTACATCTGCTTTACTTAATGAGATGAGGATATTTATGGCTTCAAGCAAAAAAAGAAAAAAAAATGTGGTGACAATGCAACCTGCAAACTTAGTTAATACACAGGTTGGAATTAAATCTGTAGATATGATCCACCAATCCAAATACAGTTTCAAGATTATCCACCAAACTTTACAATCCTAGGAAATAAGTACAATGATTTGGACGTCATGGCATGTATTGATAAACCAGATGTGTCAGTTATTACTGAGCACTGGTATACCAAAGAATAAGCTTATTATGCACCCATTAACAAAGAATATCTGCTTATCTTTCAGCAGGGAGATAAAGCCTTATGGTGATGTTTCAATATTTGCCAAAAGTGGTAATAATTAGTGCCCCAAAGATGTAAGTTCTTTAAGTGTTGAAGGTGTCACTGAACTTTATGCAATAAACTATAGATGGGAAAGAAAACATAATTTTGGATATAGATAGACCTCCATCTGTGAGTATAGATATTTTTTAGCTAATCTCTATCAATTGCTTGTAGAGAGATAGTAAATACTCTAGGAAAATGGCTGGGTAAATATGCTGATAATTTTTCATGGTCTAATCTTATCTAACAGGAATCAATTTTTACTGGTAAAATGGTGAGTGGCACACACAGATCTAACATTGCTGATACGTAATACAGGGTACCCAGGGCTCTGTTCTGGGATGCCTTCTTTTCTTGATTTATGTAAATGACTTAAAATACTGCATCCCAAATTCAAAAATAGTTCCGTATGCTGGTGCTACATCTACTGTGCACAAGCATAGAGATCGTGAGCAACTACAAATACTAAGAAACTGTATTACAAATGAAATAATGCTGAACTTCAATGAAAGTCATCTCATTATGAGCACTAAGATAACAGCAGTAATGGATTTTAACCCCACAAGACATACAGTTGCCCACTGGAACTGATATTGCCATAAAAAAAAAACTACCGGGTGGTTATAAGTTGTTTGGTTGGTTTGGGGGGATTTAAAGGGACCAGACTGCTGCGGTCATCGGTCCCTTGTTCCAAACTTTCAAACACACACACAGAATAAAGAAAAAAAACGAACAATGGAAAAGACGACAGATGACACAGGTCAAGGAAGACTTAGATAGAGACCAGACAAAAGAAATTAAAATCACACAGAGTGTGACAGTGGTTGGCCGACAAAAAGGGAAAGGCCAACCACCGAGAGACACATTAAAAACTCAGTCTAAAATTGTAGGTGAAAGGCCAGACTCAACACATAAAAGGACAAACACTTAGATTAAATGATAAAAGCCCCCTGCCTGAATAAAACGCAAAACTAAGCCTGTCATGGCAGTGTTATCTGTTAAAGGGGCAGGGAGCGTATCAGGCAGCGCAAATGTCTGCCTGACCACAGATAAAACTGTACAGGCCAACAAAATGTGGACCAACGTCAAGGCCACCCCACAGCGACAAAGAGGCGGGTCCTCACGATGCAGTAAATAACTATGTGTCAGCCGGATGTGGCCAATGCGGAGCCGACAAAGGACAACTGAGTCTCTGCGAGTGGCTCACATGGATGACCACCACACAGTCATCATCTCCTTGATACCATGGAGTTTATTGGGTGTGGGCAGATTGCACCATTCAGCGTCCCAAAGTTCAAAAACTTTGCGGCGTAAGGTCACTCGCAAATCTGTCTCCGGGAGGCCAATGTCCAGAGATGGTTTACTGGTGGCCTGTTTGGCCAGGCTGTCAACATGTTCATTGCCGGGTATCCCAACATTGCCCGGGGTCCACACAAAGACCACAGAGCGACCGCAGCGGGCAAGAATATGGAGGGACTCCTGGACAACCATCACCAGACGAGAGCGAGGGAAGCACTGGTTGATAGCTTGTAAACTGCTCAGGGAGTCGCTACAGATAACGAAGGACTCACCTGAGCAGGAGCGGACATACTCTAGGGCACAAAAGATGGCAACCAGCTCAGCAGTGAAAATGCTGCAGCCAGCCAGCAATGAATATTGTTCGTAATGGTCTCCTAGAGACAGAGCATAACCGACATGACCAGCAACCATTGAACCATCAGTGTCAACAACGCCAGAGCCCTGATACATGGCGAGGATGGAAAGAAAGCGGCGGCGGAAGGCCTCCGGATTGACTGAGTCCTTCGGGCCCTGTGCCAATTCGAGCTGAAGGCAAGGGCGGGGCATACACCATGGGGGTGTATGCTGAGGGGCCCGGAAAGGAGGTGGAAGAGGGAAAACCCAAAGCCCAGAGAGAAGCTCTCTGACGCAGACTGCGATCGTACAACCTGACCGGGGTCGACGTTCTGGGAGATGGACGACCGACTGCGGGAACAGGAGATGTTAATTAGGATGCTCGGGCAAACTACAGACATGTGTAGCATAAGCGGCCAGTAAACATTGGCGCCGTAACCACAATGGAGGGACCCCTGCCTCCACAAGTATGCTGTCCACAGGGCTGGTCTGGAAAGCATCAGTGGTAAGTCAGATTCCGCTGTGGAGGATTGGGTCCAGCACCCGCAATGCACATGGGGATGCTGAACCATAAGCCAGGCTCCCATAATCCAGACGGGACTGGATTAATGCCTGGTAAGAGGGTAGAGGGGTCGGTGCCCAAGCTGGTGTGGCTCAAGCATCGCAGAGCATTAAGATGCCACCAACACATCTGCTTAAGCTGCTGAAAAAGCGATGTGCCTCCACCACAGCAAGAAGTTCGCCGGCAAGATAAAGCTGGGGCTCCGGGTGAACTGTTCGTCGCCGGCAGAAATGCATAACGCAGGTCTTGGCAGCCGAAAACTGGAAGCCATGCACTACACCCCAAGACTGCAGCTTACGGATAGCGCCCTGCAGCTGACGTTCAGCAGCTGCAATGACAATGGAGCTATAGTAGAGGCAGAAGTCGTCAGCATACAAAGACGCTGAGACAGACGTTCCCACCGCCACAGCGGGCCTGTTAATTGCAATTAAAAACAGGCAGACACTTAAAACAGATCCCTGTGGTACCCCGTTCTCCTGAACTTGGGAGGAACTATGGGAGGCCGTGACTTGCACGTGGAAGGTTTGGTGCGACAGAAAATTTCGGAAGAAAATCGGCAGTGGATCCTGAAGACCCCAACCATGAAGCGTAGAGAGGATGTGATGGCGCCATGTCGTATTATACGCCTTCCACATGTCAAAAAAGACAGCGACGAGGTGCTGACAGTGGGTAAAGGCCGTATGGATGGCTGACTCCAGGCTCACCAAATTGTCGGCGGCAGAGCGACCTTTACGGAACCACCCTGAGATGGAGCCAGAAGGCCCCGAGACTCGAGCACCCAACTTAACCGCCGGCTCACCATGCGTTCGAGCAACTTGCACAGAACGTTTGTGAGGCTAATGGGGCGGTAGCTGTCCACCTCCAATGGGTTCTTGCCAGGTTTCAAAATGGGGATAACAATGCTTTCCCACCATTGCGATGGAAACTCACCCTCGACCCACATTCGGTTGTAAAGATCGAGGAGGCGTCGCTGGCAGTCCACTGAGAGGTGTTTCAGCATCTGACAGTGGATGCGATCTGACCCGGGAGCTGTATCAGGGCAAGCAGCTAGGGCATTGCGGAATTCCCACTCAGTGAATGGGACATTGTAGGATTCAGGATGGTGGGTGTGAAATGAAAGGCTCCAATGTTCCAACCGCTCTTTAATGGAGCGGAAAGCCAGTGGGTAATTCACAGATGTGGAACTGAGAGCAAACTGGTCTGCTAAACGGTTGGCAAATATGTTGGAGTCAGTACAAATTTCCCCATTCAGTGACAGCGCAGGGGCACTGACAGGGGTCCGATAGCCACAAAGGCGTCTAATCTTTGCCCAGACCTGTGATGGAGAGACATGGAGGCCAATGGTGGAAACATACCGGTCCCAGCACTCTTGCTTGTGTTGGTGAATGATGCGGCTGGCCCGCGCACGGAGCCGTTTAAAGGCGACGAGATTTTCTAAACATGGATGCCGCTTGTGATGCTGGAGCACCCGCCTGTGATCTTTAATTGCCTCGGCGATCCCTGGCGACCACCAAGGCACAATCCTCTGCCGAGGGGACCCAGAAGAACGGGGAATAGCAGATTCTGCGGCAGTAACAATGACGGTGGTGACCGAGTGAACCACCGCATCAACGGCGTCATTAGAAAGAGGCGCAATAGCGGCCATGGAGGAGAACAAGACCCAGTCAGCCTTATTCATAGCCCATCTGCAAGGGTGCCCAGAAGAGTGACGCTGTGGCAGTGACAGAAAGATTGGAAAGTGGTCACTACCACACAGCTCATCATGTAAACTCCATTGGACAGATGGTAAGAGGCTAGGGCTGCAGATCGAAAGGTTGATGGCGGAGTACGTGCCATGTGCCACAATGAAATGTGTGAAGGCACCATCGTTTAAAAGGGAGAGGTCGAGCTGTGCCAATACTTTCTCAATGGTGGCACCTCGACCTGTTGCCACTGACCAACCCCACAGAGGTTATGGGCGTTAAAGTCGCCCAGTAACAGGAAAGGTGGCGGCAATTGGGCTATCAGCGCCGCCAGGACATGCTGCAAGACATCATCATCCGGTGGAAGATAGAGACTGCAGACGGTAACAGCCTGTGGCGTCCACACCCGAACAGCGACAGCCTCTAAAGGTGTTTGTAGAGGAACAGACTTGCTGTGAAGAGAGTGAAGGTCATAGATGCAGACGCCACCAGACACCCTTTCATAAGCTGCCCAGTTCTTATAATAACCCCGATAGCCACAGAGGGTGGGGGTTCGCATTGCCAGAAACCAAGTTTCTTGTGAAGAGCAATGCAGAAGAAAGGGTGAAGGCTGAGAAGTTGTCGGAGCTCAGGAAGATGGTGGAAGAAGCCGCCGCAGTTCCACTGGAGGATGGTATTGTCCATGGCTGAGAGAGGCGTGAAGGGACTGGGGAGGCAGATTACGCCGCTGGGTCACCTGCTGCCTCTGATGGAGCACCTGTGCAAGTGCTATCCATTGCGTCTGAGGGACCGGGGAGATTGCGGTCCTCAGCGGACGCAAGAATCTCCACCTCATCCTCAGACACAGAGCTTGTAGGTAGCGGTGGAGTAGGTGCCACCGCAGGTGCCATGGTCTTACGGGTCTTTAATGTCATTTTCTCTTGCTGTTCCTTTGGTTGCCATTGCTGGGAGGGCTTATTGGAGTCAGTCTCCGGGACCGAAGATGATCGCAAAGCTCGATGACCAGCGGCCTGTGGCTTCTTCAGCCACTGGCGGGTGTCTGCTGTGCCGCTGGTAGGAACCTGGGAAGGGAGTGACCCAAGGGATCCCTTCTGAGTGAGAGAAGCCGAAGAAGACTTACGCTTCTCCGGCTTAGAAGTGGGGACTGGTGTTCCCGGTGGTTGAGGGGGTGCTGCTCCCGAGGTAGGTGGTGTGGGAGCAACAGCAAGAGAAGTGGCCCCCATCGTCAAGGAGGCAGGTGAGGTCCTCTGACTCTGAGAGCTGACTGTATGTGGTGCAGCTGATGGAGCTGGAGCAGGAGTGACAGTGGCGGCATAAGATGATATCATGCACACGGGATGAAGCCGTTCAAATTTCCACTTAGCCTCAGTGTAGGTCAGTCTATCCAGGGTCTTGTATTCCGTTATTTTCTGTTCCTTCTGTAGTATCTTACAGTCTGGCAAGCAAGGGGAATGGAGCTCTCCGCAGTTGACACAGATGGGAGGCGGGGCACATGGAGTATCAGGATGGGATGGTCGACCACAATTGTGACATATGAGGCTGGAAGCACAGCGAGAAGACATATGGCCGAACTTCCAACACTTGAAGCACCGCGTTGCGGGAGGGATGTATGGCTTGGCATCACAACAGTAAACCATCACCTTGACCTTCTCAGGTAATGTATCACCCTCGAAGGCCAAGATGAAGGCACCATTCTACAAAGAATTGAGGCTTCACGGACACAAAGGATTCCCCCTCAGTTCTGGTACAGACGAGATGCCAGTGCGAATACGTTTCACTGTCATTCATAGCCTTTCGTTCCTCCCATGGTGTGGCCAGGGAGGGGAACAATTTGGGGTCATACACATTAGCCTTAAAGTGAGCTTTTGAACGCTTAGAGACTGCTGGTGGCTGGCCACCAGTAAGAGAAGATGTGCCATGCTTCATTGCGTGTCATCCACCCTGATGCCACCTACTCCGACCAAGGGCCCTCCCCACGGGTGCCACCCAGCCATGGCAAAGGCCACCTGGCAGGATGGCCATTGCCGCGAGTCCAGATGCCCCAGGGAGATGGGCATCTACTCCTTGGCATACGTGGGGAGTTAATGGCGCAGGCATCAGTAGAGCGATCCCTGTGTTGTCAGGGGGCTACAACCAACAGGGTACACGGTGGCCCCACCACAATGGACTGGCTACCATGCTGGATTTTAGGTGAGATGTAGGCCATGGTCGCCGTCACTGCAGAAAGTGGCACTGCACAGTGCATAGCGGAAAGTGCACGCAGTAACGTATCCATGCCCAAGAGATGGAGAGCAGGCAGGACTGCAATGCAATGACGAATAAGCTGGCGAAAGTTCTCAACGCAAGATGGACACAATGCACCAAGTAAGGCGCCCTTCCCCAGTCAGCTCGCTCTTCGGAAAAATTTTGAGATATCGCGCTCAAACCCAACAGGGGACCATCACATAAGGTCGAAACGATTGAGACTCCTTTTAGTCACCTCTTACGATGGGCAGGAATACTGCGGGCCTATTCTAACACCTGAGCCCACAGGGGGGCCAGGTGGTTATAATTAAACTTTCTATATTTAACACATTATAACATGGCAACTAATTACTGTATGAGAACCAAACATGGTAGCATTAACATCAAGGACATGGGGAAGAGAAGTAATGCAGAATTAATTAAATTGAAAGTATTTATGCTGGCTACCTCTCTTGATATGCTGCTGCACTTCACATCAGCAAATGTGTAGATGTTCCCTGGTAAACCTTGTCCTTCAGGTAGCCCCACAACCAGAAATCACAAGGAGTGAGATCAGGTGATCATGCTAGCCAAGCATTTGGAAATGATTGGCTGATAATTTGATCATTTCGAAGTGTGTTTCGGAGAGGCAGGTGAACTTCCTGCACAGAGGCTGGAGGTGAAGATCCCCACACTTGGCAATTCTGTGTGTTCACCTCACCTGTCAGAGAAAAATGAGCTTCATCTGTCCATATGATGGACAGTTCTTGCGAGAAAGTGGAGAACAATGTTAACATGTTATTGTGCATCCTGTGGTGCAAGTTGCTATGTGATATGTATCTTGTATGGCTCCCATTTGAGAATGATTCGAAGCACCTTCCATACGGTGGATCATGGGATGTTCACCTGTCATGACACAGCACGTGCACTGCCTGATGATCGAGAATTGTGTGCAGCATTGTCTGCCATAGCAACAGTAATTTCAACAACCACCTGTGTTGCAACTGGTCATCAGCCTCTTCCTGGAGTGACACCCATTTCTCCAGTTGATTCGAACTTCTTCATCATGCTCCGTGCAGCAGGTGGAGAAAGAGGACCCTTCTGTAATCCTTTCAGCCAGGTATATTCTCAAAGTACAGCTACAGCATTACTGTTGTTTTGATAATAGAGCTTCACCAATAATGCCCTGCTCTTTTTGTCCAAGCTCATGTTGATGCACTGCGATTGGTAACATGTGTGAGACTATGAATCACGATGACTGATCATGGCACCTGGTGGCCATAGTTGAAACCAGACTGTGGCACTGTGACTCATGGAAATCATGCGCCCCATACTTTGGACGTTAATGCTACCAAGTTTGGTACTCATACAGTAATTATTTTCCGTGTTATAACAAGTTAAATAGGGAAAGTTTAATTATAGCCACCTGGTACATAAAAATTCTGGGAATAACAATGCTGGGATACGCATGTTCACTCTTTGGCAAGCAAACTGGCTTAAAATATATTTTCAATCAAATCCTTAAACAAATACCCATGTACTACAGGCTGCTTATCATATGTCAATGTGTTCTAGTATAAACTACAGAATAGAAGTATTCAATGCCACAACACAAGCAAATCTTCATAAGCTTTTAAAGTTACAGAAAAAGGCTGTAAGAATAATTTGTGGTGCAAAACCAAGAGACTCATATTGTGTCCTTCCCTGAAGTTGGTATATTAACTTTATAAATATGTACACTGATCAGCCAGAACATTATGACCACCTACCTAACACCCCGTATGGTCACCTTTGGCACAGGTAACAGGGGCAACGCATCATGACATGGAAGAAATGACCCATTGGTGGGTCACTGGAGGGAGTTGCCACCACATATGCACACCCACAAGTCACCCAATTCCCAGGGGGTGGGGGTGGGGTTCTATGTGCTCTCATACCTCATTTAACCACATCCCATATATATTCAGTCAGGTTCAGATTTGGCTAGTTAGGGGGCCAGCACAACAATTGGCACTCATCACTGTGTTCCTTGAAACACTCCATCACACTCCCAATGTTGTGACATGATGCATTATCTTGTTGAAAAGTGCCTCTACCATTGGGAAACATGATTGTCATGAAGGGGTGCATGTGTGCAACCAGTGTACGATACTCCTTGGCTATCAGGGTGCCTTGCACGAGCTCCACTGGACCTATGGATGCCCATGTGGATGTTCTACGGAGCATAATGGAGCTGCTGCCAGCTTGTCTGCATCCCACAGGACAGGTATCAAGGACTGTTCCCCTGGAGGACGACAGATTTGCGCCCTCCCATCAACATGATGAATGTATCAGAATTCATCAGACCATGCAATGTTCTGCCAGTGCACTAATTTTTGGTGCCAATGGTCACATGCCCATTTGAGTTGCAGTTGCTAATGTCATGGTGTCAGCATCGCCACATGCACGGGTGATCAGCTGCTGTGGCCCGTCATTAAATGTGTTTGGTGCACTGTGTGTTCAGAGAAAATCACACTCTGCCCAGAATTAAAGTCTGATGTTTGTTCTGCCAGTTTGCCACCTGTCCTGTTTTACCAGTCTACCCAGACTACAATGTTCGACTTCTGTACTACTGGGGGTGGCTGCCCAACCCTATGACGTCTAGACTTGGTTTCGCCACATGTTGAAGACACTCACCACAGCACTCCTCGAACACCCAACAAGTCGTGTAGTTTCTGAAATGCTCAACTTGAGCCTCTGGGCCATCACTATCTGAATTGGTCAAACTCAGACAGATTATGCGCCTTCTCCATCCTACATACGGACAGCTTTCTCACTGATACTACAATGCACCATGAGTGTGTCTGAATAGCAGTCATTCCTCACCAGGTGATGCTTCTATTGCCTGGATGGGTTTATATTGGTAGTAGGTCAGTGATCATAATGTTCTGGTTGATCAATGTATATTTTTAAACTGATTATGTTGCCCAAGCACTTAATCTAAATGTAAACTCTGACCTGAACAAACAGAATAGCAGAAACATAGATCTGTTTCATCTCATAAGCCACTGAACTGCACTTTATCAGAGAAATGTACTATATGCAGGATTGGCACTTGTCAATTCATTAGAGACTTCAGTAAATCACTCCCCACTCCAAAATTTAAAGCCAAACCAAAAATAATATTTATTGCTAGCCCATATTAACCACTAGATGAGTATTTCTGTTTTGCACAGAATAAAGGCAATTTCTTATAGGCTTCATTATGTATGTTTAGCATCATTTAACATAAATGCTTTATCATCCAGTTTTAAATTATTTCTTAACTAACTAATCTAAAATAGATCTTAGTTGAAATCAAACATGAAAACTCCAGGTTGGAATATCAACAATATAAGGAAAAGATAGATTGCTGCTCACCATAAAGGTAATACATTGAGTTGCAGACAGGCACAATAAATGAACATTATCTTCCTGCCAAAGCCTCTACATACCACACACACACACACACACACACACACACACACACACACACACACACACACACACATTTTACACACACACACACACACACACACACACACACTCACACACACACACACACACACACACATTTTCTTTTCTTTTTTTTAAAAAAAGGCTTTGGTTTAAAGTGTCCTTTCATTATGCCTGACCTCTCTGTAACAGAACATGACATATACAGTGACTAGTAATTTATCTTCTCCTTATATTGTTGATACAGATCTTAGCTGCTAAGGGGAAATGCTCTCTCCCTTCAAATAAAGCCTGATCTATAACTAAATTACTTGTAGACCTGTGCCCTACTGTCTCACAGTTTGTTTTAAAAAATGTACATATGTGTAGCCTTTTATTATGAACTGACAAATTCAGCAGAATGATCCTTGTATCGTATGAAGCTGACTAAAGTTCTTGTCATTATTATAATTATAATTGTTATTGAAGGGAACCTGTTATCCAATGTCACATTTGTAAATGATGAAAGGATTTTGAAAAATCACTGTAGGTTGTCTGTTTTATCATGGAAGATGCCTTTATTGCATTACTGGCCAGTTTCAGTCTTTCAGCAATTTCAAATTATAATGTTAGTGATGGGTGTGTCACAACTGTAACCAGTTTCATGCTATGTGGACACATACATGCAATAGCTCATATATGTAAAACATGTTTGTTTTGAGAGTTCTCTGTAAAGTGATCGTAACCACAGTATTAACTCAGTCCATAGAATTTCTGGGAGCGCTGTGACTAAACTCTTTTTAATATTTCAATGGCTTGTATGAATCATCTGCTACGTATTTTTAAGTACACTAAAGATAGCAAAAAATTATAAAATTATTCAATTTAAAAAAGTAAAAATTGAAACAATTGTTATTGAAACTTTCTTATTAATGCATTTCAGGCAATGCCCATCTTCAGAGTATCTGTCAGAAAACATCACAGCTGCCAAACGAGTCCAAATTATGTATGACACATACAGGTTCATCAACAAACAAGTCGACATACCACAGAAAAACCTTACTTCAGAATATCATGTCAAATATTATGTACTGTAACACTGGTGCTCAATTGAAGTGCTATGCCATTACAAAATTAGCTATCATAACATACCACTAGCTAGTATTATTGTAGGGATGCTGGGATATTATGTAAAATTTTGATGGACAGTTGTTAGCAAAATCTACTATAAAACCATAAAATAACTGTAAACCATGATAAATGTTTTTTTTTTTCCTTTATGAAAACTAAGAATCATAAAAGTGCGAAAGATCACATTCAAACAAACATTCATCAATTAATACATGTAGTATGAGCAAGGGATGATGGGGTGGGAAGGGAAGTGAAGGGAAGGAAAGGAGGACAAGAGAGACACAGTGGGATGAGTATAAAATAATTGCAGGTTATATAAATGACAGCCAGCATTGGCAAACTTAAAATATGGAAGGGAGACCTACTGTAAGTCTTTAGATGTTGCAGAAACACATAATAAGGGAAAAGTGAAATTTCTTTATAGTGCATAAACACATTATTAAATTATTGCAGCTGTATATATGTGAGCAGGTAATGTATTCCATATAATATTAATTACAGGGAGGAGATTAGTGTTTAACGTCCCAATGACAATGAGGTCATTAGAGACGGAGCACAAGCTCAGATTAGAGAAGGATGGGCCAGGAAATCGGCTGTGCCCTTTCATGGAAACCATCCCGGCATTTGCCTGAAGCGATTTAGAGAAATCAAAGAAAACCTAAATCAGGATGGTCAGACATGAGTTTGAACCATCATCCTCCCAAATGCGAGTCGAGTGTGCTAACCACTGTGTCACCTCGCTCGGTAATATTATTTACAATCGATGAGTAAGTCGGAATTTGAAGAAGCATGGGTGGATACACACTGGAATGGGTATGAGGATTGTGGAGAAGCATAGGGCACTCAGAAAATTTATCTTTATTGACTTATTATGCCACTGCACTAACAAAATCATAGTACAACAAAATATCTTAAAATTTACAAACACCAAAAATGCAATGAAGAGCAGCAATAGTGTTCACCAGGCCTTAGAAGAGATCATGTACAGCACCATTAAATGTAGGAAAAAGACATGTGTTTGAATACGCCATGAATAGCAATAAAATTATAGTACTGTTTTTCATATTTACTAAGAAATCATATATTCTGTCAGTGGTTAAAAAACACCATGTCAGTTTATTTTTACAATGATTACTTGTGGGATGCACAGGGGGGAGGAGGGGGGGGGGAGGGGAGGAAGGAAAAAAGGTGGAGTTGATTGTGCATGATTAAATGGAAAGTGACCATGCATGATCAAAGGAAGACATAAATTGAAAATAAATTAAACTTAAGCTATGGGAGGAAAGGGGAGAGAGGGACTTAGCACAGGGAGGCACATGAAACGAGGGC
The DNA here is from genome assembly GCF_023864345.2 of Schistocerca serialis cubense. Classification (NCBI taxonomy): domain Eukaryota; kingdom Metazoa; phylum Arthropoda; class Insecta; order Orthoptera; family Acrididae; genus Schistocerca; species Schistocerca serialis. Next base: position 718,050,489 of record NC_064640.1, read on the forward strand.
AGAAGGGAATGGTACCTTCATTTGATTGTGGAACCACAGGCCAGACAGACACCATTTTACTGTTCCTGGTACTGGTGACTGCGAATGCCAACACTAACAAGTAAATGTAGATGCCATCTTATAATGACTGGTGTTGATAGTCATTAGGTGCTGGCTGCAGTAATATGGTCTTTGTGAAACCAATCTGCCCTGTGGTTTTGCAGTCAGGTGAAGGCTTTCTGTTTTTTCCCTGTATTTGGATATTGTTTACTGTTGTATATAATTAATGACTTATTTTTTTATCTTCATGGAGTATTAATGAAATGTTGTATGTGTTTGCATATTCAGCCAAGCATGAGATTGTTTGTAATGTTTGAATTCTTTGAGATAATATGTAATATATATATTGGCTATCTAACAAATTACCAGATGAAAGCAGGCCTGCTATTAATTCATAAAGTACACTGCTATAAAAATTGCAGTTATGCATTAGGACATGTGGTCCGCAGTGTTATCATAATATTGTGATATTATCTACTATGGCTTTGAACACCTCATCACCCCAAGCCCTCACCCTCACCCCTTTATTTCCTATTTAGCTTAGTTCTTCCCTTGCCCATGCCTGCTCACCTTTTCATTACTCATGCAAAATCCAACCCATCCCCACCCCCACCCTAATGCACTGTGTGATTAGGTCAAATCTGCCAAGGAAACCAAGGCCTGATACGATTCAACCAACCCATGTGGTCTAGCACATAGAACAACTTTCATTCTGTGGTGTAACAATGAGTAAGATGAGTAGAGTGTAAACTGGCCAAGGAATCAGACCGCTCTTCTAGCCAACCAGGAAAATTAAAGAAACATGATCTGTCAAAAATACTCTCAGCCTCAGAGTACCGGAGATTTATAACATTCTTTGCAAGTGCAGCATCTGTTATGTAGGGGAGTCTATACAGACTGTTGCTAATTGCTGTGTTGAACATTGCCACCTTAAATACAGAAACACTAAAAACAGCAGTTCCCAAGAACAGTCTAATGAAGAAACAGAAGACTGTCTGTACAGACAAGGATTCAGGCACATTATTCCAACTGTTGGGTGTCTGCGATTAGGGAAGCAGTAGAAATTAGACTGTATGGCTGCAACTTCAAGAGACACTGGTAAAGCACTTAGCAATTTATTTATTTGTTTACTGTCTTTTTTAGGCTTAGCTAGATACAAGAACAGATCAAATGCCACACATAATTTAATATATATGAATATAAACATATTTTTGAAAAATTCAAATTAAGTAGTATAACTAAAGCAATTCACTTGAGAAAGAAATATTGCAGAGGAAAACTTTATATATTTCTATATCTACACACATACTCTGCAAGCCACCATGTGTAGTGTGGCAGAGGGTATCTTGGACCACTACTAGTCATTTTGTTTTCTTGGAGTTTTCAAATTGACATGGCTTGAAAACCAAGATTTTATTCATTTCCTTTCCTGTTCCAGTCACACATAGAGAGAGGGGAAAATGACTGTCTAAATGCCTCCATATGAGCCCTAATTTCTCTCACCTTATCCATGTGGACCTTACGTTAAATGTACATTAGTGGCAGTAAAATCGTTCTGCAGTCAGCTTCAAATGACAATTCTCTAAATTTTCCCAACAGTGTTCCTCAAAACAAACATTGCTCTCCCTCCAGGGATTCCCATTTGAGTTCCCAAAGCATCTCCATAGCACTTGCACACTGTTCAAAACTACCAGTAACAAATCTAGCAGCCCACCTCTGAATTGTTTCAGTATTTTCCTTTAATCCTGGTGGGGATCCCAAACACTCTAGCAGTACTCAAGTATGTGTTGCACTAGTGTCCTATGTGCAGAGTCCTTTACTGATGAACTACACTTTTCCAAAACTCTCCCAATAAACCAAAGTCAACCGTTAATACCTTATGTACTACTACCCTTACATCCCGGTTCCATTTCATATTGTTTTGCTACATTATGCCAAGATATTTAAACACTATAACTGTAATGCTATATTTTGAACATAACATAATTGTTTTTCCAACTCACCTGCATTACATATGTTTTTCTACATTAGAGCTAGCTGCCATTCATCACACCAACTAGAAACTTTGTCTAATTTGTCTTGTATCCTCCTAAGGTCACTCAACAAAGACACCTTCCCATACACCACAGCATCATCAACAAACAGCTGCAAATTGCTGTTCACCTTGTCTGTCAGATCATTTACATACACAGAGAATAATAGCAGTCCTATCACACTTCCATGGGGCACTCCTGATGATACCCCTGTCTCTGATGAATACTCGCCATCGTTGACAATGTACTGGGTTCTGTTACTTAAGAAGTCTTCAAACCACTCATATATCTGCATACCTATTCTGTATGATATTCATCATCTGATATGAGTGATGGTGCTGCAAGCTATGTTGGACAGCAACACAAATATAGCCTACGAATGCAGAGAACGTCACCTTAGCATATACCATATGGTGATGGAGGCTGTTATGAAAAGCTTTGGATTTTATACAAATTTGATGTGACAAGTTAACAGAAATTTTTGGCCATGTGAGTAAAGTTATTGTGTAAAACTAATAGCTCAGCATCTTACAAAAACTCTTCAGGGTCCTTGGAAGTCTTAGACTTACATGTCAATATATTTACTCCCTAATAATACTTGTTGTTAACAATAGGGGTAAATTTACTATGTTCAGTGAAATGAACTTGCAAAATACTGGAAGTAAAAATAATGTCCATGTAGACTGTACATCTCTGCCTATGATTCATAATGGAATTTCACATTCTGATACAAAAGTCTGTAACAGGTTGCTGCTAGACATCAGGCAGAAAACTGGAAATCCTAAGATATTAAAAAAATACAATGTAAAAAATTATCTTATTAGCTTCTCCTTCTATAATTAATTATAACAAGCATAATGTTTTGACTCAAGGATGCATATGCTGTTTAACACTAAGGTTCGATTTAAATAGAATTTAATGTTACTGTTATATGTAAGGCTGACAGTACTCTTTGTACAATTACGAAATGCTTTGTATAAAGTATATGATAAAAACAGAACTTGAACAAAAAACTATTTTGAGCTTTCAGGACCATTCATTACATCCTCTGGGAAGATGGATATGGTTTGCAAGATTGGGAGTGAGGGAGACATCACTTAGACCACTCGTGTAGAACACTTGGGTGACTCATTCATGAGTACTGCTTCAGCGTTTGAGATCCCCACCAGGTCAGATTAAGCCAATACGTTCAACTGACTCAGAGGTGGACTGCTAGATAGGTTACCAGTAGGTTCAAACAATGTGCAAGTATTATGAATAAGTTTGGCAAACTCATATGAGAATACCTGGAGGAAAGACGATGTTCTTTTTGTAGTACACTAATGAGAAAATTTAGAAGATATAAGAAATCAGGGCTCTTATGGGGACATATTGATAGTCTTTCTTATCTCACTCTATTTGCGAGGGGGACAGGAAAGGAAATGATTTATATACAAGGTACTCTCCACCATGCACCATACACATGCATATTATGGACAGATACCGTACACAAACTGGAAAAATGCAAGGGGCATTCCACTACGTATCTTTTACCATCTTTGATCCGTTTTTCCCCATTTGTTACTACTGGTATGGGTGCAAAAACAAATTTGTACTGCCAACATCTGAGTGGTAGTTCATTAATAAGCTGCACTTAATATGTTAAAAAGCATTTAGAGACATTGTTCTGAAGGCGTAATATATGGTATACTATAAATCACTCTGCCATTCAACTAATAATTCTTAATCAATTGGTGTAAGTCCATCACGTAAGACCCTTATCTGTGTAACTATGACAACGCTACGGATTAGTATGTCACCATAATCGAGATTATTCACATTCGAGCCTTGTTTGTACATTTAATTCTCATAATGGAGGCTTCATTCAAGCAATCTGTATTGACTTGACGGTCAAAATAACAGCTGAGAGCAGGTCTGTATAAATGCTGTGGCCAACAGGTAATGACATCACTTATGTCAATTGAGCTGCTTACAGGTATACCTCCATGGCACTTAACCTTGAGGTTGCCACTCACTCACTCACTCACTCACACACTCACTATACTGATGGGCCTGCCTTGGCCAGAGGTAAGGAGTTTAAGCTGGTTGAGCTGTTCCTCCTGAAGTCCTCTCTGTTGGGAATGTTTTTTCTTCATGTGTTGGATTGGCCTCTGGTTTCTGTGGATGCATAAATTTATCCGCCGGCTGATTCCGGCGGCTTCTTGTTCTTGTTCTTCTTCTTCTTCTTCTTCTTACTGCTTCCTGGCTGCCCGAATTCTATTTTCTTCAGGCGGGAGAAGTCCACTGGCGGCGTCTGTTGCTGGATGTACATGACTGCTTGCTCAGTCATGTACAGCCAGTCCTCATCAGTGAAGATCGGGTGTTTGTTTATTAGCTCCAGATCTCCACGCCTGACGAGTTCCCTCCTGTTCAGCTTCTGGTTCAAGGGTTTGCACCCCCAGTGGAACGGATAAGGTTTATGAGGAAGGGGAGGGATGTTATCTACCGTGAAAGGGTAAGGATGATCATGATGGGGGTAGCTACCGTCGCGCAGGGAATCTGAGCTACCGTCGCACAGGGAATCTGTGATCTTGGTGAGCACCTCCCTCACACAGTTCTTGTTGGTGAGGGGGAGGCACTCAAACAGCTCGTTTTCTTCTTTTCCCTTGGTCTCCATTGGCACTCGTTTCCGCAGAGACAGGAGTGATGACTGCTTCCGTGGGGGCCGTCTCCTTGTTGTTGGTGGTTTTCCCCGACTGCATGACCACCTCCCTAGCAACCTGCGTTGCCGCGTCGACCAGGGAGGTGGTCATTTGTGTTGCTGTGTCTAGCCTTGTACTGGTGGGGGTTGGTGCCGCATCCGGCATCATGCGGGACGCGAGGTACAAGGCGACCCTTAGTTGAGTCACCTCCTGACGCATCTCTTCTAGTTCTGCTCTCAGGGCCACTTTCTCCTCTGCCATGGCAGATTTGAGCACAGTGATTGTGTCCTCGTTGACTTCTCGCAGCGCTTGGCGGAAGGCGTCCACGTCATCTTGGTGGCGCAGCCCGCTTTCCCTACTAAGGTCGGAGGGCAGGGTGTCCACCTTTTCTTCATGTTGGGCCACCTCTACGTATGTGGTGGCCAACTTCCGCTGCTTCCACATCTTCAGATAGCTGCAGCTGCTTGCGTTTGCGGCGTGCGAGCTCCCGCAATTTATGCACGCTGCTGCAGTACCTCTTGGTTTGGTGCAGTTCCGTGTGTCGTGCGGTTCCCTGCACTTAACACACGCAACCATGCCGTCGCATTCCCTGGCTATATGTCCCAGCTTTTGGCACTTATAGCACTGTAATTGTGCCACAGGCTTCCACTTCTTCTTGTTGTTGCCACAACCGTTGCTCCTGACTGCATTTAGCAGGAGCTCAACAGCAGCAGCAGTCTTGCCTCTTCCTCCATTCCTACTCCTCAGCACGGCGTTGGCTAGTGGCACTGGCGTGCATGAGCGACGGTAATGAAGTGAGCCGCAGAGAGTTGAGCCACGTGTGTCACGTGCATGCCGTCGTTTACATCAGAGATATAGAATACATGTGGTGCCATCTCGTTTAGAAGTTAAGAAACACTACGTATCGGCTGATTGGTAAGCTGTTGTAGGTGCCTGTACTTGTACTTGTTTATTAAACCATTGATGTGCCACGTTATTTATCTACAAAACTGAGACATAAAATAAAAAATCTGATTCAAAATATGCTATCGGTGCACTCACAGAAACAAAAGACTGATATATTTTACTGTAGTGGTTCCACGCTCGTACGTACTGACATTCTCTCAACGTATAAATTACATTCTGGTTTGAGTCCAAAGTGATGATTGCAACATAAATGAAAACTTCCTCTCTGATTTTGTTCTTAGTACACTGTAAATTAAAGTGTGAATTAATCGTTTCTGGGTGGTAACACCTATAACTGCACCTGCAGCTTCAGTAGAGTGAGTTGAGTACCTCTGCAGATGCTGTTGGCGGTCCCAAGACCGGATAAAGGAGGAGGGTTGGCCACTTAAGGAGGCCGTAAAATGGTGGATACAAATGACTTCGAGACTGTTTTTGTTAGGCAAAGTTAGAAGGAGCTATTGCAGGAAGCTTGGCTGCAGTACAGTTATAAAATTTAGAACGTAAAACAGCGACTAGCTGGAAGTATGGTTCAAAAAATTTATTTAAATCAAACCATCACCGGCTTCAGATTTATTACAAATCCATCTTAGATGGCACCTACAGATTTTGTTATTTTCCCGCTAAGGCTTCGTTTCGTAGCCATAGATTTTGTGAACTTATTTTATTTATTTATTCATTTAGCTTATGGCATATAACACATCATATAGAAAAGACATAAAAATCATAAGACACAGAAATAAAGAGTAGTCACAGTGTGTAACATTTTGTTGTAGATATAAAAGTGTTTAAAAGTAGTGTATATAATAAACAAAAGTTCACAAACAAACATCCAGATTTGTGACATAGTCTATTGCGCTTTCAGTCGCGGTCAGAAACTCATTGGGGTCTCCTGCAAAACGTCTCAGAGGGCAGTCTTCCACGATGTGACGAATCGTCTGCCGGTCCGCACCGCAGTCACATCTCGGGGTGGTGATTTTACCCCACCTGTGGAGGCTGTCTGCACATCTGCTGTTATTTGTCCGAATTCGATTCAGGGTCGTCCAAGTTTTCCTTGGCAAATTGAATCCTGGTGGTTGGACATTGATGCATGGTATATTCTGCAGGTTTTGGGGCACAGATTCTCTCCACCGCATTTTCCAGAGGTTGCCATAATCCGGGTTGAGAGGATGCGTATTTTTTGCCTTTTTTAAAGAGGGGTGTCTTGAGCGCAATCTGTTCATCTCCAGGGCAGGAACATCCTTATGGATTGGCAGTTTCTCGTTGTTCAGCACTTTTCCATACTCGCGTAAGAGAGCGTTCTCTCTGCGCAGGTCCGGTGGGGGAATGTTGCTCAGTATAGGTAGCCAGTGTAAAGGCGTTGGCTTTATTGTTCCTGATATCATGCTCATTGTGTAGTTTAGTTGAGCATCGATCAAGCCTGTGTGTTTACTGTTTAGCCATACTGGTGCGGCATATTCTGCTGTTGTGTAGACAAGTCCCAGAGCCAAAGATCTCAGTACAGCCGCGGAAGAGCCCCACGTGGTCCCACATAGCTTCTGTATGATATTATTTTGAGTTTTAAGTTTTGCGGCTGTATTACGTAGGTGTTCCTTGAATGTTAGGGTTCTGTCAAAGGTGATGCCTAGATATCTGGGGTAATTATTATGGTTTAGCTGCCTGTTTTCGAAATGAACGTTGAGCTTTCTTTTTGCTTGGGCATTGTCGAGATGAAAGCATGTCACCTCCGTTTTTGTCGCGTTTGGCCGTAATCTCCACCTTCGGAAGTAATCTCCCAGCTTTGTTAGATCCGCAGTTAATGTGTTTTCTGTTGCCTCCATTGATCTGCCTCTTGCAGCTATTGCCCAGTCGTCGGCATATCCGAATTTTTGAGAAGTGGTTTCAGTTAAGTCAGATATGTAGAGGTTAAACATCAATGGCGCCAGAATGGAGCCTAGTGGTAAACCATTGTTGAGCTTCATTTGGTCACTTTTTAAGTCGCCCATTATGACTCTGAAACTTCTATCTGTGAGCATGTTATCAATGAGGTTGGCCAGCTTATTACATGGTATGACCCGCAGCAACTTAAATATCAGGCCTTGTCGCCAAACGGTATCATAAGCGGCTGATAGGTCAATAAAGGCTACTGATGTTTTGAGTTTTTTCTGAAAGCTCGCCTCTATATGAGTTGCTAGGGAGAGGATCTGGTCGGTGCAACTGCGGTTGGGTCGAAAACCTGCCTGTTCAATCGGTACCACTTCAAGAATTTTTCCGCCTATTCTATTGTAGATGATACGTTCCAACAGCTTATAGACACAGTTCAGCAGAGCGATAGGGCAGTAGTTTTGGGGCATGTCATTAGGTTTGCCTGGCTTTAGTATTGCTATAATCTTTGCTCGTTTAAGCTGGTGTGGGATATTACCCAATTCTAAAATATCTGTTAAGAAGTTTGCGAGCCATGTTCTAGTATATTTTCCACAGTGAAGTAGGAATTCCGGGTGGATGCCATCGAAGCCGGGAGCCTTGCCACTTTTGATTTTTGACAAGGCTGCTGTAACTTCTTCCGCTGTGATAGGCTGGGAAAATTCGGAGGTAGGCGATGGCCTTTGTTTTAAGAATCTTAATTCACGTTTGACGGTCGTGGTGTGTGTTCTGTCCCTTGGTGCTCTTGAGGTTCTAACTATGTGTGCAGCCACATTGTTAGGGGTTATCGGGTGGGTGTCTTTTATTTTACGTTTACTGCCTCCCAGGTTACGGAGTAGGGTCCATGCTTGCCTACTGGATTTAGTGAAGTCTAGATTCTCCACGTTGTCCATCCATTTTTCCCGTCGAGCTGCGTCTAAGCTGTGCAACAGTTCGTCCACGATTTCTTGGTTGTTGGTTTCTGTAAATTCCTGGTACAGGTCTTCGCATCCTTCATTCCAGCCAGGGATGTACTCTTTCCGGTAGCCTCTGGGTACATTCCTCTTAGCCGTGGCGATGACTGCTCCCACAAATCTGTCATAGTTGTCCCTAGTCGGGGGTATCCAACCTAGACACTTGTCAAGGTTTTCTGCAAAGGAGGCCCAGTCTGCCTTCTGGAAATTCCATCGTGGGCGAGGAAGGGATTTTATGATTGGGATGTTAATTCCGACTTTTAAGATAACAGGGCGATGCTGGCTATGTGGGAAATCAGACAGGACTTCACGAGTTGCGGCTAGCGGTTGGTTGTTTTTGTTTTTAGTGACAAAACATAAATCAGGGTTATAATCTCGTCTCCATGCTGCTGATCGAAATGTTCTGCGGTCCTTGGCGTTGAAAATCAGGTGGGTGTTAGTCTCCTCACTCCAGCTCATCAGGGATTCACCGTTATGGTCGTTTCGTGTGTGCTTCCAGTTCTCATGGTGACTATTAAAGTCTCCTACGTAGATAGCAGGGTGGGGATATTCTTGGAGTACTTCTGGAGGCCATGGACAGCCGGGAGGCTTATAGATGTTAACTATAGTGGTCTCGCCAATTTTGACAGCAACTTCATGTATGTTGTTGTCTGTAGATATCTTACACAGGGAAGCATTTTCTATCTTATTTCATATGTAGGTTGCCACGCCGTAATTGCGGTGATAGGTGGCTCCCAGTATCTCAAATCCAGGGATTTTTCCTCTAGAGGCCAGCAGATCTATGTTTTCCGCATGAGTCTCTTGTATCGCGACTACGTTGATTTTGTTCTGAGTGAGAACTCTCTGGAGAAATTCACATTTGCTCCTACTTATGCCTTCAATGTTTAGGTGGCAGACTCGGAGGCACGGTCCGAGTGCTCTAGTCAATTCTTCATCGTTCATTTGGTCGGTATCTTTCATGATGTGTTTACCAGGAGATCCAGCACAGGATTATCTGGATTATCTGGTTGCCTTTAGTGCTAGTTCATTTAGCGTTACCCAGGGTGCACATGTAGTATTCTACTACGGACGTGAACTAGCCTTACACCCCTTTTTGTGAACTAATAAAAAAAAAAAAAATCTCTGCCCAGTTAACCGAATTTTAAACAGAAAACTTGTAATTTTGTGAACTAAGATTACAAGTTTTCTGTTTAAAATTCGGTTAACTGGGCAGAGATTTTTTTTCAACCTTCATATAAACAAATGCAGTGATATTAAGTTAAGTGAAGCATCAAATGTGCCAAAAACTTGTGTAAACCAGGTAAGATTTCGACAAATTTCATGTCTTATTTACTTTACGGTAGTCTTGTATGTTTCTATTACGGTTAAAAAAAAAATGCATCTCTCGTAAGTTTACTAATTTAAAACAAAAAAGTAACGACTATAAAACGAGATGTAGCAGGAAAGGAATAAAATCCTTTAGAGACATCAGAATGTGGATTTTTAAAAAACTGAAAACAGTAATGATTTGCTTTAAATTATCTTTTTCAAATAATACGTGTGGCTGGTAGCTGTTTTAAATTATAGACCCTATAATTAGAGAAGAAGCAACCTCTAAAGTTTGGTACCATAGTTGTAATAAAAAGATCGTTTACATTCTAGTATCTAACACATCTTTAACTTAGCAGCATGTTGGAAGCATTTGCAAATAAAGCAACTACTCCACCCTACAGCAGTGAAAGCTATATGGAAATCATGAATTAAGCTGTGTGGTTTCCGTTTGTTTATTTGAATAAGATTGATGAGTTATTAACAGTTGTTTCTTGTGAATGCAGTAAATAATTTTGTGTTTTTCAGAATATTCCATACAAAAAAATTGACCTTGAAATACTCCTATAAATTCCCAAGCTGTTCATTTCGATATTACATAGGTTCAACACGTGTTCCCAAAACACCTGCCAAGTGTTCATTATGTAGTTGCAAATATCAGAAGTGGATCATGTGAAACAGGTGTTAAGTGAGTTACCAAGCATTAGCTATGCTGTGGCAAGTGTTTATTCTACAGCTGTTAATACAAGAAGTGAAAATATTATTAGTGAATTACCAAGCACTAGTTGCGCTGATCTGTGTAATTCTTTGAGTGGTACACTTCATAAATTTTGTTTCCTCTCAAAATTAATCCACAGATAATGGGTATACATGCTTAGCTGACACATCTTTTAATGAGGAAAGTGGAGTTGTGTGTAGTGGAGTTTCAAAAGCAGACTTAAGTCCCAGAAGATCTAAAATGTCTAAGATTCTTAGGAATGCCTTAACAAGGCTACCAGAAGCAAAGCATCATGGGAAAAATGAACTAAAACACTCAAAGATTTGTATGATAGCAATGTTTCTTTTTTCACAGAAAACAATTTAAATTCTGTTGCCAGAGATTTCATTAACAGCCAATTAAGGAACTGCCATCAACCAGTAAATACTAGGCAATGGACATGTGAAGACAAGGCATTTGCTCTGTCCTTATATAAGCAACCCCTTGCCTATACAAGTATCTGTCAGTTCATTTTTCCCTTCCTTCTGTGAGGCATCTGAAATCTCTCTGTCTGCCACACCTTTTTGAGCAAGGAGTGAATCCTGCAGTGATGAATGTAATAAAAGCAGAAGGTGAGGCAATGTGCAGCAGTGATAAATATTTAGCTTTTTTGTTTCATGAAATGTCTGTGGAGAGAAATTTGAATTGTGATGTAAACAAGTGACAAATCACAGTGTTTCTGGCTTTAGGAAGGTCAAATGTATATGCAGACCATGATGCATCGATATTCTGGTCAGAGGCATACATAAAATTTGGAAGCTGGTTGTTGCATATTACTTCACTCAGAACTCAGTTTCAAATACTGCTTTAAAGTTCTTATTACATATTTACATACATTATAAAGCAATTGCAAAAAATAGGGCTGAAGATAGCAGAATAAGATTTTCACTCTGCAGCGGAGTGTGCACTGATATGAAACTTCCTGGCAGATTAAACCTGTGTGCTGGACCGAGACTCAAACTTGGGACCTTTGCCTTTCGTAGGCAAGTGCTCCACCATCTGAGCTACCCAAGCACAAGTCACGCCCCATCCTCACAGCTTTACTTCTGCCAGTACCTCGTCTCTTACCTTCCTAACTTTACAGAAGCTCTCCTGTGAACTTTGCAGAACTAGCTCTACTGATAGAAAGGATATTGTGGGGACATGGCTTAGCCACAGCCTGGGGGATGTTTCCAGAATGAGAGTTCGAGTCTCAGTCTGGCACACAGTTTTAATCGGCCAGGAAGTTTCATATCAGCATACACCCCACTGCAGAGTGAAAATCTCATTCTGGAAACATCCCCCAGGCTGTGGCTAAGCCATGTCTCTGCAATATCCTTTCTTTCAGGAGTGCTAGTTCTGCAAGGTTCACAGGAGAACTTCTGTAAAGTTGGGAAGGTAGGAGACGAGGTACTGACAGAAGTGAAGCTGTGAGCATGGGGCATGAGTCGTGCTTGGGTAGCTCAGATGGTAGAGCGCTTGCCAGCGAAAGGCAAAGGTCTTGAGTTCAGGTGTCGGTCCAGCACACAGTTTTAATCTGCCAGGAATTTTCAGAGCTGAAGATAGGTTATACAGCTTGTTAGCAGGGTACAACCAATCAGAGAGCACTGAAGGGACTACCTAGTGAGAAATCCAGTGAATCCAGTCCAATTTAATTTTTTATGTATTGCTGTGATTTGTGACGTCCCACACCTACGTATTAAAGAATGCTATTAATAATTGACTAGAAACAAAATGCAGTTTGGGCTTAAAAAAAAAAGGCCAGTCTTGAATTTGAATGAGGACTTTTCTTCTGCATCAGCAGAAGATGTTTACGACTCGCAAAAATTACAGAGGAGTCGTTTTGACTTTAAGGATTCTTTTATTAAAATGAAAGTTATGGTAGATGCAGCCCAGCTTAGTCATACAGTTGATTTTACCTGCAGAGTCAATATACTTTGCAGAATTTGTTGAGAAGACAGATTACCTCTTAGATTCACAAAACAGCACTCGTCATCATCCACAAGATGGTAAATCTTGTAAGTGTGCCCTCTCTCCAGGGTCACCACATACTGAAATGTGGTACAGTACATTAAAGGAAATTGAAAACTAGAAAGAGTTGCAACTAGGAACAAGGGGAGATAAGACAAAAATGTCTAATTTCATAAGTGGGTGGCAAACTACAATAATATCATTGATGTGAATTGGACAGATTAAAAAAAAAAGACTTCAATTTTTTAAGCATGAGGGCCTTCAATGAAGGCCTACTGGAGAATGTTTTTTACCATGTGAAGCAACATGGTGTTTCCAACACCAACCCAGCCTGCTTTCAGTCTGTAGCAGCACTGAAAAAATTATAATCAATAACATATCCCTATCTATAAGTACATTAGGTAATTATGAGGATGATAGTTGCATGCCATTAAGAAATTTAAGGCAATTACACGGATCTCATAATGACAGCTTTCTTGACTCCAGAAAAGATAATTGCATAATTGACAACAATGATTTATCAGTGTCCTTGCTGGTAATGCAGCTTGCAATGGTGACAGTGATGGTGGGGAAGCTGATGTAGGTAATGACAGACAAGGATTGACGTTTGTAGCTGGTTACAGCCTGTGAAACATTGGTGGAAAACCTGAGATCAACTGTAATGACTGTAAAACATTTGTTTTCTCCAACACCCACAGAGGATCATTTACTTACAAGTTTAAGGGAATCTGATACCTTAAACACACAATTATGGTATGGAAGTGACAGCCTAGTGTTCTTTTTAACTAAAGTCCAGTCAGTCATATGCATTTTTAGTGGGCAATTTTGATTTACAAATATGTCAGAGATTGGAAACACACCATCTGTAATAAAAGAATGAATGTGGTTTAGGAGAAATTGAAGATAAAGTTTAAAGCTGTTTGACAGTTCAGAGAGAAATTCTGCTGTTTGCTTAAATAATAATAGTAATAATGTAGTAATTAGTTTTTGTTTTCAGTTAACTGCTTTTATCCCCATTTCCTACCCGTGGTCCTTCTCTTTTAATGTTGATGTATGTGCTTTTGTGTTGAAGCATTTACTCTTCATTTAAGATGTAGGACCATTTTAAAGGAAGTCAATGGTTAATAATGCAAATTTCATGAAATATGCCTACAGGTTTGACAAATTTTAGATAACAAGTAGGCCTACAGGCTTCGCCCACTTCTCCTGATGACATAGTAGCTAGGCATGGAATAGATGGTACCATTTTGTTGGTGGTAGTATAGAAATTCTAATCATCAAAGTGAAAGTCATTTGGAGGGTAATACTGCTGTTGGTATATCCTGAGTTTTTTTTTTTTTTTTTGTAATTACTACTGTGATGTCAGTCAGTTGGGAAAATCATGCACCTGCAGACTGTCAGTCATAAAAAAATCAGCTATTTATACCACAGTTACTATTGTATTGTATGGTAGATTACATTTTTTGCACTTGGTGACAAATGCATACTAAGAGAGTTTCACAAACTGTTACCAATAGGCATGTGGGAGAGAAAATGTGTCAAGTGAAAGAACTTAGTTGTTTGTTAATATGATCGGTTCCAAATTGAGAAAATATTGACATGTTTGGTTCACAGAGAAATTTTCATCTCAATGAAACAGTCCATTGACACTGTTAATTAGAATTCTTCTCTTGTGCTTTAAATTTATAGTAGGTCTAATGGGAAAAGTGTAAAACTGATATTTTAGGTGGTGATGAGAATCATAAACTACCACAAAGTTCATTATGACTGTGTGAGTTTGTCTTTGGAATATGATTTCCAGTCTCTTTTCTATGTTTACAGGTGCCTCAACTACATTTTAAGTAACATGGCACAGAAAGAATTCAGTGAGTCACTGATATCAAAACTGTAGTAAATTAGTCTCTTTTACCATACACGTCTGAAGAAAAGTTTGTTTTCTAGTTTACGAGTGAGCTTACTGAGGATTGCAAGTGTTATGGAATAACTGCCCTCTCAACTCCTTTTATTGGTGGAAAAAATCACGGCCTTAAACTAAAATGAACATTGATATTAACAATAACAGATGAAAGCTATAATAATCACTGTGATTTTCAAGATGCAGTTCCCACTCAGGTGTCTGGCTGCCCTCCACATCTATGTATCTACATCATCTGGAAGAGAACATCCTGTAGATGTAGATTGTAGGCAGTGCCTGGAGTAGGCCTGCTCTGTTTAAAATTGCTATAGCTTGAAGCATAAGTATTCAATGTGATTGTGAGTATTTGAACTCCTGTTGTCATTTGATCTGAGGGAGGTGATAAATAATTATGTAACATGTTGTGGGTCATTTGTTCTGAATAATGAAAATTCTGTTTGTCTTGTGCAACACATACCATCATGCAAAATCTTATGCCTTGTAGTTATTGGTAATGACTTCTTCATGTGTGGTTGCATATGTAGATGCAATAAGACTGATTACATCCAAGTAGATGTATATGTAGATGTGTTGAGGTTGATTATATGGAAGTGAAGAGAGTGGGAATTACAGATCTTCCAGTTAAAAAGTTGAAAATTTGTGTATTATGTATGGTGAAGTGCAGGCATAGTAATTAAGAAAACATATAAAAAGTTTAGATGAACAATTGGTTTTAATATTGAAGAAAATATCTTTCTTGGAAATACTTTATTGCAATAAATTTAACTGCAACTGCCAGGTAAATAAGCTTGAGCAAAACTCCTTGCAGGAAAGATTAGCTCACTAAACTGCTGCAGTAATAGAGCAATGTATACATTTGAGATGATAATCTTGTGTTTGTTGCTTCACTCCATTTCACCATCAAAGTGAAAGTAGTCCCATACTCAGGAACTGAGCACAGGGGAGCCGATGTAGGATTCCTGTGTTGCTGTTCTTGGTGAGGTTGTAATGGAGATGGTCTGCTTTTGTCTTCCTCTGACCTGTAACAAAGTGTCAAGTATGTATCAGTGTTGTGTGAATGACTTTGACTATAACATGTACAGTGTAGTGCTGGGTTTATGTTTTTAAGGACGAAGAAAAGCGAGAGGGTGAAACCTGGTGTGGGCACCACACAGCCTACTCCTCCCAGATAGCACCGAGGGAGCCACTGAGCTTCACTCCCCATCCAACAAACAGACAGTGTCATGTGCCCTCAGATCATGAGACACAGTGAGAAGCTATGGAATCTAATCCAGGAGATTGGCATAAAGACTGATGGTCAGGAACTTTGCACCATCACCTTTCCCCACAGGGGGCTCACGGTCCTTTCGCGAGTACATGCATGGCGAGCACTGGGCCTCGAGCTATTGCAGCCTTCCTTCTTTCCAGGGCTGTATTTCCTTGCCCTTCCCCTCGTTTCCTCTCCTCTCCTTGCTTCTTCCCCTTCACCCTCTCCTCTCCCTCTCTTGGTGTCCTTGTTTGATTTGGCCCTGCTATCCTCCTGGTTTGTTGGCCGTGCAATTTGGTTTTGTTGCGTAATCACCTCATGCTTTTGGCATTCCCTAGTCCACCTCTGGGGTTTGACCTTCATTACTAAATTTATATTCCATAGTGTGAGCCATTTGGGAAAGAGCACCTTACCTAGTGTCTCCGACGTGTGCCCTCCTAGTTCATTCCACCTTTTCCTTCACGTTGTTGTCTGATGCTAGAGTGCATAGCCAGCATGGTAGCCAGCCCATGTGGTGGGGTCGCTTTGTCCCCTTTTGGTTGAAAACACAGGGATCACACTTCTGATACCTGAGCTGTGTCCTCCTCATGTAAGCCTAGGAGTGGTTGCTTGTTGTCCTGAAGCATCAGAACTCCCGGCAATAGCTGCCATGCCAGACGGCTCCTGCTGTGGCTGGGCGGCACACTTGGGGAGAGCCCCTGATCAGAGTGGGTGGTATCAGGGCAGACACTATGCAAATGAAATGCATATGGGTCCAGAACTCTGGCCGTTCTTCTGCGGCCATCTCTCTGCATGGATCAGATTTTTTTAGGGCTGCTTCTTCTGCCCCTTTTGCCTTCCCATCGATGGCTACCCCTGGGAGGAGGGTCAGGCTCGTCGGCTAGGGGCAAAACCTTTACCCCGCTATCTGGTTTGCACCAGAACTGATGGGGATACTTTCACCAATATCAAACCTTTATTTTTTGTGGAACACATTGAAGACAAGTTTGGCAAAGTGGACTCTCTGAGCAAGATGTGGTCAGGTTCGTTGTTGATTAAAACTGCTTCAGCTGCCCAGTCTGCAGCCCCTTGTACCTGTAAGCATCTTGGCACAATTCCTGTGTCCATAACCCCCCACCACTCTCTGAATATGGTTCAAAGTGTGATTCTTCACAGGGACCTCATCCTTCAAACTGATGATGAACTGCGAGACAATTTCGGATGCCGGGGCGTTCACTTTGTTCAGCGTGTTCAGAAGGGTCCGAAAGACAATCACATTGATACTGGTGCCTTTATCCTGGCCTTTGAAGGGGATACGCTTCCTGAGAAAGTAAAGGTTATGGTTTATCAATGTGACGTGAAGCCATACATCCCACCACCTATGAGATGTTTCAAGTGTTTGCGTTTTGGACACATGTCTTCCCGCTGTTCGCAGGCCCCTCTCTGTGGTGACTGTGGACGTTCACTCCATGAGAGGAGTTCCTGTGTTCCCCCTCCTGTGTGTGTTAATTGTCATGGCTATCATTCCCCATGTTCACCAGATTGCCCAGTTTATAAGAAGGAAAAGGAGATACAGGAGTTTAAGTCTAGTTTTTAAGGCTAGTAAGAAGTATGCACGTCTTCACTCTGTGTCCATGACATCTAGCTATGCTTTAGTTACATCTTCACCTCTTCCTCCCCTCTTACCCTAGTCCCAAACCCCTCTCCTCCCCCCCTCCCCTGCGGCTCCCACACCCTCCACTCCAGGCACTGTTCCCCCTTCCTAGCCGGAGAAGTGTCCCACTTCTTCAGCATCTGCCGGTCAAGGGCGCCCCTCCCAGGATACTCCTTCCCGGCACCTTCCATGCCAAAGGTCTGCTACCATACGACGACTGTGAGAACCACGGTCTGTGGGCCCCCAGGTCACCCAATCTTTCTGTTCCTGATCTTGCTGCAGCATCTCCCTTATGCCGCATAGCCCTCCTCGATCTGAAATGGAAAAGAAGAAGAAACATAAGTCCCGGGACAAGGAGCCTCTGGTGTCCCCAGAGGTCCCATCCCCACCTTCGTAACCTGATTCTGACCTGTTGTTCATGGATGTCGCCCCCTCCTTGCCGGTGGCGGGTAGTGACCCGGCAGCATGACTGGTTATCCAATGGAATTGTAATGGATATTACCGTCACCTTCCGGAGTTGAAATCCCTTATTTTGTCTTACTCTGCAGCTTGTGTGGTTCTGCAGGAATCTCATTTTACTGATGATCACTCAACAACCCTCTGTGGGTTCCGTGTTTTCTTTCAAAATCGTGTCAGCCCCCTGCAGGCCTCTGGTGGCATTTGTACGTTGGTCCGTATGGACGTTGCTAGCACGTGGATTCCTCTTCAAACTACATTGGAAGCGGTTGCTGTTAGGGTCCACCCAGACTCTGAGGTCATGGTTTGCAATCTTTATCTCCCTCCTGACAGGACTCTTACACCTACTTCCTTAACTGCCCTTCTTCAGCAACTTCCTCCCCTCTTCCTCCTTCTCGGGGATTTTAATGCTCATCATCCCTTGTGGGGCAGTGGATTTCCGTCTAATTGGGGTCTTCTCATAGACCAGTTTCTTGCAGACCACGACTTGTGCCTTCTTAATGATGGCTCCCCTACTCATTTCAGTGCCAGTCATGGTACCTTTTCTGCCATTGATCTTTCTCTTTCTTCTCCCTCCCTCCTCCTTTCATTACACTGGTCGCCACAAGCTGTCCTGTGACCACTTCCCATTGATTCTCTCACTCCCTTCCCGCTCCCCGATGGACAGGTTACCTCATTGGTCTTTCCAACATGCCGATTGGCCTCTATATACTGCTCAGGTCGTTTTTTCTCTCTCTTTGTGGGGTTTTATTAATGATGTCCTATGTGACGTGTCTGACACGATTGTTCATGCTGCTAGCCTTGGAGTACCGTGCTCATCTGGACCATTTCGCCACCGACAAGTCCCATGCTGGAGTACGGCCATTGCCATTGCCATCCATGATTGCCGTTGAGCTTTGCAACACCTTAAGAGGCACCCATCCGTTGCCAACCTTATTGCCTTTAAACGCCTTCATGCTAAAGCCCGTTATCAAACAGAGCAAACGGATGTGTTGGGAAAGCTTTGTTTCTTCCCTCGGTTCTATTGTCCCTATGTCACAGGTATGGGCTACACTTCGCTCTCTCCAAGGTTGCCATCGACAGTCTACCCTCCCGGGCCTTCACCTCCCGGATGGCCTTTGCACGGATCCTTTGTTTCTCGCGGAACATCTTGCGACCCATTTTGCAACAGCATCAACATCAGCCTCCTATCCGGCTACTTTCCTTCACCAGAAACAGTGGGCCGAAGCTTCCGCCATATGTTTTACCCCTTGTCAGTCAGAATCTTTACTGAATGGGAACTTCTTTCCGCACTTTCTTCTTCTCATGATATGGCCCCTGGCCCAGACTCCATTCATAACCAACTACTTCAACATCTCAGTGCTCCACAACGGCAACATCTTCTCGGGGTGTTTAGCCATATTTGGCTCCAGGGTGACTTCCCTTCTCAGTGGAGGGATAGCATCGTGGTTCCTGTCCTTAAGCCTGGTAAGAACCCCCTGTTTGTCGAAAGCTATCAGCCAATTAGTCTGACAAATGTTGTTTGCAAGTTACTTGAACGGATGGTAGCTCTTCGGCTCAATTGGGTTCTCGAATCTCGAGGTATATTGTCCCCTTACCAGTGTGGCTTCCAAGAGGGATGGTCTCCGATCAATCATTTACTTCACCTGGAATCCGCAGTTTGGCATGCTTTTTCCCAGCGCCGCCATTTGGTTGCAGTATTTTTCGACCTTCGCGAGGCCTATGACACGGCTTGGTGCTATCACATCTTACACTTGATCAGTGGGGTCTTCGGGGCCCACTCCAAATTTTTATCCATCAGTTCCTGTTCCATCAGTCATTCAGGGTTCGGGTTGGTACTGTTTTTAGTTCTCCATGTACCTAGGAGAATGGCATCCCACAGGGTTCTGTATTAAGTGTACTTCTTTTCCTGGCCTCTGTCGGTCCTTTGGTCACCCCTGCTCTGTATGTGGATGATTTCTGCATTTGGGTTAGTTCCTCTTCTATGGCCTCTGCAGAGCGGCAGCTCCAGGGAGCTGTTGGTGTGCCTCTGCATGGACCCTCTCACATGGGTTTCAATTCTCTCCTTTAAAATCGTAGGTGGTCCACTTCTGTCGCCGTACTATGATCCACCCTGATCCGGAGCTCTATCTCGATGCACAACTATTACCTGTGGTCCCATAGTTTCGTTTTCTGGGTCTTCTTTTCGACAACAAGCTCGCCTGGCTGCCCCATATCAGACTTCTGAAGGTAGGACATTTCCGTAAACTCAATGTCCTTCGCTTCCTTGCCGACACCTCTTGGGGTGCGGACCGCTCCATCCTTCTCCGCTTTAGTGCTGTCTCTCTTGGACTATGGTTGTCAAGTTTATGGTTTGGCTGCTCCTTCCACACTGCATCTCCTGGATCCGGTCTACCATCATGGTATCCGTTTGGCCACCGGTGCCTTCCATACTAGCCCTGTTGATAGTCTCCTGGTTGAAGCTGGGATCCCACCCCCCCCCCCCCCCCCCTTTTCTGTTCGGCAGCCCCAGCTTCTGGTTCCTTATGCAATTGCTGTCCGTTCCTCTTCCACTCATTCTTCCATTCTTCCTATTCTATCCTGTTCCTGTACCATGGACGCCACCCACCTGATTTCCGCCCTTGGGCGGGTTTACCAGTTGGGCTCCGCCTTGCGTCCCTTCGCCATGATTTTCAGCTTCCTTCTTTGTCCTGTCTCCCACCTTCCCTCCCCAACACCCCTCCCCCTCTCTTGATTAGTTCTTTGGCCCCAAATTCGGATGGATCTCCGCCGAGGTCCAAAAGATGCCATTCCCACCATGGTGTTCCGTTGTTTTTTCCGCCGAATTTTGTGGGAGCTTCGGGATGCTGTTGTTTTTTACACCGATGGCTCTAAATCTGCTGATCATGTGGGATATGCCTTCACATTCTCTGCTGGCATGGAAAATCATCTCCTGCCACCTACATGTGGGGTGTATACTGCAGAAAATTACTGCAGAATACTGATGAAAATTTCCCTGGCCCTTACCTTTAGTAAAGAGTCCCAACTCAACAGCGTTTTGTTATGTACGGACTCAATGAGTGGCCTTCTGGCTATTGACTGGTGTTTTTCCTGCCATCCCTTGGTCTCGGCCATCCATGACCATCTCGCTGATCTCCACCGTGATGCTTGTTCCATTGACATCCTTTGGGTCCCTGGCCATGTGGGTATCCCAGGTAATGAGCTTGCTGGGGCAGCAGTCACTTACCCCCCCCCCCCAATCCCGCCCCCACCCCACCCCCCACCACCGTGCTGTAACCCCTCCTGCAGCGGATTTACGGCTTCACATCAAATCTCGCTTTGCACAATCATGGGCCAACTTTTGGGAGGCTACCTCCCTGTCTAATAAACTTCTTGCGATTAAGGTGACACCTGTCCCGTGGTGTTCTTCCTTCCGCCTCTCCCGAAAGGCCTCAACCACCCTGTGTCATCTCCGCATTGGCCATACCAGGCTGACTCATGGTTTTCTTTTGCGTAATGAGCCACCCCCACTTTGTGGTTGTGGAGCCTTCCAGTCAGTAGCCCACATTTTTGTGGAATGCCCACTTCTTTTGGCTCTGCATACTAAGCACAGACTTCCCCTCACTTTTCCTTTAATGTTGGCTGATGTATCCCGGATGGTCAAATTGGTTCTCAGTTTCCTCCATGAAAGTGGTTTTTATTTTCAGTTTTAAGGTTTTTAGTATCACTCTGGTGTTGGGGCAGGGCAGTGAAGATTGGGTTGTCTCCCGCTGGAAGCTGTGTTTAGAGATTCCCAACTCCCCTCCCTGGCCAAGATCCTCTTTTCTCTCCCTTTTACTCTGTTTTTATCACTTTTTAGAATTGGTTAGTCTCCTTTTACAATACGCACTTCTACATTCTAGCGGTTGAACGCTTTTAAATAGCAGGTGGTCGTCCCTCTACTGCATCAGAGGTGGGATATTTCCTTCCTCTAGCATAGCCTTGGGGTTGCTCTCTTGCTAACTTCCCTCATTTTCTTTTTACCATTGACAACATGACTGTACTTTTATGCTTTTTAGTCTTTTACCTTTTATCGTTCTGATTTTTCTGAGATGTCAAACTGTCTGAATGGACCACATTTGGAAGAAGGGACTGATGACCTTGCTGTTTGTCCCTTCAACCCCATTCAACCAGCCAACCATCACCTTTCTTCACATTGCCAGCCAAATACTGGTAGTGAAAATTTTCCACCATGAGAATGGCTTACATCCAAGTCAAGAGGCATCACACAGGTGTGTGTTACCAACCTCGTCTATGGAGATAGGTCCAATTCACCACAGCTGTAGAAATTTTTGAGTAGTAGCCCTACTGCTGTGTTAACATTGCCAAGTACTGTAAACATTCTTCTGTCTGTATAGTAATTTTACTCCAAGTCTCATGCAAGACTGGAACCAACACACTTCCTCCATCATTTGTCCACAAAATTCAAATGCTCAGTGGAGACAAGGTGTTTGTTTATTTTGATCCACTGATAAACATTTACTTGCTGTCAATTTCATCATGAGTAAAGCTGATAACTGAATATGTCACTGAAGCCTCTTCAGAGATGTTGGGCTTCTTACACTTAATGCCAATACATATATTCCCAAATGGTATTTGTGGATAATAATAAGTGTAGGGTGAACCCAGCAGTTCACAGCTACAGTACTACAAGTAGAAATAATTTCTCCCTCCTGGTTCAAAATGGAGTTTTGTATTCAGGTGCAAAAGATTATAACAGGGTGCCAGTAGACTGCAGGAAGAAAACTGAACATTTCCAACTATCCATATAAACGGCAAGTTGACATATCCAGACCTTGTGGATCTGTTAAAAGCAAATGACCAGACAGTGTAAAAACAGTCAAGCTAAGACACTAAAAGTAAGTGGTCAGTCGTTGTGTGTAAATAATCGAGCTGTGAAAGTGAGAAAAAAAAAAATTTACAAGTACCCAGTACATGTGCCAAAGCAAATAAGATACTATACATTTGTATTTTAGGACAAGTAAAGTTCAAAAGAGCAGCAGTGGTTTTTAATGGCAGGCTCTGGGGAAATTGCTTTGTCACCACCATATAAGTCCAGTGTGATCAAGAAACTAGCCACAGATGTAAGCATACAATCTGCTAGTGAAAGAAGAATGTACAAAGTTAGTATACTGATGTGCTGCTATAGAACAAACCAGAGCTACTCACTGTGGGGACGACTCATTATTTGTACAGATAAATCTCAGTCCTTCAAAAATAAAACTGATGTTCTCAAAGTTTTGTTAGAAATAAATTAAATTATTATATTATGTACCAGTGAACCTGGCAATGCTTCATAATTGCTAAATACGTGTGGGAATTGGGTATGGATCCTAATCTCCTTCCCCGCCCCCTCCTCTCTGTGCACCTCCTCTCTGCTCCCCTCTCCCCCCCCCTCCCCCCCTCACCTTGTCTATATCCTCTCCACCTTTATCTCTGACCTCGAGTCTTGTTTGTTACTACAAATTCAGATTTCATAGTAGTGTTCTAACCATAAGCGATAAATAAACACATCATTCTTGTTTACTGTAAGACCAACTGTGAGGCATAAAACAAAACAGCACATTACTGTGTTCAGAAATTTATGTAATGAGAAAGAACATGTAATGAAGAAACAATTTGTCTGACAGTTCAAGTGCCCTCTATTATAGTTGAAACGGACTGGGAAAAAGAAAACAAAATTGTACCTTTTCACAGGAGAACATGGCAAACATTTTCTTTCTCACAGTCCATTTTAACAGAAAACCGGTATGTTGATCTTTAAAAAAATATATGGCCTATGACTGACTGAATGTTTATTAGGGTAATGAGTAAGAATTTGAAATAAATTGGTCAAGAACTTTATGAGATTTTTGGTAACCATGTTTCCCTATTACATATTATATTTATATGTCACATATATTTAAAATATGTACCATATATATATATATATATATATATATATATATATATATATATATATATATATATATATATATATATATATATATATATATATATATATATATATATATATATATATTAAAAAAAACAAAGATGATGTATGTGACTTACCAAACGAAAGCACTGGCATGTCGATAGACACACAGACAAACACAAACATACACACAAAATTCAAGCCTTCGCAACCAACGGTTGCTTTGTCACGAAAGAGGGAAAGAGAGGGAAAGACGAAAGGATGTGGGTTTTAAGGGAGAGGGTAAGGAGTCATTCCAATCCTGGGAGCGGAAAGACTTACCTTAGGGGGAAAAAAGGACAGGTATACATTCGCACACATACACATATCCATCCGCACATACACAGACACAAGCAGACATTGGTAAAGGCAAAGAGTTTGGGCAGAGATGTCAGTCGAGGCAGAAGTACAGAGGCAAAGATGTTGTTGAATGACAGGTGAGGTATGAGTGGCAGCAACTTGAAATTAGCAGAGGTTGAGGCCTGGTGGGTAACGAGAAGAGAGGATATACTGAAGGGCAAGTTCCCATCTCCAGAGTTCTGACAGGTTGGTGTTAGTGGGAAGTATCCAGATAACCCGGACGGTGTAACACTGTGCCAAGATGTGCTGGCCGTGCACCAAGGCATGTTTAGCCACAGGGTGATCCTCATTACCAACAAACACTGTCTGCCTGTGTCCATTCATGTGAATGGACAGTTTGTTGCTGGTCATTCCCACATAGAAAGCTTCACAGTGTAGGCAGGTCAGTTGGTAAATCACATGTGGCTCTGCCTTTGATCGTGTACACTTTCCGGGTTACAGGACAGGAGTAGGTGGTGGTGGGCGAGTGCATGGGACAGGTTTTATACCGGGGGCAGTTGCAAGGGTAGGAGCCAGAGGGTACGGAAGGTGGTTTGGGGGTTTCATAGGGATGAACCAAGAGGTTACGAACGTTCATCCTATGAAATCCCTCTAGGTGCCCTACCAGTACTCTGCGCGCTGCCCTGCCCTCATCCATTCGAGCTACGTGACCTGCCCATTGCAGCCTATGTGATTTAATAATATTGATGATGTCAGGGCTTGAATAGAGTTCATGAACCTCTTTGTTATGCATTTTTCGCCACTCTCTGCTAATGTCATCCCTTTTTGCTCCAAAAATTTTCCTCCAAATTTTGTTTTCAAATACTCAAAACGGCTTTTCATTTTGCACAGGGAGAGACCAAGTCTCACACTCATACAGCATAACTGGTAGAATAATAGTTATGTACATTCTAATCTTTAAATTCCTAGACAATATCCGTGATAAAAGTAATCTGTTCAGTGAGAAGTAGCACGCATTTCCCGCCTGTAATCTCTTCTTCAGTTCAGAATCAATCTTATTTCTCAAAGTGATGTCCATGCCTAGATACTTAAATGTGTTCACTTTTTCAAACTGCATGTCTCTTAACATTTCCTGATCTACTGCTGTTGGCATTCTAGTAGTAACCAGGTATTTAGTTTTGTCTTAACTTATCCTTAGACCTACATCTTCACTAGCCTCGATTAACGCATTCACATTTGTTGTTACAGATTCTTTCCAATTGCTAATGATGTTTAGACCATCTGCATACCCTAATATCTTAATATTTCCATTTAACTCCACACCCTCTGAATTATCTGCTGCCTATCGCACAATATATTCTAGGACTAAATTAAAAAGTAGCAGAGACAGGGCATCTCCCTGCTTAAGTCCGTTCTTTATTACAAATTCTTCTGACTCCAATTTCCCCATGTGTACTCTACCTTTTGTGTTTATCAAACTCACTTCTGTAAGTCTAACATACTTCTTTGGTATTCCAAGTTCCAAAAGAATTCTGTACAATTTTGATTGCAATACTGTGAATCATATGCTTTTGTAAAATCTATGAAAAGATTATGAACTGGTTTATTGCATTCCCATTTCTTTTCCAAAATTTGACGCAGGGTGAATATTTGGTCTATAGTTGATCTGTTCCTCCGAAAGCCGGCTTGGTAATCCCCCACAATTTCATCTGCATATGGTGTAAGCCTGCTTAGCAGAATATTCAAGAAAATTTTGGAACATACTGGTAATAGCGATATCCCTCTATAATTACTACAATCCATTTTGCCACCTATCTTAAAAATTGGGATCAGAATCGACTCCTGCCACTCTTCAGGTATCATCTCTGAGTTCCATACTTTAGTTATCACTTTGTGAACTACTTCCACCAATTTCTGTCCTCCATTTTTAACTAATTCTGCAGTTATGCAATCTGATCCTGGCGCTTTATGGTTTTTCAATTTGTTGATTGCATCTCTTACTTCCTTTAGCATTGGCTCAGGTATCTGGGGTTCTGCTGTATGTATTTTGTACGCCTGATCATTTCCTGCTTCTTGGTGTACATTTAATAGATGCTCAAAATACGCTCTCCATTTACTTAATATAGCACTGGGGTCTGTCAGTATTTCCCCAGCATCCCCTCGAAGTGCATTTGTCCTAGCCTTGAAGCCCTTCCTATACCCATTTATGTCTAGGTGAAGTTCCCTAATGTTTTTTGTTTTACTGTTTGTTTCCATTTTTGTAATTTGATAATCCCTCTTGTTTGCCCATAGCCTACAACCAACTTCCCTTCTCAAGTTCAAGAACTCCTCTCATTTTCTGTCTCCCATTCTATGTCAATCTAATCGCGCTTTTCTCCTTTCCTCTACCAATTTCTTGCATTCCTCATCAAACCACGGTTTCCTCCTGTTCTTCTTAATTGTACCTATTGTGACCTTTGCTGCCTCTTTGATATTATTCCTCACAGTGATTCACTGTTTATTTATATCCTCGCCTTCATCTTCCTGTGTCCTGAGAGCATCAAACCTATTTGAAATTTCTATCATGTACCTTCTCCTAAATTTTTCATCATATAGCTTGTCAGTATTGAACCTAACAAGTTCTGCATTGTGACACTTGATATTGCTGTAGATAGCCATTGGTGAACTTTGGCAACTACAAGAAAATGATAAGAATCACGGTCTGCTCCCCTGAAAGTCCTAACATTTTCTATACTAGTGTGCCATCTCCAATCTAAAAAAACATGATCAATTTGGTTTCGGGTGTGTCCATCTGGAGAGACCCAAGTTGCTTTATGAATGTCCTTCCTTTTGAAATATGTGCTCTCAACAGTCATGTCTTTTGAAACGGCAAAATTAACCACCCTTGTGCCATTATCATTCGAAGTGTTATGCAAACTTTCTTTCCCAATTGTAGGCCGGAATGCTTCCTCCTTCCCTATCTTCGCATTAAAATCACCTATGATTAATTTTGTATCATACGAGGAGAACTCATCCCACAGTTGATCTAGTTATTCATAAAAGCCGTCTTTAACAACCTCTTCAGTGTCCTCAATTGGTGCGTGTACATTAATTACTACTAGTCTATTCCACCTGTCGGACAACACTATAACTGATAGTCAGTCACTAATGAACCTTATATCTCTGATTGCGTGAAGCACTTTTCTTTGTACTGCGAAACCTGTTCCGAAACTGTGAGCTTCCGCACCTCCATAGAAAAATATATAGTTACCCCTCTTTATGCTACCCTCCCCCTGTCACCGAGTTTCTTGAATAGCTGTAATGTCTACATCATATCTATCTAATTCATTTAATAACGTCTGGAACGTTCCTGGCCTGTTCAAACTTTTAACGTTCCATGTTCCCAACCTGAAAGTTCCTTTCGGCCTGAATCTCTTTGAAGTAGGTTCCACCTGGAGATCCGAATGGGAACCTAGTTTACCTCCAGAATATTTTACTTCAAAGGGACCCATGCCCATTAATGTTGCTGATTCTTGATGCATAGATTTGATAGTAAGAGAAGAAGAAACAGGGATGGTTCATCACGCCATTGCCTGCTCCCCACCGGCTGTCCGCGACTGCTTATTTTTTGTATTCGCAGCTACCCTTCCTATCTGAAGGCTGTATCCCCTATGCACAGCCTGGGGATGCGCTGTGCCATGGTGGTAGGGGCCCACAAAACAGATCTTGTTTCACAGTGGGATAAATGTCCTAAGAGTTATGACAATTATTTTTGAAATAATAAAAAGTTTACTTACTTTTTTCTGTCTTGATTGTTTTCATGTGACTGCCACTTATAGATGCTTTTCTTTTATCCAGGTTTCCCCACAAATTTTGGATGCTGTATTTAATATATCATGTCTGAGATTAAGGGAGAGTGCATATCTTTGGGACTTTGCTTGAAGAATATTTGTGATTGTACTGAAAATAGATGAAATTACTTTATATACCATGATGAAGTATGGATATAGAGGAGAGGAGATGGGATTTCAAATAAGAATTGTTATATTATATACATAAATTGGCAAATGGTTGTATTTTCTGCACATTTTCTGCACATTCTGCATTATTGTACTAAAGCAATAGGCAGGATTAAACCTAAAAAAACTAAACTCTGTCCTTACAGGCCTTGGTGTCATGCTGACTAAGGACTTAAAGTTCTGTCAAGCCAGCTTGGATCAGACATTCTGTTGTTTCCTAAATCATTTCTTAAATAAGCCACAGATAAATTTTTCTTCTGTCATTTTCCAGTTTAGAGAGTTCTCTCCAACCATCCAAGGTTGTAAAATGGCCAGGAAACTTGGCTCAGATCTGGGAGGATGACAAATCAAATCCCAGTCCAGCTATCCTGATTTAGGTTCCCTGATTTCCTTAAATCAGTTAAGGCAGATGCCAGGATGATTCATTAGAAAAGGACATAATCCGTTTCTTTCCTCAATCTTCTTAAATCTGAGATTTTGCTCCATCCATAATGCCCTCTTTAACATTGGATCATTAAACTCTATTCTTTCAAGAATGGTTCAAATGGCTCTGAGCACTATGGGACTTAACTTCTAAGGTTATCAGTTCCCTAGAACTTAGAACTGCTTAAACCTAACTAACCTAAGGACGTCACACACATCCATACCTGAGGCAGGATTCAAACCTGGAACTGTAGCGGTCATGCAGTTCCAGGCTGTAGTGCCTAAAACCGCTCGGCCACCCCGGCCGGCAAACACTATTCTTTCATCCTTCAATTAGCTTTCTCTGTCTGTAATTATGTGTGTGACATCCTTAACTCTATATTACCTTCCATATATTCTGAACTGTTTTTTTTTTTTTTTTTTTTTTTTTTTTTTTTTTTTTTTTTTTTTTTTTCCATTTGATACAAGCTACAAGAGGTCATAAGAATGGTTCAGACTATCTCAGTGACACAAATAGGTTATAAATAAGCAAACATATAGTTCAGAAATCACAAAAAATTAAAATACTCATATGTGGAATAATATACATCTAAGACAAAAAAATGATGCACCATGAAGGAATTATCTGAAGGCGATAAATATTGGTAGATGTGATGTACATGTACAGACACACAAATAATTAAAATTTCTGAAAAATTGGAGTGTTTATTCAAGAGTATTCAAGAGAAAAATTTTCACAAATGGAGCAAGGCAATAATATGTTGGTCCAACTCTAGCCCATATGCAAGTAATTATTTGGCTTTGCACTGATTGACAAGTTGTTGAATATCCACCTGAGTGACACTGTGTCAAAATTTGCCCAATTGGTGCATTAAATCATTAAAATTCTGAACCGGTTAGAGGACCTTGCCCATAATGCTCC
Source organism: Schistocerca serialis cubense (assembly GCF_023864345.2). Classification (NCBI taxonomy): domain Eukaryota; kingdom Metazoa; phylum Arthropoda; class Insecta; order Orthoptera; family Acrididae; genus Schistocerca; species Schistocerca serialis. The sequence continues at coordinate 718,079,921 of NC_064640.1, forward strand.
AAACTCTCTCAGTTGGGGAGTGATCTGGCAACCTTGCTGGCCAAGGCATGGTTTTTCAAGCACAAAGACAAGCAGTAGAAATTCTTCCTGTGTGCTGGTGGGCATTACCCTACTGAAAGGTAAGCCCAGGATGGCTTGCCATGAAGGGGAACAAAATGGGGCAAGAATATCAAAGATATGCCACTGTGCTCTCAATGTGCCACAGATGATAACCAAAGATGTCCTGCTATGAAAATAAATGACATCCCAGACTATCACACCTGGCTATCAGGCTGTGTGGCAGGCAACAGTCAGGTTCATATCCAACCACTGTCTGGGGCATACTGAGATACATCTTCACTGGTCATTGGTGTTCAGTTCAAAGTGGGACTACCGAGCGAGGCGGCGCAGTGGTTAGACACTGGACTCGCATTCGGGAGGACGACGGTTCAATCCCGCGTCCGGCCATCCTGATTTAGGTTTTCCGTGATTTCCCTAAATAGCTCCAGGCAAATGCCGGGATGGTTCCTTTCAAATGGCACGGCCGAGTTCCTTCCCCGTCCTTCCCTAAACCAATGAGACTGATGACCTCGCTGTCTGGTCTCCTCCCCCAAACAACCCAACCCAACCCCAAAGTGGGACTCATTGATGAAGACAATTTTACTTTAGTCAATGAGGTTCCAGGCCAAAGACTTGACTGTAAATGACCCGAATAAAGTTTGACAACCAGGAGTAATGGTTTAGACTGCCATTTCTTTTCATTGCAGGAGCCATTTGGTTGTTATCCATGGACTTCTTACAGCACAGAGGAATTTCAGCGATATTCTATGTCCCGTTTTGTTGCCCTTCATGGCATGCCATCCTGTGTTTACATTTCAGCAAGATAGTTTCTACTGCTTGTCTTCATACTTAAGAAACCCTACCTTGGCCAGCAAGGTCGCTGGATTTCTTGCCAGATGAGAATGCCTCGAGCATTATGGACAATGCCACACAACTAGCTCAGGATTTTGATGATCTAACACACCAGTTGGACAGAAATTGGAATGATATCCCTCATGAGGACATCCAACAACTCTATCAATTGATGCCAAGCTGAATAACTGCTTGCATAAGGGTCAGAGGTGGACCAATGCTTTATTGACTTCCTTAATTTGTGAAGCTCTTTCTCTTGAATAAATCATCCATTTTCTTGGAAATTGTAATTATTTGTTTGTCTGTACATGTACATCCCATCTACTGATTTCCATCTCATTTGGATAATTCCTTCATGATGCACCATTTTCTTTTTTCTTTTTGTCTTAGTGTGTAACCCTCAAGTTATCTGAAATTGAATATGTGCTATGTAATGTGCTTTGTGCATACATATCTGTGATCCACAAGCTATTGTGGATGTGGTATAAAATAAACAATATACAATTTTAGATCCTTCCTAGTCCACTTTAGTATAGGATATTAAATTTGTTGTCTCACGCCTTTGCGTAATCCCACCAAGTTAGGTAGCACAGTGGTTAGCACTTGAAAGGAAAACAGTCCAAACCCTTGCCTGGCCATCCAGATTTAGATTTTCCCTAAATCACTTAAAGCAAATCCCAGGATGGCTCCTTAGAAGGGGCACAGCCAATTTCCTTCTCCATCCTTCCCTAATCCAAGCTTGTGCTCCATCTCTAATGACCTCATTGGCAACTTCATGCTAAACACTACTCTCCTCCCTCCTGCTTGTGTAATCTCATTGTTTTCTGGTTTCATTGTTATAGCCATTGTGCAATATGATGTGGGAAGAAATAAGTTGTTTCTTGACATCCTATACTCTGCACTCTCAAAATTTTAGGAGCAAATCATTATATGTTACCTGTCCTTACTGTTGACTTGCCCACAGGGGACTGTTGAATATCTCTGTAATGCCCTCATGTTGACTAAACAAAACCAAGCAAAATTACAGAGCTCATTTTTGAATGATACATATTTTCTATGGTAACTGAACTTCATTAGAATGATACAATGATGTACCAATTTCCCAATTTCCAAATTTCAAACATATGATAGGTACGATAGGCAATTACATCTCTATCATTAAAACTTTCAAGACCAGGTGCACTGGGGACTCTGCTACCACCTCTTACTATGGCAACAGTGAACCATCCATTTCCATGTGAGAAAGTGTCGTTTATATCCAAGCTAAAATTAAGAGAACATCCAAGAAATACACAAGGTCCATCGACGAGGGCGTGGGCTTCAACACTCTTCACTGGAATGCGATTCTTCTTGTCTGCTGATGTTGTTGTAAGTTCAATGCCCTACAGGAGGTTTCGTCATACCCGCACAACAGTCTACAAAATCATAGGAAACATTGAACTTACAACAACATCAGCAGACAAGAAGAATCGCATTCCAGTGAAGAGTGCTGCAGCCCACGCCCTCGTCGATGGACCTTGTGTATTTCTTGGATGTTCTCTTAATTTTAGCTTTGATATAAATGACAATTTCTCACATGGAAATGGATGGTTCACTGTTGCCACAGTAAGAGGTGGTAGTGGAATCCCCAGTGTACCTGGTCTTGAAAGTTTTAATGGTAGAGATGTAATTGCCTATCGTACCTATCATATGTTTGAAATTGGTAGTAAAGATTTTGGAAAATCAGCTTATGATTCAACATCTCCTCTACAGTCAGTTGGGCAATAGCTTTGAAAACAATTTCTTTCACCAAGTGAGGTGGTGCAGTGGTTAGCACATTGGACTCACATTCAGGAGGATGATGGATCAAACCTGCCTCTGGCCATTCTGAATTAGGTTTTCTGTGATTTCCCTAAATTTCTTCAGGCAAATGCCAGGATGGTTCCTTCAAAATGCCATGGTAACTTCCTTCCCCATCCTTCCCTAACCCAATTGGACTGGTGACCTTCCTGTTTGGTCTCCTCCTCCAAATCAATCAACCAATCAATCTTTTTCAGGGATGAATTCCATGTCCTTCAGTTTCTTATAATGAATCCCAATCTAATAGGTGTATTTCTTACAGATGGCTACCATGTTAAATCATTGCAGGTGGAGAAACTTAGGTACTTGGCAGTTGTGAATAATTCAAGTGGTCCCATAGTCATACTGTGATCAAACAATATTGGCACTTTTCATATATTTACATGCATGTGCTACATTTATTTGTCTTCAGAGAAAGTTGACAATCTTTCGCCCTGTGTTAATCATCTGCAGGTTTTATCAAATTTTGCAACAGTTCTTCAATGTTTTTGTGCCCCTGAATACATCTGTGTCACCTGACAACAACCTTAGATAACTAACTGATATTCTTTCATTTTGCATTACAAGATGAATGATCTCATGTAACCTCTCTGTGGAAGTTATGGTGTCATATATAAGTGTGTAACAAAACCTGTGAAGTTTTTCAAAAGTTTTTATTTTTATTTTTTGTTGGTAATATTGCAGAAATTGCTGCCTAGTAATACATTTATCCATATACCAATGGGATTCTTATTGACTGCACTTTTCCTCTAGATACACGAATCCTATTTCATTCAACTGTAATTTTGCTTGCATGTTCTGTCACCTTTTCTGTGAGCTCTATTGTTCCTTTTTGCTATTTAACATCAAAAAATTTAGCAAACCATTGAGGCTGCCCACAAAGACAGTTTCCATGCTCACTCTCCACGCTTGTGCACTGTGAGGCACCAACACACTCTCTTTGAACTGGAATGTGGCTTTACCTCGTCATACAACCAAGTTTATTCCCATTACTGCCAGATCTACAGTTCAATTTGTCAGGAAATACTTTTGCTTCCATTGATGCCTCCCAACTGGCAACAATCTCCTGAGTTCTGTTTAGAAAGAAGTCTTTAGTCTGACCTTTATCATTCTGTAAGTGTTAATTCTATTTACTGTGTAGCTGTGGAAAACAACTCTGAAAACTTTCAGGAAGTCAAAAATATGAGAACAATGCACTTCTGTTTCTATAATGCAACATATGTGACAGTTATGAATATATTCTTTATCCTTTAAATGGTGTTGATAGATAGACATTGTCCAGTCAATCTAAAAACTCAAAATAAATTTATGGCATATGATGGTTATGTGATGTATGAAAGGAGCTGCTAATAAATATAATAAAACCTGTAAAACCACAAGAAGTTTCTATGAACATAGACTAGATTATTCTTCTAGCAGATGTAAGCCAGAAACACTCAGCCTTGTTGTATAAGAATTGGAAGCTCATCTTCCTTTCAGAAATCGTCCTATTACTTAATTTGAGAGCAATGTGAGGAACAGGGGTTCATTGAAGTAATGTTAATCATAATCTTCACAGAAAGAATATATGAGAAGATTCATTTTTTAAGGCAAAATGAAAATAAATGAAGAGATGATTTAATGGCATGGAATACATTATATCACCAGCCTTATCTTGCGGTTTATCATATCACGACATTGCTGCTCACATTGGTCGAGATCCAATGACTGTTAGCAGAACATGGAATCAGTTGGTTCAGGAGGGTAACACGGAACTCCATGCTGGATCCCAACAGCCTCGTATCACTAGCAGTCAAGATGACAGGCATCTTATCCACATGGCTGTAATGGATCATGCAGCCATGTCTCGATCCCTGAGTCAAGAGATGGGGACGTTTGCAAGACAACAACCATCTGCACGAACAGTTCGATGAAATTTGCAGCAGCATGGACTATCAGAAACTATTTGTACAGAAACCAGATGGCAGTTATAAGAGTTGAGGGGCATGAAAGGGACGCAGTGGTTGGGAAGGGAGTGAGACAGGGTTGTAGCCTCTCCCCGATGTTATTCAATCTGTATATTGAGCAAGCAGTGAAGGAAACAAAAGAAAAATTCGGGGTAGGTATTAATATCCAGGGAGAAGAAATAAAAACTTTGAGGTTCGCTGATGACATTGTAATTCTGTCAGAGACAGTATAGGACTTGGAAGAGCAGTTGAACGGAATGGACAGTGTCTTGAAAGGAGGATATAAGATGAACATCAACAAAAGTAAAACAAGGATAATGGAATGTAGTCGAATTAAGTCGGGTGATGCAGAGGGAATTAGATTAGGAAATGAGACACTTAAAGTAGTAAAGTAGTTTTGCTATTTGGGGAGCAAAATAACTGATGATGGTCAAAGTAGAGAGGATATAAAATGTAGACTGGCAATGGCAAGGAAAGCATTTCTGAAGAAGAGAAATTTGTTAACATCGAGTATAGATTTAAGTGTCAGGAAGTCGTTTCTGAAAGTATTTGTATGGAGTGTAGCCATGTATGGAAGTGAAACATGGACAATAAATAGTTTGGACAAGAAGAGAATAGAAGCTTTCGAAATGTGGTGCTACAGAAGAATGTTGAAGATTAGGTGGGTAGATCACATAACTAATGAGGAGGTATTGAATAGTATTGGGGAGAAGAGAAGTTTGTGGCACCACTTGACTAGAAGAAGGGATCAGTTGGTAGGACATGTCCTGAGGCATCAAGGGATCACAAATTTAGCATTGGAGGGCAGTGTGGAGGGTAAAAATTGTAGAGGGAGACCAAGAGATGAATACACTAAGCAGATTCAGAAGGATGTAGGTTGCAGTAGGTACTGGGAGATGAAGAAGCTTGCACAGGATAGATTAGCTTGGAGAGCTGCATCAAACCAGTCTCAGGACTGAAGACAACAACAACAACAACAACAATGGACTATTAGCTCGGAGACCGTGGCTGTGGTTACCCTTGATGCTGCATCACACACAGGAGCACCTGCGATGGTGTACTCAACAATGAACCTGGGTGTTCAACTGCTGCCCTCGCCAGCACATTCTCCAGATCCCTCACCAATTGAAAATGTCTGATCAATGGTGGCAGAGCAACTGGCTCGTCACAATACGCCAGTCACTGCTACTGCTCTTGATGAACTGTGGTATCCTGTTGAGGCTGCATGGGCAGCTGTACCTGTACACGCCATCCAAGCTCTGTTTGACTCAATGCCCAGGCATATCAAGGCCGTTATTATGGCCAGAGGTGGTTGTTCTGGGTACTGATTTCTCAGGATCTATGCAGCCAAATTGCGTGAAAATGTAACCACATGTCAGCTCTAGTATAGTATATTTGACCAATGAATACCCGTTTATCATTTGCATTTCTTCTTGGTATAGCAATTTTAATGGCCAGTAGTGTATTTATTAGATGTGTCAGAGGTTTCACTAATTCTCCTCTTTAGCAGCTTAGATGAAACATTGTCCCAGCCACAAGACATGTAAGCTTGAAGTTTTGAAATGATGGTTAGGAGTTCCCTCTTAGAAATGCCATGGATGAAAAAAGATCGGCTACTTTTAGTGAAATTTTAATTGTGTGCATGTTTTGTGTTTCATTCGTGCCAATTTATTAAACATTTGTATAAATTTCTAACACACGTCTTTTGGGTCATTTGTTATATTGCCATCTTCTTTTAAAGTTATATGGATGTGTTCATGAGATTTCTGTTCCCCATATTCTTTATACAATATTTTCCAGGCTGTTTTACTAACACAGATTGAGTTGCATATTTGAGAAGCAGATTTCTGAGCTTTAAGCTTAGTCAAGGAATCTCTGTATCTTTTTCTGAGCAGTGTGTATTTTGTTAAATAGTATTGTAATTTTGTATCTCTAAAGAGTATGTAACAGTCTTTCATGTTCTCTCCAAGTTCAGTGATTTGTGGAGGGAAATTCTCAGCTTTGTGATTAATAGCTTTGTCTACTTGCGTTATTAAAGGACTTGTTTAATTAAAAGTTTTCTTGAATAGTTTATAGAAACTTTCCCATTTATCATTTGCATTTGTTGAACTGTAAATTGGTTTCTATTTTTCATTGCCTAGTGCCCTCTTAAGTTTATTATAATTAAATTTTCTTTTATTTATATCTACAATTCCTACATAAGTTTCCATAGTAAGGGTTCTGGTGTCAGATATGTTGTTTTCTACAGTGGTTATATTTATGTTCTCCTTTGTTATGTTTGTGAGAATGTGGTCAATGCATGTCTGTTTTTCTGCAATAGTTCATTTAGGTTCTGAGTTTATGTGATAATAGTTATAACACTGAAGTAAGTCAATGTATTTCAAATAATTATTGCTATTATTTAAAGAGTATATGCTGATATCTGCAATAAACAGCACATGTTTTTTATACACTGATGTAATTGGTAGTGTGTGTAGATCATCTTTCACAAAAGTGGTTATGTCTCAAGATCAGTGATGAGTGCAAATCAGACAATGAACATTTTTGTAATTAAGCAAGTTTGCAGGTTTTCAACCATGGAACACTTGCAAGAACTACTAACACAAACCACACAGGGTTATCAGGAGCTTATGGCAGTTGTGCAAGCGTTAGCAAATGTAGCTGGAATGTCTCTTGCACCACCTGTGTTTGTGGCTTTTCCACCACTTACTAAACAGCATGAAGAGTGGAATGCTTACTGCTAATGATTGAAGTTAATTGTTTTGGCTTCTCAAATTTATGGCTTGGGAGTGAGAGACCATTTACTGATGACATCAAAAACCTGCACACTTGCAAGTGTTCTGTTTTAGTAGATCTGCTGCAGATATGCTTCAGCCTGTAGAAGTGAACCAAGTGAGTGATAAATCTACCAAAGTTCAGACTTTCCAGAACTTGGCCCATAAAATGTACTTAACGGCATTCATTGGCCTCCTGTGAAGTTATTCTTGGTCACTGGCACTTCTGTGTCCTTGCTAAACCAATCTATTTATTTAAATTTAAGGTTGCCACTGTTTAGGTGACTGAAACAAATCTTGGGGTCTATGGACAGCATCATGTGCCTTTGCTAGGGCAGTTTACAGTTTTAGTCACTTACAACTAAGTCATCTGCCATATAAATTTTCTGCGAAAGTAGATATTGTTTTTGGGATAGGCAATTTCCACACTTTCAGACATACCATTTATGAAGCAGTGCATGATATGCTACCAAAAGGGCATTGTGCTACCGTAAAGATTCTCTGAGATAGATACAATTAAATCTTCTCTCTTGGATTAGGGCCAGCAACTAATTTCAAGACTCACACGCTCTTAAAGTGACAGTTACTCCATATTTTTCAAAGCTTTGCTCAGTGCCCTGAAAACAAAGCTGGTGAGACTCCCTCATGAAGCTGTGTTAACGCCTATTCACCATAGCCAATGGGCCACTCACATGGTGACTGTACACAAATTTAACAACACCTTCAAGCTTTGTTGTGGTTTTAAAGTAAGATAAATGTACAAGCTGGAGTGTAAACTTATTCTCTACAGACCACAGATAATCTCTTTGCAAAATTAGGTCATGGTACTTCATTCAGTGAAATTGACTTCACAGAAGCATATTTTCAGATCCCCTTTGATGCAGTATCACAAGTTTACCTAGTACAAAATACACCGTTATGGACTTTACCCTGCCACATTTCAGCATTTTATGGATCAGCTACTACAACATAATCCCAATCGTGCCACACACCTGGGTGATATTGTGGTCACAGGTGCAATTCATGCAGATCACATTCACGACTTTGAGCTTTTGTTCCAAAGACTGGAAGGAAAGTGCTTAAATGAAACCTGCACAAATGTTCTTTCACACAACCTTCCTTCATACATTTAGAACTGAATCTCCTGGGAAGTCAGGGATTATGTTATGGCAATTAATCAAATGCAGCAGCCATGAATATAAAAGACTTACAAGTGTTTACAGAATGAATTCTCACTCTCCAGCAGAGTGTACACATGTTTGAAACTTCCTGGCAAATTAAAACTGTGTGTCAGACTGGAACTCAAACCTAAGGCCTTTGCCTTTCAAAGGCAAGTGCTGTGGCTAAGCCATCTCTCTCTGCAATATACTTTCTTCAGGAGAGCTAGACCTGCAACATATGCAGGAGAACCTCTGTGATGTTTTGAAAGTAGGAGGTGAGGTACTGTTGCAAGAAAAACTGTGGAGGTGAGTTGTGAAATGTGCTTGGATAACTCGGTTGGTAGAGTACTTGCCCAAGAAAAGTAAAAGTCCCAGGTTTTAATCCTGGTCCAGCACACAATTTTAAGCTTACTTTAATCTTACAGGAAGTTTCAAAGCAGTGCACACTCTGCTTCAGAGTGAAAATTCATTCTGTAAGCAATCCCTCAGGCTGTGGCTAAGCCATTCACCTTGACATCCTTTCTTCCAGGAGTGCTAATCCCACAGGATATGCAGAAGAACTTCTGTGAAATTTGGAAGAAGACGAAGTACTGCTGAAAGTAGACCTGTGATGGCAGACTGTGAGTCATACTTGGATAGCTCAGTTGCTAGAGCATTTTCCCATGAAAGGCAAAGGTCCCAGTTTTGAGTCCCAGTCTGGCACACAGTACTAATCTGCCAGGAACTTACAAGTGTTTCTGGAAAAGATAAATTGATATGTCAAATTCATTTCAAATCTAGTAGTATTCTCTTGTCCAATGAACAAGCTATGATGCCAAGCAGCCTTTTTCAACAAGCTTTCCAGGCTTGAAATAGTTGCCTTAAGCAGGCACCATTTTTAACAGCATACATTCCTGGTCTGTCTCTGGCAGTAGGAACTGATGTCTCTCCCCATAGTATCAGCACAGCCCTATCCCATAAATACCCTGATGGCAATGAGTGCCCTGTTTTCTATGCTTCTAAGACCTTATCTGATTCTTAGCAATGCTACTGTCAAGTAGAATGGGAGGTCCTTGCTATCATTTATGCAATCCAGAAATTTAAATAATTTCTTAATGGACAGAATGTTCTTCCTGCCATAAATCATCACTTGTCACTCACCATCCCTGACCCTAAACATCACTTACCAGACTAGACTGCCCATCAACTTCAGTAGTTGCCAAATTTTCATTATTCTATCCATTATCCAGCAGCAACACTTCATGCAAATGCGGATGTGCTCCACCAATTCCCCATGTGATCACCATGAAATTGTGTGTTTCTACAGCCACTACCCACAAGGCTGCAATGTTACACTGCCTTGTTTACTTCGTAAGTATGGGTGATCAGACAGAACTCTTGGATCTGAATTTTGTCCTTATTGGTCATGGTAGCAGCAACCATACCTAAACAAACAGGTTCTATTGTGGTCTTGGACAATAACCACAGCTGCATCCTAGTGCCTCCCTTTTTTTGGCCATGAGTGACACACCTCCTGAACATTGTCAATTGAGGCATTTCCCAGATAAAAATTTCCGTCGGACAACAGATACTCTGGGCAGCAGTTCACTCTGAAATTGTGGGCCTCGCCCACCAATGTCCCACCTGTCGCACACATCAAGTTGCACTTCTCCAGCAGTTCTACAGTTGAAAAAAAAAACTTTGCCCTCTATGGCATCCTGTGTGCTTGGCTTCAGATAATGGAATGTTATTTACTTCCTGTGACTTCGAATGGCTTTTTGCTTGTAACACCTTTCCGCTGCATCTTTTCACCTTGCATGCGACAGTTCAGTTGTATGGAATGCTTTATCTACACCTTCAAAACCAGTTCTACAAGGAAATGACATCTAACACTGAAATTAAAGCCCTCTGTAATTTTCTGCCAACTTACAGGGCCTCTGTGTTGAAGGAGCTGCAGCCTGATGGATGGCTGCAAGGCTATGCTCATAGCACTCTCTTGGATATGCTGCACCCACTCTACAGTGCACATTATTGCTGCAGCCTCTCTCTTTTGAGAGGATACCCCAGTAGAGATCCATCAGTTTAGGCACCAACCAACCCGGATCTGAGGGACTATTTCCATTTGCCACAGGTCCTTGATGTATACCATGGCCTCCACTCACAGGTTTCTGTGGTGGGTTGAAATCAACTTCATCTTTTCCATTCCGGTCGACAGCCAACTACTTCCTGGCCTCAGGTGGCCCTCTGGTCCCATAGTGACTCACACATCATCCATCAAGCCTCGTCCTGCTTCAGACTTCCACAGTAACTCCCCCAGCAACAACCTGCCATCTTCCCCAGTGGCAGCTCCTAGAGACTACCCAACACCTGCTTCTTCCACCCTGGTAGTCACTTGCTTCCTGGATGGGTAGGGGATGTAGTAACACCACCAAATGTCACTTGGGGAACTGAATAGCTGGTACAACATTACTGTCAACAGCCATGGCACCACTAGTCAAAGAGCATTTGTCAGCTGGACTGCCCTCTGATGAGGTCACGCCAGAATCTATTATACAACCCAGCAATGGGGCAGTCTGAGTCAGATGCCATGCAGAAAGTGAACTATAAGTTTGGACATTTGTATCATCTTCATCTGAAACCTTGTGCAGTACATGTAAATAGAGCAGTCATGTATGTCAAGATAAGGATGGGCACCTCACAGATTCATTAGGCCTGACCTTATAGCAAGTGATATGCTCTTAGTATTTTTTAATCCAAGGAATAACCCCACTAGTTACAAGGACTTCTAAAGTTGAATGAATTATGGATGGCTCAATTTAACATTTTTGACAAGCACGTATTTCCATACATACTGGGTTAGATGAGCATATTAAAATGTCCACTTCTGGGACATTGTGAGGCACATTGCTCCTAGACTGAGTCAATCTTGTAAAATAATCTACACACAGATCTACACACTTTCAGTTTTCTCTCCAAACATAACAGTATTACCACCAGGGTGCACTAACAAATGTATTGCACCGATAAATTTGGCTTCACCCCCTTGATTAGATGCTCACTATTTATGAATCCTTCCATACAAAATGTGTGCCACTTTTTGATGTGCATCAAGATATGTTATTGTGTATAGCGTCTGTGATGAACTCCTATGTCATGCGTGCATGTGGATTTGGATTGGGTGTGTCACTGTCTCACAGGTTGTAAAATGCCAGTAGTGGCAGGTGTATAAATTAAAGAATACTGACATTAGTAAGTTTTGCTTAGTGGAGCATCTTGAAGCACATACAATAAAAGTGTAATTCCCAACAGACTGTTTATAATAGTGACAGTATATTAAGCACCTCTACCAAATTTTAACCAGTTTATAATTTGTTTTGGTGCTATGTTGGTGTATTTATTAATCAAAACACAAGTGACTGATGTTTGTGATATGGTTTTTCTTTAAATTTCTTCCAGCAACCCCTACAGCAAACATGATAATTAGGGTACCTAAGGCCATCCATGATGACATTTATATAGACATGTCTAATGAACAAAATTGTATCACAAAACCAATATTCAGTGGCCTTCCAGACTGTGCTGTAAAGTTCCCAATGTTGAGCATTAATACTTACTTGCATATCAAACCTATTACATCTGTGTATCAGAGGCTAGTTAATACATCATTAACTGTGTATTTTATGAGATTGTGCTGGAGAGATGTTTTCCATGTTCATGAAACACACAAATATTATCAAATATTTGTTAATAAAATTGTGAAGGCCACAGTGGAAGGCCTCTGATTGTGATGGAGATGGCTTGGCAGTGGTCAGAAAGGCAACATGGTCCACCATCTGGGTGGGTAGCAGTGTAGCATTGAGGGGATGCTTGGCAATTGCTCATTGTGTTCTCACAAAAATATCATTGAAAAAATATGACTTCAGTGTTCTTCAGCTACAACAATTTTGATGATACTCAGAGAAGTCAATGTCCCAAAGACATAAGCTGTCTATGGCCCATGAGGCTGCATGACTGTCAGCAGGTGACCTCAGAGCCCACAATATTGAATGGCCATTGGTGATGATAGCAGAGGTTCAGCAAGGATACCAACTGCAGCAGTGAACAGTGACTTGTAATGAAGACTAAAGACTGTCCAGCAGTCCAGAATGTAGTGTGCAGATGTGCACAGAATCATTCTTTGGGCTCAGGATGAATGAGATTGCTTCACAGCATCAGCAGTGGCTGCCAACATGAACAGAAGCAGGCAGCAGGGAGGTTGCCTGCATAAGTGATGGTGGTTGAACGGCTACACAGCCCTGAGCTCAACCTGTAGACCTGCGGCATAGGAGGTCAACACAGCTGAAGTAGGCCACCAGGTAACCCGCCAGTCAGAGCCACTAAGTCCACAGTATCAGACTTGTTGTCATCAAATGGGTCATAGCTAGTAGCAGCAAAAATCCAGAGGGGGTGACTGGTTGAGCCATTTAGACTCAAAGACCATAAATCCCCTTCAAGACTAGTGTCTGGTGGACTGATATACCTTTGACTGAAAATGATGATCATTTATACAGGTGTGTCCCATTCTTGTTTTGTTACAGAATCAGTTTCTATCACATAAGCCACAACAAAACCATGGCTCAGATGTGAATCAATCAGGCCACCAACACTGCTGTGGTTCCATCTTACTGCTGTGTTGCTGATATTCCAACTCTGGATTCGTGGGCAATGACAACAAACTACAATTACAGAACTTTTTGTGCACACAGAGAACTTTTTACACTATTCTACAATTAGTTAATTCCTATGGTAGGACAAGAATTCCATCCATAGTGAACAGTTGGCTTTACATGTAATTTAGTACTACATTTCTTGCTAAGACAGCATAGTTGATTACATTATTATTCATGTTAGTTCAAAATTATATGCATTTACTACTGCTTAAGCAGCTTTCTAAATATGTCTCCAATGCACATCTTAAGATCATTTGGTGACAAATTGAGAAAAACAGCTCATTTGACATACCTCTACAGACTTTTTTCTGTTAATGGTAATATTCTGTTGACCTTATGAAATTGTGTTGTAAGGCTAGTATCAATGTTACGAATTTGCATGCTCCTATTTGCCACATTATGTGTTCTTTCACTAACTTAATGATGTATAACATACACATAGAAGAATATAAAAAAAAAATAGTATCTAAGCTTTTACACAATGTTCTTAGTGTCACTTTTCAATGAAAACCCTTTTCATATTAGTTGTCAGGGCCTACCCAACATCGTTATACCATATGACAAAAAAAAAAAATGTAATAATCCAAAATACACTGTTCTTAGGCTACCAGAATGATGGTATGACTATAACATATAGACTGTATGTTATTTTTTTGCAGATGAAACAGGAAAAGTAAAGCAGAAGCTTTAACTTTTGCATCTGAGAAAATGTTCACATAGGAGAATTACACAAACCTACCATTGTTTGTCCATTGCACAGACTCCTGTATGGAGGACATTATAATAAGCATAACTAGTCTAGAGAACTGAAAGCAAATAAGCATTGGTGCCTTACTTACTTGCATTTATCATGAACCTCTCATCTAGACAAAAGTCCCAAGCAACTGGAAAAAACTGCAGGTGACTCCTGTAAGTAAGAAGGGTAAAAGAACAAAATTGGAAATTTGTGGTAAGGCCTTATGGGACCAAACTACCAAGGTCATCAGTCCCTAAGCTTACGCACTACCTAATCTAACTTAACCTAACTTACGTTAAGGACAACACACACACACCCATGCCCGAGGGAGGACTCAAACCTCCGACATGGGGAGCCATGCGAACCGTGGCAAGATGCCTCAGACTGTGTGGCTGAAAAAAGAACAGACCCACAAAATTACAGACCAATATTTTTAACACCAGTTTCCTGCAGAATACTTGGACATATTCTCAGTTTCTATATAATAAATATCCCTGAGAGGGAAAAGCTTCTGTCCACAAATCAGTACAGTTTCACTCATGTGAAACTCAGCTTGCCCTTTACTCACATGAGATTCTATGAACAATGGAAGAAGGGCAACAGGTGGTTTCCATATCCCTACATTACTGTGAAGCATTTGACATGGTGCCACATTGCTGACTGTTATCAAAGTTACAAGCATATGGAGTAGTTGGCCAAGTATGTGAGAGGCTTGAAGACTTCTTAAGTAACAGAATGCTGTATGGTGTCACAACACCCATATAGTACTAGGGACAGAAAGTTGGCTGAAACCAGATGTAAACAGTAATGAAATCCTAAACTCAGATTGGAATGTATACCGCAGAGACAGGCTGAACAGTGAAGGGGGAGGCATGTTTATAGCGATAAGAAGTGCAATAGTATCGAAGGAAATTGACGGGGATCCGAAACGTGAAATGATTTGGATGAAGGTCATGATTAAAGCAGGCTCAAACATGGTATTTGGATGTCTCTATAGGCCCCCTGGCTCAGCACCTGTTGTGGCTGAGCACCTGAAGGATAATTTGGAAAATAGTTTGAGTAGATTTCCCCACCATGTTATAGTTCTGGGTGGAGATTTTAATTTGCTGGATATAGACTGGGAGATTCAAACGTTCATAACCGGTGGCAGGGACAAAGAATCCAGTGAAATTTTTTTAAGTGCTTTATCTGAAAACTACCTTGAGCAGTTAAACAGAGAACCGACTCATGGTGATAACATATTAGACCTTCTGGTGACAAACAGTCCCTAACTATTTGAAACAGATAACGCAGAACAGGGAATCAGCCATCATAAAGCGGTTACGGCATCGATGATTTCAGCCATAAATAGAAATATTAAAAAAGGTAGGAAGATTTTTCTGTTTAGCAAAAGTGACTAAAAGCAGATTACAGAGTACCTGACGGCTCAACACATAAGTTTTGTCTCAAGTACAGATAGTGTTGAGGATCAGTGGACAAAGTTCAAAACCATCGTACAATATGCATTAGATGAGTATGTGCCAAGCAAGATCATAAGAGATGGAAAAGAGCCACCGTGGTACAACAACCGAGTTAGAAAACTGCTGCAGAAGCAAAGGGAGCTTCACAGCAAACATAAACATAGCCAAAGCCTTGCAGACAAACAAAAATTACGCGAAGAGAAATTTAGTGTGAGGAGGGCTATGCGAGAGGCATTCAATGAATTCGAAAGTAATGTTCTATGTACTGACTTGACAGAAAATCCTAAGAAATTTTGGTCTTATGTCAAAGCGGTAGGTGGATCAAAACAAAATGTCCAGACACTCTGTGACCAAAATGGTACTGAAACAGAGGATGACAGACGAAAGGCCAAAATACTAAATGTCTTTTTTCCAAAGCTTTTTCACAGAGGAAGACTGCACTGTAGTTCCTTCTCTAGATTGTCGTACAGATGACAAAATGGTAGATATCGAAATAGACGACAGAGGGATAGAGAAACAACTGAAATTGCTCAAAAGAGGAAAGACCGCTGAACCTGATGGGATACCAGTTCGATTTTACACAGAGTACACGAAGGAACTTACCCCATTCTTGCAGCAGTGTACCGTAGGTCTCTAGAAGAGTGTAGCATTCCAAAGGATTGGAAAAGGGCACAGGTCATCCCCGTTTTCAAGAAGGGACGTCGAACAGATGTGCAGAACTATAGACCTATATCTCTAACGTCGATCAGTTGTAGAATTTTGGAACACGTATTATGTTCAAGTATAATGATTTTTCTGGAGACCAGAAATCTGCTCTGTAGGAATCAGCATGTGTTTCAAAAAAGACGGTCGTGTGAAACCCAGCTCGCGCTATTCAGCCACGAGACTCGTAGGGCCATAGACATGGGTTCCCAGGTAGATGCCATGTTTCTTGACTTCCGCAAGGCGTTCGATACAGCTCCCCACAGTCGTTTAATGAACAAAGTAAGAGCATACGGACTATCAGACCAATTGTGTGATTGGATTGGATAGATAACAAAACGCAGCATGTCATTCTCAATGGAGAGAAGTCTTCCAAATTATGAGTGATTTCAGGTGTGCTGCAGGGGAGTGTCATAGGACTGTTGCTATTCACAATATACATAAATGACCTTGTGGATAACATCGGAAGTTCACTGAGGCTTTTTGTGGATGATGCTGTGGTGTATCAAGAGGTTGTAACAATGGAAAATTGTACTGAAATGCAGCAGTATCTGCAACAAATTGACACATGGTGCAGGGAATGGCAATTGAATCTCAATGCAGACAAGTGTAATGTGCTGCAAATACATAGAAAGAAAGATCCTTTATCATTTAGCTACAATATAGCAGGTCAGCAACTGGATGCAGTTAATTCCATAAAATATCTGGGAGTACACATTAGGAGTGATTTCAAATGGAATGATCATGTAAAGTTGATCGTCGGTAAAGCAGATGCCAGACTGAGATTCATTGGAAGAATCCTAAGGAAATGCAATCCGAAAACAAAGGAAGTAGGTTACAGTACGCTTGTTCGCCCACTGCTTGAATACTGCTCAGCAGTGTTGGATCCTTACCAGATAGGGTTGATAGAAGAGATAGAGAAGCTCCAACGGAGAGCAGCGCGCTTCATTATAGGATCATTTAGTAATCGCGAAAGCATTACGGAGAAGATAGATAAACTCCAGTGGAAGACTCTGCAGGAGAGACGCTCAGCAGCTCGGTATGGGCTTTTGTTAAAGTTTCGAGAACATACCTTCACCAAAGAGTCAAGCAGTATATTGCTCCCTCCTATGTATATCTCTCGAAGAGACCATGAGGATAAAATCAGAGAGATTAGAGCCCACACAGAAGCATACTGAGAATCCTTCTTTTTACGAACAATACGAGACTGGAATAGAAGGGAGAACCAATAGAGGTACTCAGGGTACCCTCCGCCACACACCATCAGGTGGCTTGCAGAGTATGGATGTAGATGTAGATGTAGATGTTCATCAGGGACAAGGGTATCATTAGGAGTACCCCACAGAAGTGTGATAGGATTGCTGTTATCTTTTATATACATAAATGATCTGGCAGAAAGGGTTAGCAGCAGTTGCAGGTGTTTGCTGGTGATACTGTGGGGTATAGAAAGGTGTCATTGTTGAGGGATTGTAGGAGGATACATTATGACTTAGACAAAACATCTGAATGGTAGGATAAATGGCAGCTATCTCTAAATGTAGAAAAAGACTTACACAGTATTTAAAATAACTCAAAGTAACTTATGCTGAGAACAACACACACACCCATGCCCAAGGGAGGACTCGAACCTCCGGTGGGAGTGGCCACACAGTCCATGACATGGCACCTCAAACCATGCAGCCACCCCGCACATCAAGTTAATGCAGGTGAGCATGAAAAACAAACCCATAATGTTCAAATATGGTATTAGTAGTGTGCTGCTTGACACAGCCATGTCTATTAAATACCTAGGCATAATGTTGCAAAGCTGTATGAAATGGAATGAGCATGTACTGATTGTAGTAGAGAAGGTGAATGGTCAACTTTGGTTTATTGGGACAATTTTAAGACAGTGTGGTACACCTGTAAAGGAGGCCACATATAGGACATTAGTGTGATCCATTGTTGAGTACTGTTTGAATGATTGGGATCCACACCAAGCTGGATTAAAGGAAAACATCAAAGCAATTCGGAAGTGGGCTGCTAGATTTGATAGCAGTAGGTTCGATCAACACATAAGTATTACAGAGATGGTGTGCAGAACTCAAATGGGAATTACTGGAGGGAAGGCAATGTTCTTTTTAAGGAGCACTATTGAGAAAATTTAGAGTACTAACATTTGAGGCTGACTGCAGAATGATTCTACTGCCACCAATGTACATTTCGTATAAGGACGATGAGGATAAGATTAGAGAGAGTAGGGCTTGTACAGAGGCATACAAACAGTCATTTTCCCCTCACTCTATTTGTGAGTGGAACAGAGAACAAAAGACTGGTAGTGGTACAGTGGTACCCTCTGGCATGCACCATATGGTGGTTTGTGGAGTGTGTATGTAGATGTAGATGAACCTGCTACTTCTATTATAAACCCAAAAATTTACATACCAAACAGATCTTTCACAGAATTTAATCATTCATAATATTTTATCAATTTTGGGTTCACTGTCTGGCCAACAGAGGATAGCCATAACATCAGTATATGAACTTGGAAAATCATTTGCGTAACAAATATACAGTAATGGACCTTAGATGGAGCACTGATGGAGGCCAAAATTTATATTTCTTGTTTTTTATGATCTACTTTCTAGTAATTCTCTGTTATCTTATATAATTTATATACACTACTGTCTCTCTTTCAAATATATTTCTAGTACTTGCATAAGTTTTCCAGTGATGCTGCCCATTGGGATTTTTGTTAAGGTACATAATGATGTACTCTGCTGAAACCTTTAGAGATCTCTAAGAACACTGCTACTTTTTTAAAGTACATAATCTGCTACTGACAGTTTCTGAGACCATTGTGGAAATTACCTGATGTGTCAGCATTATTTTAATGTTCCAAGATGCTCTTTAACATTAATTTCTTAATCAGTTTGTTGAAATTTGAGATCATGGCAATAGGTCTGCAATTTAGAACATGCCTTTTCCTCTTGAGGATTGGACAATAGCCACTTTCAACTTGCCGGGGAAAACTCCTTCTTCAAGAAAACTGTTTATTAGACTAACTAATGCATTCAATAACACATGTTTACACTTAATCAGTAGACATGGGTAAATTGCATGTGATTCTGGTCTTTTTTATGCTATCTATAAGTTTCAGAATGTTGTCACTGACTACTGTAGTTCTGTTTGGTAGTGGTCAGCAAGCAGCCCCTTTCATGCAGACATCCTCTTCAGTTGCATCTATAAAGCCATTATTAAAAAATATTGATAACTATACGGGTATCAGAAATGTCATCATTATTCACAGTTAATCCTAATTCATTAATTTTAGTTTCTGTTGCATTCTTTCTAATTTGATTCACAATAGATCAGCAAGATTTTAAACATTATCTGAGTTTCATATCTGTTGGCTAATTCTTTCTGCTTTTAATCTCCTGACTTATTTGTGTAACTGGTATATAGTGTAGCACACTGACAGAATCAGAAAAAGACAAAGAAAGGTTAAATTGAAGGGTAAATGATACATTTATAACAGATGGGTGTAGCATGATAAATTTATTTAGCTGCTACATTTATTTGTTACTGATAAGTTAAGAGCATATCTGAGATCAGTATTTATAAAAACTGAAGTGAAATTAATGTAACAGTGACTTCACCAGAAGAAAATAAAAATATTTTAACATTTATGATAAATTTTTAAATGAAAACAATTAAAAAGGAATATTGCAAGCTTAGCAAAATCTTAACAGGAATATGTATAAGGCTAAAGAAATGCAATCAAATTTCTGTGCAGTTTTACTTTTGAAAGCTTTCCTTTAAATCTCAGGAAAAATATGTACAAGAAACTTCCTAAAAACTGATCACAAGTAATATATTGACTGAATCACAGTTTGGATTTCTCAAGGGTTCTGATGCCAGAATGGTGCTTACAAGTATGAATTGTGTAAACTGATTAATGGTATTTTTGGAACTTGTCAAAGATGTTTGACTTTGTAGATCACATGGTATTTTTAAGTACAATAGAGTATATGACCTCAAAGGAAATGCTAAAAAAAAGGTTGATCCATATTTTTATCATGGGAATCAAAGGTAGTTTATATGAAAGTCTGATGTACAGGGTGATTATAATTAAAGATAAACTTTCAAACTGCTGTAGAAATAACACCACTGGTCAGAATGATGTCAAATTGCAACAGAATATTATCGGAGAAGGGGGAAAAAGTATGGCAGAAGAAAAATAAATAGTTACAAAATGTAGCAATAGATGGCAGTGTAAGCATTATAATTTAATAGTGATTGACTGTTGAATCATACAACAATGCCCAAGGTGTACATTTGATGTTAAACAAACTGTACTGCTCAGTATGCATAGGTGTACAAGTGTTAGTTACATAAGCCCATCCATCACGGCAAGGACATATTACATTGAATGGAAAAATCGGTTTTTAATAGTCCTGAGGCCAAAAACGGTATAAAAAGCATCTCTCACATTGGTTTTAATTGTCCTGGGTTCAAAAACCACATAAAAAGCATCTGTCAAAATCAAATCAGATTATTAATTTCTGCGTGACTGGAGAAAAAAACGTGTTCAATATGCAACAAGTTGAAATCGAGAAACAGCATGTTCTGCAATTGATCGAAGTGTTTCCAGGGTCATGCTCAGTATGTGGTGCACAATGCGTACCTTCCATCAAGCTGAATTTACAATTGGAAAATTGAACACAACATCTTTCAGATAGCCCCACAGCCAAAAGTCACACAGATTGATATCAGGTGATCAGGAGAGCCTGGCTGTAGGGAAATGGCAGCTGATAATTATTGCATTTCCGAAATGGCCCTTCAGCAGCTGCTTAACTGGATTTGCAATGTGTATAGGTGTGCCATCTTGCATAAAAATGATCCCATCCAAGTTGTTGCTGAGCTGGAATGACATATTTGTGCAAAAGACACTCATAGTGCTTACCAGTGACGGTACAGGTGTACAAGTAACAGGACTGGAAGCACCTGTCTCTTCGAAAAAATATGGCCCTATGATGAATGATGCCATAAAGCTGCACCACACAGTGACCTTTTCAGGATGAAACGGTACTGATTGATTTGCTTGTGGATTTTCCATTGCTCATATTCGATAATTCTGTTACTGACATGTCCTGTCAGATGGAAGTGGGCTTCGTCTGTCTACAAAATCTTCCATGGCCAATTATTGTCCTCTTCAGTGTGAGCAAGAAATTTTAAAGCAAAGGTCTCTTTTGCTGGCAGGTCAACAGGAAGTAACTCGTGCACATGGGTAATTTTGAATGGATAGCAAAGAAGGATATTTTGTAGGATTTTACGCACAGTGCTCATGGGTATGTCCAATGTTTGGGCAATTGTCTGTGCA
Source organism: Schistocerca serialis cubense (assembly GCF_023864345.2). Lineage (NCBI taxonomy): Eukaryota > Metazoa > Arthropoda > Insecta > Orthoptera > Acrididae > Schistocerca > Schistocerca serialis. The sequence continues at coordinate 718,101,479 of NC_064640.1, forward strand.
CTACACATTTGTGCACCACCACTCATCTCCTCCTGCATTGGTGTGACTACTATTTCCACTGATGTTGAATCAATTCGTTCCCTCCCTCTACCACGTTGCACACTAAAAGAACCCATCTTTTTAAATTTCTGAATCATTTTCTCCAGACCCACAGCAGTCATCTCAGACCAATGCCTTTTTTCAAACCCTTCAGTGTCTGGAACTTCTGCAAATAGTGATGTGTACACAGTCATCATTCTTGTAATACAGCTATGCAAGCAGAGCGCAATCCTACATTGAGACAGTCATTGTGAACATCGCAGATGCAAAAGGAGGAAAAGCCATGTACCCAACATGTTTTTACCAACTTAAATCAGTCATGCACAGGACAGGTGTTTTTATTTACATTTTCTAACACATACAGCGCCATCTATTGATCAAACTTCACACTTTTTTTTTCTCCTGCCATATGGTTTCCCCATTCTCCGATAATACTCTGTTGCAATTTGACTTCATTCTGACCTGCGCTGTTATTTCTACAGTGTTGTGAAAGTTTAACTTTAATTATAATCACCCTGTTTTAAGTTATTAGTCATTGTCTGACTGAGATGGCAGACTTTGTGTTTCATGAGGTTCCATGTTAGTGCTGTTGCTTTTTCTTGTGTACATTAACTCTCATTAGTTATATTCTTTGTTGACATAGAATATAATCATTGCAATAACTAAGAAATGAAGTACAGTTTTAGAAAAGATTGTTAAATAATTATCTTGAATGCAGACAAATGGTTTATAGTCAGTTCATTGTTATTAAACTTGGAAAACACTCACCATATGCAGAAGCTATAAGAGATTGCCAGCCAGTATGTTACATTACTGTACATTACATTAGTCATTTCTATACGTCTTGCAGAGAAGGGTCTCTGGGATGTGGAAAGGACTTACAGATACAAATTTTAATCAAGTACAATGCAATTAAATGACTTACTATTCAAGAAAACATTTTTTGTCATACCGCTAAAATTATGTATGACACAATGTAAAACAATATTTCTGAGATTTTCTGTGTACACACTTTTCAATGAGTAGAAGAAGTTGCCCAACAGAAATTTCTTTGATTCAGTCTTAAACTCTACAACATTACTCATGAGTCACTTACTGTAAAATGCTCTAGAGGATTTTGAGTATGTGTGTATGCATGTACCTGACTCCTTTCTCCTACTGCTACTAAGCCCACAAAATCATTGTAGAGATTGTTTTGGGTCCTAGTATTCTATTAATGCTTTTCACTATTTCTTGAGAAAAGAAGAATATTAGTAATGACAAAGGACATTAATAAATACACATACTGTGGAATACTTATCAAAATACCATACCTTTGAAGAGCTCTCTGAAGGATATTCGAGAACAAACACCAGATATTCTTATACTATGCTTCGGTATTTTTAAAATACTGTTCCTGTAAGTTAAGTTTCCTCCAAAAATGGATTGCAAACTTATTAGCAAATAGTGGTGTCTCATTAATTTTATGGAATGTGTTTCCCAATGAAAGTTATGATCTACCTGTAGTCTCAAAATATCAACACTATCTAGTTCTTATGTTTTGTTGTTTGAGTAGACTATTTTTATTGCTTACAATGTGTTATGGTAAGTGACGAATTGTATGTACTGTGTCTTCTCAAAATTTAATGATTATCCATTTAGGCTTAACCATCTGCTGTTTTCAAATATTATTTTAGCTGCCTTCTCAGCTAGAGGACTTGTATTGTGTAGCCGAGAGTAGTGCTAAGGGTAAATCAGAGCATTTTTATATTTTTCAAATTTTGCAACATTTTTCTTGCAACTGCCACTGTGCCTCAGTGGAGTGATGTAGGTTACATAAGCAGCACTGCAACATCAGGGATGGCTGCCACATTAAGTTCTGCTGAACTAGGGATTCTTTGCATGAGGCTGATGAGCAGGTAATGCTTTCAGAAGATTCAGAGCCAACCAATGGGGAGCAGAGATCAGTCACGTGTGCTGGTTAAATAAAGAGATAGTGGCCGCAGCAGCAGATCGCTCTCTTCTCTACCGGGCCTCCTACTCTATAGATGTGTCTGCCTGCTTCTCTCATTGAGGGCAAAATGCTCTCCACCACTACACAAGGTTCCCTCAACAGTCATAGAATATGATAGACCAAATGTACCCTTTAGAATAGGAGAAGGAGAACAGATCTCCATGTTTTGGCAACTCAGTTATCATTTCATATGTTAGAGTGAACAGTATCAGTTCTGGACAACCACTTATGCTCCTTAACCCACCCTGACATGTACAAGTAGTGTCCTGAAGTGGGATCATCACTGACCTTTACCTATCCACTAACATGAACTGGTAGACACACATGTGCCCAGTGGTACTTTGTTGCCGGTTACATGTCTGCCTGCACCAGATGCATGCACATAAGTTTGCTTGATAAGTGCTCCTGCCACGGCAGTCAGCTGGAATGGCTAAGTAACACTGCTGAGTGCATTATCAGCTGTGTGCCACCACCACCCTAACCAAGCAGAGGCGAGTTGCTTGCAATTGCTGGAATGCCACAGGCCACATTACTTTGATGGATGCAGGACGGTGCCCCAAGTCACCTCCAATTCTATTGTCACCCTTGCCGCCACCACTGACAGTGCCACTGCTGAGGCCACCGTGTTGCTGCTGAGGCTGCCACTGCTGCCTCCATCACCCCCAATGCTGACACTGACACCATCACCATCTCCACATGATGTAACAGTCACTGCAATGCATTCTGCCAGTTAAAAACTCCAGCAAACTTCCGCTGGAGGTGAGACTTCTTTTTGTGTGCATCAGTTTGGTCTCAACCCAGTTTTATAACCATGCCTGATTTACATCCTGGCCAACCAGCACAGAGGACTGAATCGGCTCCTGATGCTGCAACTTCAGCCATTGATGAGCATGATCACATCATTTTTTTGCAACAGCAGATAAGCTGGCACTTAAAAAATAGAGCTACAGGAATGGCTTAATGTGATAACTCACAAATGTAAAGCAAGAGCTGTGAAAGATGTGGCAATTCCAGGTTCATCAAGAACCTCTAAGGTTGAAACTGAAAAATAGTAACAGATATAGCCAGTAGGCTTCCAGCTGTAACTTTTGTACTTCCTTTTGCTGGAAATCCAGGCGAAAATGTAACATCATTTTGCAAAATATCAGGAACATGAGATGTACATGAGCATGGCCAGACCATTTTTTGTTAAATGTCACCAAGCTGAAGCTTTCTGGTGATTAACAAACTTATGTTGAATCATTAGATGCACTATGGGAAGTACCAACTGTCGAATTCTTGGCAAAGGGGATAGCAAACCGCTAATCCAATAAGTGTGGGGTTAACTATTATCGTGATTGGTTGTCTGACCTTAGACAGAAAAGCAGGGAGGACTTTGAAGAATTGGCAGACAGAATTAGGGCAGTATCTTGTCACACATATGCCCTAGGGAGAGACAATACATGAAATGAAGTGTTAATTGAAGAAGCTGAAGCAAGAGCCAATGATGTATTCATGTGTGGAATCTATCCACAAATTAGGAGTGAAGTAAAGGTAGCCTTCCCCAACCCCTTGCACGAAGTAGTCAGACTTGCTCTATTATGGGAGGAAGCTGGAAGATTTGTATCTGTCCCCACACATGCCAGTGAAGCACTATATGAGGGAAGCCGAACTGTACAGCTGAACACTGCTGGGATTCCTGTTGTAACACTGCTGGGATTCCTGTTGTAAGAAATGCCATCCCATCAATCACAAACAAGATTGTTGCCCACAAAATAAGTGGCCAAATTCCCTCAAGAGAAACATTCTAGTAGGCAAAAATAAAGAAAAAAAGAAAAAGAAATCGATCAGCCAAACAGAAGTACACACACAGGGAAATGAGCATGGGGTTGGTTCTGCCACCCACTCTCACCCCCAATGGAATATGTGAAACCTATAAAAAGGGGAGACCCCACTGAGGTGGCAAATTCAGTTTTAGAATGCAAGTTCATAGGGAAGACCGTCTAAATTCTTGTGGATATCAGAGCTCAGATTAGTGTTCTTTTTGTTTCTAATAATGACAAGTGTGTGCTAAAACCACCACACTACAATGTAAGAGGACTTGAAGATGAGATAATCATTCTTTCAGGGGCACCTGCACAATAGACCTGCACACTGAAAGGAAAATGTGTGCCCCTGATATGGAAGTAGATAGGAATCACACACAGGACTTTGATGTTATCTTAGGGGACATTTTCTTAACATATTATCAGGCTGCGATAGATACAAAAATGCACTCTCTTCAGTTCAGTGATTCCATACATTGTTTTAGCAGTGAGCGTGCGTCACAATCGCAAGGAACTTGTGAAGGGCAGCCTACCTCACAAGTTCTAACCAAGCCACATATATGGGCACAGATCAGACTTTCTGGTTTATCCACTCACCCAGAATGACTTTTTCAACAAGTTGCAAGCACATGTTAAGAGAGGTTTGAGCAAACCAGAGATTAAGGGGAACAGGTTTCAAATACCTGTGTGTGTTGACAATTTTAGTCAACAGCATATAGAAATACCACATGGTACAATTTTGGCCAGTGGTGAGGCAGTTATAGAAACTGAAGTGGCAAAGCTAAAGCAGTTTAAAAGAAAGAAAAAGAAGCATTTACCAGTAAGGTAGACTTTCATGATCACCCCTTCATTAAGGGATCAGTTAAAGAAGAAATTGTCACATTTGCCAGGGCCAGAGCAAAATCTGTTGTACCCAGTTTTAGAGCAATACATGTGGTTGTTTGAGGAATGGCAGTATTTGCCGGCTACTGGCCTCATACATCATGAAATTTACAGAGGAGACACAAGACCAATCGCACAGAAAGGATATCAAATACCATACCTCCTAAAGTCTGTTTTTGAAGGTACTATTCAGCAGCAGCTGGCTGCGGCGATGATTCAACCATCTGCAAGTCCATAGTCAAGTCCCATCATTGTTGTGCCCAAAAAATTAATCAACAGGGAAAAAGCCTATTGTCTGTGTGTTGATATGTGAGGCAGTAAGCAAGGTTCCCATACCTGATAACTAGCCCTGCCACATATTGATGAGACCTTACACAGATTATGAAACTGCAAATACTTTACTACCCTGAACATGTGTTCTGGATATCACCAAATTCCGATTGCACTAAAAGACAGATGAGAAACTGCTTTTGTGGTTCCACCTGGACTCTATGAATTCTTACGCATGCTTTTGTTCTAAGAAATGCACCTGCCACTTTTCAAATATTTGCCAACTTGTTAATAAGAGGTTGAAATCTACTTTGTGTCTCAAGTATCTTGATGGCATCATATTTTTTGCGAAAACAATTTAAGAGCATGCTGACAGATTAAGAAATGTATTATCTTGACTCTAAAATGCAAATTTAAGTTTAAATTTAGAAAAATGTTCTTTTGCAGAGTCACAGGTTCAGTACCTGGAACATGTCTTTAGTTAAGAAGGAGATAAGCCAGATCCTAGGCTAACTGAGGCAGTGGATAGTTTCCCAGCACCAAAAATGTTAAAGAGTTACAATCTTTTCTAGGCTTAGCCAGTTATTATCATCAATTTGTACAAGATTATGCTACTATAGTAGAATCATTGAGAAATCTACTAAATAAAGGCACAATGTTTGAATGGACAGAGAAAAGTGAGGCATTGATGGGAAAATTTAGGAACATATTGACTAGTTCACCCCTGTTAGTACACCCAGATTTTGAAAAACCATTCATCCTTTTGATGGATGGATCAGATTACATGGTTTGGGCCATTCTGAGCCATGAAATTGATGGTGAGGAAAGACCAATAGATTATGCCTCTAGGCAAATGAATTCTGCAGAAATTAACTACAGCACTACTGAGAAAGATTTGTTAGCCCTCATTTCGGCAAAAATTACTTTAAATGATACTTGCATGGATGCCAATTCATTGTGGTTATAGACCACACTGCAATGGTATGGATGCTAGAGTTTAAAGGACCCCAGCAGTCATTTGAGTAGGTGGGCATTAAACTATCTGAGTATGATTATACATTTCGGCATAAACCCAGCCATTTGCACAGAAATGCTGACATGTTTAGCAGAAAAATTAGAGTTGTGCAGACAGGTGATCTTTCCATAGAAGAATTGAAAAAATCACATGAGATATGCAGAATGCCATCAGTATGCATCACTCTCTGATTTTGTTGTAGAAGACAGTATGCTACATTGCAAAACCCAGTTGGGTGACAGAGTGGTAATACCTAATGAACTGCAACAACATATAATAGCACAGTGTCATGACAGTTTACAGCCCTGCCATAATGGGTAATGGGCCACAAATGTGAGAATAGCCTCAAATTACTTGTGGAGAGTTCAACAAACCAACACTGGAAGTATATTCAAAACTGTCTGCCTTGTGCTCAAAGAGCATCTCCACAGAGGACTAAAGTTCCTTTACAAACATTACCAGAAGCATCAAAATCATTTCAGATTGTGGCCTTGAATATCTGAGGCCCATTTCCACAAAGCACCAAGAATATTAAATATGTATTGTCAATTACTGATCACTTTTCAAGGTACTTAATTTTGATACCACTTACGGATATGACTGCTGAAACTGTTCCTTGTGCCTTCATCAATCACTTGCAAAATATTATGAACTGAAAAAAGCCAAACTACACCCATTCACCTTAAAGCCAGCAGGTGCCTGGAGCATGTGCACAAGAAAACTATTGTGCAGATGTTATCATATTATGTATCAAAAGCACACTTAGATTGGAACAGATATGTAGGATTCATTGCTTCTGCATAAAACAGTTATGTCTATAAGGCAACGGGATTCTCCCCATGTGAAGCTGTTTTTGGGAGACCCATTAATCAACCTTCTGAAACTGTCAAACTGCCCCCTGGTATTAGTGTAGGCAAAGTGAAAAGGCTAGCCTGCCATCTCAAAGCCATTTGCAAATAGGTTAAGCACAGTAATTCGAAAGGCACACAAAAACAGTTGGAACATAGCAACAAAGGTGCTACACTTACTCAGTACAAGCCTGGTGATTTATCATTCATTCAAAATCCTGTGGTGAAAAAAGGATGAATCAAGGAGTTCACTCCTCCTTATGATGCCCTTACCCTCTCTTAAGGATAACTTCTCCAGGGAAAGCTGAAATACAGTTATCTGATCATACTATCATACAGAGAGTATATTTTGACTGGCTAAAGCTGTATCATGAATCGGCTGCACTGCTTCAAGTAGCTCTGCCTGCCTCTCCTTCTAAAGCAACTATGGCACGTAAAAATGCCACAACAGGGAAGCCGAAGAAAAAGGACCTACTGGTGCTAGCCCATCCCCAATATGTCTTAAGGAATAAGCACCCTTATGCCCTTTGCTCTTGGGACTAAATATGTTCCATAAGTGAGCAAAAACATCAATGTTATTGCGGAATAAAGTTTAATAGAAGTTTTATTTATGCAACAGATTGGGAGGATGAAGACAATTGCCAAGGAGATCCATTGCTGTCCCTATACACAGTAAGAATTTGCTAGTGCTTTTTATGTTTATGATCATATGTGTTTATATAAAAGTCATGTTATAAATATAAAGCATAGTTTTGAGAATTAGCAACCAGAGCAGAGAGAAATAATTTTGTAATTAACAATAGGACATGAGGATAAATGTTAAATGAGAGTCATAGTAACTGTTTTTGCAGTCATGGCAAAATCATGCAAATTGCAGAAACACATGAAGCTACAACTGGGCTTTTGATATAGAAATATCTAAGTTACACAGACTAGCATTTGCAACCAGATGTTCCTGGTTGTGGATGAGGACACTTCACGTAGAAAAGACTAAGCAGTTACAAGGTCATTGAATTTGGAAGTCATGTACAACAAAAGACCTCTGTGAGGCATATACGATGTATTTAGTTTACAGAATATTATTGCCACTAGAAACAGATGTAAGCCGTCATAAAAGGCCTCTCAAATGCTTACCAACAACTTCCATTCAGAAATACTCACAAGTCGCATCTGAACATTAAATATATTCAAAGACTACTGATTACACTCTGTTAGAGGATTTGTCAGAAACTAGTTCATAAACTACTTCTTATGCTATACTTTTGGAGAATAACTGCTGAATTTTATTGCATCAGCCTTTCTACAGGAGACCAGACATCGATCTTACATATTTTATAATATGCTACATTTCAGTCTAACTTTCATTCTCGTTTAATTGCTATGTAACAAAATGTTGAAGCTGCCTGGGTTTAGAAATACTGCCATTATACTGTAATCACACTTACAAGTGTAAACAAATACTTCATTGTATCTCAATATTATGAATGAGCCAAGAGTCACACACTTAAGTAAAACATCTGTAAATCATTACACCAGTATTTTACACTTTGTTTATGTACACCTCAGTTCTATTGGATAGAGTCTACTACAAATATTTTCAGTAAGTGACTGACATGAGCAAGCTTTTTAAGGATTCTTGTATATGACATAACACAGCCAAGCTCAACACTTATAACTGCTGATTATACATTCATTCAGATTACCTGATACATAACTCAAATAATTCATAAGAACTGCTGAAGTTCTTCATCACATTAATGCCTTTATCACTCCTGTGCCTGCTTACAAAAACAACTAGAAGAACAAGAAGTCTGTCAAGCTAAGTTTACTTCTGCCAGCCTGGAAACAGCAGAACAACAAATTTGTCACTACATATCATCAAACCATAGCATCACATGCAAGTTAATCATTAGATGCTTTTCAACCCTTCTCCATAACGAATATGGGAGAATACATTAGTCGAAATGGTCCATTGACATTATGCATTATGTCGCAAACAGCACCATTCTACAAGCACATGGCTCTGTGAGATCGAAACAGAAAAATGGCTGCATTGTGACATCACAGAGCCTTTAGCCACCAGCTCCACACTGTGCTCCACATGTTGGTGAGGCGCCTGTGCAAGGACACACACCCACACCGCAAGCTAACTTTCCAAATATCGAAAAATGAATTCTTCTCGCCAAGTTTGTATGTTGTATCATACTTTAACAATGAAATTTTGTAACAAGAAAGTGAAAATTAAACCCAATCATCATCTGAATAGTTAGGCATCTGCCTAATGACTTGAATAAAACCAGTTTTTGAAGGTACAGTACTCATATGGGTAATTTGGTACAATCCTTGCATACCAAAGAAGTATTTGAGTTCCTCTTGGAGGAAAAAATAGGCATATTGACGACCTCTAATGCAACTTAACTGCATCACATGATGGGAAACTCAGGATATTAATGCCAACAATTCTGAATAAAAAGAGTTATTCCAACCCTGTACAGTCACTGATTGTCAGCAGATTGGGCCATCCTACCTGTTGCAGTAGATGAGGCAATTGATGGAGATTCATGTTTTAGCAGGTGCCAATACAGCAAGCACTTTTGCAAAAGTTCTCACTATGTGAGAGAGAGGCAATACAATATACTACAGCATAGACAGCTCTTGCCGGGAAAATCAATGTCTAACACAGACTTTAGTCCAAGCAGTGATTTCTAATGGAAATGCAAAATTGTGAAATATTACTTTATAGCACAATGTGATAGAGACTTATTATTGACGATATGCGGTAACATTTCACCTAGGTGAGACAAAATTTGTCATTTGTTAACAGCTGTACTGAACCTCTTGAGCAACCATACATAGCCAGTCTATTAAACTGTCATTTTTACTTGCATTTAGTATCCCTTGAGGAACTTATGTAAAGGTAATTACATGTGCTTTGCATACAGAACTAAAAGAAACCAGTGTGTACCATAGATCAAAACTGATTTTGCTGCTGCATAAACAAATAAAAGACCACTGAATGTATTTTTCTTGCGTGATTTTCGGTGCTAGCTGCCTGCACTACAGAAGAAATGCTCAAGACACAGGAAAGACACTTGACCTGCTGAGTCTCATGTAGCATTGCTGATAAGCACTTAGCAGCAGACCAGCCACACCAAACATACATTTGCTGCAATCCTCAACAGTGTATGTAATGTACTTAAAAACTTTGGAGTAAAATGTTATTTCATCTCTCTATATTTGCAAATCACAATAACATAATTGTGCATACCTGTCTATGCACATGTGAACCATACATTTGATACAACAACCAATTTAATTTGAATTAATTTTATTTCATCTATCAGATGCTAAACACAATGTTCTGAAACAAATACCTTATGCTTTAAGCAATTTATTTATGATATACTGCACAGACAAACAGTCTACGTGCATCAATGTAAGTTCATCGCTGGAGAATCCGCAGCCGCTGTCTACAAGAACCTTTGAATCACCTCGATAACTGATTGGATGCTGGAGATAAGTCAAAAAACCACCACAAACACCACTGAGGAGTTAGCAATCAAGGATAACTTGGCAGCAAAAACTTGATAATGAAGAACATAGATATCAGGAATAAAAACACGCACAGATACCAAACCTCGATGGATAACCACACAATTATTAACACATTTGAGAGAGCTTGAAATTGTCAGCAATACATACAAGAGATCATTCCTTGCTTCTACACCACGAGAATAATATTGAAGTATACGAGCATAACAGACCATGAGACAAGCTGTTAGACACGTACTACTCAGCACTTTCATGTAAGTTATACTGACCAAGATCAGAAATATGTAATACTGAAGATAATAACTAAACTATTATCTCATCTGCTCCTGCTCTGCCGCTATTTATATGTGTTATTTAAGAATAGATATATTTTGCTAATTTAATGTTTGGAGCTCCACCTTAAAGCATTGTATTTCATGTAACATGTTCATGTATTTCCCTTGACAGTCCACCTCTTCTCTCTGAGCTTGACCACCATTTGAAGATGTGTTTTAATTTTATGAATAGGTGTGAATATTTCAATGCAGTTAGATATTGCTAAGCACAAGCCTTTGGGAATTAGCAAATGTAATTAGTCCACTGGATAACAATTTTGTTTATTTGTAAGTGATATCTATGGGAAATACCCTAGCTTTGAGGACATTTCTCTTCTTGCTCTTAATATTGTAAATCATTTTTCGAATTATAGACATTTTTTGTGCCTGACCTGAGGCACAATATGCTCATTCAGATGCACTTAATTTATATTTGGCTTATGGTAATAATCTCCATCTTACAGATTACAATGGATTATTCCCATAAGAACTACCATAATTATTTGTGTAACACAGCTCTGGAACTTTTGTTCACCTTGCCAATACCACAAGCTCTAGCTTGCACCTGAATTAAGGAATACTAAATATCACATACAAATAGCATCACTACCATGCCCCTAAGCAAATGGGAACTTTGTACTGCATAGTTCTGTTAATCAGTTCAAGATAGGCTATAGTGTGGAACAATTCAGATAATACAGTTCCTTCATGCTACTGGTGGGACATGGAATAGGTGCATCCATTCTGCTGGGATTGACCAGTGGGTGCCCACTGCTGCATTGTTGCTGCAGTTAATTTTTTGACCCTCCCGCTTTCATCACTTAGCCTATTACCATGTTGTCAGCTCTATTCTATATTTCTTTCTTCAGTTGTTGAGGAACTAGCTGGATTAATCATGACTAAATCCCCTGGCAGTACCAGCACTATCATATTCTTTCCCAGCCATTTAATATTGAGGTATCACTCCTCTCCTGTTGCAGTATCCATATTATTTTAATTAGACCTAATCATGAGATATCAGCCACCACTCCAACTAGTCAGGCACACAAACTCCACTTAAAGGAAGATAAACATGATAATTCATGCCTATTTTAGCAAACAACATTGGATTAGAGAAGCCAATGAATGCCCCCTACTCCAACGTTATGCTGATAACACTAATGACTAGGTGCACTCTGCATGCGATGTCCTGGCACAGAAGCACCAGATTGCACTTCTAGTGTGGACACATATTTATGCCTTGTTGATATCCCTAAACTTCTTTGTTCATTTGCTACTGTTTTCTGACAAGTGTCACTTTCTGACAACTTACTGCTAGTCTGTAATTTCACTCACGAAACACTGAAGCATACATTAGTTACCTAACAGCTTCAGGTTTGTATTCAGACAAAATGGATCAACAAGTAGTAATAAATTATGGTTCCATTGTAACTTAATGTGCATGCAGATAGCTCAGTGTGGTTGCCAACCACATGTGTTACAGGCACATAGCTTGGAATAAAAAATGTTTCCTTAGTCCTTAGAAGATCAAGACACTTATCTGTTTTGTTTTCATGCCAAAAGTGCATTAGAGGGTTTATCTGTAAATTAAAATCTATTTGTCCAGCTTTCACATTTTTTTCCCATAGCCATGCTCTCAATTCTACTCAACAACTCTCCTAATATTTCACCAGCTTCTTTCAATGGCAAACTGGCAACATCATCTAATGTAAACACAAATACAGCCTGCGATAGAACACTGCTGCCTACAGTTCTGCCCGTACATGATGTTCTACTTACATACTATCAAACACACGTCACTATGCATTTTAATGAATTTCAATACTCTATACATACCAATTAGTACATGTGTCCTACAGTATCACTCAACACTGGGGTGAGGAACTGTGAACTTGCATTATTCCTAACAAAAACATCTACTTCTCCTTGCCCTCATATTTTTCTGACAGAGTAAAAACCTTGGTTCGTCCCTGTTGGCAATAGCTTATTGTATTCCATACACCAGCCCATTACAGTATTTTTGATTTGTATTCAACCCATTGCCATGTCCCCAACTTTTCAGGTCACTTTAGTGGATGATGTCTTTTGTTCAGTATGTCTTCATGCAATATAACTGCCCCTACTATTAAGCTCTCTGCACATTTAGTTTATAACTATAACAATAGCCTTAGGCCTTTCCTGCTGTACCTACCTGAAGTGCCAGTCCCCTTGCCACAACTACATAGTTGTCTGACATTATCCAGTGCATCTTGGACTCACCTCTTAGAATCCATCAATAAACACCTAGCCCAGGAGCATGGGCAAATTTCTCTTGATCATGCTACTGCACACCCTGCCGAATGACACTCAAAATTATTCCAATTGAGTGGTCATTCTGAGTGTTATGTCTGAACCTTTAGCTCTACTTGTCATTGGCTTTATTATATGGATTTTATATAAATATGACTATGGTAAATCACATGAGCAAGCACCACAGGCTGTACTAGATTTCAAAACCAGTTAGTAAATATCAGGGGTGAAAAGGTCACTTCAAAGGCATGGCACTCCTTTAGGTTAAGATATGAATTCTATTTCTAGTAATTAGTCCATTTCTGCTGCAGTTCCAATCAGACCAGATAAGCAAAGTGAAAACCTACATTTATTTGTTAACTTTAAATATCAAGTGTTTACTAACTATTATGAGTTATGTAAAGTTTCTGTAATTCATTTCTTTTGTAATCATGTCTTTAATGGCAAACTGTTGTATTTCTAATGACAGTCATTATTACTCTTCTGTTCCTTTCTATGAAATGTAAACTACTCAAACCCCCACTGATGCGACTCCCGTCTGTGAGTGTTGCAGTCACCAGTAGTCAACCCACTTGTTGCATGTCGGCCGTGACACAGGGACCTTATCACGGTGCCCTTGTAACCATGCACTGGCTCAACTACAGGGCAGCTGCCTGCCGCTACTACGCTCAGAGCCATGCATGGTTGACAACCATCCACTGCACCAACTCCAACAATGTCGCACATTTGAGAAGTAACATTTTAAATAAGCAAGAAGCTTCAAGAACTAATACTTTTGAACATGATTTATTACAATACTGAAACTTTGTGCACCCTGCTTGCCCCTCGTATTTTTTCAACATTTCATTTACACTCTCCATTAGGATAAGTCCCCTTTTCTTAAAACACTAAATGTCAACCAACCTCCAGAAAGCTGTTTAGACAGTTACACATTACTTGATTATTATCAAACTTTATGCAAATCAATTAATGACCCGTAACTGGCTCTCACAGGAGGGGGAGGGAATTGTGCAGCCCAAAGTGGTGTTAAGGCTAAAAAAGAGCATTATTTTCTTTTTCAGATTTTGCAGTATTTTTCTTATGACTTCCACTGTGCATCAGTGGCACTGTGTAATGGGGATGCATCCCATGCTTGGTTCTGCTGATCTAGGGATGCTATCCACAGGGCTCATGAGCAGGTTACACTTTTGTAAGGTTCAAAGCCAACCAATGGGAGAGAAGATATCAGCCACGTGGCGGGTGTTGGTTGACCAGTGAGACAGTGGCCACAGCAGTGGATTGCTCTTTTGCCTATCAGCTCTCATACTCTACAGATGTGTCTGCCTGCTCCTCCCATTGAGGACAAAATACTCTCCACCATGATGCGTGGTTCCCCCCATGGTCATAGCAGATGGCAGACCAAATGTATCCCATAGAATAGGAGGAGGAGAATAAATCTCCATTTTTTTAGCAACTCTAGAGTGAACAGGATCAGTCCTCGATGCCCACTTATGCTCTTTAATTCATCCTGACATGTACAGTATTACTATTTATTCCTAAGCTTCTATAATCTGTAAAAAGGGCAAAATTTTTATCTTCTTTCAATCTTAGTGGTAGATCATTGTAAAATAGAAACAACAATGGACCTTAAACACCTACATCTACATACATGCTCCACATGTCACTGTACAGTGTGTGTCAGAGGGTACCCTGTATCACTTCTAGCCATTTCCTGTCTTATTCCAATCACAAATAGAGCAAGGGAAAAATAATAGACTATATTCCTCTATACAAGCCTTAATCTCTCAAATCTCATCTTCATAATACTTATACAAAATGCACGTTGGCTGCAATAGAATTGTTCAGAGGTTCACTTCAAATGCTGGTTCTCTAAATTTTCTCAATAGTGTCCCTCAAAAAGAACATTGCCTTCCCTCCAGTGATCCTCATTTGACTTCCCAAAGCATATCTGTAATATTTGTGTGTTGTTCAAACCTACTGGTAATTAGCAGCTTGCCTCTGAATTGCTTCAACATTTTCCTTTTATCTGACGGGGTGCAGTACTCAAGAATGGGTCACACTAGTGTCCTGTATGCTGTCTGCTTTACAGATGAACCACACTTCCCTAAATTTTTTCCAGTAAACTGAAGTAAATCATTCCCCTTCCCTATTGCCAGTGTTACATGCTAATTAGACTTCATATCACTTTGCAACATTGCATCTAGATATTTAATCAATGTGACTGTCAAGTAGCACAATGCTTATGGCATAGTCAAATATTATGGGTTTGTTTTTCCTGTTTACCTGCATTAACTCACATTTTTCTAAATTTTGAGCAAGCTGCCATTCATCACACCAATTAGAAATTTTGTCTAAGTCAACTAGTATCCTCCTACAGACAGTCAGCAATGCCATCTTCCCATACACCACAGTATCATCAACAAACAGCTATAAACTGCTTCTCACTATGTCCACCAAATCATTTATATATATAGAAAATAACAGCAATGCTATCACACTTCTCTGGGGCACTCTTCACAATACCCTTGTCTCTGATGAACTCTCGCTGTCAAGGATAACATAGTAAGTTATGTTACTTAAGAAGTCTTCAAGCCACTCACATATCTGGGGCCCTGTTCTGTATGCTCATACCTTCATTAGCTGTCTGCAGAGGGGCATTGTGTCAAATGATTTTCATAAATCTAGGAATATTTAATCTGTCCATTGCCCTTCATCCATAATTGAGAGGATACTGTATGAGAAAAGGACAAGTTGAATTTTGCATGAGTGACACTTTCTAAAACGATGCTGCTTTGTGGGCAAAAGCTCTTCTGTCTCAAGGACATTTATTATATTTGAACTAAGAATATGTTCAAGAATTCTGCAGCAAAACTGATATTAAGGATATTTGTCTGTAATTTTGTGTGTCCATTCTTTTACCCTTCTTATATAAAGGAGTCACCTGCACTTTTTTTCCAGTTGCTTGAGACTTTGTGCTGGGTGAGAGATTCATGAAAACTACAAGTAAGTAAGGGCTAAAGCTTGTTTGCTTTCAATTCTTTCAGTTGTTTCTCTACACCAGTAATGCTTATTACAATGTCCTCCATTGAGGAGTCTGTGGGATGATCAAATGATGGTATGGTAGTACAATTCTCCTGCATAAATGATTTCTTAAATGTGAAATTTCAAACTCCAGCTTTACTTTTACTATCTTCTACTGATCAATTAATGACTGGATAGAAGCCTTAGACCCAATTAGTGATTTTGCATAGGACCAGAATTTTATGAGGTTCTTGGCAACAGGACTTTGTATAATACCATGTCTGATTGTTTAAAATTTGAATGCTTTTTGCTCCATGATTCACATCAACCTGATTCACTCTGCTTTCTGTCATGTGGACAAGATACAAATCATTAACCCACTGCATTTATTATTTCATATCATGTTAATTTTTGTATGAGTATATAAAAATGTTCCCAATGGTAATAGTCTCTGTTTCCTTTTTTTTTTTTTTTGTTTGTTTTTGTTTTTTTTTTCTTCTAGATCATTTTCCATTGTAATTACAGCATGTTCATTTCACTTATGAAATTTGTTATCAACAATGCATCTAAGTTTGAGAGTAATAGAGATGCTGAAAAGTACAAAACTAGGAGGAAAAATAATCTGCATTACCCTTTTATCAATCCAACTTTGTGACAAAAGGGGTGAAATATACATCTATAAAACATTTTGACTATCTTCCCACAGAAATAAAATGACTGAGAGGTAGCAGACATGTTTTCAAATGTGGATTAAACATGAAACTTCCTGACAGGTTGAAACTGTGTGCCGGACCGAGACTCAAACTTTGGATCTTTGTCTTTCGTAGGCAACTGTCCTACCAACTGAGTTCCCCAATCATGACTTGTGACCTGTCCTCACAACTTTACCTCATCTCCTACCTTCCAAACTTCACAGAAGCCCTCCTGCAAAACTTGCAAGACCGGCAATCCTGTAAGAAAAGATACTGCAGAGAGAAGGCTTAGACACAGCCTGGGGAATGTTTAAAGAATGAATTTTTCACTCTGCAGTGGATTGTGCACCAAAACAAAACTTCCTGAAAGGTTAAAACTATGTGCTGGACTGAGACTCCAACTTTGGACCTTTGCCTTTCATTGGCAAACACTCTACTGACTAAGCTACACATGTGAAACTCATGACACATTCCCCAAGGCTGTGGCTAAGCCATATCTCTGCAATGTCCTTTCTTCCAGAAGTGCTAGTCTCGCAAGTTTCAGAGGAGAGCTTCTGTGAAGTTTGGAAGGCAGGAGATAATGTACTTGTGAAAGTAAAGCTATGAGGGTGGGTTGTGAGTCATGCTTGGGTAGCTCAGTTAATAGAGCACTTGCCCACCAAAAGCAAAAGTCCTGAGTTGAAGTCTCAGTCCAGACCACAGATTTCATCTGCCAGAAAGTTTCATGTCAGCACCGAGTGAAAAATTTGTTTTAGATTAAACATCTTTCTCCTTAAAAAATCCCTCTGCATGGCAGAGCAAGGTGAGAATAGTTTTGGCTTGGGGACTACTTTGTGGAAGCACAAGTTAGCTGAGGCCCGCACCTTTTAAAATGGTTGCATGCATTAGTTAACTCTGCATTACAGAAAAGGTATAAATTGTTACATAAAAATTCTGTCTGTCTTGGAAGGTCACAAAAAAACCATTACTGAGCTGCGTGCGGCCCGTGGACTGCTATTTGCCCACACCTGCCTTAGAGGAACTCTTGTACAGAAATTCTTGTATGCAGGGATTCTTATGCAGAAAAAGGCCTGTAAATGGTCAGCATACACCCATACAAAGGTTTTCAGTGTTTACAATACATGTTCTATGTTTGTTTAGTTGACACTTTCCACATCATAACATTTACCATGAACATCACACATGGAATACATAACTAACTAACTAACTAATTAACTGTGTAGCCAATAATTGGGAAGTTATAGTTACATTTGATACTGTTCACCCCAAGAAAGTACTCTGAACATGAAGAACTTAACATCTCACTGATGGTGAAGTTACTAGAGACAGATTAATGAATCAACAGAACAATGATAAGGGAAGAAGTAGCCATTTCCTGTTTTAAGGACAATACCACCATTCACCTGCAGTGATTTAAAGGAACCATGGAACCCCTGAATCAGGATGGTTGAATACAAATGCGAACCTTAATCCTGAATATGAATCTACATCACTCAGACGAGTAATTTGTGTTTTCATTGTTTTGCAGTTTCTAGAAAACTGTTTGAATTCATATCTATTTTAAATGGTTATGTTATAAATGAAGTATTGACTTAAACTATATGAGAAGTTGACCGAATCTGCACATCATAAACAACTGCTCATTATTTATTCTATCTGCTGATAGACTTGTTTTCTTTATTGTATTGTTTCATTATTTCAATTTGATGTCTTCTGTTTCTCAGTTAAAGTTTTCCTGCATTCAAATTTATGTATTATATTAAAAATGCTGAAAGTGTTTAATTATTGTTTTGAAATGTTCTGTTTTTTTAATGTCGTCATTTGATACAGTTACCTCATCTAGGACTTATTAAATTTCACTGAGCCATTAATATTTCTTTCTTTTTGTTACTGAAATATTGGAAATTTTGGCGCCTTCCATTCCTTTCTTATGTTCAAAATACACAGCAGGGCTTTCCTGGATTGAGTCTCAGAGCTTTGGGAGATTCGTGTGGACTTCTTTACTGTTTCTTAATCTGCAACTATCATTTCCACTGTTTTAGTTCTAAGAATTTTTCTTTTTTCTCCATTTGCCTTATTTCCCCTATTGTGAATGTAACTCTTCATTCAACTATGTAGCACATGCCTAATTTTTCTACTTGTCTGTACTGACTTTTTATTGCTGGTGTCCTTGGACAGCTGGTTTGTCATCTTCAATTTTACAGTCTGACATTTTATACAACTTTTAGGGATTCTGTTTCTTGAATTGTTTCTCTGAGGTATTTAAAGTTTGGAAGATCACTAATTTTGGAAAAATAATGCTTTAGTGATTTGGGTGCATATGAGATGTTGATTATGTATTCTGTTTGTCAATCCATCTTTAATTAAGGTGTCCTCTAAACCTTATCCGATCATAAGGAATATGACAGACAATGTCCTCTAATTCTTGCCCTTTCTCTTATCCATCTGCTCTTTTTTCTGTACTCTGAAACACCCAAAATGCATAATCCCACATAAAATGAGGGTGAGGTAAGATCTGTTTATTCATTTATGATGATTTCAAGAAATCTTCCACAATTGCATAAAAAAGTTTTGATGACAGAATGTCTTCTTGGCTGTTTCATTTTGCAATTCAAAACTTTCCACATTCTCTTGGTGTAATTGAATGGAAACTGTAGCCTTGTTGTATCAATTATTCAACATACTAATGTAGATAGATTTTATTCCTTGTTTTTCAAGAGCTGCACACACAGATTTTATAATGACAGAGATGAACACTTTTCTCATAGCCTACAAAACCAGCATAAAGTGGTACGTGATATTCATTACTTCTTTCTGCAACTTAGTTGGTACATAGTCCACTAAATTAGATTCTCTTGCACGGTCAGCTTTTTCCCCGCTGGATTAAGAGTAGATTTATTCTAGACAATTAGTAATAATTTTAATAAAACTGTTATATACCACTAACAAACAATTACTGGATCTATAGTTCTTCAGATATTTGCTGTTCTCTTTTTTGTTAATTACAGCACTGTCCCATTATCTGTTATTGTCCTGAAAATTTGGAAATTTGTGGTAAGTTCCTATGTGACCAAACTGCTGAGTCGTCGGTCCCTTGGCTTACACACTACTTAATCAACTTAAACTGACTCATGCTAAGGACAACACACACACACACACACACACACACACACACACACACACACACACACACACACACACACGCCTGAGGGAGGACTCGAACTTCCGACGGGGAAACCGTGCTAATTGTAGCAAGGTGCCTCAGATCGCTCGGCTATTGTCCTGAAACACAAACTTTACATTAAGTTTACTTAGGCCTGTGAAATCTTAAAAAGTGGCTGGTTATAGATATTTTCTCTATTTATTGTTCAACTAATTCAACATTTGCAAGGTGTAACCTCCCTTAATTCAAAGCTAGCAAACACAATTTTAGTAGTTGTTTCCATGCCTCTCTTTCTCTCTCATCCCTACCAGTTGAAGCCTGCAACGTTCTTAAATTCTTCATGGTCAGATAGTCTTCCTCGTGTCTTCATCTTCTCTGCTATACTCTGGTACTGCCTTTGTCCATCTTCAAACGTTTCTTTGTGCGATATGTCCTACCCGTTTCCATTTTACAGCCCTTTTCACAACAATCTGAATGCCTATTATTGCTCGTAAGTCTTCACTTCTTTTCTGAACTGTCTTATAGAGACCTAGTAGTGAACTTTCCATAGCTCCCTCAGCTGTTTGTAATTTTCATTTGATACACTCTTTTAAAATACAAGTTTCACAGCAACAGAAGAAACAGAAGAAACACACTTTTCAAAAACAAACTTTTTTTTAAAGTTTGTTGGCATATTAGATTCAAAAATAGGTGTATTTCTTCCATAAGCCATACACCCTAGCTAGATTCAGTGAAAAATTTCAGGTTGTAAGTCTCCTAGGATATCAATTAACTGTCCCAAATAAACATATTTGTTAACATTTTTAGGCAGTCATTGTTCAAAATTATTTGTCTTTCACTTATCCATCTGTGCTAGTATCTGTTTTGGGGAGCTATATCTTAAGGCCCACTTTCTCGCAACTCTCAGATAAATTTTTTACAGAGGATTACAATTTTATCATATCATTGGATAGGACTACTATATTGTCTGCAAATCTCAAGTTAGAGACTCTCTCTCCATTTATTCTAGTTCCTCTTTCCTTCCAAATAATTTTGGGCATAGCCATCTCAAGGAGTGCTATAGACAGTTTTGGAATACAGCAATACTCTGCTCTATGGCTCTTTCAATGCAATATTCCCTCGTGTTTTTTTCTATGCTGACAGAAGTCATTGAGGTATCATAGATGGATTCTGTCAGCGAGGAAAATGAAAGAAAATTTTCGATTGGAAGAGGAGTAAAGCAGAGTGACCCTGTATCCTAGAAACTGTTTATGACAGTCCTTGAGATGATTAGCATACACTACTGGAAATTGAAATAAGAACACCGTGAATTCATTGTCCCAGGAAGGGGAAACTTTATTGACACATTCCTGGGGTCAGATACATCACATGATCACACTGACAGAACCACAGGCACATAGACACAGGCAACAGAGCATGCACAATGTCGGCACTAGTACAGTGTATATCCACCTTTCGCAGCAATGCAGGCTGCTATTCTCCCATGGAGACGATCGTAGAGATGCTGGATGTAGTCCTGTGGAACGGCTTGCCATGCCATTTCCACCTGGCGCCTCAGTTGGACCAGCGTTCGTGCTGGACGTGCAGACCGCGTGAGACGACGCCTCATCCAGTCCCAAACATGCTCAATGGGGGACAGATCCGGAGATCTTGCTGGCCAGGGTAGTTGACTTACACCTTCTGGAGCATGTTGGGTGGCACGGGATACATGCGGACGTGCATTGTCCTGTTGGAACAGCAAGTTCCCTTGCCGGTCTAGGAATGGTAGAACGATGGGTTCGATGACGGTTTGGATGTACCGTGCACTATTCAGTGTCCCCTCGACGATCACCAGTGGTGTATGGCCAGTGTAGGAGATCGCTCCCCACACCATGATGCCGGGTGTTGGCCCTGTGTGCCTCGGTCGTATGCAGTCCTGATTGTGGCGCTCACCTGCACGGCACCAAACACGCATACGACCATCATTGGCACCAAGGCAGAAGCGACTCTCATCGCTGAAGACGACACGTCTCCATTCGTCCCTCCATTCACGCCTGTCGCGACACCACTGGAGGCGGGCTGCACGATGTTGGGGTGTGAGCGGAAGACGGCCTAACGGTGTGCGGGACCGTAGCGCAGCTTCATGGAGACGGTTGCGAATGGTCCTCGCCAATACCCCAGGAGCAACAGTGTCCCTAATTTGCTGGGAAGTGGCGGTGCGGTTCCCTACGGCACTGCGTAGGATCCTACGGTCTTGGCGTGCATCCGTGCGTCGCTGCGGTCCGGTCCCAGGTCGACGGGCACGTGCACTTTCTGCCGACCACTGGCGACAACACCGATGTACTGTGGAGACCTCACGCCCCACGTGTTGAGCAATTTGGCGGTACGTCCACCCGGCCTCCCGCATGCCCACTATACGCCCTCGTTCAAAGTCCGTTAACTGCACATACGGTTCACGTCCACGCTGTCGCGGCATGCTACCAGTGTTAAAGACTGCGATGGAGCTCCGTATGCCGCGGCAAACTGGCTGACACTGACGGCGGCAGTGCACAAATGCTGCGCAGCTAGCGCCATTCGACGGCCAACACCGCGGTTCCTGGTGTGTCCGCTGTGCCGTGCGTGTGATCATTGCTTGTACAGCCCTCTCACAGTGTCCGGAGCAAGTATGGTGGGTCTGACACACCGGTGTCAATGTGTTCTTTTTTCCATTTCCAGGAGTGTATTTCAACTGGCATTACTGCATTGCTAAGTTTCCGGCCACGGAGCTGTGTGTTTGCTATGTATAGGATGCAATGGCACGAACATTGGAATATTATTTTATTACATATTTTCAATCTTTAATAGCCATTCTCAAGAGGAGGCTTTGTAAGCTCTTTGTGCCTTGTTTAGTGAGCATCTAATAAGTGAATGAGATAAATCGAGTTGCAACCATGTAACATACACTAGACTATTGCTAACATGGTCATTCCTTGCACACATGGATGTCAGACTAGTGGAAGTGCCAGCTTATTATCATAACTTTCCTTTAAGCTATTTGATTCTCTCTTCATCTGTTAAAGATTGGTCATTAAAAGTTGCTCATTAAACATTCTACACAGCAGCAACAGGTTTCTGTGAAGAACCTGAGTTCAACTTATTTCTGATTTCGAGTTTCTGCTTGAGGTCCAGCATAACATGTTTCCTTTGGAAGGCATTCTACTGAACTGTAAAGATAGCCACAATTTTAAGCATATATAGCATTGTGTAACACTGTAATTAACTAACATTAATTATTGTAAGGAAGAATTCATTACCATATGTGTCATTTCTGCTTGAGCAACTGGAGGCTGGATGTGGGCCAGGCCGTATTACTGAGGACCAGATTAGCAAGGATTTAGTGTACTTTCCTGTGCCTTGCAATGTGTTCAGATTTCGCCCTGGTGACTGGACATTCACAGTTTATGTGTAGACTTCAAAGAAACTTTGAAACATGGAGCACACTTCATTTCTCAGTTACAGAATATAATTTTATGATATATGGAAAAGAAATACCCTTTGTATCACCTCAGCTACAAAATACTGTACTCATACCAATGACTTTGAGTTGTTAGCTAATTTCAAGCAGTTCAAATTACATGCATACATCTTACACACTGCTTGAAATTAGCTGTCTGAAACTAGTCGTAAGGTAAATATAATAACAATCTTCCAAAACCCAAGTAGAACAACAGTTACTGCCCGACGAAACAGCATAGCTGTGGAGATCAGAATCAACTAAGTATGTAATTTTATGGAAGCTAGCCTAAATTAGTTGTTTTATATGTATGCTGTGCATCCTGTTTCACTCCGACATCACTTTCAACAGTATCTATAAAGTAATCATCAGACATATTAAAGACTAGAAGAGTTCAGAGCTGCAATAACTTACTCAATTAATTCTAGAGTATTAATTTTTGCTTCTGTTGCATTGTTTCTGATTTTACTACAACTCACCAGCAAGATTTTGAAACATGATATCAGCTTTGTATCTGTTGGCTAATACTTATTGCTTTTAACACTCTGGAGACCAAGCCCAAGCATAGCACAGACCACAACTTTCTGTTAAAAAGGCTGTGCCTCAGTATAGATTGGGCTGCAATTTTCTTGCCATATGAGCAATCTATTGCTCAAAAACGGGACTCATTTCAGTTGAGAACAATGTACAGATGTCTCGCTAACTGGAAACTGAATGGAGCAGCCTTCTGTTGTGAATTTTTAGTTATTTTACTGTCGCAAATGGTTGAGATAATATGATTGCACTGACGTAATTCTGTGCATGTAATCTTTAGGTTTTGCAGTCTGCTGTAAGTATGATACAAATATGTCACGTTTATTAAGTGAGCAAGAAATTTTGGAAACTCATGAGAAATAAATTGCTCGATAACTCACCACAAACTTTTTTCTTGCGAGGATAATTATACTTTCTGTCACCATTATTTTAAAATCTGTAAGCATCAAAGAACTAAAGTAAATATGAACAATAAATCTTGAAGTTTGGCAGTTATTTAGTATGTATTACCCTTGAAGACATATCAATTACACATGTTCTAGTAATGCTTTAAATAATAGCATAAATGGCCGGTTTCATAAGGCCGATATCCTTCTATGTTGCCAGCCTCCAAAGTGTTAATCTTCTTACTACTTAGTGAAATTAATGTTTACACTGCTTGTGGAGTTCTTTATACCACTAGGAGTCAGCCTGTGTAGATTGCACTCATGTGTTTCTTAGTCTGAATTTTAGTAATAAAGTTTGGCCTAAATAATCTGAGAGGTGATAATTTATAGAATCTGTTGAGACAATTTGATCCTAATTTGTCATGGCATTGATGAATTAACCAAGCATGTGTGAAGTATTCTACAAGGAACTAGTCCAAGCAGATCTTTGCACCCCACCCACATACACACCTCCTAACAATCCACTAGGTAACACTAAATATCCACGGCCAGATGATTTTTCTGGTGTTGTGGTAATAGAATCAGTCCATTTATTCATAGAGATGGTTTGAGGCTGAAATGATACAAGTGCTCTCTTGAGGTGTCAAGCTCAAGAGTGCTACCAAAGGAGATCCTAGTGCAAACTTTGTACACAGGGAGTATTACGTGCTCTGTAGTCAAGTGTTGCTACGGTATAATCATGTATTTCAAAACAATGAATGTTATCTACAGATTGCTGGTGTTCCATCATGACTGCAAGTGGTACCGACTCTATAACAACTGCTTCAAAGCCATCTGTTTTATTATCTAAGCTATATTCATTTTAATGAAAAAAGACACAGTATTCTCATATGAAATTCTGTGTGGATACATACACTGCCATTATCTAGTATAGCTGACTAGTGGTGAACTTGTACACTTGTCTTGCAGATGTATTACTTCACTGGTACGGAAGTTCATGACTGATTCTCCCAAAATCTTAATTTTTGTGGTTGGGTGGAATGAATAAATGAGCAAATCCAACTTATTATTTACCGTTCGTAGGCTCCTTGTTATTATAAAGTGATGGTGACTGCATCATGCAGAACCTTCTTTCTATGTTGCTTATGTTGTCAAATATTATATTTTTAAAACTCATGCACACATTTTGAATTCCTTTATTACCATTTTTCATATCTTTATTTACACAAAAAATTTTGCAGCTAAGTTTTGCCCTAGACAATCTGCATGAAGAAAAAATTTACCTGTTCTTACCAGTTGACGGTTACAGATTTTAAGTCTATTTTTTGATGTGTGACAAGACTGTTTGTTATGTCTTTTTTGTCCATGGTAGCTGATAACGCATAATGAGAAACTCTTAAGGTAGCTTCATTGACAACGATCAAATTGGTGATTGATATATAATTCTTCTGTGGTTGTATCCGTCTCTGTGCTTTGCTTACACTGCTTATTTTCTTTCGACGTGATTCGAGATTACTAGTTGCACTCCCACAGTTCATAATTGAAATTACCTGAAAGACATTTTTGTGCACAAATTTTACGTTATGTTTCACTACTTACATGATAATGTACTTTCAGCATGCTGTTTTCGTATGCAACTTTTGATCATTTTTCAGAAACAGAAGAGATATTTTGTGAAACTTCCAGTGTATTCAGAACACTTTTTCCTACATGAAATGTGAGATGTCCATTTTCAGCACATTGTTTCTGAATTGTTAACCTTACACTTGTTCATTCAGCTTTGCAATTTCATCATTACAATTCGCACACATTTTCTTTATAACAGAAAAAATAATGTTCTTATGTGATAAATTTTCACACTGGCTGTCATCTTGTTGCCATAAAGTTTGGTGTCACAGCTGGCCTAAAATACTGACAACATCTACTCTCTCAACAGATTTAACTGTAAATTTGTTAAAATTTAAGACTAAACATCCTGATAGAGACAAAATTTGATAAAGTGCCACGACTGTAAGAAATGTTGCTGAAGAAGTCTCAAAACATTTGTCAAAATGGGAGCTGAGTCCTATTTTTCTTTTTAATCTATTTTGAAACTAATGTAGAATAGCAGCTTTCTTACTTAAATAATAGGGATAGGAAAGCAAGGAACAAATGTAATGAGTAAATATAAAGTTGTTTAAGTAGGGTGAAAGTAAAAATGTAAATGTGTTCTGGAAAGAGGAGGAGACGCAGGGGGGGGGGGGGGGGGGGACTGAAAATACTTTGTGGCACTGCTAGCATGTGTCTACCTTTGACCCACACCACACCCTCCCAGTTCTCTCTTCTCTGGAGAAGACTAGTGCCTTTGTGCAACAAATTGCTACATTTGTGAGATGTTACAGAGCTGCAATAGTTAAAATGTATCACAATTGGCGTGAATGTAGACACATTAAAGGCTATAAACATGACTACAGAGTATTACAAAGACCATAGTGAATGCTTGGTTTGGTACATAATATATGGCAACAAATGTAGCAGTATGAAGCATGACACCCTGCAATTCTACAGCCATCAATCTGGCAAGATTTCAATCATGATCATGTGCTATGGCCCCAAACATATTAGCTAGCCCCATAGAAACCCCACAACCACCCAAACTTGCTTCACAGGTGATCATTGATCAAATCAGTATGTATTATGCAACAAAAAGGGTTATTAACAACTGGAGAAACATCTGACAAGTCGTTGTTTTAACTTCTCAGATGAGGGCATGTATGTTTGGCGTCAACAGCAGCTGTTTATCGATTCATCATGAAAGGCAACATCAATGTATCTCAGTAGTGAC
Source organism: Schistocerca serialis cubense (assembly GCF_023864345.2). NCBI lineage: Eukaryota > Metazoa > Arthropoda > Insecta > Orthoptera > Acrididae > Schistocerca > Schistocerca serialis. The sequence goes on from NC_064640.1 coordinate 718,128,578, forward strand.
AGTTGTTTGCTATGGGCAAGTTTCCATAGCAAAGTTTCAATATCTGTTGTTTGTAGAGTGGCCACTAACTTCAGGTATCTCAATCTCTAGTAGTGACATTTGGCAATGATGCAACAATATGCAGCCAATCTGTTTATCAGATTACCTTAGTATGAGTTAAATGTATTTTTTAGGCAATTAATATGAAAAAGTGGTTTTACTGAATGATGACTATGCAAATGTTTTGTGCCACTGCAAAATTTCAACATGCTCTATCAAATATAAAAAAAAAGGTCCACTCACTCTAAAAATATGCATTTCTATACCTATTTCCTTATGTAATTATCTGCAACATCTATTATTCTATCATTTCTTGTTGGAGATAACTGAGAAACAACAACTACTTCCAACATTACTTGTGTTTAAATTTACTGTTCCTTGAGATAAGTAGAGAAAGATTATTATGGAGACCAATGATCCACACATTTTGCAAATGAAGTAATTATGTTCACTTAATTTTAACCCTTTAAATCTGTCAAAAAAATACAATGCTGACAATACAGCCAAATGGAATAAGGTATGGGCAGAAGATGTGTCAACCCCAGAATAACTATGAAATAAGATAATTTCAGATATGTCTTACTGCAAATGTCTATTGAGTAAACACCCAAAATAAATCGTGATATTATGTAAAGAATTATAAGTTTCCTCAATACATACATCAAACTGCAATGGAATGTTATGAGAAAAGGGGGAAAACGTATGGAGGAAAAATAGTGTGAAAATTTATCAATAGATGGGACTGTATGTGTCAGGATACGTAAATGAAAACAACTGGCATGCACACAACCCATAGATGTTGGTATACACATGCTGGGTACACGGCTTTTCTTCCTTTTGCGTCTGCGACGTACGCAATGACTATCTCAATGCAGGATCGTGCTCTTCTTGTAAACCTGTATTACAAGAATGATGACTGTGTACACATCACTATTTGCAGAAGTTCCAGACACTGAAGGGTTTGAAAAAAGGCATTGGTCAAATGACTGCTGTGGGTCTGGAGAAAATGTTTCAGAAATTTGAAAAGATGGGTTCTTTTGGTGTGCAACGTGGTAAAGGGAGGAAAAGAATTGACTCAACGTCCGTGGAAGCAGTGGCCACAGCAATGCAGGAGGAGACAGGTGGTGGTGTGCAAATGTGTAGTGCACGGAGAATTGCTCGAACATTGGACACACCTGTGAGCACGGTGTGTAAAATCCTACGAAACATCCCTCTTTGCTATCCATTCAAAATTACCCATGTGCACGAGTTGCTTCCTGTTGACCTGCCATCAAGAGAGACCTTTGCTTTAAAATTTCTTGCTCGCACTGAAGAGGACAATGATTGGCCATGGAAGATTTTGTAGACAGACGAAGCCCACTTCCATCTGACAGGATATGTCAGTACACAGAATTATCGAATATGAGCAATGGAAAATCCACACGCAAATCAATCAGTACCACTTCATCCTGAAAAGGTCACTGTGTGGTGCAGGTTTACGGCATCATTTATCATAGGGCCATATTTTTTCGAAGAGACAGGTGCTTCCGGTCCTGTTACTTGTACACCTGTACCGTCACTGGTAAGCACTATGAGTGTCTTTTGCGCAAATACGTCATTCCAGCTCGGCAACAACTTGGATGGGACCATTTTTATGCAAGATGGCACATCTAAACACATTGAAAATCCAGTTAATCAGCTGCTGAAGCACCATTTTGGAAATGCTAGATTTATCAGCCACCATTTCCCTACAGCCTGGCTGTCCCGATCACCTGATCTTAATCCAAGTGACTTTTGGCTGTGGGGCTATGAAAGATGTTACATTCAGTGTGCTGATTGCAAATATAGCTGCATTAAAGGCACAACACATTCTGAATATGACCCCAGAAACATTTTGATCAGTTGTGGAACATGCTGTTTCTCAATTTCAACTTGTTGCAGAAAACGGTGGACAGCATAGAACATGTTTTGCACCAGTCAAATGGAAATTAATAATCCGATTTGATTTTGATTGATGATTTTTCATGCGGATTTTAGCCTCAGGACAATTAAAAACTGATGTGATTGATGCTTTCTATGTGGTCTTTGGCCTCAGGACAATTAAAAACTGATGTGAGTGATGCTTTTTATGCGGTTTTTGGGCTCAGCACAATTAAAAACCGATTTTTCCCATCTGATGTGATATGACCTTGCCGTGGTGGATGAGCTTACATAATTAACAGTATCACATATATACATCCATGCACACTGAGTAGTACAGTTTGTTTAACATCAAATTTACACCTTAGGAATGGTTGTGAGATTCATTTGTCATTTGTAATTGACCACTATTAAATTATAATGCTTACAGCGCCATCTATTGTGACATTTTGTAAGTATTTATTTTTCTTCTGCCATACGTTTTCCCCCTTCTCCGATAATATTCCGTTGCAATTTGACGTCATTACGACCAGTGGTATTATTTCTACAGTGGTTTGAAAGTTTAACTTTAATTATAATTACCCTGTATATTTCGTAGCAATACAGAATGTAACAGAATTGGTTCCAATTATTGTGTGTCATTTCACTGACTGTGTTTCATATTGTCACCGGTTGTCAAATTAGTTGAAAAGCCACTAACATAAAACATTTAACTGCTGGTATCTGCACCTGTTACCAGTATTGGCAGTTGGCAGAAAATGTTACTTACTTCCTGTTCACTGTTCATTCACACACATGTATTACACTGAACTAAATATGTGCTACAATAATTTCTGTAGCTATAAAACAACGCAATGAAATATATATGGGAATTAATGGGTGAAAAATAAATACATGCAATATACTGTTTATTTTTGGGCTTTAATAACTGGAAAACTCTGTTTCGTTAAAAAAATTGACAAGCACTGGAATGATAGAATACATTAAAGCCAAAATTAACGAGTATTAAAAGTTTCACGACGTTGTGGTTTTTGGTGAAGTGATGCCACTCGAACCACCATGGTGCGATCGTTTGATATACAGGTGAAGAAGTTTCAGCTTACTATTGTTTAAGCTAGCTAAATGCGGTTGCAAAACTGCCTCTCCAACAATACCGTGTAATTCAACCATACAAAATACAGCAGATTTCCTCACAGAACTTTCTTCGTTATCATATGCCTGTAAACAAAACAAATTATTTATTGAAATAAAAATGAGATAAAGTAGCTAATTAGTCCTAGAAATGTTAACACTTAAAATTTATCTAAAATAATGTAAATATCTGGAAATGATCAAAATATTATATGTTTTGTTTTTATGGTATGGGGTGATATTTTGTTTTTATTTCAGGCTGTACTCTTTCTTTCACACCATAGCACTTTTTTGCTTGTTACATGTGTGAGTCTCCCAAATTAATGATATAACTGAATAATATTTAAGTTGGGTGATGTTAACTAGGCAAGTCTTTAATTTCATTTTCATTTTTAACATAACTCTGAATACACTCTGTTGTAAATGATACTTTTCAAACCCCCATTTCCTGTATTCCTGCTGGTCTGTTGATCGATTATATGACATTTACTTATGAATGCAAAAAAGATTATGTCCCTGTGATGCAGAGTTATTTATAAATACCAATTTCTCATTAATGATTTTCCTAATAGTTGAATGTTTGTGTTACAACTGACATCTATCACATAGCAGTTCACATCATATAACAAAAATGTACACAATGTATCACAATATTTCTAATTCACTACCTTCTAATACCATGTCACCTAAAATATGTCTGCTTGTGTCTGTATGTGTGGATGGATATGTGCGTGTGTGCGAGTGTATACCTGTCCTTTTTTCCCCCTAAGGTAAGTCTTTCCGCTCCCGGGATTGGAATGACTCCTTACCCTCTCCCTTAAAACCCACTTCCTTTCGTCTTCCCCTCTCCTTCCCTCTTTCCAGATGAGGCAACAGTTTGTTGCGAAAGCTTGAATTTTGTGTGTGTGTTTGTGTTTGTTTGTGTGTCTATCGACCTGCCAGCGCTTTTGTTCGGTAAGTCACCTAATCTTTGTTTTTTTATATATAATTCACTACTTACATTCAAAATATATTATATATCATATTCATGGCAGCAACAACAAGGATTGCAGATGTTCAAAAGTGATACCACAATTATTACATACAGACATCACACAAACTTTGTTTAATTCTGTATTGGACAACACAGAGTTAAAAAATAATCAGTTCTTCTACTAGAAGTTTATTGTAACTTCAGAATAACATTGGAAAAGTTTTACAAATAGAACAAAGAAATGCCAGGTTTGAAATAATATGGAAACCAGAAAATTCTGTCTTTCATACAACATAATGTCAAAAACCATGCAAAGGCGATAGGTTTGGACAGTAGTGCAGAACATCAGTTCAAATGTCTTGTAAGGCTTTACACTTTGAAGAACACACAATTTCAGCAGAGACAAGTAGAAGATACAAGAGTGCATCAAGGGGGCCCCATAATGCAATACATGTCATTAGCAAAATCTTAACAAACTAAGTTTCAAGACTTTCCACCACCATGTTACTGCCAATGATATTCAACAACTGTCCACACAATCATGCTTCTTATTGTTGTAATATGGAATTACAATATCACAACAACAAAGGTGCCATCTATCACCCCAACGGATTAAGTGCTTGAGATAAACAGCATTCGGCCATTTGTGTTTCTGTATATAGGGTGAGTCAGGAGAGAGGGTACATACTTTTAGGGGTGATAATAGGTGATTCTGAACAAGAAACTTAATATGGACATACGCCATATTCTGAATGGTTTCCGACATAGATCACATTCAATATACACTGTTATTTGTTTTTTCGTATTATTCAAACATTGTCATTGCTGACAACATAACACAGCAGTGTACAGGAAGTTGTGACGAGCAACTTGACAGGGGCACTTGTGGTCTATTAAGGCAGGAAACTACCTCAAATTGTCATACAAAAGCTACCTAAGCTATGATGCGTACACATTGCATGAGATTTTCAATATTCTCATGTTCTCTTCGCGAGCACAGACTATTAGCCCTAGAGAGAAAATAAATAGTACCTTTTTTGAAGGAAATTTAATATAGTTTAATTTTGCACTGAAAAATGTTTACATGGGAAGGAGCAGGTTTCGAGTTATTCAAGAGAAATAGACAACAGTAGTGTTAAATATAGGGAATGTGTCTATATGAAGTTTTTTTTTGTTGTTGTTCACAACCACTAATACAATCACTCCTCAATGTGTATACCTTTCCTCCTGACTCACCATGTACACAACGAAGGAAAAAGAGAGGGGGGGGGATGCACCAAATCTGTTTCTGTTTTCATACTGTAGCATTTCAAAGTTTGCCAGTTTTTACTATTTTAACACCACAATGGTGCAAAATGATGCTTGCTAAAATTATGAATCTAAATTATATTTTTCATTTAACATTGTATTTGTATGTAACGTAGTGGTAGTTACGTAATACCTTTTAGCAAATTCACCAAGGCAGCATAACATCTACATTTACATTTTGGTTTTCAGCATTATATTACATAAAAGAAATAAATAAAATAAATTTGTTTCTGCGCAAACATTTGTATTTTTTAAAAATCTTTTCAGAGTTATGTTTTTTAATAAATAATATTTCAACACCAAGGAAACAATGGCAACAAGTGTAGTCCATAACTGTGCAAGTGAGAAATCTTAATTAATCAAAGCTATAAAACAAACTGGCTCAACCAAGAGCAGTTTTAAAAAATTAAGTTGAAAATAAAAAATAAAAAAACTTCGTGATTTATTCAGTTTTTAACCACACTGTGTAAAAATAATACAATTTAAAACAGCAACATTTTTATTTGAATAGAGGATGGACTCTGAGCCAATGGAATGTTAGTGATGATTCTGAAGGGTTCGTGAATTGAACAGTAACATATTTTCTATTTTATTTATTTCAGTGATAATCCCACACACCACAAATTGTAATATTTGCAAGCTACATTACAAGATAGGATCAAATTTTCTTCTCACAAAAGGGATTTCAATTAATTCTTTAAATTATATTTCCAGAGGGGTTTCACATCATTACAGATCCTACTTGCTTCCAATTTTCCTAATAAATCCAGTGGCTTAAAGTTATGGATACTTCTGGTTCCTGAAAGTATTTTAACTTCTGAAGGTGACTGATATACAGACTATTCCATGGTACAATAGCTTTGGTGATTGTAATATTACAAAACTGAAACTGGCCTGATTCACATAGGTCTTTGTATACATTCCTTTTGAGATAACATTTTAATTGTCCTCTCTACACCCTAACAACCACTTTTTTCATGTGTTGCAAAGAATAACTGTTCAGCCATTACTGATCTCAAAACTATTTTGATGGGAGAGATAGGTTGATCAAATTATATTCATTTTTGTATTGGCTTGCACATTATCACTAAAATAATGACAGCTTGTGCTTATGAATACATTTCTTTGATAAAATCTGGCATAGTTTTTGAATTCTGTAGAACATACAAGTATCATGTTGCGTGTCATCTGGTCTGACATTTAAATGATCTTTCATCGTCAGTATTTCTGAGGTTAACTGCAATAGGTGTATAGTGCAAGAGTCAAATGTCCAACTGTAACCTTTGGTTTCTTCCTGGGTAGTAAAGCAGTAATTTTCACGAAAGTCCACTGATACTGTGGCAACGTGTACATCAGATGACCATTTAAGGGTTGACTGTATAAAAATCATTGATTGGAGGTCAATTTTGATCATAATTCAGAAAATGAACCCATTTCACAATTTCGCTGTGCCTTATTACACTGAACTTGTATCAACTTAATGAGGTTCTGTGTTGATCTGAATTACCCTGAGACATGCTTGGCAACACTGCTAAATCATCTATTATCATGATTATCGTGCTTTGACTGCAGGAATAAATTGTACATCACATACACAAAGTATTTATTGTTGAAAGGTTTGTGTTGTAAAGACAGTGGAAAATAAGCATAACAAACTTCCCCATAGCACGAAAAGATTAAAATAGTCAAGACATCCCCCAAGTAAAAGAAAAGAAACAACATAATTCTCAGTGCCTAATGTTCTTCTACATAGAACATTGTCCACCACATCTGCCTAGAATGCTAGGTGGTGTGGCTTCAAAACACAGAGCTGTCATAATTATTTTTTAACCATTATTGCACATAATACACTACTCGACAGCTGATAATTTAAAGCCACTCAGGTTTGGCTGTTAGAGGGCACAGCTGATTTGACTGCAGAGACAAACTGTAAACAACTGTTGCTTTGCATTAGGTTTTCAGGAGTTTGCTAAACATGATAAAAACATACATAATGCAGACTGTTGGCAATGGATTTAGATGCTTTTCTGTGTGAATGAAAGCTCCAATAGTTCACAAGCTTTAAAGTTATTTTTATTCAATACTGAAGAAACTATTCGTGCAGACAGTGGCAGAACTGTACACTTGCACTGTCTGTTTAAGTAGAGCTGTTATCGATATGAATTGACTTACATATGTTTACTTTTTCTGTTCATCAATGTACGTGCAGTTGCCAGCAGTTTAAGCATCTGTTCAGCAGTTAAAATTTAATTTCACTTGTTTAGTTACTGCTATTCATGTCTAGACAGCATTTTTGTAGTAAATGTTCAGTCATTACTGTCTGGTGTCTGCAAATAGTTCTAAATTCCATTTTTTACTCCGCCACTTAAGTGTCTATGAAATGCCTTTAAATTAACACATTAATTATGAGTTATCTCCAAGAGTTATTATGAGATCACTTATTATCTGCATCCATTACATAAATCATAGGTAACTTACTTAACACAGCCTCACAGATTGAAAATATTATTTGAACTTCAGCAGTGAGGGAGTCATATTCACATATTTACTTGACACATCTTGTGTTAACAACAATTTCTTTATTATTTTTTCAACTTGTATTAGCACAACAGAACCTGTTGTTGTGTGTACCGTCACAAGGGAAACTTACAGCTGTAGTTGAAATTGATTTGATACACAAAAGTGTGTTAATCATGGATGATATCAGTTCAGGGTGATATAATTTGAGATGAACGTTTATAAAAATGCTGATTTCTTACTCCAGCTTGATCTGAGTTCATTTTTTGTGCTAATCTAAGACGGACTGCTTTATGCAATTGACCCTAAGCACGTTGTTATATTTTGACTGAAACTTTGCAAAATAAGAGCGTGGAACAAGTTTTTCCAATTTACATGAAAGGTTCATTATAAAATCTGTTATGTCTGCAGAATGTGTCATCATCTGTCTTGTTTATGTTGAAACCCACTGATTAAATTCAATGCATGTTCTAATGAATGGTGCAGAAACATACTGAGTGGTGGTACCTTTAGCACTGGCTGAAATACAAGCTTTGGGGCAGATTGACCAGAATAAAATAAACTGCCCCCCCCCCCCCCCCCCTCCAGGATATTCACTTTTAAAATTGGAATGCATTTCACACAACTTTTACAAAAACCAGCGGTTTCCCTGTTCATAAAATCTATTTACTAAATCAATTATCTAAGGTTTAAGCTTCACATCTCTTTTCAGGCTAGTTTCTGTTCAGAAACCTTATTCTTTAAAATATTCAGTTTTTGGTACAGCTAATAGTCGGGAGCTGCAAGAGTATTTCAAATGTTTTACCAAGGTAGATGCTGATGCAGCCAGTTATTGCAGTTTTTAACTTGGTGAAAACTGTTCCTGCATATCAAGCAGCAAGTCCATATGAAAAGAATTTTCTGGCACTTCAGCATCTAATGCAATTCTTATTTTCTTTCTTACATTTTCCCATAATTTTCAAAGTTTTAACTTCTGTATATCCCTTTTTACTGCCTTCATTAAGTGACATAATAACAAAAGATAGAACCCTACCACTATATGACTTAAGTTACCACTCCTCCCTTTGTTTTTAAACAAAATATTATTCACTATTAAGAACAGTAACACTGAACACATATATTTCTTAATAATTATTTGTACATACGTTTGAAACAACAGTTACTGTAAGACAAACTCATAAAAATTGACCTAAAATTTTTAACATAGCACACAAGACGAAACACCCTAGTGATTTTCTTCTTCAATTTTTTACTTTGCCGCTAAATGTCTGTGAAATGACTTTAAATTGAGATGCTAATGCTTTCAGGATTATTTTGGGTAGCCTTCCATTACCTTTGTGTGTTATACAATGTGTTCTTCAGAGTACTTAATCAGCAAATTTCCCATAAACTGGATGGTAAATGAAAAAAGAAAACTTAAATTTATTTTCAAAATATTATGAAGTATCATTCTGCACTATCGTGGTATTAAAAATGTAATAAATTTCAAATAAAATGAAAGAGCGGGAGAAACAGGTGGAAAGTGGGTGGGGTTGGGCATGTGTATAGAGCTGCTTGGAGGAAGGCAGTAGATGTGCTGGATATGAATACAGAGGGGATGATTGGCAGCTGCATGGGCTAGGCATGCGACACATGAGCACCGGAGCTGGATGGGTATTTTTTTCTTTATTTATTTTTCCCCCTTTTGTTGAACTCACATGAAAAGACCTCATACAGCCAAATATCGAAAGACTATTATCTGACAATGAAACCTGTTAGAGATGACAAAAGTTAAATAGTAATTATAGTTTAAGTTTGTTCTTAATTACTGAAATAATTCACTCACTTTGACGAGACTTTCCATTATTTCTTTCAGATGTGGTTCTAAAATATCTTGCGTAGTGTGTTCAATGACCCGAGTTAATATTTTTATAGCTCCCAAATTCATTGGAAGATCTCCTGTTTTTATCAATGGACAAACTACATTAATGAGTTGTTCAGGAGGCAGTGATTTTCCAATAGCTGAAATGCAGTGCTCAGCTGCTTTCGACACCTGAAAAATATTCCACATAAATGCCTTTCCTTGTTAAAGAGAACATTTACTAAATAAAATAAGCTGAAGTTGCCGAGCATGGTATGCAATGTGCAGAATAAATAGTTTTATAATAAAAAAGACGACACACCCTGTATTTCCAGTCTAAGCTGAAATTTATAGCTCCGCAATATACTGCTAATTCCAAAGAAAAACATTGATGCATTACGTTGATTTTATCAAAATTAGTTACACATTTTTGCTCTAGCACACTCTCATGCCTATACTTTTAGTAATCAATTAGAACTGTGAAAACTAATGTTTCATGGTGAAATTGCACAGGATAAAATGTGGTGGAACAATATAGAAAGGCCAGACCTACATGGAATGCCAGTGTAAGACGTTTTGGTCCTACAACGGGCCTTGCATGCAGATCTTGGGTATAGTGGACCTGCCACACAGTACTCGAGGTCTAAGGTAGCAGGATGGCATTTTTATCAGTCTTCTGACTGGTTTGATGCAGCCCAGCATAAATTCCTCTCCTGAACTAACCTCTTCATCTCCGAGTCGCACTTGCAACCTTCTTCCTCAATTATCTGCTGGATGTATTCCAATCTCTGTCTTCCTCTGCAGTTTTTGCCCTCTACAGCTCCCTTAGTACCATGGAAGTCATTCCCTCATGTCTTAACAGATGTCCTATCATCGTGTCCCTTCTCTTTATAAGTGTTTTCCACATATTGCTTTCCTCTCCAATTCTGCGCAAAACCTCCTCATTCCTTAACTTATCAGTCCATCTAATTTTCAACATTTGTCTATAGCACCACATCTCAAATGCTTTGATTCTCTTCTGTTCCCGTTTTTCCCCACAGTCCATGTTTCACTACCATACAATGCTGTACTCCAGACGTACAGTCTTAGAAATTTCCTCCTCAAATTAAGGCTGATATTTGATATTAGTAGACTTCTCTTGGCCAAGAATGCCTTTTCTGCCATAGCTAATATGTTTTTGATGTCCTCCTTGCTCCATCTGTCATTGGTTATTTTACTGCCTAGGTAGTAGAATTCCTTAACTTCATCTACTTCATGACCATTAATCCCGATGTTAAGTTTCTCACTGTTCTCATTTCTGCTACTTCTCATTACCTTCGCCTTTCTTCAATTTACTCTCAATCCATACTACGTACTCATTAGACTGTTCATTCCATTCAGCAGATCATGTAATTCTTCTTCACTTTCACTCAGGATAGCAATGTCGTCAGTGAACTGCATCACTGATATCCTTTCACATTGGATTTTAATTCCACTCCTGGACCTTTCTTTTATTTCCATCATTGCTTTCTCGATGTACAGATTGAACAGTAGGGGTGAAAATCTAATCCTTCTCTTACACCCTTTTTAATACGAGCACTCTGTTCTTGGTCATAAACTCTTATTATTCCCTCTTGGCTGTTGTACATATTGTATATGACTCGTCTCTCCCTATAGCTTACCCCAACGTTTTCAGAATTTCGAACATCTTGCACCATTATACATCGTTGAACGCTTTTTCCAGGTCAACAAATCCTATGAATGTGTCTTGATTTTTCTTTAATCTTGCTTCCGTTATTAACCGCCAAGTCAGAATTGCCTCTCTTGTGCCTTTACTTTTCCTAAAGCCAAACTGATCGTTATCTAGCATATCCTCAATTTTCTTCCCAATTCTTATGTATATTATTCTTGTAAGCAACCTGGATGCATGAGCTGTTAAGCCAATTGTGCGATAATTCTCGCACTTGTCAGCTCTTGCTGACTTCGGAAATGTGTGGATGACGCTTTTCCAAAAGTCAGATCGTATGTCGCCCAACTCATACATTCTACACACCAACGTGAGCAGTTGTTTTATTGCCACTTCCTCCAATGATTTTAGAAATTCTGACGGAATGTTATCTATCCCTTCTGCCTTATTTGACCTCAAATCCTTGGAAGCTCTTTTAAATTCTGATTCTAATACTGGATCCCCTCTCTCTTCTAAATTGACTCCTGTTTCTTCTTCCATCACATCAGACAAATCTTCCCCCTCGTAGAGGTTTTCAAATGTATTCTTTCCACCTATCCACTCTCTCCTCTGTATTTAATAGTGGAAGTCCTGTTGCACTCTTAATGTTACCACCCTTGCTTTTAATGTCACCGAAGGCTGTTTTGACTTTCCTGCATGCTGGGTCTGTCCTTCCGACAATCGTGCCTTTTTCGATGTCTTCACATTTTTCCAGCAGCCATTTCGTCTCAGCTTCCCTGCACTTCCTATTTCTGTATTCCTGAGTTTTCCAGAACATTTTTGTACTTCCTCCTTTCCTCAACCAACTGAAGTATTTCTTCTGTTACCCATGGTTTCTTCACAGTTACCTTCTTTGTACCTATGTTTTCCTCCCCAACTTCTGTGATGGCCCTTTTTAGAGATGTCCATTCCTCTTCAACTGCACTGCTACTGAGCTATTCCTTACTGCTGTATCTATAGCCTTAGAGAACTTCGAAACGTATCTCATCATTCCTTAACACTTCCGTGTCCCACTTCTTTGTGTATTGATTCTTCCTGACTAATGTCTTAAACTTCAGCCTACTCTTCATCACTACTATATTGTGATCTGAGTCTATATCTGCTCCTGGGTACACCTTACAATCCAATATCTGGTTTCGGAATCTCTGTCTGACCACAATGTAATCTAACTGAAATCTTCCCGTATCACCTGGCCTTTTCCAAGTAAACCTCCTCCTATCTTCTGGTAAACCTTCTGGGATGTAAGGTCGTGGTCCATGAAACTCTTCAGCTCCTAACGTTTCGTCCAGAACTGCGCTGGACATCTTCAGAGGGGTGTTTCTCCTCCGGTGAGTCTTGCCGACTGACGGGTCGGACGTCTGAGAGCGACTTATGTATCGTAGAAAGTGGGCGTGACCAGAGTTACACGTGATATGCAGAGATAACCTTTGTCAGAGATAAAACTTAACTATAGATCGTAATCTCGTCACGGATAAAACTGTCTAGCAATTCTGTAGTGCTACTGTCCAAATATCACTAAGTTTCATGGTCTCTTCTTTCCGATTAAAATTATCCCTATGTTTATATATTTCAATTGCTTCTCTACAAAGCCGTGGGTAATAGTTCGTTGTCGTAGATAAAATTTTTGTTTCGGAAAACTTCACTTGATGATTTCCTGGCTGAAAAGCGTGTTCTGCTACAGCCGATTTATCTGTTTTTCCTAATCGGCAAAGACTTCTGTGTTCTTTTAACCGTGTATTTACGCTTCTTTTTGTTGTTCCAACATAAACTTTACCACATGTACACGGAATTTTATATACGCCACTGGCTGATAGAGGAGCGCGTTTATCTTTTACAGACCGAAGAACATGACAAATTTTCTTCGTTGGTCTAAAAACAGGTCTAATATCATGTTTACTTAAAATCTTTCCATCTGATCCGTTACTTTCTTTATAAAAGGGAGAGAGACTGTATTCTTCCATCGTTTTTCGGACTTGTCCTTAAGCTTTTTGTTGTTTGGGTGCAGAATTCTGCTTACTTCTTTCTTTGAGTAGCCATTTTTCTCAAAAGCGTGCTTCAGATGTTTTAATTCGTCGTCTAGATACTCCGGCGTGCAAATCCGTCTGGCTCTGTCAACGAGACTTGTAATCACACCTCTTTTTTGTTTTGGATGGTGGTTAGAGTTTTTATGCAAGTATCTGTCTGTGTGCGTTATTTTTCTAAAAATCTGTTGTTTCAATCTTCCATCCGTCTGTCTCATAACTAAAACATCCAAAAACGGTATTTTGTTATCATTTTCTCTCTCCATGGTAAACTGGATTCTTGGATTTATATTATTAAGGTAATCAAAAGATTCGCCTAAGGCTTCTCTACCATGTGGCCAGACCACAAATGTATCGTCTACATACCGATACCAGCGAGATGGTTTCTTATCTGCTTTTTCCAAGGCTGACTGTTCGAATTTCTCCATGTAGAAATTAGCTACTGCAGGACCCAATGGGTTACCCATTGCTACGCCATTAAGTTGTTCATAAAACTCATTATTCCATTGGAAATGACTGGAAGTAAGACAGTGTCTGAAAAGAGCAGTCAGATCTTCTGGAAAAATATCCGTTATAAAATCCATAACTTCATTAACTGGAATCATAGTAAATAAAGATACTACATCGAAACTTACTAAAATATCTTCAGGAGTCAGAATTAAACCTTCAATTTGCTCAATAAAATGACGTGAGTCCTTTATATATGAGTCCGTTTTTCCAAAATATGGTTGTAAACGAGTTGTTAGATATCTTGCTATTTCGTACGTAGGAGAATTGATAGTACTAACAATCGGTCTCAGAGGTAGGTCCTTCTTATGTACCTTGGGTAGGCCATAGAGTCCAGGACACACAGCTTCAGTCTTCAATAAAGCTCTTTTTTCTTCTTTTTGAATAGAAGTGGCCGATTTTATCAAATTATTTGTTTTCCGTAGTACGCTGGCTGTAGGATCTTTCTTAAGTTTTTTGTATTTTCCTGCAGTAGCTAATTTCTACATGGAGAAATTCGAACAGTCAGCCTTGGAAAAAGCAGATAAGAAACCATCTCGCTGGTATCGGTATGTAGACGATACATTTGTGGTCTGGCCACATGGTAGAGAAGCCTTAGGCGAATTTTTTGATTATCTTAATAATATAAATCCAAGAATCCAGTTTACCATGGAGAGAGAAAATGATAACAAAATACCGTTTTTGGATGTTTTAGTTATGAGACAGACGGATGGAAGATTGAAACAACAGATTTCTAGAAAAATAACGCACACAGACAGATACTTGCATAAAAACTCTAACCACCATACAAAACAAAAATGAGGTGTGATTACAAGTCTCGTTGACAGAGCCAGACGGATTTGCACGCCGGAGTATCTAGACGACGAATTAAAACATCTGAAGCACGCTTTTGAGAAAAATGGCTACTCAAAGAAAGAAGTAAGCAGAATTCTGCACCCAAACAACAATAAGCTTAAGGACAAGTCCGAAAAACGATGGAAGAATACAGTCTCTCTCCCTTTTATAAAGAAAGTAACAGATCAGATTGGAAAGATTTTAAGTAAACATGATATTAGACCTGTTTTTAGACCAACGAAGAAAATTTGTCATGTTCTTCGGTCTGTAAAAGATAAACGCGCTCCTCTATCAGCCAGTGGTGTATATAAAATTCCGTGTTCATGTGGTAAAGTTTATGTTGGAACAACAAAAAGAAGCGTAAATACACGGCTAAAAGAACACAGAAGTCTTTGCCGATTAGGAAAAACAGATAAATCGGCTGCAGCAGAACACGCTTTTCAGCCAGGAAATCATCAAGTGAAGTTTTCTGAAACAAAAATTTTATCTACGGCGACCAACTATTACCCACGGCTTTGTAGAGAAGCAATTGAAATATATAAACATAGGGATAATTTTAATAGGAAAGAAGAGACCATGAAACTTAGTGATATTTGGACAGTAGTACTACAGAATTGCTAGACAGTTTTATCCGTGACGAGATTACGATCGATAGTTAAGTTTTATCTCTGACAAAGGTTATCTCTGCATATCTCGTGTAACTCTGGTCACGCCCACTTTCTACGATACATAAGTCGCTCTCAGACGTCCGACCCGTCAGTCGGCAAGACTCACTGAAGATGTCCAGCGCAGCTCTGGACGAAACGTTAGGAGCTGAAGAGTTTCATGGACCACGACCTTACATCCCGGAAGGTTTACCAGAAGATATGTCATCCGGTCATGAAAGCTTTCATACCAAAACCACCCCCTATTTTGATTCTTGAACAAGGTATTCGCTATTACTAGCTGAAACTTGTTACAGAACTCAATTAGTCTTTCTCCTCTCTCGTTCCTTGTCCAAAGCCCAT
The DNA here is from genome assembly GCF_023864345.2 of Schistocerca serialis cubense. Lineage (NCBI taxonomy): Eukaryota > Metazoa > Arthropoda > Insecta > Orthoptera > Acrididae > Schistocerca > Schistocerca serialis. Next base: position 718,144,359 of record NC_064640.1, read on the forward strand.
ATTCTCCAGTAACCTTTTCTTCTACTCCTTCCCTTATAACTGCATTCCAGTCCCCCATGAGTATTAGATGGCAGGGCAAACAATTTTATGGCAAAGTATTGCAACCACATGGTAGCCTCTACAGCACACATTTCCCATCAGACTGAGTATTGTTGGTTTATAGAGGCTGCAATCTATGCTTTACAGCTCATCAGAGGAATTAGTCTCATAAAAACATGGGTGCTGTTCACAGACGAGTTGAAGTTTAGTCTAGAGAAGGATTCTCACCATTTGTTCATCTAGTAAGTCCCTCTGAAATGTTACAATATTGCCAGTATTTAGGAAAATAATTAATACACTGCCAGCTTTGTCAATTGGGTCAATATCACGTTAAGAGCATGTACACCACCACAACGAGTTTCTAGGGATATTGTGATACCTGCTGTCTACACAAACAACAATGTGCAAAATTATGCACGCATTTTTAATCAAGTTTACAAAGCTGGGATCCATCTGATGAATGAGTATGCCCCATTACACTGGACTGGCCTGGTGGTCATATGCCATCACCAGGTGAACATCATTCTTTTAGTGTGGCCACTTTGTCCAAGAAATTAAATATGGTTGTATACACACGGTGTGGTATGCTATAGGCCACTGTTGACTTGTGTAAGGCACCTGTCCAGTAATGAGAGATGTTACCACCAGTCACACTGCATGCCGTGTTCTGCTGTAATGGAATACTTGTGCATCCTGTGCTGTCACGTGAAGACACCACATGCGATATGGGAATTTAAAGTGATATGCACATCAAATTTGTTAATTTACAAATACCTGAGAAAGTGTGTTATGCGTATAACTCTGTGTAAAAATATACACTATTTAAAATGAAAACAAATGTGTGTCAAGTGCAATTGTGAAGCTTCAATGGTATTTAAAAAAGCATGTTTTAATGTTTCCATTATTATGAATTATCTAATAAAGAAAGAATTAGCCACCATTTAAGTGACTGTATTATGGGAAACAACCATTTCAACTAGAGACTTTTTGCAGAGATTCTCATATTCTTTAAAAGAGGAACAATATACTTAATCTCATTATGAAACATCAGAGAACAATGAAAGCAAAAATTGGTTTGTAAGAAATCCTGTTTATCACTACCTTATTTTATACTTGAAGTATAGTATTTTATTGCATGCCACAGAGACAGTAGCTACAATATAAATCATGTACAAAAGAATGCGCATATTTTAAATGCCAGTAAATAAATATTACACAAACCTCTTTACACGGGTCACTGTAAGCTGTTAGCGTTCGCAGCACGATTAACTCTACGTACATATTAAAACAATGTCTCACAGTTGGGTCTTTGATGATATCGTGTAGCACATTTAAAATGTACGTCTTCACTGGAGAGTGAGGTAGTGCCAACTGTGATACCAGAACCCTTAATAGAACCCTATAAAAATAAAGTAATGGCATACGTAAGTCAAAATCATACGTGCACTGTATCAGTAATATTAGGAATTTAGCTTTTGCCCTAGATGAGTACAATGTTCATTGTCAGTATTTAAAATGCCACCCACAGTCAAAGCATGTTTTTACATTATGTGCATCTGAATTAAATGCATGGAATATTATTAATAACAAAAATAATTATGATGATAACAACAATGCCACTGCTTAAGATGTTAATTACAATTTATTAGCAACAAGTATGGAATTAGAAAGGTGATGGCTATAGTCTATCATGATATGTGCACTGACATGGCAATCACTCTATGAGCATGTGATAAAGGGAAAAATGAACTTCTATCTGATATTTTCCAAGCAATTAAAACTGTGAAATATTCATGCCACGAATATGGCCAATACATACGATGAGCACACGAAAACTATCTGTTCATGTTGATATCTTCCCACTCCCTCCCCCTCCTCTCTTCTATCTATCTACCTATCTATCTATCACACACACACACACACACACACACACACACACACACACACACACACACACACACACACACAACATGATAATCATCAAAACATGTTTAATTAAGAGATGTTATGTTACTCTGATATTGTGAATGACTAAAGGTTTTTGTCAAATAATTCAATTAACTCTGATCACTTAAGGGTTACTTTCAGTCACTATGCCAACAATAAAATTTGCAACTCACATGGGCAATCAGTAGAAAATACACACAAAATTTTTGAGTCACTTTCAACATCAACTCTCTGATTATATATGTTCCACATGGCCATCAGTCAGCCAATTTCATTTCCTGGATTAATAAACCATCTTACAGGGGGTCACGTCTGTAACCATTCGGGGATGTGAGCTTTCTCTAGCATTGCAGGAAGTCATTTTTAACAGAAGAAGCTGATCTGCTCTTTTGGCATTATGGTGACCTTGATCATACAGGAAGGATCGAAGGAAGGACAACTGGAGTTGAACACCCCATCAATCAGAAGGTAATTAGAAATGAGCCAAAACTCGAATCAGACAAGGATAACAAAGGAAATGGCCCATGTCCATTTCCAAGGAAGCATCCCACCAGTGGCCGTAAGTGATTTACATAAACCATGGAAAACATAGAGGCTGGGTAGGGATTTGAGCCCCAATCCTACTGAATTCAAGCCCAGTGCTGTATCTATTGTACTAACTTGCACGCTCTACCTACTCAGCTAGCCCCGAAGTAACCCCTCTTCTAAATGCAACATTTTTAAATGATTTCAACTGTCATCATAATCTACTGATAGCTTTCATTAGAATTTTGTGTGTGCAGTTGGATGAAAAACAAAATCTAAATAATAAATGTAAGAGGCAACATGAATACTTCCATTATGAAGCTCACTATCTCCATGAAAGAACACTAACATTATCTCAACAGCTGCAGGTAATGTTGGAAAGACAGCTGCTTAGTGTCCATAGTATAGTGGTGGAAATTTAAAATCACTGCCCAAATTGTTGCAGATTGTTTTATATGTAATTAATAATTTACAGAATTCAGACATGACCAACAGAAGAAAAGGTGACAGATATGGACCAAAACTCCTCACAACACAAACAGGATGATGCAAAAGAGTCAAGAAGTTGTACACTGGTGGACTATGCAGGGGAACGGGTTAGAGAAAGCAACATTTGAATATTGCATCTTGAAAACTGACAGTGTGTATGGGTTCGGGCGGAGGGGAGGGGGGAGACAATACTACAATAACAAGTCCATCTCTTAAAACACCAAAATAAAGCACTATATAATCATGGTCAACACATAATGTCTTTTTGCCATCTGAATGACTTTATATGAGGAGCTAGAGGTTTTGGATAATAGAATATTAAAAAACATTAAATACAGAGAGAATTTCAGAGGCTGTGAGGAGATGGAAGTTGCTGTTCCTGACAACTGCACAGAATGAATGGTAACAGATTAACCCCAAAAGCAAGGAACTATTAGCACATACTCATAGCACTTGAGCCTCCACACTGTTGGTGATCCAATAATGTATTCGCCAGCTGCTATCTCGTTGACAATAGGCAACACTACTTCATCAGCTATGCACACAGATTTTAGTGTTGACACACCTTTATGATCTTTTTTGGGAAGTGAGCAAGTTGAAAGAAATGAGGAACTAAAAACTATCCTCACTGAAAGAAAAAAAAGTGTAAAATGGTACCCATATATTAATATATTTAAAAGGTTGCTAATATTTCAGCAGATAACACATTTGTTGTTTATCAAGCTACTGAAAAGATAAAAGAAGCCAGAGACATAAATGTCAGGTTATTTAAGTGATCATATATGTTTCAAAGTAATAAAGGTGTATTATTAAAAATTTCCAGATCTTTCATTAATTTTCAACAAACAATTTCTGTGCTAGGGCCATTTAAATAAAATCCTGCAGTCCTGTAGCAGCCTTCCACACAAGTTTACTAAAGAGCACCAAACACACTAAAAGTCATCTTATTCACTTATTAAAATACTCTCACCCTTTTCTGTGTTTGTTCATATCATTTTCAGTTACACTACTTTCTCTTGCTGACTATCTTATGATGCTAAGTGATTTTTTTTAACTGTTTAGTCTCATTTTATCATTTGGTTTCTAAAAAGTGTGTATTTCTTCTGTAGCATTTACCACATTCTCTCATTCCAGTTTTCCCACTTTATGTTACAGACAGACAAATTTGAATGTCTTGAGACCAGGCTCATTTTTACTTTGGCTTTTTCATGACTGTATCACAAGCTGCTTTACAACACATCACTTTCTATGGTTATAGACCTGTGCCTTACAATATAAAGGCAAGTCAACAAATAATACAGAATAATGCAATCTGGGCGTAGTGTGCCACGGTAATCATCTGAACACCTACGACAGTTTTAGTTAAACAGGAAATGTGGAACCACTACCTGTATTACATACAATACTGGTCAGTTAAATAAATTAAAAGAAAATCAAGCTACTCAGTTACACATGAATGATGTAGAAATAACAAAATTATATTTGGACAACACAAAAAATGATGGTACTGTAATATATTCTGAAACTATGTAACAGAAATTGCAGAACAAATTTTCTGAAACTTACTTGAAATTATAGACTATGATACCAACAGCTCCAGATTTTATTAGGTGTTTTAACTGAGAAAGTGCTTTCTTACTGTCTTGCTCAGATACTTTTGCATTTCCTTCATCATCAACTTTTAAAGTGTCAATAACATTCTGCACAATTTGACAGTTTTCTTCTACTAGAGCTGCAATTAAAATAAACAAACAAATAAAATAATTAATGCATTTTATAAATACACACTATCTGTAGAAAGATTGTACACTGAATTTGCAAGTTACAGATTTCAGTATGTTATTTACATATATTCATTTATGAGTGGCCAGGTGCTATGGTGGGGTAAACAGGTTGTTAGCTTTAGATGCAATCAAAGAGAAATATTTGTGACTGTAAACTACAATTGGGAACAAACAGACCTTCTGACTATAGGTACCACCAACCTTCCCAGGAAGTGAAGAGACTGGTAGGCAGCTGCTCGCAGCTGAATGATAAACTGTTGGCTGTTTATGATGCCAATGTTCACAACCTAGTGTGGCGAGTAGATATGTGAACACCTACTGCACAGCAATTCAGAGATCTTGAATAGGGATAAGGAATCTAGTCTCAGGAGTAGAAAAAGGGAAAAAGTAACTGACATACTTTTGGGTCTGTCTAAAGACAGACGCCATGTGGGCACCATCCTTATCTGATCACATGTATAATAAGTTTGGGGTTCAAATGGGTGTTAAACACACTATGGCCTATAGGAATCATAGGAAAACAGACATAGGAGAGACTTAAACTAAAACTTATCTGAAGTCAAAACTTCGATAAGAAATCCGGTAGATCTTGAGGAAATGGCAGATGAAGTGATGTCTGGTATTATGACCTCATACTTAGAAAATTGTCCAGTCACCAAGACGTGCACAAACAGGAGCGTACCTGGATGGAATGATCATTTGGAACTGCAATGGAAGCAGGTAAGAAGAACGTTCAACTTTGCGAGAAGGAAAATACAATGGGCAAAATATTGGGATGCCCTTGCCAAATACAATCCTGCCATTAAGCAAGGGGAACTATCACCCTCGGAGATATTCTGTGAGGTGAAAGGTACAGCTACTAGAGCCAGACTTCATAAAATCCCCACAAGAATACCAACCAACCCGGGAGACACTCTAAGGAAGGAGGATGGCGGGTATACAAGGATAGCACAAAAGATCCTGGATTTGCTCCCAAAACTCATTTCCCTCAATGCACTCTAGCTGGTAACACAGACCAGGTTTCAGTTCCTGGAAGGTAATGATTTACAAGTAACCAAAAGGAGAACTGAGAATCTGTCAGACAATGTGTTGATTTCAAAAACATCACATGGGTGGTCCGAATGTTTCAACCATTCAAGTCACCAAGCTGAGACAGAATCTTTCTGGCTCTATTGCAACAAACAAGAGAGGGCTTACCAGACACGTGTGCTGACTACTAAGAGTCAGCCTGGTAGCAGGAGCCTAATGCTTGGAGGACAGTAAAGATTGTTTTCATTCCAAACCAGGGAACACTGAACGTTCCAAGGCTGAGGAATTGAGACCAATCAGTCTATCCTCCTTTCTCCTAATGATATTATAAAATATGGTTAATGTGAATGTTGGGGAAAGGAAGTTAACTTAGGTTCCTCTACGTGAAAACAAACGTGCATATTAACTTGGCAAATCATGCAAAACAGCACATCATGCACTTGTTGGAAAGGTGGAAAAATTCTTTATACGTTCAGAAAACAGCTCCCTGCATCTTCCTAGATATTGAGGGAGCTTTTAGCAATACAATTTATGATTATAGAGTTTCAAGAAGACCATAGCATTAAGATTACGATATGCCAGGTGGATTGAAGACCATGCTGAGTTGACGATAGGTAGAAGAACCATGAGGAATGAGAAAATGTTGATCCTTTTGTCCCCACAGTTGTGGAACCTAGATGTGAATGAACTTGTCAAAGAGTTAAATACTGGAGGATACTTTGCCAAGAATACACAGATGAATTAATCATGTCACAACAATGGCACAATTCACTCTGAACATTGTGCAACAATGCAGCAGGAAATAGAATCTAAGGTTCTGTCCCAGGAAAACATTGTAGGAGGAGGATGACGAGGAACAGATTAATGTTTAATGTCCTGTCAACATCAAGGTTATTAGAGACAGAGCACAAGCTTGAACAAGGGATGGATGGGGAAGGAAATGGGCCACACCGTTTCAAAGGAAGCACGCTGACATTTGCTTGGACTGATTTAGGGAAATCATGGAAAACTTAAAAGTGGATGGCCAGATGTGGGTTTGAACTGCTGTCATCCCGAATGCGAACCCAGTGTCCTAAACACAGTGAAAACTGTACTTTTAACGTTCATGAGGAAGCATATACAGCACACGTACCGAAATCATATGCTCTTCAAGGAAGTTCTACCATCAGAGTTGATAATGAAGTATCTATACATAACCCTTGATGGAAAACTATCTTTGACCTCTCACATTAAGAATATTTGTCCCAAAAGAAAAGGTGCTATTATGTGTACTAAAAGGGCCTGTGGTAAAAACTGGTGTGTAAGTCCCAGGAGCACGTACTGGATATACACTTCTGTAATAAAACCTATGATAATCTATGGGGCTACTGTACAGTAGAATAAAGTAGAACAGAAGGTGCTTGACATACTACAGAGACTGGTCTCCTTAGCTATAACAGGCGGAATTAGCAGCACACCAACTGCTGGGATGGAGAGTATACTGGACAATCCTCCATTACATCCCTGGGTTACAACGCAGGCAGCAGAAGGGCATACAGGTTAAAACCTGGAAACCTATAGGATATCCAGAATCCCACACCAATTTAGTAAATGTAGTTAAGTATAGGAATGGTCAGGGAAATGCCAGCTAACTAGACAATAGCTTCCAGCTGCTTCAATAAACATTTCAAGACAACAAATGGCAGTCAGGGGCAGTGGAAGAATGAACCACAATACCATTCATGAGAGACAGTCTGGCTTACTGGTGGATTGAAAACAGACAAAAGTGCTGGGGACAGGTTACAGCCTAGACATGAGAAAGCAATCTCAGTAGGGAAGCTGGCAACAATATTACTGAAGGAAGTCTTTGCTATTAGAGAGTGTGTGTGGAAGAGAATCTGCCTAGGTGCTACAAGGATTGTGGCAGTTGCATTCACTCAGACAACCGAGCAGCTCTGAAATCTCTACCAGCCCCAGAAACGAGATCAAAGATCATCACAGAATGCCATAAAGACCTTCTGAGGCTCAGGGATTGTCACAGGGTGAACCTGCTGTGGTCCCTGTTCACCCAGGAATTAACAGCAATGAACAACGCTGAACTGGCAATGACAGGAGTGACTACTCTATTTATTGGGCTGAAAACTGTCATAATCATCACCGAGGTGATGGAAAAACCACATAGCTGCATTAGTAAGCAGCATGCAGAATATTGGACTAAGATCCAAAAACAAAAAATTGCAAGCTAATGATGCCAAACCCATTATTTAACATACGTCCTATAATTTGAATGATAGATGAAACTCATTTTAGGAACAATAAATGGCCATGGGAACTTCAATCAACACTTGCACAGAAAGGATATGGAGGGCAATAAAACTGCACCACATTCAATTTTCCAATGCAAATTGTTTGAGGCCAAAAGACACAGTATATTCAGGTCATTAATTCCTAAACAAATTGTGTATAATAAAGACCTAGAGCAGCCACCATGAAACTAGGCACCTCAAGGACACACCTGCTCCCTGAAGTCTGCTGGCACATAGCGTTGCAATTCGCTCACCTGATAGCTTTGTTGCCACATGTAATATCTTAAAAATTCCTTAGGTGAGCACCGGCTGAACGTTCAGTGTTTCCATGCGATATCGTGTGTTCACTTGTGGTTTCAGTCTCCCATGGAACAGTGCATTGACCTGTGTTTGGTAGTGAGCGAAATGCAAGAGCAAAGGCCCGCACATAGTGCCACTCAGGTCGGTGCGCATAAAGGGTGAAAAGACAATCGAAAACTATCTAAGATCATTATGTCAAATGTACTGAAATTTTTACTGATCAGGTCAACAATGAAAAAGCCATAAATTTTGTGTAACCTCATAAACTGACAGGAAAAGAGTGTGCTATTCCCAAATCTTCTATAGGCCGTCTTAGCTCAACAGAATCTCTAGATGTGAAAAACTGTATCGATTCTCCTAGAAAGGGATAGCAATGAGAACAGAAATCTACAGAATCTGACGATTTCAACAAGGAGGTTGCATGTGGAACTGTTCTTGGTTATTGCAAAAGAGGAGGATGTTGTTGTTGTTGTGGTCTTCAGTCCTGAGACTGGTTTGACACAGCTCTCCATGCTATTCTATCCTGTACAAGATTCTTCATCTCCCAGTACCTACTGCAACCTACATCCTTCTGAATCTGCTTAGTGTATTCATCTCTTGGTCTCCCCCTACGATTTTTACCCTCCACGCTGCCCTCCAATACTAAATTGGTGATCCCTTGATGCCTCAGAACATGTCCTACCAACCGATCCCTTCTTCTGGTCAAGTTTTGCCACAAACTCCTCTTCTCCCCAATCCTATTCAGTACCTCCTCATTAGTTATGTGATCTACCCATCTAATCTTCAGCATTCTTCTGTAGCACCACATTTCAAAAGCTTCTATTCTCTTCTTGTCCAAACTATTTACCGTCCATGTTTCACTTCCATACATGGTTACACTCCATACAAATACTTTCAGAAATGACTTCCTCACACTTAAATCTATACTCGATGTTAACAAATTTCTCTTCTTCAGAAACGCTTTCCTTGCCATTGCCAGTCTACATTTTATATCCTCTCTACTTCGACCATCATCAGTTATTTTGCTCCCTAAATAGCAAAACTCCTTTACTACTTTAAGTGTCTCATTTCCTAATCTAATACCCTCAACATCACCCGACTTAATTCGACTACATTCCATTATGCTCGTTTTGCCTTTGTTGATGTTCATCTTATATCCTCCCTTCAAGACACCATCCATTCCGTTCAACTGCTCTTCCAAGTCCTTTGCTGTCTCTGACAGAATTACAATGTCATCGGCGAACCTCAAAGTTTTTATTTCTTCTCCATGGATTTTAATACCTACTCCGAATTTTTCCTTTGTTTCCTTTACTGCTTGCTCAATATACAGATTGAATAACACCGGGGAGAGGCTACAACCCTGTCTTACTCCCTTCCCAACCACTGCTTCCCTTTCATGTCCCTCGACTCTTATAACTGCCATCTGGTTTCTGTACAAATTGTAAATAGCCTTTCGCTCCCTGTATTTTACCCCTGCCACCTTTAGAATTTGAAAGAGAGTATTCCAGTCAACATCGTCAAAAGCTTTCTCTATGTCTACAAATGCTAGAAACGTAGGTTTGCCTTTCCTTAATCTTTCTTCTAAGATAAGTCGCAAGGTCAGTATTGCCTCACGTGTTCCAGTATTTCTACGGAATCCAAACTGATCTTCCCCGAGGTTGGCTTCTACTAGTTTTTCTATTCGTCTGTAAAGAATTCGTGTTAGTATTTTGCAGCTGTGGCTTATTAAACTGATTGTTCGGTAATTCTCACATCTGTCAACACCTGCTTTCTTTGGGATTGGAATTATTATATTCTTCTTGAAGTATGAGGGTATTTCGCCTGTTTCATACATCTTGCTCACCAGATGGTAGAGTTTTGTCAGGACTGGCTCTCCCAAGGCCGTCAGTAGTTCCAATGGAATGTTGTCTACTCCGGGGGCCTTGTTTCGACTCAGGTCTTTCAGTGCTCTGTCATACTCTTCACGCAGTATCGTATCTCCCATTTCATCTTCATCTACATCCTCTTCCATTTCCATAATATTGTCCTCAAGTACATCGCCCTTGTATAGACCCTCTATATACTCCTTCCACCTTTCTGCTTTCCCTTCTTTGCATAGAACTGGGTTTCCATCAGAGCTCTTGATGTTCATACAATCCAACAGTAAAACAATACAGAGTGATCCCCATGAAAAAATCAATTATTCTGGCTGATAGACCTCCTTCCTTTGTATTCTCTGCTCCCTTGGTTTCTGATTCAGAAAACAAAATGATGGGCAAACATTTTTGATAGGCTGCAAAGAAAATGAAACAGCAAGAGCGAAGTTGTTACATACAAAGCATTTACCGCATGCTAAGGACAATAGACCTGTAGTGTACTTAGATAAAACTTGCGTTTGACAGAACCACACCAATAAGTGTATATGGCACGACTCCCAAGTTAACGGTGGTTTGAAAGTGCCTACTGGTGGAGGTGTCAGATTAATCATCACACATCGTGGTTCACTGATTGCAGGCTTCATGCCAGAGGACAAATTATGAGGGTTGTCCCAAAAGTAAGGTCTCCTATTTTTTGTAAGTACATAGACTTGTTTATTTCTACAATGGTTTACATCAGTTTACAGCTTGAACATTTAGCTATTTTTCAACATAATCACCATTTCTCTCAATGCGTTTTTGTAGACACTGTGGCAGTTTTTGTATGCCCATGTCATACCAGCTCGCCGCCATGCTGTTCAGAAAGTTATGAACCTCTTCTTTCACCTTGTAGTCGGAGCTGAATTGCTTTCCGGCAAAATGTTCATTTAACTTAGGGAACAGGTGATAGTCACTGGGTGCCAAGTCAGGACTATAGGGTGAGTGGGTGATTATGTTCCACTGATGCAGGAGAGCAACTGTTTGCCGAGCGATGTGTGGGTTAGCGTTGTCATGGAGAATGTGTATGCCATTGCTCAACATTCATCTTCTCCAGTTCTGAATTGCCCGTTTGAGTTTTTTCAGAGTCTCGCAGTACCTGTCAGCGTTAACTGTGGTCCCAGTGGGCATAAAGTTGACAAACAATACCCCTTTCCAATCCCAAAAAACCGTTGTCATGACCAGCACACTGTGATTGTTTGATTTTCCGCAGCTTTGGTGAAGAAGGATGCCGCCACTGGCATGATTGTTGCTTGGTCTCAGGTGTAAAGTGGTATGCCCAGGTTTCATAACACGTGACAATTGAGTCCAGAATGTTGTCCTGTTCAGCTGCAAGGCAGTGAAGAAATGCACGGGAAGCTTCAACTCGTTGCCGCATGTGGTGCTCAGTCAGCATGCATGGTACCGTACCCATCTTGCGCACACATTCCGGTGTTCAATGTTTCCGTTAAAATTCTATGAGTGTTGCTTCGAGAAACCTCAGGGACCAACGTGCAGAGATCATCCAGGGTGATCCGCCGATCTTCACGCATGCTTTGCTCAACCCTCAACACTGTCTCCTCAGAAACTGACAGTTTCCCGCTTCTTCGTTCATCGTGAATTTCAATCTGACCAGTTGCAAACTCTCCACACCACTTACAAACATTTTTTGACATCCATGCACAACTCACCATATACTTCTGTCAATTGGCGTAGGATTTCAATCAGCGCAGTGCCCTTTGCATTCAAAAACCGAATAACTGCGCGCAATTCGCACTTGGCGGTAACATCAAACTACTGTTCCACTGGAAGAAGACTCAGATACCGTGATGGATAATGACAGTTATCATTCTATTCAAACACAAAAGCTGCCACATCCAAATAGGTGCAAGGCAGACATTATGGAGTGGTCAAAGAGAAAGAATGTTTCATTTCAATCAATGAAACGAAGGATGAACTCCTGGCTGTAAAAGAAATCCTAGGTCCAAGAAAGACATTTGAATTTGATCAACTGGCAAATGAAATGGGACACCAAATGGTATGCTTGCCACTATCACTGCCAATATAACCCTATTGAGCTGATATAGTTCCAGGTTAAACAAGAAGTGGTTGGACACACACACACACACACACACACACACACACACACACACACTACTGTCATACTTGCTGCTGTCAACCATCTAACACATGACGCTCTCTACAAAGTTACTCAGCATGACTGGGTGAGGTACAGAAAACATCCGGAAGCAGTGCAAGAAGCTGATTTTGTGAGCCATGGGTTAAGAGTCAGCATAGGGGAACCTACGAAGATAAACGCCTGGCAGAAACAAGCGACAGTGAATTTGAAGATACAGAATCAAAAGATGCTCCAATTTAGGTAACTGTAGGCTACATAAAGAGCTTACTTGATTTAAATTTTTTCCGCAATTAATTTTCGTTATAGCAGGTGATTGTAAATGAATTTCTCTCTTAGATATGCGATAAATCTGTAAAAAGTGGTCACAATTAGCTTACTCGCCATTAAAAATAAGATTCTCAGTACTGCATTCATTAACAATGACAGTTTTTCACAAAATATGTATCGAATTTGTTCACATTTGTATTTCATCTTATTGCATTGTCCTCTCTCTTACACTTCAGAAATTTTCTTCCACTGTTTTTTTCGTCTTCCATACAACGGTGTAGTCATGTTTTATTGCTGAGTGTAATGCAGTAGCAAGGGGCTACACAAGTCAATGTGCGTGAAGGACAAGGTTGTCATATCATACGTAATGAAGGTTTTTCATTGGGCTGGCCAATAGTGAAGTAGCCAGGAATAATATAAATTTTGTGCAAGTTCATAAAATGACAACAAAACCTTGTGATAATTCCAAATTGACAGTATCCCATATTAACAGTGTAGTAAAGATGGCAGAATCTCTAGATATGAGCATGTAAATGAAAATGGAAACTACACAATTTCACAATTTTGACAAAATGTTAAGTGCGTAGAACTGTACTTTAATACTACAACAGAGGAGAGAATCTGACAGCTAGAAAAATACAGAGTGGTCTTTTTGAGAAATTAAATTATTCTGTCTCACAGACCTCTGTTCTTTGTCGCCTCCTCTCTCTCTGCTTTTGGTTCAGAAAGTACAATGATGGCCACAAATTTTTAATTGAATGTAGAGACATTGCAGCAGCAAAAGCAAAATTTTGTGTAAAATACACTTACTGTGTGCTGAGGGTAATAGTCTTGTAGTATACTGCAGTTAAATTTGGGTCTCACAAAATCATACGCAAAAATATATTTTGCTCGTTTTCAATGGAAATATTGGCCTGAAAGTATCTACAATTTTTTTGTACAGCATATATCAGCAATTTAGGTGATGGGTGTAGTAAAGAAGAAGTACAATCTGCAAATACAAATTTTTTGGGAGGTAGGGAATGTTTTCGGTTGTATTAAGGTGACCTGTCGGAACTAAAATCCTGTTGATGGTGTACGTGTACTTGCGTGCTGTCGCGTATGGAGTGTCTCATAATAAAATGCATTCTTATGTGACACGATACAATAATAGTGTCACAGATGTTACCAAAATTAATTTCACAGTTTTCTTAACAACTTTCTGACTGTAAGTTTCTACTAGGTCTAACAGAACACAAATTCATCATCGACGACATTTTTCGTTACATGGGCTGAACAGTTTCACACCTGTTACAGTGTTCTATTTTAATCTCTGAAAACTTTCACGTTTTCAAGATAAAATATGTACCACGTGCATCTGTAAAGTTTGAGAATGTTCATACATTATTTTCTGTTCACACATGTCAGTGATTCTGTTTTCTTCTGCAGCTTGAAGGAAAGAAATACTTTTGTTCAAAACTTATTTTAACATCAGTTTTTATTTATTTATTTTCTTTCGTAGCAGCTGGGAAGAATTTTATTTTGTGAAGAACTCCATTATATTCTAGACTAAAAATAGAGATGTCTAACATTTAAAAAGGTTTTGAAATTATCACTAACTGGCAATGCTGTAGGACGGTGAGATGACCTTGAGATGTCTATTTTAGTGACAGCCGCTATGGTAACTGGTCTCCTACTGCACTTCGAGGGAATGGCAGGGAGAGAAACTGCACAATAAACTCATTTCTGGTGCAAAATGTAGTGAGCTGTTTTTCTGGTTCCCTGTGCAAATCAAATCAATATAATCTCCAGTCTAAATCACAATTGTTTTGCAAATAATTTTGTGGCTAATTCTGGTTCCTTTCCATTGCAATGCATTTCTGAATTCCCTTACTTTCTTATACACATTTATAAAGGATACAAGAAACCTCACCTTCATTTGGGGTCAAAATGAAGACTGACTGATCTTCAAATCAAAGCATCTATGATGAAACTGTCGATGTTATCTCTAAATGCCTTAGAACTTGTGCCACTTACAATTAGATCATTGCAGAGCATGAATAATAATACTTTTGTATGAAGTTCTAAAATGCCCAGTCTACATACCTGAGTGGGTTCCTTCTAAGGTTCATGAATTTGTGATGTAAGCAGACTTTATAGGATCAGAGAATACAGTAACAGATGGGGATGAAGTATCAGCATTACACCCAAGTAAACTCTTTCCAAACTGATTAAAAAAGTAAAAATATTGAAGTTGTGAATGAAGCCTCATACACTGTTTTTAGCTTTACACAGAATTCCCACGTAAAACAAATGCAATATCATTTGTTACAATAGAAATTCATGATTTTACTATGTCTGTAAAATTACGTTTTACTTAGCATGTAGTTTTATATGGAAATTATTTTAAAGTGACAAACCTGCCGATGGCATATTCTTGTAATCTTGATCTGAATCTTGGCCATCCAAATTCTGCAACAGAAAATGGAAACAGCAATAATAAGTTAATGTTCAACTACTGTATATGTGTTCTTTTACCAAAAAATTTGAACAATGTGTTGTAGATTGATATTAATAAATTACTCCTTATATGCAGCTACTCAAAATGGTTAAAAACTGCAGTACAGTGAAGCGAATTTTCATCTACCTCTTGATAACATAATTTATGCTCAAATGAGTCTAATATTCCTATCTGATGTGTCATTGATACATTAAGATACAATGTCCATTTTAAATTAAATGAAAAATGGGAATCACACAATTAATGAAAAATGATATCATCTGTTGCTTGGCTTATTTGAAATTGCATGTGTATTACACACATACAATTGATGAATATAATGAAAATCTCAAATGACAACAAAAGTAACCCCCAAAAATATCAGCAAACACAATAATTAAAAGTTATTATGCATGACCGTATCGTTAACCACAACAGCAATCAGTTACTATGCTGCTCCAAGCATTGGCTAATAAAGAAATTTTTTGGTGTCTACCTGTCTGCAGACATCATTACTTTGGAAAATGCGTCTTTCATGTCATTCTTGTGGAAACTGTTGAATACAATGATCTACACCACCACTTCTGAGCAGTCATGTTTCTGCACAAGAGTGAACAGGATTCAAGGGGGGTACCACCATAAACCAAAAATCCTGCATCTCCATACTGATACTTTTCAGACTTGAATTAATAAGAAAGTGTTTTTGGCTCCCTCCACACAGTAGCATATTGAGAATCACTGTGTAAATGCAAATCACACTCAAATGTGAAGTTACAACTTATTGGTTCAATTTCTATGTTCTATGGACCGCTGTAAACATTATTTTTAATGAAACAATGAATAAGGAATTTGAAAGTTAAGTATTATGGCCAACTCTTAAAAAATCACTGAGAAACCAGTTAAATAAAGATGTAGATTAATCAGTGACAATTCCAAACAGTTTGGAATTACAATTTCGTCACAAAAGGAAACTCAGTAGCTGGTAATACTTTACAGAAAGCTGGGCAAAGTTTTAACGACTTTATTAACATGCAAAAAAAAAAAAGAGACTTTTTAAGTTTGTGCCAATTTTCCACATGTGTTAAGTCAGGGCATCAAAAAATTATTTTGGGCTATTTAGAAAGTTTTGGAGTTATTCAAAGACTCTGCACCCCACACAGTTAATTTTATAGCAAATTTAGCTCATCAAATACTGAAGTGAATCAGTCACTGATAAATCAAATTAGGCTTGGTAGTACAGGAAACATATGGGCTTTTGGGGGCGGGTGGGGGGTATCTCATTTCTTTATAAAAGTTTTGTCCTATTTCATAATTTAACACAGTATACAGAAAAGCTTCAACAGAATGAAAGTTGTAAAGCATCAAATTTTATATTTAAGGACAATGGAAAGAGTTGCATTATTGTGCAAATTGCATGAATTATAGTGTACGACTTAAAAATCACATTGTTTAACAGAAAAGTTCCTGGCAGAAATACAGTAATGCAACACAGCCAAAGAAAATAAACACCTACATTGCAGTTTCATACGAAGTTTGCACATTCTTTACTTCAGCATTATTTAGGTCTTTTCCATTCAGAAATTGTAAGCAGAAATAAGTAATAAGTTTGGAGAAGCAATGGCATTATTACACACAGAGAGAGAAAATGGGAGCTATATCGTAATACAGACAGTCACAGCCAATTTACAGAACATTATTACAGGCAAAACTGTAAATTACTTAAGAATATAATTGAACATGCTAAAATGATGTATTATATGAAGAGGACAGACAGGTCTCAGAATGGAATTAAAACTGTAAGACCCGTAGTTACCGAAGTAGCAGGGCAGAATGTAGTGTTGTGTAACCTATTTACTAATTATTTCCTGTCAATAGTTGGCAAGTTGAATCAAAATTTTATTGGAACAGACAAGTGCGCAAGGCTTTAGAAAGCAGGCATTCTCTGATGATTATGTCACATATAATCAATTAGCAAGGAGTAAGTTGAATCAATGAATGAATTACTGAAGAGTAAAAACTCACAAATGTGTAACAAAGTATCAGAGGATAAGACACTCACTCATTTTGAGTATGAGCACTTGTACCTGCTCATGCTCTTAATCATGAACAGACCAGTTCTGGTGTGGTGGGGATTGAGGGAAATGTGCACACACCATGTGGTAGTGACAACACAGGAGAAGCACGAGTGGTGAAATGGGGGAGGATGATTTCTGACAGCAGTACGTTCACAGCAGTATTGACAATGGTCATCATAGGCCATCGACAGAGATCGCCCAATAACGTTGGCCGACTGCTTGGTCACAGTGCATCCAATCTTCTTCGTCAGTTTTTGACAGGATCAAGAAGGTTAGGTTAGATTAGAATCTATTCTATTTATGAAGTAGGTTATACTTTAACCTCCTAGGTTGGGATGGATACACCACCACCTCTGTGCTTGGAGATAAGTGCTACCATGTGGCTTTAGCTATTAAAAGGATGCCAAAGGCATGTGAATGAGCTATACATGTATTAAAAAGAAAGTGGTGAGTACTTTACACTTCGTCCTCAGTTACTGGAATTACCAAACAAGTTTTACGAATATTTGAGATGAAGGGAAAAACATTCTGGTACATATTCAACATGATCTGCGACGACTCTGAAAAGTGAAGTTACCAACACTGTTGGAAGTTGTGCAGACATACGTCAATTAACCTTCAATGACTATCATTAAGCATACATGTGAAAGACAAACAAAGTTTAGAATAAGATACTCTGAATACATAAATCAATGAAAGCAGAAAAATACACACACACACACACACACACACACACACACACACACACAAACACACAAACACACCACGTTTGCAAACCACTTCATGTAACAGAATCACCGGTCTACTGGCGTAAAAATGCCAGTAAACAGTAATAATAATTTGTAGACAGCTAATGTCCTTCTGCCACAAAACAGAAAAGATCCACTACAGTTGCATAGGATACGCCACTCTTTTCACTCGAACAAATTATTTTTTGAGGTTATAATTTACGCCTCAAATGTCCGATAAAGATTTTGCCTACTTGTAGGTAAAAGCAGACGTACACAATGACAAGTGCAATTCAATTAGTAGTAATGATGACGTAACAGTAGTGATGATGAATTTATAATCCCTTTGCAACATATGAATAAAGAAGCCTATAATTAGTGGATATTAGTGACAGTGAGGAGGAGTACATATCAAGTGGTAGGGAAACAGCTTTGCCTGAAAATACAATACAGTATCAATGTGGATTCAAAATGATGAAGATGTGTAAAATTCAGACCAATTTTTAATAGAAGAGAAACATTTCAAGAAAAAGACACACAAACTGAAAGAATTATTAGTGTTGTTATGTCACAATGTGAATAAAGAAGCCAACTATTAGTGATAGCAAACTAGATACTAGGGAAAAAAGAGGAGGAATGTGTATTCAGTGCAGACGGAACATCTTTACATTAAGATATGTTTGCAAAGGTTACAGTAGCTCACGAAAAAAATTAGTAACACAAGTCAATGTTGTAGAAAATTAAATTAAAGAGACAGCATGTGTTCAGCAGAGATAAAAAGCTGTTGAAGACGTAGAGGTTAGGAGGAGGAAGAAACCTTCTGATAAAGAACAAGCTGTAAAAGCAAGTCGGAATTTCCGGAATGATGTTACAGTACAGAAGCGCATGCTATGAGAAAATAATGGGAAGAGACACGTTGAGTATGTATTTTTTGTAAATGTGGGGAAACCTAAAAGCTTACTGTTTGATAATTGCTCCCAGCTCTGCTCAAAACTATACAGAGAAGAAATGCTGAAATCCAAGTCAACGGTTACTCCTTTAAATGCATGTATAACATAACAACTGTACTGAAAGTAATGTAACTATGAAAAATTAAAATTTTTTGATGAAACTGTGTATAGAAAAATATCGATATTGTCATGACGGAAAAAACATTACTTTCTTTAGACCTACTTAAACAAATGTTATTAGTAAGTATTAAATAGAAATTAGAATATGATACTATGTAAAAATGTAAATGACTGTAACACTCACACAGAACAGTATTTCGTTCATAGTCAATTTTCAAATATTCATCCTTGACCTTGGAGCACCAAGTGGCGAATGCAGTGGTGAAAAGGAAGCAGAAGGAAGGAAGCCAAGAGTGTGGAAGTGTTTTCGATGCCCAGAAATAAAAATTTAAAATCGTGCCTAATTGTGTGTCAAATCATTTATATAAAGTGATGTGTCTATTGGTTAAACATTTCCGGACATATAGTATCAAAGTTTTGAGCCACTGCAGCAGTTGGAATAAAGTATCTGGGAAGGTGTGATGGTGAACCATACTAAATCGCATTGCCAGATTCACGAAGAAAATCTGCAGAATTGGTTGACACCGCTAATTACAATGGAACATTAACAACAAAGCAATAAGTCTATTATACTTTTTAATTAGGCATGGAGTGTGGGTCAGCTTAGTGCAAATGCTGAACATTGTTTTCTTGGAACAGTATAAATTTTGTATTCACAGTTGTACTAAATTTCCTTTTTTCCTACACCTGCACGACTCATGCCTTCCTATGGAAATTGACATCAGGATGAAGAGACAGGGATTTCTGCTACCCACACTTCATGCCTAATTAAAAAGTATAATAGGCTTATTGCTTTGTTGTTAATGTTCCATTGTAATTAGAGACAGTGTGTGTGTGTGTGTGCGCGTGCGTGCGTGCGCGCGTGTGTGTGGGGTTGGGGGGGGGGGTTTGCACATCATAACTTTCATTATATTGATTTCCTATTCAATGTGTATGTAATTAATAAAATTGCGTGTATTCAATAATAGATTTTTATGAACGAATGTAAGAAAATTAATTTTTTGCACTTAATGTTGTTTGTTGTTTTAATCATCAGTATGTAGACTGGTTCCGTGCAGCTCACCTCTTCTTCATGTTACCTCGAACATGAACCAGGATGTTTACTTCAATACTCTCGGTGGCCAAGTGTTACCCTGTCTTCGTGATGTCATGCTGTGAACACTTCCATCTTCCAAAATGACAACAACTGTGTTCCCAGGGTTGCTTGCAAACATTCCTGGTTCGATGAACACTCATGCATATTACTGCACCCCAACTAGTCTAATTGCAATCCAATAGAAATGTTGGGACTATTCTGAACAACAGGCAAAATGTAGCAATCAACATCTACACAATTCTGTATCTCCATGGCACCTAATCGTCAATGAGTTTGCTTTAGCAGACACACCTGAAGAAGTTCGTAGATCCTCTTCCTTGACAAACTAGTGCTTTGTCTTCCTTGATAAACTAAGGTTATTACGAGGTGCTATCCAAAATTTCGGGTCTGGTGCTGCCATCTGTTGAAAACCTTACCTTTGGAATAATGGTCACCACCACCCTCGAAGTAGTTTCCATCAGCACGTACACACCAATCCCAGTAATTCTGCCACTGGTCAAACGTTTTCTGGAAGTTCTGTTCTTTGAGGGTGTTTATCACTGCCAGCGATGCTTCTTGAATCCTCTCTAGAGTGTTGAACCGACGGCCTTTCAACTTGAGTTTCAGTTTTGGGAATAGCGCGCAAAGTCATGCCAAATCAGGTGAGTACAGTGGATAGGGCAGTGTCGTCATGTCGTTTTTTGCCGAAAAGGTCCTGGTGAGCAAGGATGCACGACAGGGTGTGTTGTCATGATGCAGGAGTCAGTTCCCTTGACACCAAAGTTCGGGCCACTATCGCCGCACATTTTCACGGAGCAATCACAAAACATCACAGTAGTACAAGGAATTCACTGTTTGGTTGGATTGGACAAATTCTTTGTGTTCAGTTCCCTTGGTATCAAAGAAAACGATGATCATGCTCTTCACTTTGCACTTCATCTGTCTTGCTTTTTTGGGTCTTGGAGAGCCCAGGCTCTTCCACTGGGGCAATTGTTGCTTTGTCTCTGGGTCGTAACTGTAAATCCAGCTGTTATCATTAGTGATAACCCGTGACAAAAAGGTTGGATCATCAGATGCGGTCTGACAAAGGTCCATGCACACTTCAGCACACTGTGCCTTCTGATCAGCAGTCAAAATCTTTGGCACAAATTTTGTGGCGACACGATGCATACCCAACTCATCAGTCAACATTCGTTCACATGTCCCATAACCAATACCCACTTCATTCACAAAGTCTTGAATGGTTCGACATCGATCCGCACAAACCAGTTGTTGAAGTTTGGCAACAATGTCTGGCATTGTGCGACTAATGGGCCTTCCAGTGTGAGCATCATCTTCGACGTCTGTACAGCTGGCCCTGAACTGAGCATGCCACTCAAACACGTGTGTACGGCTCATGCTCTGTCCCCCAAACACCTGTTGAATCATTCCAAGGGTCTCCGAAGCACTTTTCCTGAGATTCGCACAGAATTTGATACACACGCACTGTTCTGTTCGCGGATCCATTGTAAAATCATCACACACCCAACACAGAGAATTACGGAAATCACTTGGACATGCAACACATCCTCCCAGCTGAATGCCACCCTGCACACTGACTCATCAGATACGCAGCTCTAGCCACCTAGTGGGGCAAAGATCTACTCTTCTACTTTCCAGATGGTGACAATAGTCCCAAAAATTTTAGATTCCAGCTCATATGATGGTTAGAGACAGTGTTACATGGCATTAGTGTGATGTCTCCTGAGGTTTACAAATTTTTTGACTGGTACTCCAAAAACTTGAAATACAAGGGTAGCTTGAAAAGTTCTTGGAATGGGATTGAAAGAAATGACTTATCTCACTTTTTTATTTTTCAATATAGTCTCTGTTTACACTACTGTACTTGACCCAGCAACAGTCAGTGCCTTGATCTCAGCTCTGCAAAATATCCATCAACTTCAACTGTCAGTCCTTTGTTTGAAGAGAATGTCTGTCCACTGAGGAAAGTTTTCAGCTTGAGGAAGAGAAGAAGACTGACAGAGCCAAATCCAGCAAATAAGGTGGGTTTAGCAGCAATTTGTATTTTAGTATTTTAGTTTGTGTATTTTTGCCATTTCAATGGTACTTGTGTTGATGAAAGATGATGTTCTTCCTTGCCAAACCTGGACTTCTCTCATGGATATTTTACTGTAGTTAGTCCAGGTCAGCATAATACTGTTCCATAATTGTTTGACCAGTTGGAAAATAAACTATCAGCAGAATCCCTTTTGGATCCTAGAAAACTGACAACATGACCGTACCACCCAACTGTATTGCTTTTGCTTTCTTCGGTGGTGGTGAATCAACAAGTCTCTACTGCTTTGATGATTGTCTCATCTCTGGGGTTTAGTAGTGCTATGAACAGGGTCAAACAACATTTAGACATTTTCATTCTAATACATTTCTGAACCTGCATTACGAGCCAAGGCACTCGTCCAGCAGATCATTTTCATATATCCAATTCCACTGTTAAAATGTGATGTGCCCATTCAGATAACATCCTTAAAGCTTCAGCAATTTCTTGCATTTTCAATCGATGATCCTCCATGAGCATTCTATGCACTATTGCTGTAACTTCTGAAACGGTGGCACATCTGAAACAGTGGATCATCATCATCTAAGCTGTCTTGACCAAACTTAAACTCATTTCTTCACTTGGCAATAGTTGAAAATTAAGATGCACAGTCTCCCTGTGTGTTCTGAAAATTGGCATGAATTTCCTTTGCTTTCATACCTTCCTTTACGAAGTACTTAATAACAAATCAAAATTTTGTTTTTTCTATCCTCACATTTTACTACATGGGAACAACAACAAAGAGACGCCACATCACAGATTTCTACCCAGAGTACAGACATCTCGTTGTGATTGTGTGAACTAACTACCCTTGTAAGGAAAAAATTAATGTTAATATGATACTCTAGCATAGGCAAATGTGGAAAACTGGTGTCAACTTCAAAACCTTCTACTTATAAGTAAACAAAGCAATCATTTGTAAATACAACAATTATTTCCAAAAAAAGCGTTACTTTAGCCTAACTTTTGTTTCATGTGTCCCCATAACTGTCTATTTAATACCAATTACCATTTTCAAAAACTCAAGTAACTGAGGAGAATTTCTATTAAGACCTCTTCCATATCATATAATGAATTTCTTTATTACGAAAAATATGAATGTTTTTACAGAACAGAAAAAGTATTTTTTAATATTCAAATGTATCTAAGTACTGCATCTGATGTAATAAATGATGGATATTTCAGAAGGAACTATAAATATTTGGGACAGTGTTAAAAGAAATAATTTAGAGTATAAAAGAACAATATTCTTGCACAAAAATGGTTTTGTGGCTATATGAAAATCTAAGTGGAGTACATCCACGATGGAAGTGCAACTAGTTGGTTATAACCTGATGTGTGTAGCCTCCTACCTATAACAATCCTTTGAGTATTGCAATGGAATTCTTCAGAGGTGTGGAAATATTTTGAGACTGTTGTTTCTTGAAGATTAACATTTTATGTAACGATACAGATCAACTTTCATGTGACAACAAACATATTTGTTCAAAGATGCTAGTCGACTGTTGAGAGTCAGGAAAAAAGGATAATGTCAAGGAAGGTCATGCTGATAATTGGCAGCCAACAGTGATATGGAAGCTCATTTTCAAGGGATTAAGTTTAACTTATTACACTCATTGAAGCACAGCAGTAGATATCTTGTAGTCACTTGTTTAGGCAGTTACACCCATATCTACTGAAGGCACTGCATGATTGAGTAGACGCAACACACTGGATGCAGATAATTGGCAGTGGTGGTGTTGGCAGATAGTAATGGTCCTTTCCATGTTGTTTGTGACAATGGAAAATTTGAGACGTACATGAAAATATAAATGAGGAGGGGTATTGACTGGCATCTTAAAACACTGACATTAGTTGTCCATAAAACACCTGAATTGGATCACTGCATATAAAGGAACTTGCCCTTAGGAACTTGCACTCTCAGCAATCAATAGCATGCCACTGCAAGTGTACTCTTGATTTATGTAGTTGTATTTCATAGTGTTACATTAGGTCTACAAGCATTTTAGATTGATCTCTTTGAAAGGTGACTGCTAATATCCCATTACTATTTTGCAACCATAAGAGTCATAGCAGAAGCTCTTTTTATTAATGACATTTTTATTCACATCAGTGGTCACACTGTCAAACCACAAAACATTGCTTTACCTATACACATGTTTAATGAAATAATTTCCTTCACTTAGCAGCATTAGAGAGCCAAAATCAGAGAAATGTTGCAAATACCACAGCTCATTTGTGGGCAGGAAAGAGGGAAAAATTCGTTAAAGCTCTTACTTTTTATTCTGCATGTTAGAAATTGCTACATATTCTTTGCCTGCAGTCTGAAAAGAAGTGTCAATGAAATTGATATGGACATTAATAAGGTATTTCTAACCTGGCACTGTAAACGATATTCTTTGCCAAATATACAATGGTCCTCTGTCTTTTGCTGGTAGCCACTTTTTAAAAAGCCATTCACTCCCAATGAAGTTCCCAATAGAAAAACACCTTTTTTCCATAAAATGTGTGTCAAAACATTGTTTTTGCATACCATCAGGCCAGCAAAGGACGGCCACCATAACTGAGAGGTTGTCAGCATTCAATAATAATTCAGGCCTATTTCTCATGATATGTGGTATCAAAC
This sequence comes from Schistocerca serialis cubense, assembly GCF_023864345.2. Classification (NCBI taxonomy): domain Eukaryota; kingdom Metazoa; phylum Arthropoda; class Insecta; order Orthoptera; family Acrididae; genus Schistocerca; species Schistocerca serialis. The sequence goes on from NC_064640.1 coordinate 718,169,183, forward strand.
AGAAGGCATGGAAGTATCATACACATACATGCAAGTTTTTTCTTATAAAAGTGGTTTGCGTGTGTGTGTGTGTGTGTGTGTGTGTGTGTGTGTGTGTGTGTGTGTGTGTGTAAGCAGCCGTGCACGCACGTGCCTGCTCATATACGAAAATGATACAACTATGACAACTACATATTTCGAGCAGCTGTTCACCTGGACGGTGGCATGCTAGAATACAACCTTTGACCTGGTGTAACGAGAAATGTGATTCATCTAATCAGCTGACACACTTGCAATGATCTACGGTCCAAACTTGATGATCTCGTGGAGTCAACATGGGGTCATCAAAGGTGTGCTCCAAAACACACATATCTACAGAAGCATTGTACTCTGTAGTCAGATTTGCATGTATCACTGTCTACCCTGGTTTACAAAGTGGGCAAGCCTCCAACCTCTATGTTCTGCGATGAGGCTTGTCGCCTACTCATGGTTTCACTATCCTTCAACCACCTTCCATACATACTCATGGTAGCAGCACATGAACAGCCAACGAACTTCACTGTGAAAGTCGTTAATGTTGGTGGATTTCCCAATTTGCAGATAATATTGTCACTAAAATGCTTCCCCTTTCACCTCTGCTCTCCACTGATATACTTTCCTTACTGTATCACATGCCTACACCACAAGCAGGTGTCATTCAGTCTCATGGTGGGCAGTGATCCTAATGTTTTGTGTCGTCAGTGTATACGGAGTATGTCTTAAGAGACATCAGATGCCTTTCCTCCATAGTTTTTAAAGATATTTTCAGTTCTGCCTTTGTGATATGTAGGCTGCAGTAGTGTTTCTTAGTGCAGATCAAAATCCATATTAGGACTGGTTATACTAATCTAGTTTGACTGTTAATAGCTCATCACCCAGGGATTTAGGTTTTCAGATTCATTGCAGGATATGTTCCAAGTAGGAACCACAAAAAACTCTAATAAAGATGCATCACGAAGGAATTCAGTGAAATGATCTGTACTCACATATTCACAACTACAACAACACCAACCACTAACACTAACACTAACACTAACACTACTACTACTACTACTACTACTACTACTACTACTATGTTCGTATTCACAGTGTTTGGAGATAAACAATCCTAGATGTTCTCATGCTAATTCAATGAGCTGTGAATAATTCATTTTGAGCTGCCACAGACTAAGACAAGCTGCAATGACAGTACTTCCAACTGCACACAGCTGTTTCAAATGAACTGCTTTGCAGAGCAGGAAAATTGCATGGCTATAGCTGCCTCCATGGGAGTTGCCGCTGCTGTGCGCCTGCACTACCAGAAAGGATCCCACTGAGTTACTAACAGAAGTCCCATTTGATAGTAAAGTGACTACAACTGTGCAACTTAAGTCATTTCACACACCAAACTGGAATTGTATCTTAAAGTTTCCTGATAAGGTATGCTATTCCACACAATATGCTTCACAGACTGGGATATTTCTTGTTTCCATTGTGTATTGTGTGTCACTGGTTCTAATAATCTGGCTGAACCAAATTTTCTATTTATCCATCCAGTCATCGAACAATATCTCTAATAAAGCTCAGAACTTTGAGTTAGTTATTAAATACTTACTGTAGGTTCTCTACTAATTGACAGAAGATGTTCCATTTGTTCTTCTAATTTCTCCATACCGCAAGACATCTGACTGATGCCAGAATCGTGTGATGTAGTTTCTCGTTCCTTATCCAGCATTTTCACAGAACTGAGGCCACCATCAAAACTATAATTCTGTATTTCTGTGGTTGTTCTGTGGAGTGACCTGCAAAACACAAAGATTCCTAATTAACAGAAAGTTAGAAAATAAATTTGAAAGGTAGAAACCCTGCAGTATATTGATTTTAAAAAAAAATTACATACTGACCTGCTATTTATGTAAATCGTTACTTGCAGACCACTCATGTAGGAGGGTTGGAGTTTAAGAGGGATACTAAACCAGCTAGAAGAGGATGAAAAGGAAAGTAGCCATGGACTGTTTAAGGAACCATTCTGAGATTTATCTGCAATTATTTAAAAAACCAATGAAAAATGCAAATCAAGTTTGTGGGATAGGAACACAAAGCCCACTCCTGAAGGTGAGGTGAACACCTCAACCACTTTCCTTTGTTTCTTACAGAGACCTAATACATGGCATACAGACCACCTTAGTCTTTATTCTACAAATTTTACTTGCCTTCTACATCTACCTCTACATATGCACTCGGCAAGCCACCAAACAGTGCTTGACAGAGGATTCCCTGTACCACTAATAGTCACTTCCTTTTCTGTTCCACTAGCAAACAGAGTGCTACAACAAGTATTTATATGACTCCACACGAGTCTTAACCTCTTGCATCTTCTCTTCATGGTCCTTGCATGCAGTGTATGTTGGCGGCAGTAAACTCATTCTACAGTTTGCTTCCAACACCAGTTCTCTAGATTTTCTCAATGGTGTTCCTTGAAAACAATGTTGTCTTCCCTGCATGTACCCACATTTGAGTTCCCAAAGTGTGTCCATAATACTTGAGTGTTGTTCGAACCTACCGGTAACTAGCAGCTTGACTTTGAATTGCTTCAAAGTTTTCCTTTAATGCAACCTGCTGCGGACCTCAAATACTCAAGCAGTTCCATTTGTTCTTCTAATTTCTCCATACCGCACGACATCTGACTGATGCCAGAATCATGTGATGTAGTTTCTCGTTCTTTATCCAGCATTTTCACAGAACTGAGGCCATCAACAAAACTATAATTCTGTATTTCTGTGGTTGTTCTGTGGAGTCACATTTGTGTCCTATATGTGGTCTGTTTTACAGGTGAACCACACTTTCCTAAAATTCTCCCAATAAATTCAAGTCACTCACTCGCCTTTCCTACTACTGCCCTTATGCGCTCGTTACATTTTACATCACTTTGCACCGTTGCGCCTAGACATTTAATCAATGTGACTTGTGTCAAGTAGCACACTACTTATGCTATATTAGAACATTAAGGGTTTGTTTCTCCTACTCATCTGCATTAACTTAAATTTTTCTACATTTAGAGCAAGCTGCTATTATCACACCAACTAGAAATTTTGTCTAAGCCAACTTGTATCCTTCCCATACATCACAGTGTCATTAGCAAACAGTCCTAAATTTCCACTCACCATGTCCACAGATCATGTCCACAGATCATTTGTCTATATAGAAAATAAAAGCGGTCCAGCACAATTCCCTGGGGCACTCCTGGCAATAACCTTTCCTCTGATGAATACTCGCCATCGAGGACAACACACTGGCTTCTGTTATTTAAGAAGTGTTCATGCCACCCACATATTTGGAAACCTATTCAGTATGCTCATACCTTCGTTAATAGTCTGTAGTGGTGCACTGCGTCAAATGCTTTTCAGAAATCTGGGACTATGGAATCTGCTTGTTGCCCTTCATCCATAGTTTGCAAGATATCACATGAGAAAAGGGCAAGCTGAGCTCTCATGAGGGATGCTTCCTAAAACCATGCTGATTTGTGGACAAAATCTCTTCAGTCTGGAGGAAATTTATTATATTTGAAATAAGAATATGTTCAAGAATTCTGCAGCACACTGATGTTAAGGATATTGGTCTGTAAGTTTTTCAGTATGTTTTTTTACCCTTCTCATATACAGGAGTCACTTGCACAAATTCCAGCCACTTGGGACTTCGTGCGAACAAGAGATTCACTATAAATACACCAGACTTATGATGAGTGCCTAGATAGAAGCCTTAGATCTGCTACATGATTTTATGCAGGACCAGAATTTTTGGCGTTCTCGTCAAGATCTTTTGCTAAGGTATGGAGGTGGTAGACTTCGTATGGCACGCACATCAATCCTTTTATAGCTGCACAAATTTCTACTAACTTTTGCCTGTCATCATTTGCACGGCCTCTTTTGAATCAAGAGTGCAATAGCCTTTGCTTCCTCAGACTTTTCTGAATTTCGTTGCTAAATGAAGGTGGGTCTTTTGCTTGCTTAATCCATTTACTCGGCACACATTTCTCCACAGTGTAATTTACAATCCGTTTAAACTTTGCCCATAAATCTTCTATGTTCATCATACTGGAACTAAATGATGTCACCTCACTGTCTAAAAAGGATGATATTGACTGCTTATCTGTTCTTCCTGGTTCTAGTAACTGCCAGTATTAGTGTCCATCCCATATCCATGATGATGATAGGTTTGTGGGGCGCTCAACTGCGTGGTTATCAGCGCCCGGCCCCCTTATCCATGAAAACTGCTTTCAGTCATGGTAGGAACACAACACATAGTACTTTCAAACCATTGCATCCCCAGTGTGTGCCGTTTCCAACTGATGCAAATGTGTGGAAACTAACCTACAGGGTCAATTAGGTGATACTATTGCCATCACCCACATCAGTGGTTTGAGTCAATGAAGAACACACAAATTTCCACATGGACATGTACACTCCGGAGCAGTGACACCTGTGCCAAACTGGTTCTCTTTTTAGTTAATCTATACAAAATGGTCAACACTTGTGAAACACGGCTAGTTTTAGCTCTTATCTTCCTGCATGTATGTAAGTACTACCTTCCAATTTCTGTGGAAAATGTTCTGTAGACATTGCATAACCATCTAGGGATTTCAAAAGCTACACTTAAAGATTCTCTGGATGAGCGGAAAACCACCTCAATGCATGTCAGTAAATAACTGTAACAAACATCCCACACAGAAGGTAAAACACGTCTGCTTCGTAAGAAGACTGAAGACACAACAGAAGAAATAAATTTTAATATATGGTTGTCAATATTCATACTAATGATAACACACGGTAAAAAATTGGATCTTTTGAATAGTGACAAAAAGAGAGTAATAAACTTGTTTTCACTGATATGATCACAACAATCAGCTTGTGCAATGCACTTTAGTTAGTAAATATCACACATATAAATGTATCTGGGAAAAATACAGCTATTTCCAGCACTTTTTTGACAAGCTCACCCAGTTGAAAACTCTGGAACTTGATATTAAACTGAGGTGACAAAAGTAATGGGATACTTCCTAATATCGTATTGGGCCTTTCTTTTTTTGCCTGGTGTAGTGCAGCAACTCGACCTGCAGGATGTTGGAAATCCCCTGCAGAAATACTGAGCCATGCTGCCTCTATAGCCATTTATAATTGTGAAAGTGTCGCCACTGCAGGATTCTGTGCATGAACTGATTTCCTGATTATGTTCCATAAATGTTCAATGGGATTCATGTCAGGCTATCTGGTTGGCCGAATCATTCGCTCAAATTTTCCAGACTGTTCTTCAAACCAAGCGTAAACAACTGTGGCCTGGTGTCATGGCGCATTGTCAACCATGAAAATTTCATTGTTGTTTCGGAGCATCAAGCCCATGGGCGACTGCAAATAGTCTCCTAACACAACCATTTCCTGTCAATTATTGGTTCAGTTGGACTGGAGGACCCAGTCCATTCCATGTATGCATAGCCCACCTCATTACAAAGCAACCTTGTAGAGCCTTGTTGACAATCCAGGTCCATAGCTTTGCTGGGTCTCTGCCACACTCAAACCCTACAATCGGCTCTCATCAGCTGAAATTGAGACTCATCTAATCAGGCCACTGTTTTCCAACAATCTAGGGCCCAACTGAAATGGTCACGAGCCCAGGAGACACGATGATTGTGATGACGTGCTGCTAGCAAAGGCACTCTAATCAGTTGTCTGCCGCCCTAGCCCATTAACGCCAAATTTTGTTGTGTTGCCTTAATGGATATGTTCATCGTACGTCCCACATTGATTTCTGTGGTTATTTCTTGCAGTGTTGCTTGTCTGTCAGCACTGACAACTTTACGCAAACACTGCTGCTCAGCACCCTCTTGGCACTGTGGATCTTATAATAGTGAATTTGCTAATGATTTCCAAAATGGAATGCCCCAGGCGTCTAACTCCAACTACCATTTGGCGTTCAAAGTCTGTCAATGCCCATCATGAGGCCACAGTCACATTCAGAAACATTTCCACATAAATCATACGGATGCAAAAGACACCTCTGTCAATACACAGCCCTTTTCTACCCTGTGGACCCAATACTACTGCCATACCTCCGTACCTTGTGGACCCGACACTACTGCCATGTATATATATGTGCATATCGCTATACCATGACTTCTGTCACCTCAGAGTACACCATTATAGTTTGATTTTCACTTTGGGCTGAAACATAGCTGCTGAATGCTTCATTTTTAAAATAATGTTTTTCCTCTGCTCACAAAAATTTGCAAAATGTGCCAAATTCATCAACAGAAATGCTGAATGACAGTTCTGCTTTCCAATATCTTTTGGACGGATTGTATCAGTTCTATGATTCAGGGACATTCATGCAATGCAGAATTACAATTCTTCTTTGGGTTGTCACAAAATGTATTTAAAAGATACTGTAATACTTTAAACAGAACTTTCATAATGACTAACTATTATATTCACCAACATTGGGATGACTGTAAGGGGGGGGGGGGGGGGGGGGGTGTTTGAATAAAAATAAAATACTCGGAACACGTAGCCATTTCAAGCATCACATAATGCTCTGTTAAGCTCTGTTCTGAAAACAGACATGATCATCTGTAAGTTTGAATTTAGCTTCACAATAATTTCAAATTGTTAACACCAATTCATTCTGGTTACCTGTAAGAACCAATGTCAAAGTGAAAAGCTTGTAACACTGTTTATACTTGACCTCTGAACTCTAAAAATATTTGTATGTAACTCCAATGACAAGTAACAGAGAAAGCCAAAAGGCAATAAATTTATTTTGAAATGTTCATAAACTGTGATCTTCAGCTCTGAAGACATTCAGATGCAGATTCCTAGAAAAATAGGAAATGAAAAATTTGATTTTGTGAATCGTTTTGAATATGTAGTCTTAAATGTATTTTACACTGACATGTGATACTGCACTGCATTTTAAATAGGGTTACAAAATTTCAAACCCCTCCAGGTGTGGGTGGGAAAGAGCAGGACTAATTAGGTTAAAATCCTCTGCCGCAAGAGATTTATGAGAAATCCAAATCAGAATAACCAAAAATGAGTTTGAACTACATTCCACTCAAATGTTTTAAACACAACTGCACCACCTCACACAATATGTGACTTAGAGGAAAATCTAATGCAAGCTTCTCTAATCTAACTTGTGTTACATGTAACGGAAATTCCGTGGTGCACTATAAATAATTAAATGGGTAAAGGTAACATCTCACCGTATAGTTCTGGTGTCGAGTGATTGAAGGCACAAAAACAAGACTAACAATGTTGCTGAGCTTGGACGATGTCTGTCTACAGAGCTAACTAGTGCAGAATACACATATACATACACCTGCAGGTGTATATTGTACTGCCCAACTACATGTACCAGCACTGCAGCTAGACTTGGGCAAGGGTTGTATCAGGTCTAGTAAGGAAAGGGAAAAAGAAGGTGGAGAGGGGGAAGGGTTGGTGGGGAAGGGGAGGAAGTATTGGTGGTGAGGGTGGCTGACAGCTGGGAGGAAGGTGCAGCAACACGACAGGATAAGCCAAGAGGACTGAAGGATAGAAGGATGTATAAGGGCAATGTTCATCTATGCAGTACAGAGAAGCTGACATTGGGGGAGGAGGGACATGGGGACATGGATTGTTCAGCAGCCACTGACATCGAGTATGTTGTGCTCAGTAGTGTGTTCCACAACTGGGTGGTTAACTCTGCTCTTGGATACATTTTCACAGTGGCCATTCATTCGGGTAGATAACTGGTAGGTAATCATGTCCACATAAAAGTTACAATGGAGCAGTAAATAACATGACTGCTTTCACAGGTGATAGGTCTTGAATATGATGTGCTGCGGTGCACTGTGCATATTTAGAAATTTTGTTTTCCACAAGAGTATGACACATGTGGCCAGGGTTAAGAGTAGCTGTGTCATAAGAATGGGCCAGAGTATTTTGTACATTGGGTGGTGAGTGGTGAATTATCACTTTGGGAACTACGGGAAGTACATGTTTTGCCTGCAACAATCTTACTGTTGCATGTACTTCAACTTTGGAGGACGTCTCCAGTTACCGTGCTATTTCCCTCACACACTATGTTACATCTGTTATTCGTAATGTAGCACAACTGAGTCTGAAGGAAAACTGGGACCTGAATTCTGTTCTGACAATGTGCCACTCTTGTTTCACAATGGTCGTAGTGTGGGATGACATGTTTAACAAACTTTCCAAAGTTCTTACATATCAACGTGTAACAACAACAACGCTGTACTATTGTACATATAATAATTTTTTTCTGATTTTTCGATAAATTAGTGTAATCGATGTTCTGATTTCATTTCTTTTCTTTTTCATGCCATTATGATAAAGAAACTGTAAACAATTTTCGATGTGAATATTAATGTTTATGTCAAATTTCAAGCAATATTATAATAGAATTGAAGTGTAACAAATGTTGTAACTGTTGTAAGATGTTAAAGTTGTAATTGTGCGTCTGGTCCATACGTAGGCAATGTATTAGGATATGTAGAATGCAAAACCTCGGGTGAATACCCGGCTTGTAAGGGAGCGGTAAAAGGTGGATGGCAGGCGAGCGCAGGAAAATGCACACGGGCGCTGCACGGCATAACGGGCTCAGCAGTAGTAGTTGGAGTTTGGCATTGGTCTGAGCAACCCGGTCCGGATCGAGGAGGCTCTCCTGGAAGACATAGTTTCATTGAGCCTCGGATATGCCATTCCGACGCCTATACAGCATGGCAAAATTCCATAGGCACTAAATGGAAAAGCATTGCGACGCTATGAAGAAGTAAAGTGCCGATACATCACGAGCCATTGCTGTGGTTGTATGTGTGCTCTGTGCCTCGCCATCTTGCTGCCCGCCAACCGCCGCATCGATACGAACAGGTTGAAACTTTTAGTACTGTATTCGTGTGGACCAGTGTTACTTTTGTTCCATACTGTTCAATAACAACTTACATTTTACCAGAACTGTCCTATCATTTAATTATCCTCACAACTAACCTAGCCAGGGTCCTTTCCAAATGTTGTGCAATCCGAGCGTCCCAAAATGAAGAATTAAAGTTTATGTTAATAATAATTACCTGCAGACCTAGCTATGTTAGAGTGATGTTTAAGGAACTGTCTTGTTAATGAACCATTAGATAGATAACGAAGGTCTGACAAAGTTGGAAGATAATTTTGAAATTGGTTTAGTAATGAAGTTTAATTATGTCGAGACAGATATAATGGTATTTAAATGAGCAGGAAATAAGATAAAAAGAGTAGTAACTCATATAGTGGAAATTTTGAGCACGCAATGATTTCAGTAATTAAATTTTTTGTATACAGAGATCATAACAGTTTCAGGGTCCCCCCCTTTTTTATTCATTTGAGTTCTGAAGTGTTCTAAACTGATTTGATCAGTAAAGTTAAAGTCAATATCAAAAAACCAAAATTTATCAGTGTTTTACCTTTATCAAAATTGACATTGTGTTTGTGTTTCCAAAGTGCTATTTCTAGGGTAACCTATGCCCGATTTTAATCAGATCAATAGACAGTATGAAGTTTTGTAGTAAACATTATAGTGTAATGTTGTGTATTTATGGTTTATCCATATTAGTACAGAAAGTGAAATTATCAGTTCGGTAGATTTTCTGGTTCTAAAATTTACCATATTATGCAGTGTTATTATGTGTTGTTTTGTATGAACGTACATCAACTTGTACAGGGAAGAAACTCAGTTAATGCCTAATTAGGCTGGCGACCGTATTATTAGCAAATTGGTAGCATATTCTGTGTTGTTTCTTGTCCATCCTGACGTGTAGTTGCATTTCGGACTTGCATGACGTATCATTGTTATTACAGAGTGGGTGTAAGTCTGATTTGCCTCCATTCAGGTACACGCGGTCAATTTCTATACAAAAATCCTTTCTCATAAGGTGAAGCCCGTCAACTTACCATAGTACAGGCTTTAAGGAGTATTGTGTGCCCCACGCGCACGTTACAAACGCAACATCTTGTGTAGTAGTGCTGCATTATGTGAAATGTGGAAATTTATTTCTAGCCCAGAAAACAGTTTTAATTTACACAATGCTTCATCTCAATGGACACTCACCACAGAGACTTGTTATTACTAGTATCATAAAAATATATTCTGAAGACTACAGGTAAAATTGAAAAATTTGCTTATTTCTGTTAAGCACTATGAATATCACAGAAGAAACAAAACCAGTGGTTATTATTCACACATTAAAAATGAAATTCAATGAAGAGGAGTAAAGACGAAGAGGGAGTACTGAAATGAATGAGAAAATAAAGGAATAAATCAAAAGCAAGTATTGTTGAAAGTTCTTGCCAAAAGTTTGGTGGTTTTTCAGTCATTTACCACCATACTGGGTTGTGTACTTTTCTGTAGTTCTCTCATAGTACTTCTCAAAATCTTGTTCATTTCTAATGCAAAGCACACAAGCTGCTTTACATGGTACTGGTCAATCAATACACAATGTTTTCAATCAAATGGCTGTGAGCACTATGCAACTTAACTTCTGAGGTCATCAGTCGCCTAGAACTTCGAACTAATTAAACCTAACTAACCCAAGGACAGCACACACATCCATGCCCCGAGGCAGGATTCGAACCTGCGACCATAGCGGTTGCTCGGTTCCAGACTGTAGCGCCTAGAACTGCAAGGCCACTCCGGCCGGCAACGTTTTCAGTCCAAATTAGGCATTTATAGCTACGAATGGTGGGCTAGTCATGCACCATCTTTTTCCTTTACTACCTTTTGCAATTACCACAGAACTTGGAGCATCTACTGGATTACCTACTGTGGTCTGCACCTTGCATGGAAGAAGATCTATTTGTGAGTCTGAGTGAAATTAAAGAGCAGTTATTCTTTCATTTGTTTTTAATGGTAATAACCATGTATGGTTTTGTTTCTGATTTGAATAAATAAATAATAATTAAGGCTCCATAGACTAAGAACAAAGAAATATCAACAAAAGAGGTTCTAGTTACCTGTACACTTCTTCTGGATTGAGACTTCCCTCATCCATCTCCAGAGAAGGCCTAGACTGTGGAGTTGCTGGAGACTGAACATGTGGTGATGGTGATGGGGGCGAACTTCCTGTGCTACTGCGCCTTACATGGCTATTTACAAGGCTTGCTGCTGTTTCCTGTACAATTAAATGACTTCATATAAACCTGCATTTGATTTTGCTATTGTCGAAGTGTACTTACATTAACATTTTTCACATGATTCAAATTTCATCTCTCTAGTTCTACAACTCTATTTATCCTCCTCCAACTACAACCAGAACCACCACCACCACTACAACTAAAAGTTCTACTACTACTGATAACAACAGTGATGATACTGTTAGTGACTGAGTTTTACTCCTATTACACATTTCATGTGATGGACTTGAATGAACTGTCTACTAGTTCATAGCTCACTCGCATGACAATTGATACACTAGCAAACCATTTAATTGCACACTGTATTCTAATCCGAACAAAGTTCAAAGACCTCATTAAGGTGTGAGGCCAGAAACATGAGGATATAAAACTGACCAACTGTTGAAGCACATACTGGCCACTGTTTAATTTATATGTATTATATTTTCAGGCAGGAGTGTACAACATAGAAATCAACGGCAGTTAAGGACAGTTGATTACAAACTAGATTGAACATTTCAGCAATATTTCACTATTTAATGGGAAAAAATACAATTATTTGGCAGAGGGAGGGGGAAATGAAAAGAAACAAAAGAGTGAGAGACGAGCAAAAAATGTTAAAGTTTTGCATAAAACACAACACTGTTCTTCTCAGGTATAAATTGTGTACATGTGTGATATCATTACGAAATAGATGGCATAATTTTGGTTTAATTTCTTAGGACTGCGTTTGATCAAGAGTAATGAACTTAGAGATTACTGCCTTTAGTAAAGAACTTGTCTCCATAAAAGATATACAGATTTCATAGCTGCCATGCTACAATAAGACTGAGTGCGACAGCAACAAACTACAACCAACAGCTTACCCTACTGAATCACCCCAATCACAAAAAAAAAAAATTTATCCTGTCCGTTACTTTCTTGTTCACCTCAGCAATTTATAAAAAACTTTTCTACATCTTTCTGAACCCCTTTAACTACAGAACAAAATAATTTTGTGTAATGTGTTTTTCTAGAAAATTCTCACAACATACTACTATAAACTGTGTTGATCATATTGCCCTGGTGTCTATCTCGATAGCTCTGGCTGCTATGTGGACAACTTGGGTTCAATTTCTGGTACTGCTGGGATTTTTCCTTAGTATGAGGACTGAAATGGGGAGCACTCAGCTTCATGATACCAACTGAGGAGCTACAGGAGTGAGAAGTAGTGGCTCCAAGGTCAGGAAAGCTGACAAAAAAGGCCGGGAGAGCAGAACACTGAGCTTTGACTTCAACATTGCCACTGGAGTCAGGAACAAACAATTACTGGAGGTAACAGACAAGTGGTGGGGGTCTCATTCTTCTCCCACATCATATTACACTTGATTGTGAACAAGGTGGGGCAGGCAGAAGTGATACTAGTGATAAGTAAAACCTGCCATGCATGATTTGTGGCTTGCCAAATATAAATGTAATGGTAAAAAAGATTTCTACATTGTTGCTTGAATCACTACAGGAATCAAGATGTTTAATACAACACAAAATTACAGAAAGTACAATAACTGGCAATGTCCGCGCCCGGTAGCTGAGCGGTCAGCGCGACAGAATGTCAATCCAAAGGGTCCGGGTTTGATTCCCGGCTGGGTCGGAGGTTTTCTCCGCTCAGGGACTGGGTGTTCTGTTGTCCTAATCATCATCATTATTTCATCTGCATCGACACGCAAGTCGCCGAAGTGGCGCCAACTTGAAAGACTTGCACCAGGCGAACAGTCTACCCGACGGGAGGCCCTCGTCACATGACATTATTATACTGGCAATGTGTTAATACAATGTTCACTGATGGTTTTCACAAAAATAGTCATCTCAGTGATAAAAAAAGTCAAACAAAGCTCACAGCATAGCAGAAATAGTGTGCATCAAGTATAAATGTTTGTCATAATGCTATACATACAGAGGCAGAATTTGAACAGAATTGCAGTAATAATCAGTTCCACATCAAGTGTCCTAAATCTTAACATTATCACTATTAATTACCACACAAGCTAATCTACATGAAGTTTCAAGCTACACATAATTAAACAATGTATAAGTGAAAGTGTTTCCTGATAATGTATGCTTACCTGGTAATCTGGAGACAGTGATGACAAAATCATTGTCACCTGAGGTGTATTCAGGTTGAATAATGCAATTAGAGCGTTCTGAGCGGCTTTTCTGATTTCAGCTGATTTCTGATCATTTGTCCAACTGATTACTTTGGCTAAAGCTGCAGCTGCTTCTCGGGCACCTGGGTTAAAGGATGAGGCATCCATATAGGATGCAAGCTGGGCCAAGTATTGAAGAACAGCTACTTTAACTTTAGAATTGGGTGTTTGAGTCTGATCAACCAGGAACCTTATAATTGCATTCATTTGGAGTTCCAGTGGAAATGATTCCCTGCAGGATAAAGCAAGAAAATATAAAAACAATATTATTAGAAATATTAAGCAAACTTAGAAAACAGCAGCACACACAGCCAAATGAGATTTAAAACTTTCACACCACTTTGGCAAGTTGCATGTGCATCTTAAAAATATTATAATGGAAAATTTTAAAACTAAATATAGTTGTAGAGGATTATGGAGGGAGGGAGGGAGAGAACGCATGACTAAAAACACAGATAAAACATTTAATAAAAATGTGTACTGCTACGGGTGGGGGGCGGGGGGACCATAAATATAAAGCTCCCTTTCATAATTCAAATGAATAGTTGCACCTCTTTCTTGTTTTCTGCTGCTAAGATTCCCCAGCTGGCTCTGAATATGAAAGCGCAAAATTATGAAAGCTACTATTGTCTTACATCAACAGAATTTGTTAATTTGTGTAGTAATGTAAAACTCAAATCCGAATACCTACTTCAACACAGAACAGATAACACATTTTGCAAATTTAAAATATATAACACTTACCTTACAATAGATAATGACTTGTGTATTTTATTTTGGATTGAACCCAGCAAATCTCCACCAAGTTTATTCATGAGACGTGTAAGCAGAATGTATATCCAATCATGTAAATCATCTTTATGTGCTAGAATTAGTTCATTTAGAGTATCCAGAAACATACTGAAGACCTGCAAAATTCAAAGCACAGTTTGAGAATATCAGTACAAAAGATTATACGCAGAACAGAAACAAATAATTGATAAAATGAAAACTGTCAACAGAGTGATAAGAAAAAGTCAATAAGCTAGTAAATAAATGACAAAGGAGTGTGTGTGGTGATCATTTTGTGGTTGAATCTCTTTCTTTGTCTGCACTTGCTTCCTAATATATAATGAGAGAAATTTGGTTCTGCCTTCAGCAAACACAATTTTTCTTGTTTTACTACCACGTTTCAGTGAAGTTTCTCCATCTTCAGTTAGACATCCTGCAGAAGCACGAAAACACAAAATCTACAAAAAATGACATAACGGAAGGCAATAGCTGTACTACAAATACCAAAGAGACTTGTGAATACAAATATGTAATAATAAGATAATAAATAAAACCAACTGAAGATAGGAAAACTCCAAAACACGCTTGGCTAGTAAGACAAGAGAAACTGTGTTTGTCCAAGGTGGAACCACGTTTTCCTTATTGCATATTTGTTGTGGTAGGTAGTTGTGGGTACAAAAGAGGTGCGGAGCAGTGAGTGTGTGTGTGTGTGTGTGTGTGGGGGGGGGGGGGGGGATAGCACGTTACATATTGAGGAAGGTGCTAGTCCTGCCTGTGGCAGCGTGTAGGGACAGGATAGTGGGCTACTAGGTGCCGCATCAGGAAATTTTGCTTGAGGAGGGAAAGGGGGGGAGGGGGGGGGAGTGAAAAGCAGAGAAGGGGAAAGGTCTATACAGACGTTCTGCAAGGATGTAAGGTGTGTGCAGGGCTGGAGTGGGAGCTGGGAAGAGGATAGACAGGTGCAGGGAAAGGGATTAGTGAAGGTCAACGGCACGACGGAGGATATGTTGCACGGAGAGTTCTCACGTGTGCTATTCACAAAAGCTGGTGTTGGTGGGAAGAATCCACAAGTCAGAGACTGCAAAGCAGTTGCTGAGGTCAAGCACATAGTGTTGGACAGCATGCTCAGCAACTAGGTGGTCCAGCTGTCTCTAGACCACAGTTTCGCAGTGGCCATTCAATTAGACAGACAGCTAGTTGGTGATCATGCCCACATAGAATGTGACACAGTGGTTCCAGCTAAGTTCATAGATCATACAGCTGCTTCCAAAAGTGGCCCTGCTGCTGATGGGTTAGGAGATGCCTGTGACAGGACTGCACAAGTATACTCAAATGGGTCTTTTTTATTATTTCTGTCAAATTTTAAAATTGTGACACTTAAAGTTGTGGCATCATCAATGGATTTAAAAAAACTGTGTGCCATGGAAGATGGTTCTACAGACATGTTCTCAGAATGTTACTTGTAAAACAATACATATGGTAATAATGTAAAAATATTAATGATGATGACAGTTAACGGAGACAAATTCCTGGACACTATTTATTGAGCTGCATGAAAATTGATCTGCAGGGTGAAATTCTCAATATGTGTATAAATACATGTAAAATACATTAAATATATGTTAAACATATTTAATATGTGCATATGTGGGCAATGCTACAGGTAAAAGGCTCATCCTAAACCCCTGGAACAATTTCAACCAAATTTGGTACACACATTAATTACGATCTAAAAAGAGATACTGCGGGAGTAAAATCCACCAGCCTCCTATTGAGAAGAGGGTGATACCATGGAGGGATATGAGGAGTGGAGGAGATGGACAGAGATAAGGGAACGTAAAAAATGGAAAGCGGAGGGGGGGGGGGGGGATGGACAGAGAAAGGAAAGATGAGGAGAGGGACAGAAACAGAGGGAGGAAGATATAGGTATAGAGAGAGGGAGGAGGAAATGAAGAGAGAGAGGGGGAGGAAGAAGAAATGAACAGAAAGAGGGCAGACGAGGAGATGAACAGGGAAAGGATAGCGGAGGTAGTGGACAGATATTGAGTAGGAGATACGGGGGAGGGAGGGGGGGGGGGAACCAGACAGACAAACACAGGAAGAAGAGGAAATGGAATGAAATGGGAGAGAAGCAGACAGACGGGGGGAGGAGCAGACCGACAGTGGAGGGGGGGGGGAGCAGACCGACAGTGGGGGGGAGGAGCAGACCGACAGAGGGGGGAGGGAGCAGACCGCCAGTGGGGGGGGGAGGAGCAGACCGACAGTGGGGGGAGGGGAGGAGCAGACCGACAGAGGGGGGAGGGGAGGGGCGCACAGTCAGAGGGGGGAGGGGAGGGGCGCACAGACAGAAGGGGGAGGGGAGGAGCGCACAGACAGAGGGGGGAGGGGAGGAGCGCACAGACAGAGGGGGGAGGGGAGGAGCGCACAGACAGAGGGGGGAGGAGAGGAGCGCACAGACAGAGGGGGGAGGGGAGGAGCGCACAGACAGAGGGGGGAGGGGAGGAGCGCACAGACAGAGGGGGGAGGGGAGGAGCGCACAGACAGAGGGGGGAGGGGAGGAGCGCACAGACAGAGGGGGGTGGGGAGGAGCGCACAGACAGAGGGGGGAGGGGAGGAGCGCACAGACAGAAGGGGGAGGGGAGGAGCGCACAGACAGAGGGGGGAGGGGAGGAGCGCACAGACAGAGGGGGGAGGGGAGGAGCACACAGACAGAGGGGGGAGGGGAGGAGCGCACAGACAGAGGGGGGGAGGAGCGCACAGACAGAGGGGGGGAGCACACAGACAGAGGGGGGGGAGCGCACAGACAGAGGGGGGAGGAGCGCACAGACAGAGGGGGGAGGAGCGCACAGACAGGGGGAGAGGAGCACACAGACAGGGGGAGAGGAGCACACAGACAGGGGGGGAGCACACAGAAAGAGGGGTGGAGCACACAGACAGAGGGGTGGAGCACACAGACAGAGGGGTGGAGCACACAGACAGAGGGGTGGAGCACACAGCCAGAGGGGGGGGGAGGAGCACACAGACAGAGCGGGGGAGGAGCACACAGACAGAGGGGGGGAAGAGCACACAGACAGAGGGGGGGAAGAGCACACAGACAGAGGTGGGAGGAGACGGACAGAAGAGGTGGGGAGGAGACGAACAGAAGAGGTGGGGAGGAGACGGACAGAAGAGGTGGGGAGGAGACGGACAGAAGAGGTGGGGAGGAGACGGACAGAAGAGGTGGGGAGGAGACGGACAGAAGAGGTGGGGAGGAGACGGACAGAAGAGGTGGGGAGGAGACGGACAGAAGAGGTGGGGAGGAGACGGACAGAAGAGGTGGGGAGGAGACGGACAGAAGAGGTGGGGAGGAGACGGACAGAAGAGGTGGGGAGGAGACGGACAGAAGAGGTGGGGAGGAGATGGACAGAACAGGTGGGGAGGAGACGGACAGAAGAGGTGGGGAGGAGACGGACAGAAGAGGTGGGGAGGAGACGGACAGAAGAGAGGGGTAGCAGATGGACAGAGATAGAAGGAAGGAGTAGATAGGCAGAGACGGGTGTAGGAGGAGATGGATAGAGAGATGGAGTATGCAGGCAATGCC
The DNA here is from genome assembly GCF_023864345.2 of Schistocerca serialis cubense. NCBI lineage: Eukaryota > Metazoa > Arthropoda > Insecta > Orthoptera > Acrididae > Schistocerca > Schistocerca serialis. The sequence goes on from NC_064640.1 coordinate 718,186,906, forward strand.
AAGTATTCAGATAATTGAATTACAAACACTGGTAAGGCAAGCTTAGAAACATTGAAGGCAGAGGTGGCTAAGACACGAATTACTGATGAAATATAGGCACTCATCAATGAAATAAGGAAATATATGGAATCAAAGGACATGATTACTAAACAACAGTACTACATGCTTAATACGAAATCAAAATGAGAAATAAACAAAATCAAGGTAAATGAGAAAGAACTTGTAGGGCAACAGGAAACACTTGTTCACAAGAAAAGAGTCACCACATATAAAAATTTCAAACATAATATTTGGGAAACCACTTATAAAGTACATTTGTGGGGACATGATTATGTGCAAAGAATGAGCAAATATATGGCAGGAGAATATAAAAAGTCTTTATTACGCAGAAGAGCAGTTACACAGTGAGAAGAAGAGACTGATGTGGGAGAAGAGAGATATTACAGGCATAAACACCCATCAAAGGGAATGTCAACTACTCACATGACAGCACAGCAAATGTTTGGGACAACAGTTCCACAAGTACTATTCAAAAGTGTGATGATCAACAAATTTAAATTAATTCAATTGTGTTCAATGTTATAAATCTGATCATTACAAATACCTTCAAAGCAGTAATGATTAATGGCAGTGACACTGCTGGTGGTGTAGTGGTAGTGTGTTATGATGAAAGATACAACCCTGTTAAGTGTCTCGTGACACTGAGTACCAAAAGGTGATACTATAAACAAAAAATAATAAAAAAAAGTAGTGTCAAAATGATGATAAAACTACAATGTTAACAAACTGTTTATGGTGGTAAAAACTGGATCTCCATCACACCTCGAAGCTCGCTTCGACCCAAATACTCCAAAAACAAAAACAAATTAGATTTCTGTAGAGAGCACAATTAAACCCTGCTGTCATCATAAAAAGAACAGAAAACAAGTAAAAAAATCAATCTAATTATTGTAACCCTTACTTGATACGCTTTTATGGAGCAACATGCTTGACACATTGGGGCATGGAAGTAGTGGGTGGGGGGATCGCACTCCAATGACAAAAACTGTTATAACAAATAATCTACTGAACAACTTCACTTGAAAACTTTTATAGCTGCTCAAAAAACTCACTTTTTGAAGTTATATGGGTTATATAATCAAAAAATAAGAAAAAAAACAACAAAAAATTGAAAACATTAAAGGTTCTTTAAAAGAAATCATGTAAATGGCCAAAAATTTAACTGAGTTTCCTGAAGTTAGAGATATACAGGGTGGTCCACTGATCATGACCGGGCCAAATATATCATGAAATAAGCGTCAAATGAAAAAACTACAAAGAACAAAACTGAATGGGGAAACCAGATGGCGCTATGGTTGGCCCGCTAGATGGCGCTGCCATTGGTCAAATGGATATCAAACTGCATTTTTTTAAATAGGAAACCCCATTTTTTATCACATATTCGTGTAGTACGTAAGGAAATATGAATGTTTTAGTTGGACCACTTTTTCGCTTTGTGATAGATGGTGCTGTAATAGTCACAAACATATGGCTCACAATTTTAGACAAACAGTTGGTAACAGGTAGGTTTTTAAAATTAAAATACAGAACATATGTACGTTTGAACATTTTATTTCAGTTGTTCCAATGTGATACATATACCTTTGTGAACTTATCATTTCTGAGAACGCATGCTGTTACAGCGTGATTACCTGTACATACCACATTAATGCAATAAATGCTCAAAATGATGTCTGTCAACCTCAATGCATTTGGCAATACGTGTAACGACATTCCTCTCAACAGCGAGTAGTACGCCTTCCGTACTGTTCGCACATGCATTGACAATGCGCTGATGCATGTTGTCAGGCACTGTCGGTGGATCACGATAGCAAATATCCTTCAACTTTCGCCACAGAAAGAAATCTGGGGACGTCAGATCTGGTAATTGTGCGGGCCATGGTATGGTGCTTCGACGACCAATCCACCTGTCATGAAATATGCTATTCAGTACCACTTCAACTGCACATGGGCTATCTATTCAGTACCACTTCAACTGCACATGGGCTATGTGCTGGACATACATCATGTTGGAAGTACATCGCCAATCTGTCATGCAGTGAAACATCTTGTAGAAACATCGGTAGAACATTACGTAGGAAATCAGCATACATTGCACTATTTAGATTGCCATCGATAAAATGGGGGCCAATTATCCTTCCTCCAATAATGCCGCACCATACACTAATCCGCCAAGATCGCTGATGTTCCACTTGTCGTACCCATCGTGGATTTTCCGTTGCTCAGTAGTGCATATTATGCCGGTTTACATTACCGCTGTTGGTGAATGACGCTTCGTCGCTAAATAGAACGCGTGCAAAAAATCTGTCATCATCCCGTAATTTCTCTTGTGGCCAGTGGAAGAACTGTACACGACGTTCAAAGTCATCACCATGCAATGCCTGGTGTATAGAAATATAGTATGGGTGCAATCAATGTTGATGTAGCATTCTCAACACCGATGTTTTTGAGATTCCCGATTCTCGCGCAATTTGTCTGCTACTGATGTATGGATTAGCCGTGACAGCAGCTAAAACACCTATTTGAGCATCATCATTTGTTGCAGGTCGTGGTTGATGTTTCACATGTGGCTAAACACTTCCTGTTTCCTTAAATAACGTAACTATCCAGCGAACAGTCAGGACACTTCGATGATGTTGTCCAGGATACCGAGCAGCATACATAGCACACACCCATTGGGCATTTTGATCACAATAACCATACATCAACACAATATTGACGTTTTCCGCAATTGGTAAACAGTCCATTTTTACACGGGTAATGTATCATGAAGCAAATGCCGTCCGCATTGGCGGAATGTTACGTGGTACCACGTACTTATAGGTTTGTGACTATTACAGCGCTATCTATCACAAAGCGAAAAAAGTGGTTCAACTAAAACATTCATATTTCTTTACGTATTACACGAATATGTAATAAAAAATGGGGGCTCCTATTGAAAAAAACGCAGTTGATATCCGTTTTACCTATGGCAGCACCATCTAACGGGCCAACCATAGTGCCATCTGGTTTCCCCCTTCAAGCTAGACGAGTTTCATTCTTTGTAGTTTTTTTCGTTTGATGCTTATTTCGTGAGATGTTTGGCCCAGTCACTATCAACTACATAAAGAAGCATATTTATTCTGAAAAATGAAAGGTATGCCTATCGTGAAGAAGTGAAAAAGCTGTTACCATCAAAATAAGCAAAGTTTTTATTGTTTAAGAACAATATTCAAGTGATTTTGATTAGAAAATAGAAGAAACCTGTTCATTATAATGAAATGAAAGAATTTCAGTCAAATTTGCATAGCTTTAACATGCACACTCATCACAGATTAATGTAAGTCCCATAGTGCTTAGAGCTGTCACAGATTAATGATTTTTGTACACTTCAAGTAACCTATCACATATACGTCGAGTTTGCAAATTACACACCATCTCATTATTAGAACAGAACATCTATTGTAAAGAAAAGAAGGGGAGAAGACATGATAAAACAAAGTGCACATACTTGAAATAAAATGCATTTAAATTTCGCAGACTCGATCTAACTTGACACCCTTGGGTGTAGGCAACCCCAGTCAACTTAGGATAGTTGCCATAGACAAATGGCCACTTTCAGAGTGAAGCAACTGACTCTAGGGTGTAGTGGTACTATAAAAATCATAATAGATAGTGCTATAAGCCCAAGTTTCTACGTTTTACATAGTTAAAGTACAGTCTCCTGCAGATGGGTGGTTTACTTGCTTCTGCAATTCCTTCTAATTGGTCCCCAGAACCATTAAATTTTCAGCAAACAATTTTGTTGTTATTCTCTCACCTATCCCTATTGTCACTTGTGACATTACATATATTATCCATCATCACAATGAAAAGCAATGGAGATACTCCACTTCCTAGTTTTAGATCATTTTTCTGTGTTAGTCATCCTGTTCTCCCTTTTCCCACTCTCACTGAACTCTCATACAATAATTAAGTACAGAATATTTTGAATATATTTTGTAAATACTGGTACTACTAAAAGGTTACTCTTAATAATTCTTTAAAGCTGACAATTGAAACAGACATTTTCCTTCAAATGCTATGAAAGACGAGCAGAAAAATATAAAACTTACAAATATAAAACTTACATCACCAGACCTCCTGTAGCAATCAAGAGATCGCTCTGAACACACACTGGATGTCTCACTGTCATCTGAATGATCATCAAACGATCTGTATGCCTTGCGGCTGAGTGGTACTCGGCTGCCAACTTCATTTCCGTCAACTGAGTCGAATGTCTGTTTGGAAGTAAGAAAGTTACTGATGTAAGAATAGCCGTATAAAGTATTTTAACACTTAAATGTACAACAATTAAAACAACAATTACAATGAATGTTCTGAGAAAGTAACGCAAATTACTGGTTCTCCAAAACCTTAACAGCAAACCATTAAGTCCTCTCCTTCACATATGTTTACTGGTCCTCTCAAAATCACAATATACCTTCCTAAGATATTAACCTAGATATTTTTATCCAAGCAAACACCATCACTTTTGAGAGGGTCAAAACCATGTCGGCTGAACATTTTGTTTACTTTTGTAAAGAGAAAGGAATCGCACAAGACTAGATAAGGGCTGTAAGATGACAACAACTCATTTTAGGAGTGTCACAAAATATTTAGGTTTGGTTGCCCTGATGACAGACACACACATTGTCTGACGTAGGTGTATCTCTTTCCTCATTATGTGGATTCTTTCCAAAACCTCATTAGGTTGTTGCAGTAAATAAATTTACAGTCACCACTTTATCTTCTTCAATATACTTAAATCCACTTCCAGTTTTTCTTTGTGATGAGATCACGTGTGGCAGATAAGTTTGCTTCGAATATCAAGAGCCTAACATTTTTTATGTACAAACTGAACATGGTGTTAATGCCTTAACCACACTAACTATAACTGTTTATATCAGAATATGTAATTCATCGGTTGTAAACCACACTTTAAGCATTCTATAAACTTTGGTAGTAGCATCCTAACTTGAACAATCATAGTTTCAGTTTACATCTATTTTAATTAAAGAACCTGTTTTGAGGAATTTTAGAAGTTTGAGTGAGGTGTACAACATATTTCATAGTATATCAATAGCTGCAAGCTACAGTTGTGCATTCTACAGATTTTATCAGAAGCACTTGGAGTGTAGGTACTTACATAATTTGAATATGTTTATACTTTTTTTCTGCTACTATAAATATCAAATTGCATTCCATTCATTTTTCCTCTCAATAACAGTACATACTGCCTGTAGCAGTCATAAAGGTCTGCTTTTTTCAAACCTTGTTATATGGGTCGATTAGTGAGCATAATTATGACAAAACAGAAGTTTGAGACAGAAAGTTCCAACAGCTTGAAAGAATCAGAAAATTTGATTACAATTTCTATATCATCATAAAACAAATCAAATACCGGCTGAAAACACTTCAGTTCTTAAACAGAACTTCTAATTTTTGAAGTGCAACAGATCCAAAAGTTAAAAGTGAAGCTGCACCCCTAATTTTAAGTAATTTATTTGCTAAACAGAAAAAAAATATTGCAAGAGAGACACTGCAGCCCCATAGTAAACGCTATTAACAGGCCCAGACTCAGCCAGTTAATATTTCTAAACATATGGAAATTGTTCTAACTGCTGTCAGTTGACTGGAAGCTGCTTTAAGGGGTTTTCTGGGTTGGCTTTTGACAGAGAGAGAAACATACAAGATTCACCAAAGTGCCTTATGCACTATCCTCTCCCAGGGATACTGACTCCTTTCCAGGAAATACTGAATCTATCATTACTTGTCAATTCCAAGGTTGTACTTTGGTCATTCTAGCGACCAGCAGATAGAAGTGAGAAGACACATCCTGTTCATGGAACTGCAATGACAATATGCAGCGCTGCCCTCAGAACTGATTGCTGCCATCTGATTCTTAGCTGAGTGCTAGGTTTGAACCAGAGATTTCAATGGTTATGCAACAAGTTAGGCTGAGACTTCCAACACTTGGGCCAGCAGATTGAGAACTGTAGAGTTTTCCTAAATTGATAAGGGGTGTGCTACACATCAGAGGCTGCTACACAAGTTGCTGATTGGATGCAGGGTGCACACAAGCTATTGTTAACTACTATTATTATTATTATTATTATTATTATTTCAATTTGATTACTGATCCAGTTTAAGATAATGATAGCTATAGGAGGCCTTGAAGTTTTAGTCTAAGATCTGAAGAAATGTCCCCCTCAGAAAAAGACAATTACAATCTTAGTGATCAGCTGTTAATGCACAGCAGTATGAGTTTCAGGGTAAATCAAAGTGTATATCGAAAGGATAGGTTAGTGGTAAATTGAGGTGGTGTATTCATCACAGTAGGCAAGAAATTTCACTGAGATAAAAACTGATGCTGCATTCAAGATGGCGTGGGCAAGAGTCAGATTCAAGGGTGAGTGTAAGCTTAGGAGTTGCTCTGTTGCCCACCAGAACCATCCCCTCACCTCAGTATTACATACATTTCCCAGTCATACTGTAATCATAGCAGGAGACTTTAATCATCCAGCAATCAGTTGGGAAAATTACAATTTTGTAAGGAGTTGACATGACAGAAAAACTTTCAAACAATACTAATTGCTTTCTCCGAAAATTATTTGGAACAAGTACTACAGAAGCCCGCTCAATGAGGGAAGTATATTACATCTCATGGCAACAAATAGTACAACAGCATGTGATGGAGGAGATCCTTCATGGTATACAATTTATGTAAACCTAAAGAAACATATGCTACTTGGCACATAGATAGTCGTTTTTCCCTCGCTCTATTTGCGAGTGGAATGGAAAGTACATCATACAGTATCATGCAGATTATGATCGTAGATGTAGATCTATATTTGTTGAACAGCAGATGTAAAACAGAATGTTAGGCTACAGACAGACGGATGCTGAATAACGCACATTTCCTTGTTAACGGGGCTACGAGGGAAAACTTCCATGACTATCGCTACAGAATCTTGAAAAATCCAATGCAATTCTGGTCATATGTAAAGGTTGTAAGCAGCACCATAGTTAGTGTCCAGGAACTCATGGATGATACAGGAATTGAAATAGAGGGTAGTAAACCAAAAGCATAAATGTGGAACTCTTGTTTCCAAATGTTTCTTAACTATTGAATGAAGTTCCAGGACCCAATAGACCCCTTATAAAATTATATGAAGAATTCTGTGGCTGAGTCAGTCTCTCTTTTAAGCATAATGTATCATGAATCTGCAGGAAGGGGGATGATGACTGTCCCCAGTGGCTGGAAGAAAACACACGTCATGCACATCGACAAGATGAGCGGCAGAAGTGATGCACAAAACTATTGTTCAGTTTCATTGACATCCATCTGCTGTAGGACAGTCTGAACTTAAACATAATGAGGTACTTCAAAGAGAATGACCTCGTCTGCCAACCAGCGTACATTCTGAAAACATTGGTCATGTAAAACTAACTAACATATTTTGCACATGACATACTTAAAGCGAAGGACCAAAGTAGTTTGGTACACACAGTATTTATTGACTTTGACTGTATTGAGAATTTCTTTGAAGTATTGATTAGGATGTCAATGAGGCAGTCTTTCCGTTCTCGCAGCAGGACAGACGAGTACATCCTTCATTTATGAATTATTTTTATGAGCTTAAAACAGGAGTGATTTATTTTCAGTTATCTGGGTGGTTACTAGATTAATTTTTAAATTTGAACCATGGACCTTGCCGTTGGTGGGGAGGCTTGCGTGCCTCAGCGATACAGATAGCCGTACCGTAGGTGCAACCACAACGGAGGGGTATCTGTTGAGAGGCCAGACAAACGTGTGGTTCCTGAAGAGGGGCAGCAGCCTTTTCAGTAGTTGCAAGGGCAACAGTCTGGATGATTGACTGAGCTGGCCTTGTAAGAATAACCAAAACGGCATTGCCGTGCCGGTACTGCGAACGGCTGAAAGCAAGGGGAAACTACAGCCGTAATTTTTCCCGAGGGCATGCAGCTTTACTGTATGATTACATGATGATGGCGTCCTCTTGGGTAAAATATTCCGGAGGTAAAATAGTCCCCCATTCGGATCTCCGGGCGGGGACTATTCAAGAGGATGTTGTTATCAGGAGAAAGAAAACTGGCGTTCTACGGATCGGAGCGTGGAATGTCAGATCCCTTAATCGGGCAGGTAGGTTAGAAAATTTAAAAAGGGAAATGGATAGGTTGAAGTTAGATATAGTGGGAATTAGTGAAGTTCGGTGGCAGGAGGAACAAGACTTCTGGTCAGGTGACTACAGGGTTATAAACACAAAATCAAATAGGGGTAATGCAGGAGTAGGTTTAATAATGAATAGGAAAATAGGAATGCGGGTAAGCTACTACAAACAGCATAGTGAACGCATTATTGTGGCCAAGATAGATACGAAGCCCACACCTACTACAGTAGTACAAGTTTATATGCCAACTAGCTCTGCAGATGACGAAGAAATTGAAGAAATGTATGATGAAATAAAAGAAATTATTCAGATTGTGAAGGGAGACGAAAATTTAATAGTCATGGGTGACTGGAATTCGAGTGTAGGAAAAGGGAGAGAAGGAAACATAGTAGGTGAATATGGATTGGGGGACAGAAATGAAAGAGGAAGCCGCCTGGTAGAATTTTGCACAGAGCATAACATAATCATAACTAACACTTGGTTTAAGAATCATGAAAGAAGGTTGTATACATGGAAGAACCCTGGAGATACTAAAAGGTATCAGATAGATTATATAATGGTAAGACAGAGATTTAGGAACCAGGTTTTAAATTGTAAGACATTTCCAGGGGCAGATGTGGACTCTGACCACAGTCTATTGGTTATGACCTGTAGACTAAAACTGAAGAAACTGCAAAAAGGTGGGAATTTAAGGAGATGGGACCTGGATAAACTAAAAGAACCAGAGGTTGTACAGAGATTCAGGGAGAGCATAAGGGAGCAATTGACAGGAATGGGGGAAATAAATACAGTAGAAGAAGAATGGGTAGCTTTGAGGGATGAAGTAGTGAAGGCAGCAGAGGATCAAGTAGGTAAAAAGACGAGGGCTAGTAGAAATCCTTGGGTAACAGAAGAAATATTGAATTTAATTGATGAAAGGAGAAAATATAAAAATGCAGTAAGTGAAACGGGCAAAAAGGAATACAAACGTCTCAAAAATGAGATCGACAGGAAGTGCAAAATGGCTAAGCAGGGATGGCTAGAGGACAAATGTAAGGATGTAGAGGTCTATCTCACTAGGGGTAAGATAGATACCGCCTACAGGAAAATTAAAGAGACCTTTGGAGATAAGAGAACGACTTGTATGAATATCAAGAGCTCAGATGGAAACCCAGTTCTAAGCAAAGAAGGGAAAGCAGAAAGGTGGAAGGAGTATATAGAGGGTCTATACAAGGGCGATGTACTTGAGGACAATATTATGGAAATGGAAGAGGATGTAGATGAAGATGAAATGGGAGATATGATACTGCGTGAAGAGTTTGACAGAGCACTGAAAGACCTGAGTCGAAACAAAGCCCCCGGAGTAGACAATATTCCATTGGAACTACTGACGGCCGTGGGAGAGCCAGTCCTGACAAAACTCTACCATCTGGTGAGGAAGATGTATGAGACAGGCGAAATACCCTCAGACTTCAAGAAGAATATAATAATTCCAATCCCAAAGAAAGCAGGTGTTGACAGATGTGAAAATTACCGAACTATCAGCTTAATAAGTCACAGCTGCAAAATACTAACACGAATTCTTTACAGACGAATGGAAAAACTAGTAGAAGCCAACCTCGGGGAAGATCAGTTTGGATTCCGTAGAAACATTGGAACACGTGAGGCAATACTGACCTTACGACTTATCTTGGAAGAAAGATTAAGGAAAGGCAAACCTACGTTTCTAGCATTTGTAGACTTAGAGAAAGCTTTTGACAATGTTGACTGGAATACTCTCTTTCAAATTCTAAAGGTGGCAGGGGTAAAATACAGGGAGCGAAAGGCTATTTACAATTTGTACAGAAACCAGATGGCAGTTATAAGAGTCGAGGGACATGAAAGGGAAGCAGTGGTTGGGAAGGGAGTAAGACAGGGTTGTAGCCTCTCCCCGATGTTGTTCAATCTGTATATTGAGCAAGCAGTAAAGGAAACAAAAGAAAAATTCGGAGTAGGTATTAAAATTCATGGAGAAGAAATAAAAACTTTGAGGTTCGCCGATGACATTGTAATTCTGTCAGAGACAGCAAAGGACTTGGAAGAGCAGTTGAATGGAATGGACAGTGTCTTGAAAGGAAGATATATGATGAACATCAACAAAAGCAAAACAAGGATAATGGAATGTAGTCTAATTAAGTCGGGTGATGCTGAGGGAATTAGATTAGGAAATGAGGCACTTAAAGTAGTAAAGGAGTTTTGCTATTTGGGGAGCAAAATAACTGATGATGGTCGAAGTAGAGAGGATATAAAATGTAGGCTGGCAATGGCAAGGAAAGCGTTTCTGAAGAAGAGAAATTTGTTAACATCCAGTATTGATTTAAGTGTCAGGAAGTCATTTCTGAAAGTATTTGTATGGAGTGTAGCCATGTATGGAAGTGAAACATGGACGATAAATAGTTTGGACAAGAAGAGAATAGAAGCTTTCGAAATGTGGTGCTACAGAAGAATGCTGAAGATTAGATGGGTAGATCACATAACTAATGAGGAAGTATTGAATAGTATTGGGGAGAAGAGAAGTTTGTGGCGCAACTTGACCAGAAGAAGGGATCGGTTGGTAGGACATGTTCTGAGGCATCAAGGGATCACCAATTTAGTATTGGAGGGCAGCGTGGAGGGTAAAAATCGTAGAGGGAGACCAAGAGATGAATACACTAAGCAGATTCAGAAGGATGTAGGTTGCAGTAGGTACTGGGAGATGAAAAAGCTTGCACAGGATAGAGTAGCATGGAGAGCTGCATCAAACCAGTCTCAGGACTGAAGACCACAACAACAACAACAACATTGCATATTTGGGTACTTACTATACACAGTATAGCATTTTAATACCTGGGTAGTGTAGTGTGAATAGGGACTATTTAATGTAGTCCAGTGTGGATATGAACTGGGACTGCTGTATTCGTATGCAAGTTGAATTGGTGAACCTTCACTCAAAGCTCAATGCGGTGCTGTCTTCAGTCACTCAGCTTGAGGCTGCTGCCGATGGGCGTCACTGCGGAGGGCTGAAAGTGGGGATCTATAGTATGTCCAGCACATTCCATGTGTCCCTCGACTGGTCCACTACTGTTGATGTCCCTGTTATTGCCCACACTGAGGTTGACCCCTCACCAGTGGCTGAATGGGAGGTCATCCCAAGGTGTGACAGGCAATGAAAGACTTTCTGAGATGGGAGGGGAGACTGATCAAAATACCTCTCTGCTTTGTCTGGCAAACAGGATCATGGTACTATCTACAGCTGATACACATCCTGAGCCACACGTAGTTGCTTGCCCTGTTCTAGAGGAAGCCTCTCAACCTGCAAGGTTGCAGAGGGTAGGATCAACAGCCGTTGGAAGCTCTAATGTTAGGCACGTAATGGCACCCATTAGGGACATGGCTACCATGGATGGGAAGAAATCCAGTGGGCACTCTGTGTGCATACCTGGCGGAGTCACCCAAGAGGTGGCATGGGTCCTGAATGCCACAAAAAGTAAAGGATGTAGGTGGTGGCTCATGTACGTACCAACAATAAATGTTGCTTTGGATCAGAAGAGATTCTCTCTGGTTTCAGGTGGCTAGAAGAAATGGTACAGACTGCCGGTCTTACTTGCAAGATGATGGCAGAGATCACCATTTGTAGCATCATCTACAGGGTTGAATGTTGACCTTCAATTATAGACCTTTGATACAGAGCTGAGTGAAGGGTCTGAATCAGAGGCTCCGACAGTTCTGTAACCATGTAGACTGGAGGAGCCTCGAGTTGCGCCACAGGATGGTGGGCAGGTCAGAGGTCCACTGAACACAGAAAGTGTTGAGTGGGGAGGAAGGGGGGTGCACGCGTGTGGATTGGACTGGGTGATTTTTTAGGTTAGAGGGCCTCAGGGAAAGACAAAATAAGTTTCAATTTTGAAGAGTGATGGCCAGGCACAGAACAAGGGTTGACATAGGAACCGTAGGTATTATATTAGTAAATTGTCGTAGTTGTGTTGGGAAAGAACAAAAGAACCAGGGGCTAGAAAGCACTGAAGCACAATTCGTTCTAGGTAAACAACAGAAAAATTGAGCCAAAATTATTACAAAAGACCTGACGTTGTTCAGAGAGGATACATTTAAATACAGTTGGTGGTTACTGTTAGAAGTAGTCTAACGAAGTTTGGACAAGAAGAGAATAGAAGCTTTCGAAATGTGGTGCTACAGAAGAATGCTGAAGATTATATGGTTAGATCACATAACTAATGAGGAGGTATTGAATAGAATTGGGGAGAAGAGGAGTTTGTGGCACAACTTGACCAGAAGAAGGGATCGGTTGGTAGGACATGTTTTGAGGCATCAAGGGATCACCATTTAGTAATGGAGGGCAGCGTGGAGGGTAAAAATCATAGAGAGAGACCAAGAGATGAATTCACTAAGCAGATTCAGAAGGATGTAGGCTGCAGTAGGTACTGGGAGATGAAGAAGCTTGCACAGGATAAAGTAGCACGGAGAGCTGCATCAAACCAGTCTCCGGACTGAAGACCACAACAACAACAACAACAACAACAACGAAGTAGATAGTTCCTGTGAGTTAGTATATGTAGAGGTTATACTCAACAACTAGAATAAATTAATAATTGGTTCCTTTACTGACCTCCAAAGTCAGATGATACAGCTGCTGAACAGTTCAAAGCAGTCTTCTTTCGAACAGGTACCCCACTCATACAATTATTCTTGTTGGTGACTTCTGTCTAGCCTCAATATGTTAGCAAAATAACATATTTGAAGTCAGTGGCAGATACAAAACATTGGCCGAAACTGTACTAAATTGTTTGTTCGAAAATTATTTTAAACAATTAGTTCAGGAGCCCACTAAAAGTGTGAATGGAGGTGAAAACACACTTGACATCTTAGCAACAAATAACCCTGAACAAATTGGGAGCATTGTGATGAATTCAGGGTACAGTGAATGCAAGGTCGTTGTAGCGAGACTGAATACCGCAACACCCAAACCTAACAACAATAAACACAAAATATACCTATTTAAAAAGCGGAAAAAATTCGCCCGACGCTTTCTTAAGGGACAGCCTCCATTCCCGATGAACTAACTATAAAAGTGTAGACCACATGTAGCTTATATTCGAAGGAATGGTATCAAAGCAACAGAGAGATTTATACCAAACAAATTAATAGCAGATGGAAATAAACTCCAATAATACAAAAAACAGGTCAGAACACTGTCGCACAAGCAACAAAAAAGCATCCCAAATTTAAAAGAATGCAAAATCTCCAAGGTTGGTGATGTTTTACAGAAGCTTGAAATTTAGGGTGAGCTTCAATGCAAGATGATTTTAATAGTTTTCACAACAAAACTCTGTTTTGACATGTGGTAGAAAATCCAGAGAGACTCTGGTCATACTGGAGGTACACCAGCGGCAAGACACTATCAACACCTTCAATGCACGATAGTGAAGGTCATGTTGTCAATGACAGTGCCAGTAAGATGGAGTTAAAATACAGTTTTCTGAAATTCCTTTACCAAAGAAGATAACATAAGTTTTCCAGAATTCGAATCAAGAGCTCCTGCCAACATGAGTAACTTAGATGTCGATATCATCAGTGTAGCAAAAAAAGCTAAATCACTTAATAAAGTCCTCCAGTCCAGATTGTATACCAATTAGAGTATGCTGATATATTAGCTCCATGCTTAACAATCATATACAACCACTCACTTGCCAAAATATCCTAACCTACAGACTGGAAAGTTGCAAAGGTCACACCAATACTGGAGTAAGAGTATGAGTAATCCAGTGAATTACAGACCCATACCACTAATGTTGATTTGCAGCAGGATTTTGGAACACATACTACGTTTGAACCTTACGATTCTTAAACCAAGTGTTAAGAATGTTTAAATGATGCTGTGTCCAAAATTTTACCAGGTGCCTTACTCTTTCATTCCTTTTCCCAGTACATATTCATCTTTTTTTTCTTCTTTCTTTCTTTCTATTTTTCCTTCTCTTCTCTTTACTACTGTCAAATTCCAGTCCCCCTTCAAAATTAGGTTTTCCTTTCCCCTTAACTACCTGAACAACATTATATTTCTTATTTCCCATTTCAACTGCACAGCTCTCACCACATCTCTCTGGCCTCCATTCTCCTGGACCCTGTCAAATCATTTAGTTTAGTCTCATCAACATGACATTCTCACTACATCGCTCTGCCCTCTATTCTTCTGGACCCTGTCAAATTATTTATAGAATTTTAGTCTCATCAACATTACATTCTCAGAGTGTTTTCCAGTCACATTTATTTTAGAGGTACACACACACACACACACACACACACACACACACACACACACACACACACACACACACACACACACAAATTCTCTCTTTTCTGCAGTTTAGTAATGTTCTCTAACTTCTCAGGTTCACCACTATGTTCACTGCTTTAGAGGACTAACTGTCAAACTTTGTATCTGCCAGCACCTCCTATATACATTTTTCTGTACTACTGCATGTCTCAATCTTTCACTTTTGACCTTCCTTCACCCTGAAGATATGCAAAACGACATATAACTGTCATAGTGTGTGATGAGTTAAGATATATGAGGGTTCTACTGTAACACTCTTAGAATGCATGAAAGACAATTAACGCTTCTACTATTTGGTGAGTTGTTACCTCTACATTTTCATTAGTTATTCTAGAAATTTGGTAAAACAATAATACTAAGTTACCTTATCTGCAAAATGTCAATTTCAAAAATAATGTTTTTGTAAATTTTTGACTTACAAGAATACGAACAGTAAGAGTGAAACTGAAGAGAATGAATTGCTTTTATTTCTGTGTATTCCATGCCAGTTTTCATAATGCTGAAAACTTTATGTTCAGTTTCCTCGTAGTTACGTGTGTTGCCAAAAAAAATATATGTAGCCTTAAGGCTTATAAAAAATATTCAGTTCCTTTTTTAAGTGAGTGCAAAATTATGCTTTGATTTTTACTCAGCATGTTTCAAAAAGGGAATTTTTATACCAACAAGTAAACATAGTATTTAGATCACAAGTAGTCATCTGAGTGTTCTGGCCCTTCTCCATTTCTATAAATGTAATCTAAAGAAAGAATTGCATGTCTATGAACTACTGTCAGACTTAGCACATATATTTATGTTACACAGGTGTACACACAAAAAAGAAAAAAAATAGTGACACAATACACTCAAAATAACAATGGGACACTTACCAAGGCATCAGCTAGTGCAGACTCAGCTTCCCGACTCTGTTGTAATATTTTTTGGGCCATCACTGGTCGGGACTGTCCTTGGCGATCACTCACATTGCCAATATGTCCAGACCTCCCTCTGTAGAAAATACAAATTCCAAGTTCAGAACAAATTCTATTACGAGTATAGTTTAAATAAATACTGAAAAATGCAACATCACAGAGTGTTAAGTCACATTCGTATAAAATACTCTTAAATCACATCACATATTTCAAGAATATTACAGTTAAATTTATTTATCCCATTCAGTCATTCCCTTTTTTAAAGCTCTGTACTTCTTATTCCTGAAAACAATACTAAGTCTGGTTTGTTGTTACTAAAATTCAACTGTACTTTTCATATCACCAAGTACTGTTCATAAAAAATGTAATAGGGAGACAATTTCTAATGAATCATAATGGATAGCAAAGCGCTGTAATATTCATACCAACCTTTGGGTTATCATTAGTTTTACTTAAAAAAAAAAAAAAAAAAAAAAAAAAAAAAAAAAAAAAAAAAAAAAAAAAAAAAAAAAACCAGTTATGGTGGACATAGGATATATTACACAAATTAAATAATAATGTCTGTAATAAAGAAAGAAAATTAAACATACATTCACATGCTCAAATAATGTCTTAACTGGTACATCAATATGCTTTAAACATGGACCTGAAAAATTCACATTTGTGATAAATGCTAATATCTGTGCAAATTCCAGCTCAAAATGCAAACTACCTAATAAATGCTACTTTGTAAAATGTACCTAAGTGAACAGGATGGGAGTAACTGAAAACTGATAAATATTGTAACATGTTGACCAGTACGGCCTATCAGTTTGCAGTTGCTACTGTTCAGCCGTAAGACAACACAATTAAACGTATCAAATACATCAACAAATAAGTTGATTTCAAACTCAATTACACTCAACATTTCAGCTATCATTAATTCACCCTTTTGCCTTTGGTTTTGTAGAGATAGTGGCCTTAAACATAATGTTACTGGCCTTAAACATAATGTTATTTTTAGCGAGGCCTTAAACATAATGTTATTGTTAGCGACTAGCAAGCGATCACTGCATGTCAACATCATTCGATTTCTATCGATTCACCTATTTCAGTCAGCTACCCAACCAGAAGTCTTCCTGGAATGCATGCATATATTTCAGTTCTGCTTCTACTATCTTGTTGGTTCTATCTGCATTCTGTAGTGTTACCAAATATGGATGTACATCTACATACCTACTCCATACGGTGAGTAGCTACTAGTCATTTCCTTAGCTGTTCCATTATTAAATGTGGTGAGGGAAAAACGACTATCTATAAGCCTCTGAAAGAGCCCTAATTTCTCTTACTTGATCTTTATGGTCCTTATACGAAATGTACGTCAGCGGCAGTTGAATCAATCTGCAGTCAGGTCCAAATGCTGATTCTCTACATTTTGTTGATAGTATTCTGTGAAAAGAACATAGTCTTCCCACCAGGGACACGCTGTGATATTCACATGCTGATCGAACCTACCAGTAACAAATCTAACATCCTGGTCTGAATTGCTTTGATGCCTTCCTTTAATCTGACCTACTGGGTATCCCAAAGATTCGAGTAGTAGCCAAGTATGGGTCATACTTCTGTTCTATATGCAGTCTTCTTTACAGATGAACCACACTTTTCTAAAATTCTTCTACTAAATCATAATCGACCATTGCCTTCTACTGCAGTCCTTATGTCCGCATTCCATCTCGTATCACTTTGCAACATTACAGATAAATATTTAATTGAAGTGACCACATTAGCAGCACAGTGCTAATGCTGTATCTGAACAATACTGGAGTATTTCTCTTACTCATCTACATTAACTTACATTTTCCTACATTTGGAACTAGCTGCCATTCATCACACCAACTATAAATTTTCTCAAAATCATCTTATATCCTCCTACAATTACTCAACAATGACATCTTCCCATACTCCACAGTGTCATCAGCAAACAGCAGACTGATGCTCACCTTGTCTGCCAAATCATTTATGCATATAGAAAATAAGAGCGGTCCTATCACATTTCCCTGTGGCACTACTGTCCCACCCCCAAACTAACCAACCAGTATGCCCAGCCTACGAAGTCTGACATCTGTAATAAAGGGTGGCCGCCAAACCCTATGACGCCTGGACGTGTTTTCACCTTGGTTTCGCCACATGTTTAAGAAACTTACTACAGCATTCCTTGAACATTCAACAAGTCGTGCAGTTTTCAAAATGATTGTACCAAGCCTCCAGGCCATCACAATCTGCCCTGGATATAACTTGGATAGATCACGTGCATTCCCATTCTACACATAGACAGTACGATCACTGACAATATTTGTACCGTGCAAGTGTCTGACTATCAGTCATTCTGCGCCAGGTGATGCTGCTATCGCCTGGATGAGTTTATATCGACAGTAGGTCGGCGGTCATAATGTTCTGGCTGATCAGTGTACATAGGTAAGATGATGCATACTGCTGAACATGCTTGATGAGAACACTAATAGAACACCACACTGCAGCAGCATAACAAGTCAGCAGTTGCAGAACATTGCCTATCGGAATCGTATGGAATGTATTATGATCATACTACACAGACTTCTAACTTAGGGAACTGTGTCATTAAAGGATTATTGAGATTGGGTATGGGAACTGCTGACCAGTCTTTAGTAAGAGCTGAGAATCCACTGATTAAGAAGAGGAAGGAGATATCTCACAATTAACTGATTTTGGTGGAAAGTGGAGCAACAGCAGAGATTCCACCAGGATGCATCCCTGGTCACGAACTGTGGCTAGAGCAATGTGTCAACACGATGTGGAAGAGCACCGCACCAGTCCCTAAGCATTCAGTTCACCATCAGCACACCCAACGATGGCAATGTGGCTGATTGTCGAAATACTGTGCCCATTGCACATTCACATCTGGCTGTTCACCCGTGAACTATTTCACCATGAATTATGCTTGAAGAATCAGTTACCCATTGTTGAAAGCTTACATTGTGCTTAATGACAGAAACAATACAAAGACAGTTTCAGGAAAAGTAATGTTCAAGTTTTTGTAAAAGCCAATATTTCATTAGATATGCTGCAAAATCACGAAATACCAATTCTCGAAAGAAGATGAACCATGCATGAGGACTTTATGTGAGAAATATTTACCAGTTAAGTTATTTATATTTCAGATTTGAGACTTTTGTCAATTTTGAAAATAAAAGGCAAAGCAGACCTCAGATTTAGTACACTAATTTAGAGAATATGCGTTTTTTGTGCGCACACACAAAAGACTATCAGCTTATCTGCACTCATTTAGTGGTGAATAGAAGTGCTGTCTCAAGTCTGCTGTTCACTGTTGCTACTAAACCTTAAATGTAACATCGGAATTACCAAAGTCACACACGGACACATAGAATATTCATTTTTTGTTATAAGGGTACCATTCCCCCCCCCCCCCCCCCCCCCCGCACCAGAAATGTATTAAATAGCAGTAAATGATTTTCTGTGTATTGCTATGCCACATAATTAAAAATTTAGAAACCAACTGCATACAATCATAGTATATTGCATAAACAGGTAGTGTTTTCTACGTTGCTTTTCAGATTTTTTATCCAGTACTTGTCACACACTGCAGCGCTATTCACCAGATTTATTTCATTTGTCATATGCACAATGTGTTTCGGTAAACAAGTCCCATTGTAAAGTGGGTTATATTACATTTTAGGTATGAAACTTGATGCATTATATGTGAGTTGCTATGTTGCAGCGGTGACTTAAACTGTAACATAAACACATGACAACTGTTATGTATTTGTCTTTTATATGCAAGCAAGTGGTAAAGTGATTGCAGTTACAAAATTCTGAATGTTCTCTTATGAAGAAAATCATCTGCTACTCATCACTTACAAGTTCACTTCAAAGTTTCGTCAATATAATTACTTTCACACTTGGCACCAGGTAATATACAGGGTGTACATAAAGTCCGGGAACGCTTTCAATTATTTACTGCATAAGAACCAAACATTGTACAGATGTCATACACGTCATTTTGAAGAGAAACTTTTATTTTTCTTTTCCTTCACGTATACCGCCACAGCGTAGTTTCGTAATTTGCTAATAGTCAGTGCTAGTCACGAACATGGTGAGTTCAGGTGCAGAGCGAGCTTTCTGTGTACGCCTCCCTGATCACCAGATCTCACTTCGTGCGGCTTTTTTTTCTGTGGGTCACATTAAAGATCTGGTGTATGTACCGCCTCTACCACATGATGTAGCACAGCTCCGGGAGAGAATATGGGAAGTGACTGCCATGGTCGACAATGTCATGCTGAGATGGATATGGCAAGAATTCAATTACCAAATTGACGTCTGCCGGGTCACTCATGGTTCGCATATAGAATGTTTCTAAAAAAAACTTTCAGAGTTTCAGTTCAAAATGCAATATGTATGGCATCTGTACAATGTTTAGTACTTGTGCAATAAATAATTGAAAGTGGTCCCAGACTTTATGGACACCCTGTACAATGGTAAAATGTGTGTGTGTGTGTATGTGTGTGTGTGTGTGTGTGTGTGTGTGTGTGTGTGTGACAGGGGGGGGGGGGACCATCCTACTATGGCTAAGAGCAAAGTGGACAACCCAGTGGCATGACATGCAGCTGAACAAAACATGTTTGATTTCAATGGCTGCTTCAAAACCGGGACCAAGTGGATTGTCTCCTCCACCACAAGCTTTTCTATCCCTCCCCCTTCCCCGCCCCACTCCAAATTATTGCTTTCATTCACTGTGACACGTGCATTCTGTCTGCAGCAGCTGGAGATAGAGGTTATGTGTGCATGAGGTGTGTCTGCTTGTTTGAATGTGTGTGTGTGTATTTATGTTTTCTTTTCTTAAGAAGGCTTTGAGCCGAAGCTGAATGTGTAAAAGTCTTTTTGTTGTGCCTATCAGTACATCATCTGTATGGCCAGCAGCAATCTATCATTTTCATAATACTGTCGATATTCCAACCTGGACTCTCCATTAAGGAAATTTAATTCATCTATGAAAGAAATGGTTTATAAAACACTTGCAAGGACAATTCCTGAGCATTGCTCATCAACCTAGGGTCCTTACCAGGTTGGATTAGAAGAAGAGAGAGTGAAGAGCCAATGAAGTGTGCCACGTTACATCACAAGATCACTTAGGAATCAGAGGATCATTACAGAGATGCTCAACAAGCTCCAGTGGCAGACAGTACAAGAGAGGCAATAACAAGAGAGGTTTACAAATGAAATTAAGGGTCGTACATTTCAAGAAGGGTACGGCAACATATCACTACCTCTAACAGACGTCTCCTGAAATATTAGTGTTGAGAAAACTGCAGAAGCAGAGCTCATACTGAGATTTATTATCAGTTGTTCTTCACATCATGACTCACAAATGGAACAAGGACGGGAGAAAAATGATAGTGGAACCAGAAATACCCTCTGCCACATATAATAAGGCAGCTTGTGGAGTAGAGATGCCGAGGGAGATCTATTGGTGTGTTCGTCATTCACAAATTACTAAATAGTACAATGCCTTGAATATTAAAAAATCAGCATATTAGCCTTCAATACTACTCATGTTACTAATGATACATACTTATTATACTAACTGATAACATTTTAATACTTGTTTACAGTTCTTCACAACATTTGACAACCATAACCCTACTGGAGTCACCGTTTAACATTCCAAATTCTGAAGGATTAAACACACATTAGAATTATTCTGTATCCAAATGTATCAATTGAGAAATCAAACATTGAATGTTAATCATTTGCCCTGTCAAAAATCAAGAATTCCTCACATTCAAAACAAAACCACCATCATGATTCACAGAATTTGCATGAAAACATAAGTCTACTTACAGAAATTCTTATGTTACAAAAATTACCTCTATTTACCTCTAACACATCATCCTGACCTTTTAAACTAACGTAGGTGGGAGACTTGATTAACTCCACAAGACTGCACGTCCACTTCTTACAAACAAGTATAGGATAATTTGTTGCACAAGGTGCCATGGCCAGTAAACCAGGTTTACGAAAGAACAGAGCAGTGTTGAGGAAATGGTGGAGCAATGCTTCAGTGATGTCAAAGTGTCTAGCCTTGCAATTCTTGGCATGTGCTGCACCACACACAGCTTTATGTGAGATAAGAAACAAACTAAGCTACACTTAACTTGTTGATTCAGAAGTTTGTTAGTCAAATGGCAACAACAGTGTGTATTATGCTGGGTAGTAAACTAGCTCGATATATAGCTAGAAAGAGCAGACCAATCCAACAGGTCAGAAATGTAGATTATGAGAAATTTTGTTTTCTAAGAATAGATTCAGTTAAGCAACAAGTTTGGCACCTTGGAAAATAATGTTATACAGTCATGGACAAAAGGGGGCAATGATTTAGCAAAGACATTTACGCAATCAGTAACAGATGTCACACATATGGAGAACAGAAATGAAAAGAAAATTTCAATTAGAACTACTAACAAGAAACCAAGAATTTTAAGCAAATAATGAAAGAAGCATGATAAAACATACCGAATTAAACAAGAGGTAAAATATTTATATTCAAGAGTATGTGAGGTCACACAATGTATAATTTGTGTTGAACAATTGCAAACAATATAGGAATTTAGAAAACAAAGTAGGAATTATTATTTGGTAGACACATTTCATAAGTTAAAGATGACAGATCATAAGTAAGTAACAGCGAAGATGAAAAGTATTCAAAGACTTTTAAAATTTTTGTATAGAGAGAGATCACACATGGTCTTCAGAGCCTGATCACACAGTGCACGTTTTTAATTTTTATTATGTTTTTAGATTAATCAGAAACAAACAGTTGATAATGAAAATGTACATAAAGACATTTAAACTATGATGAAAGCAAAGGCGTCTGGTGATTACGGTGCTTTAAAAGAAATTATTAAAGCTGGATAAAAACTAATATAAAACAAAAATTGCAGAGTGTTTGCAAAAGAAGACAATTCCTCCTAGCTGGAACAATGCTGCAACTGTTCCGCATTCACAAGCAAGACAAAAGAAAAAGATAACTGTAGACCTATCAGCCCATTTCTTTAATGTACAAGGTATTCATCAAAATTATCACCAATCACATAGGATAGAGGAAAAAATGATAGATTTTAACCAAGCGAAGGAGCAAAATGGCTGGATATGGCGATGTAGATCATTTGTGAGTCGTAAACAAAATTACAGCGCAGGCAATAATTTTGAACTGCACAAATTTGTTTTAGATTCATGTATTATTAAAGTACCACTGCATACACTTCACAGATTTTGATGAAGTTTTAGACTCAGTTTCAGTCAAATCTGCACAAACAGCCTTTGAAAATCAGTGAACTGAATTATGGAAAGGGTTGTTGCTATTCACCATATAGCAGAGATAATGTGTCAAAAAAAAAACAAAAGAAAAAAAGCCCACAACACACGCAAATCTCATACACAACCACCACAGTCTTTGTCTGCTGATGCCAGGCTCGGTGAAAGGTGAAAATCAACTGAAATTGGCTCAAAGACATAATGAGATTAAAGAAAAAATAAACAAAGAGACTGTAGTGTGGCTTGCGGGTCTGTGGGTGGATAAGTGTAAAGGAGGGAGACGGAAGATGCGAATAGATTAGGTGAAGTTGGTACTGGAACAGAGAGGAGAAGGCGTTAGGGGTGGGGAGGGGTTGGTAGGATAAGATACAAGTTCACGTGGCACAGGACGGTACAGGAAATAACACTCAAAAATGTGCAAAAGTGATGCAGAAAGAGAGATCAATTTGAAGGTATAGGATTAATATCAGTGGGAGTAATGTGGGACATGAGATGCTGCACCAACAATTGACGCAGTCTTGTAGCTGTCTGTTGTGCGCGGTGGAGACAGTTGACACAGTAGAGAGTCAGTGTGGTTGGTAAGGTGACAAGAGAAACACAGGAAAAGAAGAGAAAGGAGGACTGGCCTCAGCAGCCAGTGACTGTGGTCGTGTGTGTGTGTGTGTGTGTGTGTGTGTGTGTACGTGTGGGCGCGCGAGCGCGTGTAGGTTTTTACATAACTGAGGAGGCCCAGTACCTGATAACCTCAGACAGATGAATACAGTGCAAGAGATGCAAGACAACACATATCCAAACACCACCCAAACTACTTC
Source organism: Schistocerca serialis cubense (assembly GCF_023864345.2). Taxonomy (NCBI): domain Eukaryota; kingdom Metazoa; phylum Arthropoda; class Insecta; order Orthoptera; family Acrididae; genus Schistocerca; species Schistocerca serialis. The sequence continues at coordinate 718,210,589 of NC_064640.1, forward strand.
TGTAAATATTTGCGCTCAACAAAAGTAAAAATTTCTCGAAATGCATTGAGCTAAGCATGAAAAAAATACATAACTGGAGCAGCGATTCATTATTTAAATAATAAATAACAGCTGCAGGCTTTCCAAAAATATTGATTATGACGTATGAAATTGAATCAAATGTTTCTCCTTCCCAGACAGTTATTGGTTCAGGTTACATCAGCATTTTTATCGGACAGTAAATTTTTATTAGATAATAAAAAGTCTCTGAGAAGCATTTTGATGACTATTATATAGATATATATAAAGCGTGAAGATTCAAGAGGGGGTATCCTATATGTAACTTTTACAGCTTAAAAATTATTTCCCACATTTTACACTTTCCCGTATTTTACATAATTTTTTTGAAGTCCCTTGAAAAGTGGGATTTCATTCTACTTCATACTAGGCCATTCTCTTCCTTGTCCCAGCCCCTTCTCTTCAAGAATATTAATTATGAAGATTTTGTGTTTGATGGCATACCCAATAAATTTTCTTTTTCTTTTCTACATTTTCTTTAGTAATCTTCCCTCTTCATTTGCTTCCTTTAAGACTTCCTGGTTGGTTTTCCTTTCTGTCCAATTGTTGTAGCCTTTTCTGCCATATCCACATTTCAGCAGTTTCCTTTCCAGTTTATCCAGAGTCCAACTTTCACTTCCATAAAGCCGAGTACGCCCTAAAATAATTTTGCAATGGATTTTCTGCCATTTACATTCATATTTTTTCTGGTTCAAATGTTTTTCTTAGTCATAAATGGCTGTTTTGCCAATGCAATCCTCCTCTTCATTGCCATTAATCATCTATTGTCCTCTGCAATCATACTATGAAGATGACAAAATTGTTTCACCTAATCAATTTTGACGTCACCAATATTTACATCGGTTCTAGTTCCTAATGTACTTTTTCTGCACTAGCATTACTTTTGTTTTAAATTGGTTCACTTTTAATTTCCACAGTTTAAGTGTGCCTGAGTGGACTTGTAGCATTCTATTCAAAATTTTTTCAGAGTCTGCAGCTGTCATGATGTATTCAACAAATCTGATCCAATGTATCCTTTCACCTTTGTCTTCTCCTTCTTGATATGAATAACTTTTTCAACAAACATAATAAATAAATATGGGGATAGGGGACATACTCGTCTAATTCCTTTTCTAATCCTGAACTCTTCCTCTACCTTCCTGATGTTTACTTTTTGTGCTTTGGTTCTGATGCAGTTGATTATTCTTCTAGCATTCCAGTCAAGTTCTATTTTTGTCATAACTGTAAAGAGTGGCTTCTAGTTCACATTGTCAAAAGCATTTTCTAAGTAAATAAACGTAAGGTAGTCTGGCCAGAATTGCCAAATGTGTGCATGAGGTGTACCTGGCTTATGTGTAAATGTGTGTGTTTTCCTTTCTTTTCTAAAGAAGGCTTTGGCCAACCGCTATGTGTGTAACAGTCTTTTTGTTGTGCCTGTTTGCAATTCAACATGTCACCTTCACAGTGAGTAGCAATCTATACTTTTCATAACACCATTGACATTCCAACCGGGACTTACCATTGTAAGGAATGTTGTTCTATTCATACCCATCCTTCTCTCCAATACAATGCACATGGCCAAAATTGCTTCCCTTGTTTCTCTGCCTTCTCTAAATCCAAATTAGCCTTCTCCAAATACTGATCTCCTTTCCCTTTTATCGTGCTCTATCTACATTAATGAGTAATTTGGATGCACGATATAACACACATATTGTTCTATAATTGTTATATGCCAATGCTACAACTCCATTAAACTTTACCAAGATAATCAGAAATTCAAAATGAAAGGGAAGTTGGAAAAGCAGATTCCATGACACTAACATTATTCTCAGTAGCCCCATGCAAAAACAAAGATGTGAATACATCTTAATGGAATGTTATCTGGAAAACCTCCATTTAACTGATAACAACATACTGATTGATTTTTTAAAAATCTGCTTTAGTTGCACTGCTATAGCTGAACTTTTATTTTGTCAAATGAACATGTTTCAGTACCATCACTGGGCCATTCCCTAGTGCACAGTCATCAAAGTCACTTACCCCTATCAAAAATATGTCTGGAATTTGTAATTTACTGTTTACCTCTAGTGTGGATAAACTTCCACAGCAAGTAGGAAAATGTAATATAGTAATTTTGAAAGTAGGACTTAAAATCATCTATAACACTATTTCACAAGGGTTCTATTTTTGATATTAAAGTGTGTGCTTCTAAACCAGTTTACCATGAGAAATTCAAATATGTAAACAAAATATTGTTGTCAGGTATACTTTTGCATCCAGTAGTGATGGAACGTGACAATTTCTTGTTCAACAGCAGGTGGGAAGAATAAGAAGTCAATGGGTTATCCCCCGCCACACCTATGCAATTAAGACCACCTGCAATACCTCATTAACTTGAACGATGACAGACAGTTGCTGCCTCGGCAGTAAACTTTCACGCTTCCCAGAGGCAGTTGCATTGAGTTTACAACAGTGGTGTGAGCCGTAATTTGTGTCAGTCTTAATGAGTGAGTGTTTTGGGTGCCAAGTAACCATCTCTGTCATATTTCTGAGTGAAGTTGAACCTCCTGTGTTTAAATTGATGTAGCCTGGTGCTGAAGGTAGACTGACTGACTAACTGTTTTTACATATCAGCATTTCTCTAGTTCTCTAGTATTAATGTATTACAGGCGTACTGCTGAAGAGGTATTTTTAAATTTTCAGAAATGCGGATGTCGATATAAGCCAGATAACTTCTGCTATATCTGAGGGAAGTTCACCTTTGTCAGAAGTAGGAAAAAATTTCAACAGTCATAAAGAAAGCATATAAACATTACTTTAATAGCGGTAGGAGACCAAGATAAAGAATGGGCACCACATTTCTGTTGTGCTACATGTTATTGCAAACTAATTCAGTGGTGGAAAGGTAAAGAGAATTTGGCATTTTTCGCTGTGCCCATGGTGTGGAGAGAGCCAAGGACAGCGTTACTGATTGTTATTTCTGTCCAACAAAAATTCAGGGTTTTACAAACTAAAAATTGAAGGGGCACATTGTTTACCCAGATCTGCCTTCAGCAAGAATGCCAGTGTAGCACACTGACAGCCTTCCAGTACCTTCAAGAGCTTCAGGTCAAATTCGGAGTGACAGTGAAGTTAGTAGTACTGAAGAAATCGCAGATGATCCTTTATATCACTGCACAAGTGAGTCATCACCACATTTTTTAACATAAGCAGATTTAAATGATTTAGTACGTGATCTAGGACTAAGTAAACAAAAGGCACAGCTGCTTGGTTCAAGATTAAAAGAGTACAATCTACTCCACCAAAGTACTAAAATCAGTGTGTTCAGGCACAGAGAACATGCCTTTATTTCCTATTTTGCAACAAACGGAGCACTGACATTTTGCAATGACATTGCTCGCCTAACGAAAGTGCTGAATTTCACCTATATTTCACAAGAGTGGAGACTTTTCACAGATGTGTTGAAACAAGTTTCGAGGGTGTTTTGTTCCATTACGGAAATAAAATACCTTCTACACAAGTAGCTTACGCCAGCTTGACCAAAGAGAATTACGAATTCGTACAAAGGATGCTAAATTCATTACAATGCAATGAATACAAATGGCAAATTATGCAGATTTCAAAGTAATTGCTATGGTACTGGGAATGCAACAATGCTACACAAAGTATGCCTGTTTTCTTTGCGAATGGGATAGTCAAGGCAGAAATTCTCACTATGTGAAAAAGAAATGACCTAGGCGAAGATGGAAAGTGAGCGAAAAGAATGTACAACATTAAAGTCTGGTAGCTCCTGAAGATATACTATTTCCACTGTTTCACATCAAACTTGGCCTAATGAAACAACTCGTAAAGGCCACGAATCCAACAGGTAGTGGGTTTGAATATCTAGCTACCAGCATTTTTTAGCTGCAAAGGTGTATTTGCGGCCCCACAAATCAAGGAGCTGCAGAAAGATGCAAATTTTGAAGCACATTTAACTGACAGAGAATAGACAGCATGGGACTGTTTCGAGATGGTGTCAGAAAAATTCCTTAGAAGAAGAGCTACTAACTACAAAGCAATAGTAAACGACATGATCAAAACATATTAAGATCTGTGGTGCAATATGTCTATGAAGGTAGATATCACGGTCTCTCATCTAAACTGCTTCACAGAGAGTTGTTATCCAGAATGAGATTTTCACTCTGCAGCGGAGTGTGTGCTGATATGAAAAGACAAAGGTCCCGAGTTCGAGTCTCGATCCGGCACACTGTTTTAACCTGCCAGGAACTTTCATATCAGCACACACACCACTGCAGAGTGAAAATCTCATTTTGGAAACATCCCCCAGGCTGTGGCTAAGCCATGTATCCGCAATATCCTTTTTTTCCAGGAGAGCTAGTTCTGCAAGGTTTGCAGGAGAGCTTCCGTGACGTTTGGAAGGTAGGAGACGAGATATTGGCAGAAGTAAAGGTGTGAGGACGGGGCGTGAGTCATGCTTGGCTAACTCAGATGGTAGAGCACTTGCCCGCAAAAGGCAAGGCTCCTGAGTTCAAGTCTCGGTCCAGCACACAGTTTTAATCTGCCAAGAAGTTTCATACCAGCGGACACTCCACTGCAGAGTGAAAATCTCATTCTTGAAACATCCCCCAGGCTGTAGCTAAGCCATGTCACCGCAGTATCCTTTCTTTCAGGAGTGCTAATTCTGTAAGGTTCGTAGGAGAGCTTCTGTAAAGTTTGGAAGGTAGGAGACGAGGTACTGGCAGAAGTAGAGCTGTGAAGACGGGGCGCGAGTCGTGCTTGGGTAGCTCAGATGGTAGAGCACTTTCCCACGAAAAGCAAAGGCCCCGAGTTCGAGTCTCGGTCCGGCACACTATTTAATCTGCCAGGAAGTTTCAGTTGTAGTGATGTATCAGATGAACATGCCAAAAGATTCCATGAAGACTTTTCTACTATAGAAAGGTGTTATGAAGGGAAGTGGGTACCATCTATGATAGGAGATTATTGCTAGCATATCATTCGAGAGAAGAAAGATTCACAATACAAGAGAAAAAATTGATGTGCATTACAATACAATGGATTTTTTTTTTTTGTCAATTTTCTGTAATTTCTCATGTCAAATAAAAGCTACAAAGCTTATACACAAAGATTACAGTGTTATATGTTAGATCTCACCCTCCGTTAATGTGATGAGCTTATATCATCATAAAACGTGAATTTGTTTATCGAATTTCTCCTCATGTTTGCTGCGCTATATCAGAAACAGAAAAGAGAAATGAAATTGTGAAACTATACCTGACAGAAAAACCTAAAAAAAAAAGTTTTGAATTCAACACTCAAAGTACAACTAGGATTACAATGTATTTTTTCAGAAATAGAAAAAAAGTATTTTTTGTAGAACAGTGTAATGAGACTAAAATAATGTAAAAAGAACACACCAAAAAAGGAACTGTACAAATGAAGTTGAAAAATAGTTGGTAAGTTTTTAAATTGAGGGCAGTTCAAGACAAGGACTGCATGAGCAGAAAACATCTGAGCAGAAGAGCAAAGACAATCTGTAGTGTTTTGTCTAACTATAACTTTCAAAGCAAAACATATGGTGTCCAAGGAAACAAAAATTAACTATTTGTCTGTATTAGTAGCTTCAACTTATAACAGCAAAACATGAATTTTTTTTTAAATTGACTAAACATCCCTAAAACTGAAAGGTGGACAGCAAGCAATTGGGAGGTGCTTATTTAATAATAACAAGCAAAGGTCTGTGCTCCCACCCACACAGGCCAATTGGGACTGACTGACTGACTGCCATACCATCCTCTGCCAATGGCATCATTCAGATGCGTGATGGAGGTGCATAGCATCAGCACTGCTCTCTGGCAGTTGTTAGTGTTCTTAAGTTGTGTGTTCACTGTCAAGTTAACTTAAATGCTAGTCTCTTGCAGAAGCTACTTTTGTCAACTTGCAGAGCTTCCACAAGTTAGTGGAAACACTTTATAGCAGATACTTGTCGAACTTGCCGGCTGCTGGAAGTTTTTCTCAAACTTGCAGAAGTTTTGTGTGTTGAATCCAGGTACAAAAATCATGGTGTCCAAAACGAGAATGGTGCAACCCCTAAACATAAATAACTGGCCACAGTCAGCCAAGAAAATGTGAAATGAATATACAGATTAATTTGTTTCACCAAAAGGGGAAGTAGAATGACAGTAGTTTCATCTTTAAATTCTACAGTAAACAAAAATGTTTGTAATAAATACTGCTTGCAAAAATCGAAGAGCAATTAATAGCGATCTCTTGGTTTTATAACCTGCAGTATTTTTGTATCTTGTTTTAGAATTTATTATTTTTGTAATAAAAGTAATAAATATTGTTTTTTAAATTTGAAGATTAATTAAAGGTGATCTCTTGGTGATACAAGTTGTAGCATTCTTGTGTCCTGTTTTCGAATATGTTATTGTACAATAGACGAGATATTTTTTAAACTTGCATACAAAATTCTCAAATAGTTTTTAATCTGAGTGAAGTTCTTTGATTCTTGTTTATTCAATAGTGTTTCTTGATAATTTAAATATGTACACCTCTGTATCCAAACTGTTTTCCCTTTTCTCTGCTTTTTGTTTTTCTTGATAATTTTTCTGCAATAGCAATAATAATAATAATAACAATAATAATAATAATAATAATGCAACAATGATGGTGGCTGGGCTGATTTTTAAACATGACACTGTAAATTCCCACTTGGCTATCTCATTATGAAACTCATGTGGAAACACTTCTGCAAGTACTTGCAGGAAGTTCCTGAAATAAACTTGCCCAAGTGACTTGCGAAAGCAAACTTGTGCACATTTTTGTTGTAATGTAAACACCTCAGCAAGTATTTGTATAAGTTACTTGCTAATAGACAACCGCCTTTAACCTTGGAGCCACTGCTTCTCACTCAAGTAGCTCCTCAACTGGCATCATGAGGCCGAGTGCATTATGTTCTAGTCCCACAAGTAAGGAAAAATCCCTGCGGTACTGGGAATTGACCACAGGTACTTCATATAGCAGCTGGAAGTGCTTATCATTGAGCTATGGAGGCAGACAGGAATTATTAAAAGGGAGACAGGAAAACTAACAAATGTATGAGGATATACACTGGAGTTCAATATGTAATTATGGTGATAATGTGGGAATGATATGGAAGTGGGTGAGACACTTAGTCAGGTGACTGAATAGTGGATGGTACAAGAAACTTCTTTGTAGCATTCAAAGAGAGATGAGCATGAGGAGATTAGTGTTTTAACATGCCATCAACAATCAGTTCACTAGAGATGGGGCAAAGCTCCAATTAGGAAAAGATGAGTAAGCAAATCGGCCGTGCCCTTTGTCAGAGGAACCGGCATTTGCCTGAAGCGATTTAGTGAAATCACAGAAAACGTAATTCAGGATGGCCAGACATTGGCATGACCCTCTAAGAGAGAACAGAGCAAGATGATCACTGGAAGACAACATTAGAAACGTGTATGTATCACTGAAAAACAATTTTCTTGGAAAAGGCTAGAACAGGCTTCCATACAAAAGTATAAGGTATTGCAACAAATGTATTCAGTGATCTGACATTACGAAACTGACACAACAATAACAATCACAGGCAAGAGAATAAAAGAAATGAACCTGCTGTACAGATTTAAATGAACTCAGAGATTTTTTCTTTTCTTTTCTTTTCATTTTAATTTTAATTTTTCATTTGTCTCATGCAGTCAGCAGTATTTTCTTTCTCTGAAGACAATTAAGTTTCCCCCCACAACTGTCTCAAGCACAAAAAACTGTGCCTTACTGTTGAAAATTAAGCAGACAGAGCATGACCGATTCACTGGCAGGAACATAAAATTTTCAGATTTAGGATATAGCTCAAATTAGATTGCTGAATTAAATCAGAGGTATGCTGAGCTTCACATGAACCAATTTAGAGAAATCACAGAAAACTAAAATCTAGATGGCTGGACAAAGACAGTACAGTGTATTAACCATTGCATTATCTGACTTGGTTTTTACAATATGGAGCTTTTTTTTCTATTCATATTGCTTGAAAGCCTGTCTCTATTAAGTGATGAGCAGCCGAGGTCACACAAATGCACAAAATATGTTGCTAACACAAATCAAGAGTTACTAAAAATCTATTTTGAGTAACGGCAAGTATGCTAATTATATAACTGCTTAACTTATAAACACATTGATAAGTACAGAAAAACAATATACATTTTTTATAACAGAAATTCAATGATACCTCAATTTTGAGCCAAATGAGCGATCAAGTAGATTTAAAGAGTAACGACTTGGCGAAGTCTCTCTGCTAGCTTCACGACTAGGTCCTGTCGAGAGAGGGATGCCGGATGGTCTACATTGTCTGCCATCATGTCCTGTTTCTCTGTTTGTAGTTGAAAAGGTAGCATAACTTAGTCTGGAAGACGGAGACCCTGAGCGGCTTGTAGCTATGAACAAAATAACAACAATAATAAAGAAAAAGATCATCTTTCTATAATGTTACAAGTAATTTACAGAATAAAAGACAAACTATATCAGTATATGGGAAAAATATAAGCATCATCACAGAACTAAATAAAATGTGAAAGGTACATATGCACCAGAGTTTTATTTAACAAAACATCATTTTCACTTAAACAAATCATCCATTTGGCACTCAAAACTGTGGTTTTTAATTATTTAAATGAAAAGCGTCATAAATTTCTAAAACCTTGCAATGTCTTGCATTCTAACAGCTTGATATCTCAATCACTAAACATCTAGGTTTTTTATGATTGTTACTGTAGAGTCTCATAAGAAAGTAACAGCTTGATATCTCAATCACTAAACATCTAGGTTTTTTATGATTGTTACTGTAGAGTCTCATAAGAAAGAAGTCTACATGCAAGTGCACCAGACACTGCAACTCTTGATGCCTTGTAGTGTCCAACATACCATTCTGTATGTTTACTTGTAAAATGTTATCCTCAACATCAACTAAATGACAATGTTTTGTATGGAAAATAAACTGTATTTATCGATCAATGAATGTTGATGAAAGTCTATTTCATTTGGTTTAGGAAATATTAGATCAAATATATGTTTTCATGTTTGTAAAAATGATTTCACAATTATTCCCTAAATGAAAACTCACTCTGAAGGTGCTTTCTTGTATCTAACATGGCACGAAAATCGGTAATGTTATTGAGTAGACCATTTATCTTGGAAAACTGCACAACCACCTCATAACTTCATATACTGTTGCCTGCTTGTCATCCAATCAGAGATAGGTCTTGTAAAGTGTGGGCTACAGTGATGACTACATAACAAGAACAATTTTACATTATACTTTATCAGCTAGAGAAATGCACTTGTGCCTGAACTAAAGTCTCAATGAATGTAAAACTTGCAAGAATAATTCACAGGCACACACTCAGCTGCCCCATCATCAAATATGCTGATGAAATGACTGCTGACAGACTAACAATAGCTTTTATATCCATGGCCCCTTCCACTTGTTTCCCATGGTTTTTAGCATGCTGGTTACTGCACCATCCAAGGTTTACAGCCACGAAAATTATCAATACATAATGTATTTCATTGAAACCCTGGCTGCATCATAAGTCATTTTGTTGTTGTTGAACGATAGCTCTTTACAGCAAAGTGCGAGTTCCCAGACCTTGTTACAGTTGAAACCACAGTCACAATTAATTAATTTTTAGATTTTTGGGTTGAAAATGTCAAAAAGTTGACTTACTTTTCCTATTTTCATTCACTGATGTCTTACAGCAACAAACTTTGGCATGACTCATCATTGATGAAATAAGTATTTGCTGCTCAGAAGTGTGTAATAAGGGTCACACGTAACTGTCATGTCTTTATAGTCTGTAGAAAATGCTTAATTCGGTGTTTCTGCAGGACTCACTTGATTTTTTTCCAGATAATACACTATCATGTGGAAGACACACATTAGCTGTGGTCTTCTCAGGTTCTTCTACGAGGGCCGTTCAGAAAGTAACCTCCGGTTGATTTAAAAAAATACACCAAGTTAAATAAAAATATTTTAATATATACATCTTACAACTACATCTTCGCACTATTTTTCTACATAGTCTCCATAGCGATTGAGGCACTTATCGTATCTCTTCTCAAGCTTTGAAATTCCTTCTGCATAAAAATCACCCGCTTGTGCCTGGAGCCAGCCTGTGACCGCATCTTTGAGCTCTTCGTCGTCATCAAACTGCTGTGACCCAAGCCATTTCTTCAAATGCATGAAGAGGTGATAATCACTTGGCGCCAGGTCTGGGCTGTAAGGTGGATGGTTGACAACGTCCCACTTGAAGGACTCAAGAAGGGCCGTTGTTCTGCGAACAGAGTGAGGACGGGCGTTACCGTGCAAAAAAACAATACTGGAAGTCAGCATACCACGGCGTTTGTTCTGTATAGCCTGTCGTAACTTTTTTATTGTTTCACAGTACACGTCTTGATTAATGGTCGTACCACGTTCCATGAATTCAACCAACAACACCCCTTTGGCATCCCAAAACACCATTGCCATCAGTTTTCTGGCAGAAAAATCTTGCGAGGCTTTTCTTGGTTTGGTAGGCGAATTTGAATGTGCCCACATCTTTGATTGTTCTTTTGTCTCAGGGTTCACGTACTTAATCCAGGTTTCGTCACCGGTCACGATTCTGTTTAACAATGGTTCTCCTTCGTCCTCATAACGTGACAGAAACTCTAATGCAGAGGCCATTCTTTGAGTTTTGTGGTGGTCGGTAAGAATTTTGGGCACCCATCATGCACAGAACTTGCGGTAACAAAATCTTGCTGTCACTATCTCGTACAAGAGAGTCTTAGAAATCTGTGGAAAACCAGTAGACAACTCCGACATTGAGAAACGTCGATTTTCACGAACTTTTGCATCAACTGTCTGAACGAGTTCGTCAGTCACCAATGATGGTCTACCACTCCTCTCTTCATCATGAACGTTTTCTCGTCCACTTTTAAATAAACGTACCCATTCACGGACAACTCCTTCACTCATAACTCTTGGTCCGTACACGGCACAAAGCTCACGATGAATAGCTGCTGCAGAATATCCTTTGGCTGTAAAAAACCTTATGACAGCACGCACTTCACATTTGGCGGGGTTTTCTATTGCAGCACACATTTCAAACTGCCACAAAAACTAAACTAGCGCATATGCGACGTTGACTCGACCACAGCTTGATGCCGACTGACCTGTTGAGTGCGTGAACGCACAGATGGCGTCGCTACTCCCCCCACAACCCGCACTGTGACCAATCGGAGGTTACTTTCTGAACCGCCCTCGTAGTTCCACTGTCATTATAAGTTGTAGGGCAGAAGAGTATGTATCTGTGTAACCACTCACAGAGTACACAGTCTTCAGCTGCTCAAAAATTTCTTTGTGAGACATTCCATGCCATAGAGGATGCAAGCACTACTAACAGGAATGAACTCTAAAGGGTAAGGTGGAAGAGTAATGAGATATGGGAAATAGGGAAGGAAGATTAGGGTTGACAATTAGAGACAAAGCACAAGCTCAGATGGAGTATGGAGGGAAATGAAACTGGCCATATCCTTTCAAAGGAACCATCCCAGCATTTGTCTTATGTGGTTTAGGACAATTGAAGAATGGAACTCAGCTCCTTCTGCATACAGAAATGTATGTAAATGGGGGTATGTAAATTTCCATTACTTTTTTAGTCAATACCCATGTTTATATCTGAACTATTGTGACCACATATAAGTAATTATTCCATCCAGCATGGGCTGTAACTAATAAAAGTGTTTCTTTCTGAGATATAGTCAAGTGTAACACTTATGCTTAACATAGAGTAATAAAAGTTTGTCACCACATCATTTATTTTACAATAAGTAAGTAATTAAAAATAAAAGGAGGAACTAATAATCCAAACAACACTTTACATTTTTTTCTATTGTGTATTAAATTGTAATGGTTAATCAATATGTTCCACATACTGTCAATAAATTATATTATTCAGTATTTAGCTACCATTCTCCTGAATGTAACAGTCTAGTTAATTTTATTAAAAATGTTAATTTAACAAAATATGACCAAGTTACGATACATACAAAATATGTACTACCTAAAATTTCTACACAGGTGAAAGTTATTCGTATTAGCCTTGACATACCTCAACTGAAAACACCTTTTCTCAATTTTTTTCCAAAAATAATGTCTTTGAATAGTTGCTGATAATAAAGACTTTCACGTTCCAGAATATTCTTTTGTAAAATTGAACAAGATTTTAATTGCCAATACTATATATTTGTAACCCTAATTCTCAGGTCTCACTTTGTCAAAATTAATGTTAAAATTAAAAAGTTTTCATTTCAAGAAAATTCTTGTGGGAAAGGTGGTGGTGGTGGTGGTTGTCGTCGTGGTGATCGCTTTGCAGGGCACTCAACTGTGCAGTCAGCAGCCCCCATAAAAAATCAGAATTTTTACACAGTCCACTCTAGCCAGTCATGAATGATGAAATGATGAGGGCAACACAACCAACCAGCTCCCTGGCAGAGAAATGTGGGAAAGGTGAGACTAAAAATACAGCTACTGCGCACCAATTCAGTGAGTAAGTGGGTTTCATTGGCCAGTTCAGTGAATCTTTGTTTCACTTTCAATCTGTAAAGGAACTACGCCAATCAGTCTGATTAACCGATTACTTGAAGTATATGCCACTTGTCTGAAAACATCTGTCATTTTGTCTGAGCTGTCTGTAGAAGCTGTGCTACAAACAGGTGATTTGATGTAAACAAATGAAGAAGAAGATGATGAAATATGTTTCAATTGCCCCATGAAGCTCTCCTGAGCTATTAAACGTGAAGTTTTGTTGGCCTATTTAACCAAACGGGGGGGGGGGGGGGGCAGAGAGAGAAAGGGGGGAGGGGGGGAGAGGGGGAGAGAGAGAGAGAGAGAGAGAGAGAGAGAGAGAGAGAGAGAGAGAGAGAGGAGAAAATGGTGGTTTTCATGGATTTAAACTTAGACTTTCTTAAAAACTCTTCTAGTAAGAATTTATTAGTCACTAACATTAGTGGTTTTTGGGGACTTTAATGTAGATTTTCTTAAATACTCTTTCAGTAAGAATTTATTAGTCAGTAACATCAATCAACTTAATTCCTACTTTAAACTTCCCAACTAGGGTAGCTTACTGCTTCAAAATAACCCTTGATTACATCTTTATACGAAGGTCTAATTAACAAAATTATGTTACAAAATCAATAGTCAAAGGCCTCTCAGACCATGACATGCAGTTCCGTTTGTTAAATGTTACTACTGAACAGGATATAAAATCCACTAAATCTGAGTTCAACAGGGTAGCCAGTCAGCCAGAAACTGATTATTTTAGGAAACTCCTCAAAGACATGAACTGGTGTGATGTATACAGTGCTTAAGGCAGGTATTAAAAAATGCAACACTTTATTAATAATGTCCTGACCCTATTTGATATCTGTGTTCCCCGAAAACTAGTACAGATTAAACATAAGTCTACAAAGAACATAAGGTTTACTCAAGGAAAAAAGGTGCCTTGTACAACAAAAAGGAAACTATACCCGTCAATCGGAAAAACAGCTCTGATGCTGATGCTATAGTTCATTACAAGACATGCTGCAAAATATTAAAGATAGTAATACAACCGTGAAACAAAATGCATTATGAGAAAAAGATAGGAGGAGACTGCTAGGATGAGAGGTGAAGAGGAGCAGATAGCATTAATAGCAAATTATACACAGGTAACAAGATGTGTGCAGCGTTGCACAACTTTTTAACAAGGATTTCATAAATGTTACTGAAAAGAAGGGTTGTCATGTTCAGAATACGCTACCATGGAATATCTCAGTCCAGTCTTTACAAATAACTTCAGTAAAGGCTACACTGGGAAAGCCAACATTAGAAATCAAGTAATAAGGAAAGAATTAGGATTCAACCAATAACCCAAAATGCAATCCTATACACAGAAAAATGGAGAGAACGTGTACTTCATATGTCACCAAAAACATTTCCCAAATCGGATGGGGCAACGATAGTGAGACTGGAACAGGTCGTATGTCCAACCCTGGAGTGATAGAAGAGAAGAATATTAATATGATCCTTATTACACCTACATAAGTAAGGTCCACCATAAAACCATTAAAAATAAAAAATCTCACAGTTATGATAAAATATTTACAAAGTTAATTAAACAGTGTGCTTCTGATTTTAGTAACTGTTAAGTTACTGTTCAGCAGAACATTTCCTGAGTGGTTGAAATATTCTGAAGTTAAGCTCTTGTTTCAGAAAGGAGATAAAGAAATACAGATAAATTTGCATCTTATTTCTCTTTTACCAGGATTCGTAAAAATTTTAGAAAAGTTAATATAAAATTGGGTTCTTAACCATCCTACAACAAATAACATTTGTCAAAGTCACAGTTCAGATTTCTAACGAGTTCTGATATTGAGAAGCCTATCTACACACACAGCAAGAATGTACTTAATTCATTAGACAATAAATTACAGGCTACTGGCATATTTTGTGATCAGTCAAAGGCATTTGACTCTGTAAGTCACAACATTCTTTTCAGTAAATTAGAATATTATGGTCAAAAGGAAATGTTGCAAAATGGTTCAAATTCTACCCGGACAGGACACAAAGGATGTCAGTAGGAAAGAGATTGTATTAAGCTATTAGCTATCATTCAACTGGGAATTAATTAGACGTGCTGTCACACCAAATTCCATCTTAGATCCCTTATTTTTCCTTGTGGATATCAATGACCTTTCATCAGTAACATTTCGAAATGGCAAGTCAGTATGCAGATGATAGTTAAAAGTTTAATTATGAATAAAGTTCAGTTTAAGATGAGCCTCAAGGATCTATTGGCAGCCAACTTCTTCTACTCCACTGATGAATTTTTCAGTAGAACTAACTGACATGTATATGTTACTAATAATCTCAAATAATGTTAAGTATTACATACAACCTGACTCCTGTATAAATTTAGTGACAAGTTTGTTATTGCATTTTAAATGAAAATATGTTCATTTTTTTTTTGCTTATACCACATCCATGAGGACCATTTCACTTGGGATCTGTGAAAGGTACATTAGCATACCTGTTGTTCTTTGTAAATATTTACTGTGTATTTTTGTTTTCCGACATGTTCTACATCCTTGTGGATCTCCTCACTACGGCTCTATTGGAATGAAAAGTACATGTAATCTAATTTAACCATACCAAACCCAACCTCAGACAACAGGCAGAAGCAAAAGATAAAGATACACAAAACACAGTTTGTTTGTAATTTTTTCTCCCAATGATAATTAAGTAGTGCACAAATGGTGAACACTTACACCTACAATGCACTTACTTTGATCAATGATCAACTCTGCTGCATACTGACTTGGCTGGAATATTACAACATGAACACTGGGGTGGCTATAAAGTCATCACTGCACGAGATCATAGATACTTAATACACTAATTTGAGTTGTAATTGCTGAGGTCCACCTTCCCATTTTCTTAATGGGATCTGTGTGAATCTTACAATTGATATCAAATTTTATCAGCTGTTCTGACAACACTGAACAATGTTGATGCAAAAATGTTGCCTACAATGACTGCCCTAAAAATCTGCCACTTAAGGTACACAGAGAACTGTGCTACGTAGTCAGAACTGAAATCCCAGTTACAAGCCTTCACTTTATTGGAAGGAAGTGACCCCTGCGCATATTACTCGTATACTGGAGCAATATTTACATTATTTATTAACTACACTTTTACAGGGTATGTACTAAGAACAGGAACGGCAACATTACAGTTTCATATTTTCTCATACGAACTTGTAATTATCACAGTTACCTTAAAACTCATTTGACCAACTGTC
Organism: Schistocerca serialis cubense; assembly: GCF_023864345.2. Classification (NCBI taxonomy): domain Eukaryota; kingdom Metazoa; phylum Arthropoda; class Insecta; order Orthoptera; family Acrididae; genus Schistocerca; species Schistocerca serialis. Next base: position 718,226,515 of record NC_064640.1, read on the forward strand.
TACCATTTACAAGGCTATCTTTTCTCTGTTGTTTCATTTACTATACTTACAAACTTGAACACAATCCTTATATGCATTCTTGTTTCAGCTGAAGCTAAGTATTAACAAATAATAAATTCTATAAATTACTTCCATCCTGGCTCCTCCATAAAAATTTGATCTATGATAAGCAACAACTTCAGAAAATAAAACCTTACTTGTTACAGAAATATATACCCACTACTTTACAGTTAGCGTCTATTAAAATTTGTTTTATTATATGCCTTGACTTTTAATGAGATTTTGGGTCTCTCTCATACCAAGAATTGCATGATCATCATCATCAACAACAACACCACACACACACACACACACACACACACACACACACACACAATGACAAATATATTAATAGTAATAAAATGAGAGAAACTGAAGAAAATTAATAGAAAGAACGAACTGAAGATACTTACGTTGGGACTGAGATACATTTGACATCCGACTCCTTGTTCTGCCCAATCTTTCTGGAGATGTTATAACACTTGTGGACATGCCAGATGAGTCTGCAGCTTTCTTTCCTGGCCGAGCTGTGAACAACAATTATTTTCCAGAATCTTCCTATCAGTGTTCATCTTAATAACAGTAAAAATGGAATTATTCAAAGCACACAGCAACTTGGGTAAATGAGCAAATTTATCCATTCCGTACAAGATACCAGAGAGAACAGCAAAGGAGGAAGGCAAGGTGAGGACAACTCAAACAAGAACCATGTTGCTGAGAGTTGTTTTTATAAGTCCATGTTTAATGAGTTCCGAAAGCAGACAGAATGATGCTAGATTGGGTAGTACACTTTTTCATATTTGGTGAGTATGTCCAAATATTTATTGCAGTATAAACAAAATTAGTGAATTTAAGTTATAAAATTCTCTTCTAATTAAAACTAGGGAAAATAATATAATAATACACTAAATTTCTGATACACAACCTTGGGCACCTTAGCTAAGATGAAATATTAATGATGCATGCAACAGTGTAATGTACATTGCCATGATCAGCTGGCCATTGATATATTTCATTATGGATTCAAATGCCTAGTTGCAACAATGTCAGTGAACTAGCATAAAATTATATGAACGGATCAAATCATGAGGAAGGTAGCGAGAACAAATGGACCACAGCAGCAGACTCAGATTGTTCTACTGTATGTTTCTTACTGTGTGTGTGCATGTATGTGAAGAGGGCACTTGTATAACATTGCAGGCCTTGGAAAATTTTTAATTAGCCAGGATTTTTATTGAACAGAAATATTACCAAACATTTGTGTAGGCTTCATTTACACATCAGCATATGATATCGAATTATGACTGTAGTAACACAGATTTGTCACGAGTTTACTACTTTGCTAAAACAGAATGTACAAGAAATATAAAACATACAAAACTTTTCAGCAAGAAGATGCCTCTGATTATGCAAATGTGGTTGAAGATCAAACATGAAGTCAAATAGTTTCTCAAAACCTTCCATCATAGTAAAAACTAAAAAAGAATTGAATTCAGCTATAGTAACCAGCTTACTTACATTGCCTATGGTCATCTTATATCCAAGCAGCAAAAAAACAAACAGAAACACAGATTGATTATAAGGACTAGTAGGCACATACGTAAGCAAGCGTTAATGATAGCGGAGGAAAACAGAATCTCTCCTTTCACCTTGATTCAAATTAAGAATAGTGGGGGCGAGGACAGAGAGGAAGAAAGAAACACACACACACACACACACACACACACACACACACACACACACACACACACACACACACACACAGTGGCAGGGGGCTGAGATGGGGGTAGGGAAGAGGACAGAAGGGTGAGACACACTAAAGGTGAAGTGAGGGTGGAGATATCAAGTAGTGTATATGAGAGAGAGAGACAAATGTAACAGCAGAGCCCTTTTCTGTTCCCTCTAATGTCATAGAAGTACATGTAGAAAACTACTGGAAAAATTTCATGAACCCATTACTGATACTGATTTACTACAATGACATAGTACGATAATGGCAAAGGTCATAGACAGCTTCAACTTTATAAAGTCATTGTATATAGTACAAATCTAAAAAAAAAAACCTACCAGATCTTTCAAAAATTGCAAAAATAATAGATACAAAAAATAATGGTAATGTGTAACAGTCACCTTCCCCAAAAACAGAGGGAGGGAGACAATTTGTACCACCAGTTCCTCCGTTTATTCCATTATCAATGAGGCTTTGTAAGCAGGCGCCTTGTCCTAAAGAATGTTGTTTTTATTTTTTTCATTTGTATCCATTTTCATTTATTCAGACACATTTTTTTCCAAATTTTTCCAACAATTGTGAGATTTCTGTGGTATTCACCAGATTTTGTTTCACCCCTGGTAAGGTACTCAATAAGAAGAATGAATTTTGCAACCTAAACAACACTGGTCATAGCTTCTGCTACAAGTTAAGTTAGATTTATCTTTTCTGTGCTGTTGCATATGAGGACAATACACTGACTAAAAAGCAATGGCAGCAGCCAGACTGAACAATTTATGCTTGCAGAATACATAGCAAATTCCACCACAAGGGTGCCAGCTGGTTGGGGCCGAATTTAACATGCGACATCCCGTGAGACCATGCTGCTCTGTCCGGCTGAGCATGTGGACGTGGCCACAGCCACAAGGGCTAAAGGAGGCCACACATCATCCAGGAGAGTTTGTCAGTTGCGTACAATCATAACAGATGGATCCCATGTTAAATCAGGCCTCAGGTCTGGACTTAGAATAAGTTCTGGTGCCGCTCCTCCATACTTAGCATGTTGCTTCTACTTGGGAAATTTACAAACTGTACAAAGGTCAGTACAGTAAACATTGTTCTCGAGTATTGCCTCTATATGTTCATATTTCCTCAACAGAGTGCCATAATTTTCAAAATATTTGATTAGCCGTAGCCATAGACTGCTAACTGAACAGATATACCTCTGCATAATGTCAATCAGCATAGAGACCATTTGCTGGACGCAACATATATACACTCCTGGAAATTGAAATAAGAACACCGTGAATTCATTGTCCCAGGAAGGGGAAACTTTATTGACACATTCCTGGGGTCAGATACATCACATGATCACACTGACAGAACCACAGGCACATAGACACAGGCAACAGAGCATGCACAATGTCGGCACTAGTACAGTGTATATCCACCTTTCGCAGCAATGCAGGCTGCTATTCTCCCATGGAGACGATCGTAGAGATGCTGGATGTAGTCCTGTGGAACGGCTTGCCATGCCATTTCCACCTGGCGCCTCAGTGGGACCAGCGTTCGTGCTGGACGTGCAGACCGCGTGAGACGACGCTTCATCCAGTCCCAAACATGCTCAATGGGGGACAGATCCGGAGATCTTGCTGGCCAGGGTAGTTGACTTACACCTTCTAGAGCACGTTGGGTGGCACGGGATACATGCGGACGTGCATTGTCCTGTTGGAACAGCAAGTTCCCTTGCCGGTCTAGGAATGGTAGAACGATGGGTTTGATGACGGTTTGGATGTACCGTACACTATTCAGTGTCCCCTCGACGATCACCAGTGGTGTACGGCCAGTGTAGGAGATCGCTCCCCACACCATGATGCCGGGTGTTGGCCCTGTGTGCCTCGGTCGTATGCAGTCCTGATTGTGGCGCTCACCTGCACGGCGCCAAACACGCATACAACCATCATTGGCACCAAGGCAGAAGCGACTCTCATCGCTGAAGACGACACGTCTCCATTCGTCCCTCCATTCACGCCTGTCGCGACACCACTGGAGGCGGGCTGCACGATGTTGGGGCGTGAGCGGAAGACGGCCTAACGGTGTGCGGGACCGTAGCCCAGCTTCATGGAGACGGTTGCGAATGGTCCTCGCCGATACCCCACGAGCAACAGTGTCCCTAATTTGCTGGGAAGTGGCGGTGCGGTCCCCTACGGCACTGCGTAGGATCCTACGGTCTTGGCGTGCATCCGTGCGTCGCTGCGGTCCGGTCCCAGGTCGACGGGTACGTGCACCTTCCGCCGACCACTGGCGACAACATTGATGTACTGTGGAGACCTCACGCCCCACGTGTTGAGCAATTCGGCGGTACGTCCACCCGGCCTCCCGCATGCCCACTATACGCCCTCGCTCAAAGTCCGTCAACTGCACATACGGTTCACGTCCACGCTGTCGCGGCATGCTACCAGTGTTAAAGACTACGATGGAGCTCCGTATGCCACAGCAAACTGGCTGACACTGACGGCGGCGATGCACAAATGCTGCGCAGCTAGCGCCATTCGACGGCCAACACTGCGGTTCCTGGTGTATCCGCTGTGCCGTGCGTGTGATCATTGCTTGTACAGCCCTCTCGCAGTGTCCGGAGCAAGTATGGTGGGTCTGACACACCGGTGTCAATGTGTTCTTTTTTCCATTTCCAGGAGTGTAGATTACTTTAAGGTGCAGGGTTTGTCACTGATTAGGAAGGATTGTTTGCTGTTTTCTTATTCGGCAACAGCATGCTACATATTAATGGAATGGGTCGCCCTCCCTTTTGTAACTGAACCCACTCAGCCAAATGTCAAGCAAAAATATGAAACAGTTCTGGGGGTCCTTTTCTTTACTTGAACAATCAGTATGCTGGCTAGTGGCATGGAGGGAAGAGCAACAGAGAAGAAGAAGAAGAAGAAGAAGCTGGAACGAGACCACCAGACAGGTGATGCCAAGAGAAGACAGAAGAAACTGGAACAAGCCGCTGCATACAGACGATGCCTGAAGTTAAAGCAGCAATCCCAGAAGGCAATCAGGAGTGGTGCAGCAGCAGCCGACGCTGGTGTGAGTACACACAGAACACACAGTGTTGGCCTAGCAGAAGCAACAACAGCGAATGGTGGTACAAGGATTCAGACAACACTTCATAGTGGAATGTGCACAGCAGCAACACTTCACTCAGTGAGGGACACAGCTTAGCAACTATGTCACGTAACAAAGATGTACATGCAATGATAGTGACATGCAAGAGTCATCATATTCTAATTAGGTTTTTCGACAACTGCGATATAGCATTTAAGGGAGTTCGAACGCCCTATCCCGACAATGTTAAATTTAGTGACTTGGCTTCCCCTGTATTTCAGAAACTACTGTAGCCATTGACATGAAACTTTTACAGGACATTAAATTGTATTTTCTGAGTCTACTAAACTACAATAATTGCATTTCAGCCACTGCTTTCAGAAATACAATTTTTTAATCATGCAGTTAAAATTTTGTATACTTTTTTGTACTTTATCCTAAATAATTTTAATTATACATAACATCATGTTCTTCTTTTAGTTCAGTAGACACAGGATGTGTATGTTATTACTTGTTGAAAACATGAATGCTTACGCAAAGTGGTTTCCAAGATTTAGGAAAAAGGAAACAGAAAATGTGAATGTAAAGTTCCAAAAGACTGTAACTCATTTAATATATGCTTAATATTTTTATTTTTAGTCACTCAGAAACACCATGAACTACACTGTATATCATCATCTTGATCTTATTCCAAGTTTTTTCTTCTTTTCTTCCTTCTGGACTCCTTCGTGGCCAACTGTGCTGCACACTCTGCTTTATCAATGTGAACCTTGTCCATTCATTCAAGTTCCCTGATGCAGTTTGCTCCAGGATTAATTCTCATACGCTGTAGCAGTTTCACACTACCAATGTTGCCATCATTAAAAACAATAACAGCATCACTGAACCCCCACTTTAGCGTCTTCATACAAAGAAAAACATTTTTTGGTAAGCGAGTCCATATAAGGTTACTGAATGAAACATTGGGATTTTGAGTCTGACCATCCAGACACTTCTCCAGTAATTCATGTTTGTCAGGTCTCTGTAAATAGGTCTTATGATATCCATGACTGCTGCTGGGATGGAACGTTTATGGTTGCATGAACTGTTTGAGTATTGCGCATTGCGGTAATTGCACCATGAATCAGGTCCAGGAGGGCAAAGATGGTGTACTGGTTTTTCATCAGTTGACAGTCTGTGGAAGAAGGTAGCCCTTATTGCCTGCTTCATTTTCAACAAACCCTCAGTATTATTTCTAATGGCCATCCCATAATACTGCTGTAGTTCATCAATCATTTTGTCTGTTAGCCTGCCTCTTATGGTTTTACCATCAGAAAATTTCTTGTCTGCAAACTTTGTTTCAACTTCCTCAACCTGGTCCTCTTCTACCACCACTTGTGCCTTCATAATTTCTGTCACAGACATGCCCTTCTTCATTCCCTGATTTACACTTATAACAATGTTTGGTTAAAATCTGGAAATCTATTACCTTTCTTTCCAGTATACACACTGGTCACCGTAGCAAAAGAATTCTTAGAACTGTAGCCGCACTTCTGCCAAGTGCCATCGAAAGCTACTGGTATGTCAGTCATACTATCATTTATTTCAACAGCTTTGTTTGCAGCACCCTTCATTGACTCACATGCAACAGATTCCACAGCAGCTCCAATAAATCCTGCATACTTGTCGATTTTACGAGGTGGGTTTGGCATATTCATCACAAGGTATCATGAGAGTCCCTTCTCTGGGGACACCACCCCATAGTTGAAATACTGATCATGCAGATAGAAAGGCTTCTGTGTATGCATGAAGCTGAGGGCTATGGCAGCTGTAGTGTAGCTAATGGCAGAATCTCCTATGCTGGATGAACCAGATGAGCAGAGTGCCTCACAAAGCTCCACTACAATTCATGCTGAGGGGTGTGTGGCATGTAGCAAAATGTGTCATGAATGTAGTCTCAGGGCTACTGGTCAACTGATCCAAGTAACCATGCTGAGCACCATGGTATCAACCAAATAAATGGCTAAATCTCATGCTACCAAAATGGAGAAACAAAAACTGTGGGATTTGATGAGACTTAAAACACCCAAGCATTGAGGTTCGAACTAATGGAAGCTGTTTCTGGAATTGGATCAGTTGATAGACCAATCCAAGAAGAGGAAATCATCACTGAGAAGTTGGACTGTATCGAGGTCAAATCATTGTCTGGGGCTGAAAGGAGAAAACTTCACAAACAACAAAACGAAAAGGAAGACAAAAGGTCCCAAACTTAAGACCTCTACAAAGGTGGTCTCAGAGTGAAGGGGAAAAACAGATCCCTTCTACTTCCAAGACAGGAACAAGAGACAAGTCAAGACAAGGAACAGGAGAGGAGTCTAATATTCCCTTTTATCACAATAATTGGATCCAGAAATAGCCGAGGTAAGAAATAAGCCCCTGTGATGGAAGTCAGTGAGGAATCCTTGAGGGCAATGGGAAGAAAGGGTTCTTGCAGGCTATCGTCAGAGTAATCTCACACACTGGAAATGACCATGGTGTGGAGTTAGTGGCTGCAAGGGTTGCAGATAAATCTGCAACACAGTAAGGGGGCAACTGCCACCCCGAGTCGTCTTCTGGGAAGACAAGAGGTGGACGTTGTTCTGATCCAGGAACCCTATGTATATAAATGAGGCGTTTCAGGTCTTGGGGAAACTGGACGATGATGCTGGAGGCAAAATGCCAGAGGTAACATACTAGAAATTTAAAGAACACCAGAATATGCATTTAAGTTGAGTGCGGAATTTCATTCCTGCCCACGGCGGACTTTCGTTTCAGGGACGTAGTGAATGAAGTTGCAAAATTAATGTACCATGTAGACAGGTGTTCATAGCTGAATGAACAACTGTTGGTTGGTTGTGATGCCAATGCCCACAACCTGTTGAGGGGAAGCAGCGACACCAACAGCAGAGGAAAATTTAATTGAGAGTAACCTGGAGATCCTAAATAGGGCATCAAATCGACCTTCAGGAACATAAGAAAGGAAGAAATAATGGGCATAACCTTTGGGTTCACCTTAACGGGTAGTTACGTCAAACAATGGCATGCGGTGTTGGAGCCATCCTTATCAGAACACACATATAACAAGTTTGAGGCTGAAATGAATGCTAAACAGACCATGGCCTATAGGAATCCTAGGAACACAACATAAGAGTCTTATAGGAAAGACCTAAACTCATCCATATCTGAATTTGTAATTTTAGTACGGACTCCAGTAGTACTCGAGGAAATGGCAGATGAAGTGACATCTGCCATTATGACCTGGTACTTAGAAAATAACAACACCCTGGAATTGCAAAGGAAGCCAGTAAGAAAACTGTTAAACAATGCAAGAAGTAAAGGAAAATGGGCAAAACAGCTGAAGGCATTTGCCAAACACAGCCTTGTCATTAATCAAGCAAAACTATCTGAAGCCAGAGAGAAATCTACATCTACATCGATACCCTGAAAGCCACCGTAAGGTGCGTAGCAGAGAGCACCCTGTACCACTACTTGTCATTTCCCCTCATGTTCCACTCGCAAATAGAGTGAGGAAAAAACTACTGTCTAATCACCTTCGTATGAGCCCTAATTTCTCATGTCTTATCTTCGTAGTCCTTACGCACGATATGTTTGTGGCACGCCCGATGTATGTTGGCGGCAGTAGAATCGTTCAGCAGTCAGTTTCAAATGCCAGTTTTCTAAATTTTATCAAAAGTGATTCCTGAAAAGAATGCCGCCTTCCCTCCAGGGTTTCCCCTTTGAGTTCCTGAAGCATCTCTGTAACACTTATGTGTTGTTTGAATCTACCAGTAACAAATCTAGCAGCCCTCCTCTGAATTGCTTTGATACCTTCCTTCAATCTGACCTGGTACAGATCCCAAACAGTCGAGCAGTACTCAAGAATAAATAGTACCAGATCCTACATGCAGTTTCGTTTACAGGTGAACCACTCTTTTCTAAAATTCTCACAATAAACCAAAGTCAACCATTTGCCTTACTTACCACAGTTTTCACATGCCGATTCCACCTCATATCACTTTGCAGTGTTATGCCCAGATATTTAAACGACTTGATTGTGTCAAGCTGGACACTAGTGATACTGTATCCGAACATTACAAGTTTGTTCTTCCTACTGATGCACATTAACTTACATTTTTCCACATTTTGGGCTAGCTGTCATTCATCACACCAACTGAAAATTTGGTCTAAGTCGTCTTGTATCTTCCTAGTCACTCAACTTCGACACTTTACCATACACCACAGTATCATCAGCAAACAACCATAGACTGCTGCCCAACCTCCCCACCAAATCATTTATGTATATAGAGAACAGCAGCAGTCCTGTCACATTTCCCTGGGGCACTCCTGATGGTACCATTGTCTCTGATAAACACGTGCCACCGAGGACAACATACTGGGTTCTATTATTTAAGATGTCTTCAAAACACATATCTGTGAACTTATTCCATATGGTCATACCTTTGTTAACAGTCTGCAATGGGGCACTGTATCAAATGCTTTCCAGAAATCTACAAATATGGAATCTGCCTGGTGCCCTGCATCCATAGTTCTCAGTATATCATGTGAGAAAATGGCAAGCTTAGTTTCGCATGAGCAATGCTTTCTAAAACCATGCTGATTCATGGACACAACTTCTTAGCTTAAAGATAGTTTATTATATTCAAACTGAGAATGTGTTCAAGGATTCTGCAGCAAACAGAAGTTAGGAATATTGGGCTGCAATTTTGCAGGTCCATTCTTTTACCTTTCTTATATACTGGAGTCACCTGTAATTTTTTTTCAGTCGCTTGGGACTTTGTGGTGGGCGAGAGATTTATGATAAATGCAAGCTAGGTAAGGGGCCAATGCCGTAGAGTAAGTACTCTTTCTAAAATCAAGCTGGGATTTGTTTTCAAATCTTTCAGTTGCTTCTCTATGCCAGGTATGCGAATTTCTATGTTGTCCGTACAGGAGTCTGTCCGATGGCCAAATGATGGAATGTTTGTATGTTTCTCCTGCATAAACAATTTCTTGAACATGAAATTTGAGACTTCGGTTTTTGTTTTGCTATCTTCAACTGCCACATCAAACTGGTCAACAAGGGACTGAATGGAAGCATTAGAGCCACTTAGCAATTTTACATATGACCGTAATTTTCACAGGTTCTCTGTCACATCTTTTGCTAAGGTGTGATGGTGGTAGCTGTCGTATGCTTCACACATCGATCTTTTCACAGACACACGAATCTCTACTAACCTTCACTTGCCATTGTTTGTGTGTCCCTTTTTGACCTAGAGTGCAACAGCCTCTGTTTCCTCAGCACCTTGCGAATTTCGTTATTAAACCTTGGTGGGTCTTGATCATCCTTAATCCATTTACTAGGCACATAACTCTCTAGACCATGAATTACAATCTGCTTAAACGTTGCCCGTAATTCCTGTGCGTCCATCTTACTGGTACCAAGTGATGCCAATTCACTGTATAAGTGAACTCCTTATCTGATCTGTCTAGCAGGAACAATCTCCTAGCCTTCTTGACTGATTTATTAACTATCATAATCATGGTTGCTATAATGACATCATGATCGCTAATCCCCACTTCTATACTGACATGTCAATAAGGTCTGGCCTATTTGTAGCTACAAGGTCTAAGATATTTTCATTGTGAGTGGGCTGCTAAGCTAGCTGCTCAATACTATTTTCAGAAAACGTGTTCAAAAGTAGTTCGCATGACTGTCTGTCTGTATCCCCCCCCAATGAATCTGTAGACATCCCAGTCTATATGCAACAGGTTAAAGTCACCTCCAACTATTATTGCATGATCTGAGTATTTAAGTGCTATTGACCATAGACTTCCTTTGAATGACTCTAGAACTGTCACAGCGCAATCGGGTGGCCACATCCAACAATTAACATAGTTTCACCTACACCTGTTATACGTGACCAGACGACTTCACTATCACACTCAATTTCAACATCAATAGAGACAATATTTTTGTCAACTGCAATGAACACTTCCCCTCCTATGGCCTGTAATCTGTCTTTCCGATATACATTCCATGACTCACTAAACATCTCAGAGATTTCCACTTTGGGTTTCAACCAGCTTCTGGTCCCAAGAATAATTTGAGTGCAATAACTTTCCGGGAGGGCAGAAAATTCGGGAACTTTACTACGAATACTTAGACAGTTTACTGATTAAATTGTGACAGTCAAAGTGTCTTGATTCTGAATGCTGTTTGCCTTTCTTTACTGTGAATCGACTGGCGAATGTCCATTAGAGAACCTCAAACTAAAAAACCCTCATGTGCACTCCACAAGTACTCTGCTACGCACCCCTGACCTATCAAGGGAAGTCGCCACCGGAAAGGCAGCCTCCACATCTCAGATGAGGGTTCCTGACAGACATACCAGGTGCACATTGGCTTTCTTTCCAGCCCAGAATGCTATCTGCCTAGGGGCTCCATAATGCACCAAACATTGGAGCTGCCAATAACAAGTAAACCCTTGCCCCCCACGTCGCTGCTCGGACCCTGGTGAAGCAGCAGCCACCTGTCCACTCGTAGGGTGAATGGACGAGGCCAGGCAGCCAGTTTCCACATTGGCTGTCCGCCTTGAGCAACGCGAACATGTTACCATCCAACAGTCAGCCTGCTGTGAGGGCAGATCCATCATGTCATATGCGCTAAAAGGTGCCTCGGAAGCAGAGCCCATGGGCAAAACAACTGACTCCTGAGGTGTCCCATGCAACGCGCCAGATTCTTTGGCACTGCTGTACCCTGAGGCTGCAACCTGAAGGTGACTGACCATAGCCAACAGCACATATAGCTGTTTGTGAACTCTGGTCAGCCCTTCCTGTTTCCGCACACAGCATGCACACAGCATGCACACATCATACCCATCCTAGCAAGACTAACTGAAGAAGTAAATATAAAAGCACACAATTCTAGATATGCGACTTGTTACCTTCCTGATGTGTCACCAATGGACACTAATGCGTTAAAAGAGCTACGTAGGTGGCTGTTCAGTGACTCAACTACTATTAGCCTGTCCTGCTTTTTCCTAAAGACATTAGTAAAATTGGTTAATGGGTATGCTAAGGAAGGGAGGTTAACTAAAGTTACTCTACATGTGAACTAACAAGTATATCAACTATGCAAATCATGTGAAGTAGCACTTCACCAGTTTGTTGAGAAGTTGGAAAAAGCACTATGCTTTCAGGAAATTGCTACCTGCACCCTCCTGGACATTAAAGGGGGTTTTAGCAATACAACCATGGCATTAAGACCACCATATATAAGTAGTTTAAGACTATAATGAGTAAATGAAAGGTAGAAGCCACAAAGTTGAATGAGAAAATGGTGAACACCACCACCGAGGGGTGTCTGCGAGGAGGGGTTCTGTCATCTACACGAATAAGTATATATAAACCATGTACTGGAATCTTAAGCTCATGGACAAAACTCTACTAGTAGAGGAGGCAATAAAGTAACTTTGGGTAATACTGAATGCCAAACTATATTTGACCCCACAGATAAACAATGTGTGTTCCAAGATGGAAGGTGCTCTTATGTGCATTAGAAGGGCCTGTGGTAAAAACTGGGGTCACGACCCAGAAGTACGTACTAGATATACACCAATATAATAAGGTCTATGATCAAGTTATAGGGCTACAGTATGGTGGAAGAAAGTACAACAGCAGATGGCTTCAAACGAGATTTGCAAGGTACAGAAATTGGCCTGCTTAGCAATAACACGTGGAATCAACAGCATACTCACCGCTGGGATGGAGACCATTCTGGACATGCCACCTTCATACCTTTGTGTTACAATGGACGTAGCAGCAACAATAACATACAAGAAGTAAATGGAAATCCTTAAGAAATTCAGACTCCCATACCAACATAGTGAATATGGTAAATACAGGAAATGCTGGCTAACTATACAACTCTCAGGTACTTTAATAACCCTTTCAAGGTGACTTTGGGAACAACAGCTGACAATAATGTTAATGATAATGAAAACTACCTCAGCTGTACTACTACACATTTATTGTGTTACAAGCAGTTTTGTTTGTAAAACATCTTCAGATTGCATGCAGTTAAACAAAACAGGAAATGAGGCTAAAGCAATGAATAAAATTGCCAACTGACTCTGATAACAGCTTTACACTAAATTCTCACCGGGTTGTGCTAATGTTATGACACAGACAACAACAATACCAACTGTGTCATGACTTCTGCACAACTTGGTGAGGATCTAGTGTAAGGCTGTTATCAATGTGAGTTGCCTATTTTATACGTTAAAATGCTGTAGCTTTAGCCTAATTTCCTGTTCTGTTTAACTGCTGGCAACCAGACAATGTTCTACAAACGAAACCAGTCATAGAACAATAAATGTGTAACAGTAGAGCTTAGGGGGTTTACATTAATCTTTAGCATCTGAAAGTAACAGTCAGAAGTAGGAAGCAATGGAAGAACAAACCTATCAGGAGATGCAGTGTGGTTTACTGAGAGATTGTAAACACATGAAGGTGCTGGGGCCGGGATATACAGGGTACAGCCCCAACTAAAGAAAGCAATCTCTCTCTAGGAAATCTAGCTACAGTATTCCAGGCAGAGATATGTGCTATGGAGAATCTGCATAGGTGCCACAAGGATTACGGCCTGTACATTCATCCAGACAGTCAAACAGCTCTGAAATTTTTACCAGCTCCTGCAAAGAGATAAAACATTGTTACAGAATGCCATGAAGTCCTTGTGACAATAAGGGAAAGTGACAGGGTAAACCTGCTGTGGGTCCCTGGTCACACAAGGGTCAGTGGCACTGAACAAGCTGATAGGCTGGCTACGGCAGGTGCAATGACTCCACTAGTTGGACCAGGACATCTTTTAACCATCTCTGAGGTGATACGAACAAAACAACAAGCTAGATTAGAAGGCAGCTTGCAGAATACAAGATGTGTTCAAAAAGTAACAGGAATGCTAATTTTCTGGGAATAATTTTATTTATTCATCTATGTTAATGTTATCTCCTTCAAAGAAGTCCCCATTAGATATTACACATTTATGAGATCACTTCTTCCAATCTCTGCAACACTTCTAGAATTCGATCTTTGGGAAAGCACTTAGTTCTCTCAGCGATGCACTTTTAATCTCATCTATGCCTGTAAAACAACAACTCTTTAACGTTATCTTTATTTCTGGAAACAGAGAAAAGGTACACAGGGCCGTATCAGGTGAATATGGAGGCTAGGGTATCATCACAGTGTTGTTTTTTACCAAAAATACATGAAAAAGCAATGTAGTATGAGCAGGTGCATTTGGCAAAAATTTTGCTGTCACACAATTCATACCCAAAACACCCAAAAAGCTTTCACTGCATGAGTCAACTGATACGCCAAACAATCAGCAACTCCTCTGATTGTGATCTTGTGATCCTTCACAATAATTTCTTTCACTTTTTCCACAGTTTCATCGGTTGTTGGTGTGGTGGGATGTCCAGAATGCTTGTTAGCTTCAACATCTTCACAGCCGTCTTGGAAATACTTATACCCCTCGTAACCCCTTGTTTTACTCATAGCAGTCTCATCAAAAGCAATATTCAACATTTCTAAAACCTTGTTACATTTTATTCTGTTTTTATAGCAAAATTCTCTGAGGCCTTTTTAAACCAAACCTATAATAGTCACTCTTAAGGAAACACATGTAACCTCCTTGACAACTATACTTCTGACACTGCTACCAGTGTACAGATATGTTTCACACATGTTCACCAACACAACAATGAAAAATCACACGAAATGGGCTAATACAATATGCAAAATTACAAAATACCTATTTTTTTGAACACATCTTCTATTGGACTAATATCCAAAAACAGCACATGGCAAGCTAATGATACAAAACCCATATTTCAAGAGAAGTTCTGTAACCCTCGGCTCCAAGAGACAGATTTAACTCATGGTAGGACTGGTGACAAGTCGTGGGAAATTTAAGAAAAACCAAAGCATGATGAGTACAGAGAGATAAGTGCAGAATAAATGGTGAGAGAGATGAAACAGTGACACATTTAATCTTCCAATGTGAAGTGCTGGAGGCCAAAAGACATAGAATACTTCAGTCTTAACTCTTGAAGAAACTATGTCTAACTTATTTTTCTACCATATGATGAGAACAAATACATATATACAACACCTGTGGACTAATGTGCACAATCACATGCTTGTACAATCTCATATCACCAGATCTAGCTCACTGATCCATTTGATTGCTTCTCTGATACGTGGTGAATGTCCATTATTGCTCCTTTACAAGTTCAAAGAAGGTAGTCAGCAACGATATGGATGGTTAATTGTAAGAAGGCACCACAGTCACAATTTGCAGAACCTGTCCATCACCACTTGTGCAGAAAATAACCACATCTGCCCTGTCCAGTCTGAATTCAGTTCACGATCCTTTATGACATTTGAAGTGATCATATCCTTGTATCCACATGGAAGGGTTCTCCACTAGATATGTGTTAACTACAAATGTCTGCTACCACTGAATTTTCCATGTGTAGTTGACACTGTAAGAGGATCCCTTGTTGGTTGCTGCACTCCACAACAGTTTCCTTGATTTCAGTGTTAGTGCTGTTCTTGTGCAATAGCTTGATGAATGGGTAGCTGAGGATTCTTTTGAATGCTATCCAGACTTCACAAAACCTTCTAGTCTTCCTAGAGCTGGAGGTGGATGTGGAATATTGCTGAGAACAGGAAGCCATGGGGTGTCTGTACCCTGTAGAAGTGGACCATCTTTGTGCATTTGTCAACTTAATTGTGTCTAATAAAAAACTGAGTAACAGCCTCCTACTACTCTTTATAGGTACCAGCTGGTTTTACTAGAATTGCAGTGAGAGAAACTGCACAATAAAATCAGTTTCTGAGTGAGCAACAGTGGGCTAAGATAATGGTTGTTTTGTCTCCCTGTGTAAATCAATCAACGAACCAACCAATCAATCACATAAGGGTCAGAGATAGAAGGCAGCTTTGCACTCATTCGGAAGCTAAGCGAAGGTATGTTCATTCAGGGATTTATGATCATAGAATAAAGACAATAGAGTGTGCACACAGAGAACAGTTAACATTAGCAGAAACAATGGAGGTCGCTTGCCGAATGAGAGTACAATAACCTTGGCCAGAGAGAAGATGAATACTCAAAGCAGTAGTGCATCACTGTGAAACAAAAAGAGTGACAAATTGTTTCACATGTAGTAAGCCAGGCTCTATGGTGTAAGATTGTCAGACCGAGATGAGTAGGACCAGTTGTAACAGGAAACGGAGGTATGGTCACAAAAGTGGCAGTGAGGATGACCAGTATTGATCTCCAGTCTCAAACAGTTCTGCGGTAATTACAAGGAAACATAAAGATTTCGTGCAGTGAGATACTTGCAGGGCAACTTATCAAGGCACAAAGGTCTATGTGCACAATCAAAACCTCTGACGTGCTCTAAATGTAAACAAATTGCAACTTTGCAAGAAACTGCATGGAGTGTGATTGCCATGCACAGAAAGAGAGAAAAATTCAGGAAAACAAGAAACGGCACACAAAAGCTTCATCTGGAAAAATATTGATAATCAATAGAAAAAACAGAAATCTGCTTGTAGAGCTGGAATGCCAGGAAGGAGCATGAGATTTCTGGTGGACAGTGGGGTACAAATAAGCCTAGTGCGGAGAAGTAGCTTGCACGACAGCCGAAGGGGTATCCCAACTGACACTATCAGGAACTGGGGAACTGCTAATATGGGTGCAATAGCACTCAGACTATCAACACAAAGCATTGCTTCCATGATAGGGGAACATGTGCATCTTCTGGTTGACAGGCTGGTAAGCACAAATTTCTTTGATGAAGGTGGGATCATAATTAATTACACCACCAAAAACCTGTGGATCCACAGGGAACAGATCAAAATGAAGACAGAGCAAGAGTGTGAACTCTGTGCAGAGCGTAACAGGAAAGTCATACCTCTTTCGGAAGAGGCTCGGGCATGAAGCAAAATGCGCAAAGAAATGCAAAGACTAGGAGGGACAGAAAGCAAACTGTCAAGCTACCGCAGAAGCAAGCAACAAGGATTGCCAAAGAGAAATGAAAAGTGATATCGAAAGACAAGAGCAAGTCACAAAAAGGCTAACAGTAGGGCCTCAAGAAAATATGTGCAGGCTGAGAAGAGAGGCAAGCAGAATGTGAGAGGCTATCATTCCTGAACATATGAACAATGGTGTCTATCTGCCTGAAGTGTTGGTAAAAGTGGATTCAGGGCAATGCATAACGAGTAAAGTGAATACTAAAAATGAGAGAGTATCAGCAGAATTCTCACTGCTTATAGCGGAAGCAGTACCCGAAGCATCAGCATTACGAACAAGCTACAGCTAAAAGCATGAATAATAATGCTGAAAGAGATAATCCAAGTTAGTAATTTAAATGCAAAACAAAAAGCAGCCACTACCAAGATACACACCACATATAGCAACATTTTTCATTTGCTAAGAGACAAGTTATCTTCCACAGATATCAGGAGGTACAAAATCAAACTGCTACCGGAAGCACAAAGGTAAAGTGATTTGGTCGCAGCTCTATCAGATATGACAAGCACAAAAGAAAAGTGTGTGCAAATTGTTGCATATTGAGAAAGTACAGTCTGCCAGCTACCAGTCTCAAATGAACGTAGCACTAGGAAGGTCGCTTTGTATGTTAAGAGAGAGGATGCAACATTGTGTAAATAGAGCAGAAACAGATTGGGGCAGTTAGGTTCTGAATATGGTTTCCTATTACAATATGACTATGCACACCACAACTGAATATACTCCACATGAACTGATTTTTGGAAGAGAGTTTAACATTCTGGGATACTACAAAAGGGTGAGACCAGTGGGATGTATAACTTTGATGATTATGTTGCAGAACTAAAAGAGCATATACAAGAGAGACACTGATGTGTAAGAGAACAAAATGCGCAATGCGAGATCAAGAAAAATGAGTATTACAATGAAACACAGAATCCAAAGCAATTCCATTTTGGTGATAATGTTATGTAGTTTGATAAGGGTGCACAACAAGGTACATCGCATAAATCAGATACTCGTACTCAATGGTGAGGTCCGTACACAGTGCTATGAACAAAGGGACCTAACGTAGTAATCTGTCAAAAATGAAATAGACTCTTTACCATCCATCCAACAAACTGAACAAGTTTTTCTAATATTAGTTGGAGTGGAGCAAATTGGACAACAAAATGAATGGAAATAAAAGTTCAGTTGGCATCCAGACTGTACTATGACAACATGAGCAAAGTACAAATTTATAGTGTAACTTGGAGAATAGTAAGTTATTTCACTCTGCTAGAGCCAAAAGAGTAATCTGAGCAAACTGTAGTTCTTGCAAGGCAAGCAGATGAATTCTGTAAAGAAAGATTGACAGTACTGAACAATGGCATGTGGGAAAGACTGAAAGAACACAAGGTTTAATTAAACAATTAGCACAACATGAATCACATCTCAAGAAATGAAGAATCTTGAACTTTGTGGGCAAAGTCATGTAAAATCTTGTTTGGTACGTTAGATGAAGACGATGCCACTTACTTTAAGGAGAAGGCAGATGTGCTATAAGGGGAACAAAAACAGCTGCTCAGACTTTTGAAGGAGCAAATAATGACAGTCATAGAAACTTTAACTGGTTTTAATTGAACAGTAATCTCCACAGTAAAAAATGAAGTAACTATACAGCAGGGAATGAAACAGTTAAGACAACATGTAACAAAGTACAAAAACAGAGCTGACAGAGGGTTGCAGAGAGCAATTTTGATGACTGTTAACGAATAACTTTACAGCTTACAGGTATTTTCAACGAATTAGGGTGGTAATATGGTATGTTAATATCAGCAATGGTAAACACTCATAAGGATATTCTGTAACTGCATCTGGTCAATCCAGTTCACATTGTAAAGCACTTAGAACTTATTAAGGGGTATCAATGACAAGAGGTTACCTGTCACCCTTATGTCAGATAGCAGGTATCTACTGATCAGAGCTGCTGACCTGGATGTTTACATTGCGGGAACATCTTAAGCTATTTGTTAAACATCCTATTCGCAGAAGACAATGGGTTTGAATTGTGCAGAATATGACAGATGCCATTGGAACTGGATGGAACAAAGCATTTGTTTCTGTGCGAGATGCTATACAAAATATCCGACAATTTCACTGTACTAGTCAAACCAGTATGGCATTCTGATGCTGGCTGTCCCGAGGTACATGTCTCACAAACAATCATGTTGGATGAACATCCGCAACTGAGCATTATACCAGAGGTTGAAAATGCCGCTTCAGTTGTAAAGTTCTTTCATTATCACACAACCGGTTTCGGGCTCGTATAAGCCCATCTTCAGATGTCATAACTTGGTGCTGGGGCCCCCAAGCACCGTGATGGACGTGTACTAGGCGCAGTGTGCTACCTATCAGCGTAGAACAGGGAGTAGCAGATGGGAAAGAGGAGGCAAACTGGTTCATATGTAGCACACCATGCCTAGTAAATGTCCATAGTGGCACTCGGGGGAGGGGGGGGGGGGGAGGGGGGGCGCACCAACAAGTTACAACACCTGAAGATGGGCTTATAAGAGCCCAAAACCAGTTGTGTGATAATAAAAGATCTTTACAACTGAAGCAGTATTTTCACCTTCTGGTACATGTCTTAGTTACTGTGGAAAGAAAGTTGCATCATCTTTGACAGATGCAGTTGTGCATTGTAGTGGTGCATGTCAGGACATGTTTCAGTGCTTCTGCGAATTGTCAAATGAATTATGTAAAGAAGCAACAGATTTGCACCAAATTCTGTTTCAAGTGCAAGACATCTGCAGCTGAAACCCAATGCATGCTGACAGAGGCATTGGGTGAGACTGCACTGAGTCAAGCAAGAACATCTGTTTGGTTCAAGCACTTCAAGGAACACAGAATTTATGGAAGATGACAAACATTCTGGTTGACCGTCAACATGCACACTACTGGAAATAATCATGAAAGTGCATGACGTGATTCACGAAGACCGAAAGCAGACAATTCACAATGTTTATAACGGACTTGGGCTGTCGTACAGTAAATGTGAATGAATTCTAGCTGATGAGCTAATGCAAGCTGAATTGCAGTGAAGTTTGTCTCTCGTCTTCTCAGAATCAACCAATGAAACGTCAGGATTCAGACACGCACTGAGCTGCAAAAAAAAAAAAAAAAAAGAGAGTATACAAAATTCTTATCCAGAGTCATAACAGGTGATGGATTTTTTGTCTACAGCTATGAACCTGAAACAAAGCAGCAATGAACACAATGGAAAACGCCATCCCCTCCAAGGCTGAAAAAAGCTCGACAAGTTCACAGCAACATGAAGTCAATGTTGATCATCCTATAAGTATCGACATTCGAGAACTGTGCATAAGGAGTTTGTGCCACTGATCAGACTGTCAACAGGCCATTTAACTGTGAGGTTTTGAGGTGGCTGAGGGCCAATGTTCTGCACAAACAGCCAGACTTGTGGAAAAAGAAAGTCTGGATGGTGCACCATTACAATGCACCCATGCACACCTCGCCTGTTGTGAAGGAATCCCTGGTCATGGTTTGCCACCCTCCCTGCTCGCCAGACTTACCCCTGTGTGACTTCTATCTGCCCCTGAATATGAAAATTACATTGAAAAGGTGATGTTTTGACTTGAATTAAGACATCCAGGTGCAATCGCAATGGCTCCTGAACACATTTCACTCTGCGGATTTCCAAGAGTGCTTCCAAAAAAAGGGGACAATAACAGGATCATTGCATACATACCCCAAGATGACTATTCTGAAGGTGATGGAGGACATTAGGATGTAAGTATAGTTTTCTGATTTTCACAATGAAATTCTCAGATTTTTGGGTATCACCTCATACACTGCACCAGAAAAGGAGCTACTGCTAACTGATGATGCAAAATGGCAGTATGCGAAGCTGAGTAGTGAGCAGCCACATTGCAAAACAGTAGGTTAAAATCTCAAAATCAGTAAGCAAGTTGTTATACTTTTATTTACGTATGTCCACAAGTTGTGTAAGGATAAAATGTCACAACTTGTCCCAAAAATCCTGAAGTAATTAATAGTATTAAATGAAAGTCTGTGGAAGCCACCAAGTAATACAATGGCTGTTTGTTGCCCCAATGGAACTAGATATTACCGTCATCTATCATGATGGTAAGCCCACCGATACTGTAATACGAGGCATAGGAAAGTTGAAATTTCTGGGCAAACGAGATGGATGCACTGCTCAAATGATTATTCACTCTAAGTATGTAATATGAACCAATGCCACCAGTACTGACATTGTACCTAATGCATGGAAATCAACTGCTGCACTGTAAATAACAAAAATTAAAAATTACAGGAATTTACACCCCAAAATCATTAAACTCTGGCAAAGTTAAAAAATTTTAAGTTGAGTGGTTTTTTGGTTTCTATCTACTTCACAAAACTAAATTGCTTCTGAGAATAATAATAATAGGTGCTCTAAACGAAAATCTAAGGCTGACACTTGAAATTTACACTTTTGTAATAAATTTTGAATTCCATAGCAAGAATGACAGAGGAGATAGCGGTACTGTCTGATTAGAACTAAATACACAGTTTTTGAGAAAAATCTTAATAGGGATCAGACACAGGACCAACCAAATTAATTAAAAAATGGGACTGACTATGTTCGTAACAGAAATGTCTCACAGTCACAACCTATAAGGAGCGATCACAAAGTTTCCGTTTGAGGGTGTTACTGCATATGAAATGTAGTGTGCCTCCAATGTGGTAGATAAGCCACGACATGTAGGCAAGGATCAGTGCGGCATTCGTATTTTTCTGACGTGCATACAGTAAATGCAGAAACTTCAACTATGGTGACATTACTACCAAATGCGTCCAAACAGGAGCAATGTGCTGTTATTCTTATCTTGGCTGGCCAAAGGACAAACACCAAACAGACCAATCGGAAAATGAAGAGCTGTATGGGACAGCATGTCAGTTGAAAACCACTGTTGTGAATAGTGTGCCAAAGGGTGCTGCTGCTTCATGATAACTTATGGCCCAATATCGCAAATGTCGTAACACATTAGTTTTGCCAACTCAAATGGTAGCACCTGCCCTATGTCTGCCCCTGGTAGCTGAGTTGTCAGCGTGACAGAATGTCATACCTAATGGCCCGGGATTGGTTCCTGGCTGGGTCGGAGATTTTCTCCGCTCAGGTACTGGGTGTTGTGTTGTCTTTATCATCATCATTTCATCCCCATCGACACAAAATTTATTTTAACTAATCCAGTATTTTATTGACAGCCATACTTACCAGGTTGCCTTTGTATATTTATTTGATCTTTGTACCATAGATCACTCTGAATGAACACCCCAAGATGTTTAACAGTTTGACTGATTCCAGTGTTGCTCTGGTAATATCTTCACAATTGAATAATACACTATGCGATCAAAAGTATCCAGACACCCCCAAAAACATAAGTTTCTAATTTCAGGTTCATTGTTCTGCCACCTACTGCCAGGTACTCCATATCAGTGACCTCAGTAGTCATTTGACCGGGAGAGAGGAGACTGGCGCGCTCCGCGGAACCCACGGACTTCGAACGTGGTCAGGTGATTGGATGTCACTTTTGTCATAGGTCTATACGTGAGATTTCCACACTCCTAAACATCTGTAGGACCACTGTTTCCAATGTGATAGTGAAGTGGAAATGTGAAGGGACATGTACAGCATAAAAACGTACAGGCTGACCTCATCTGTTGACTGACAAGAGACCGCCGATAGTTGAAGAAGGACGTAATGTTTAATAGGCATACATCTGTCCACACCATCACACAGGAATTCCAAACTGCATCAGGAGTCACTGCAAGCACTATGACAGGCAGGAGGTGAGACAACTTGGATTTCATACTCGAGCAGCTGTTTATAAGCCACACATCACAACGGTAAATGCCAAACGATGCCTCGCTTGGTGTAAGGAGCATAAACATTGGACGATTGAAGAGTGGAAAAACGTTGCATGGAGTGATGAATCACAGTACACAATGTAGCGATCCAATGGCAGAATGTGGGTATGGCGAATGCCCAGCGAAGGTCATCTGCCAAAGTGTGTCATGCCAAGAGTAAAATTCGAAGGTGGTGGTGTAATGGTGTGGTCGTGTTTTTCATGGAGGAGGCCTGCACTCCTTGTTTTGCAAGGCAATATCACTGCACAGGCCTACATTGATGTTTTAAGCACCTTCTTGCTTCCCACAGTTGAAGAGCAATTTGGGGATGGCGAATGCATCTTTCAACATGATCGAGCACCTGTTCATAATGTACGGCCTGTGTCGGAGTGGTTACATGACAATGACAGCCCTGTGATGGACTCGCCTGCACAGAGTCCTGACCTGAATTCTATAGAACTCTTTTGTGTTGTCTTGGAATGCCGACTTCGTGCCACGCCTCACTGACCACCGACATCAATACGAATTCCAGCATTACCGATGGAGGGCATCACAAACTTTTAAGTCATTTTCAGCCAGGTGTCCGGATACTTTTGATCACATAGTGTATACAACGAGTTCTCACTGTGAACAAGTTTTCTGTCGAATAATGTACCCTGTACAAAATTCTATGAAGATATTTTTTATTTAATGGCTAGTATGAAAGGACTGCATCAAAGATTTCATTAAGTCAAGACACATGGCACCTACAGCATTCTGGATCCTGCGAATGAGATGTCTGAGATGAATTTTACACCACTAATGTTTATGGAATCAAGTGTTGATTCTCACTGAAGAGTTGCTCAATCTCTAAAAGAATCAGCACATGTTTACACAACACATGTTCCATAATTTTGTAACAAAATGATGTAAGAGATCTATAATACTTTACATCTCTTAAAAAATTGCATCAAAAACTGGAACCTTTTTTCCATCCACGTAGGATATTTGACAGTACATAAACCTACAATAAACTGCTGCTTGAAAATTAGTCTCTTTCTTTTTTTGCACAACTGATTTAGTATTTAATCAATCGAGTAAATCACTGGAGTTTCCTCTCTCAAGAGATACTGATATTGCAATCATCTACCTCTGTATCTATCATTTTTGTAATAATGGGAAAGTGCAACAGTTGTGCAATCTTCTTCAATGAAGCGACTTTAGAATACAGACTTTGTCTTTTGTCAAACTCATTATCACCTTCATTACCATACCATTGCGATCAGCAAATGAGTTGAAGGATGAGTTTATTACATGACAATAAGTAAACCAAAACATCCCCACTTTTTTCCCTTGCAATTTAGCAGATAGTATTTTGCAAAACATCTACACATCTTGTGTAGCTCTTCCATGCTCATTTTGGCTTCATTTAAAATTTGTTTGTATGCAGAGCTTCAGCTGTAACTGGGCATTGCAGTAGAGGTTGAAGATCTCACTATTCAGTTGTAACTTTTTTTATTTGTTTTTTATTATTTTTCAATTCTTAAAGCACGACCTATTTTGGACTCTTAAATGCCCATCATCAGGTGTGATAACTTAGTATTGTGACCTTGAGTGTCGTGATTGATGAGTACAGGATGCAGTGTACCACCAGCGAGTGCAGAGCCTGGAAGGAAACAGAACCTTACAACTGAAGCAGTATCTTTAACCTCTGCTTTTGCAGTAATTTTGTAACTTTGTTATTAGACCCTGGTGGGGACTTTCTAATATGATACATATTGCTCTAAGGCAAATAATGAAACACTTTCACATCTGAATGGCATTGTTAAATTTGGTTTCACAGCATAAACAAAAAGAAAACTTCATATAGACAGTATTACAGCAGAGAAGAAAATTAATTATAATAAGATCAAAGAGATGGATTATCTGTATGCTTACTACAGGCATGATCATTCAATTTGTGCTTAAAAGATTTTGATGACCACAACATTTGTTGGACTGGGCTGACTACACATGGTATTTCCCTCCTGTTCTTGTGTGAATCACCACAAATTTTGGAGACAAAGCCATTTACAATTGCCTGTCGTGTGATTCACAAAAAATCTTTTGCATCAATGTATACAGCCCTTCTCAGTTACTTGTGGGATTACAGTGGAAAACATACTGCTGATACTGATTTCATTCATTTGACCACACAACTAAGTCCACTTGACGACATCAGGGTGCATCTTTTTTCTTTCTATCATCTTGTCTACCGCAACAGGAGTGTGACAGTACCATTTATGTGAATTTATCGATGCAGTGAATATAAGTTACCGCAACAGGAGCGTGACAGTACCATTTATGTGAATTTATCGATGAAGTGAATATAAGGTACTTAGTAATTTTACAAAGCATCAATGAGAGAGAAGAGCGGTGGAGGAAGAGTAAATGAAGGACAACAAAAGAGGAGGGGAGGAATATTCAGATTATATAACCTGTCGATGACGAGGGCATCAGAGATCGAACACATGAAGGGACCACTGAAGGAATGAGAATGAATTTGGCAGCATTCTTTTCAAATTTAGTGATCTAGGAAACCCAAAATCTGAATGGTGAGATGAAAATTTTAATCCTAAATACAGTAGGACTAGGATGGTAAAAAGGAGGAGGAATATGTGTGTGTGTGTGTGTGTGTGTGTGTGTGTGTGTGTGTGAGAGAGAGAGTGAGTGAGTGAGTGAGTGAGTGAGTGAGTGAGAGAGAGAGAGAGAGAGAGAATGTGCACATAGCTCAAATAATTTAACTAAATCTATACAAACAATGTATACACTAAAATAAAACCAGAAACTATACTTACGAAGAGACGCCCCAGATCCTACTTTATGTCGAGCTAAAGCAGCATACTGTGCTCTTGCCTTGGCACGTTGGGCTGCCTGCAGATCAATAGCACTATTAGACCGGAGTGCTGATGGGCCAGGAGCTGAACCTCGACGTGGTGATCCGTCTGCATAAACCAGGATAAATTTGTAACATTTAATACGTTACGGATGAGAGACATTGTTTTGAATGCTATGCTGACTGCTACTTAACAGTGACTACGTCAAAAAGACATTCTTTCAATAGTGACATTTCCTAGAGTACATGTATCTTGAAACTTAAAGCTTTTCGAGATAAATGGAATGTTTCCTGGTTACCATCTGCAAGTATCACATTTAGTGAATCACTGCCAGTGATATACATGCAAGTTAATCATCAGAGAGAACAATCAAATACTTAAAAAATGTAGCTTCATCAGACTGTGTATACTGTTTGGTTAGGGCATTTATTTGTATGTAACACGTTGGTTTTAGCAACTTAAATGTATTTGATTTGTGCTGTGATGTCTCAAAGATTTTCAGTAATTTCTTTCCACAGCATATCTCTCCTTACACTATAGTTGATAGTTGCGTCTTTGCTGTGTGAACAAAACAAATATCTGTGCCTATAATGCTCAGCAATAAAGATTTGCAAAACATACTATATATAAAATATATGTAATTGCCAATGCCCCCCCCCCCCCCCCACACACACACACACAGACAGAGAGAGTCAGTCCTGGTGCTGTGGCCTGACTCAGGTGAGACGTTCACACGAAGTGGAACAAAAAGGACAAGAGGTTTGAAAAACGGGGCAGGTAACAGCTAGGAAAGAATGGCAGCAATGGAACAAGATAGGAATGTGCCACCAGCGAATTCACCCTGAAGCAGAAAGGGGAAGTCCATATGGTACACATGATGAAATAGGAGGAGTTGGTTAAGGGGTAATGGGTGAGAGCCTAGAACAGAGAAAGATGGAAACGACAGAGAGAAATAAGTGGGAGCAGATTATGAGATAGAAGACTCTGACTAAATTCAAGTGTTGGAGAGAGACTGAGGAGGGTTTGGGAGGGAAACCCAAGAGACAGAGTTGACGTGGTTATGAGGAATGTGTTATCTGATATTGAGACCTGAACTTTTTTGTGATCAAATATTATGTTCATCTACATATACATCTACATGGATACTCTGCAAATCACATTTAAGTGCCTGGCAGAGGGTTCATCGAACCACCTTCACAATTCTCTATTATTCCAATCTCATATAGCGTGCAGAAAGAATCTTTCATACAAGTTCTGATTTCCCTTATTTTATCGTGGTGATCGTGCCTCCTTATGTAGGTCGGTGTCAACAAAATATTTTCGCATTCGGAGGAGAAAGTTGGTGATTGGAATTTCGTGAGAAGATTCCGTCGCAAAGAAAAACGCCTTTCTTTTAATGATTTCCAGGCCAAATCCTGTATCATTTCTGTGACACTCTCTCCCATATTTTGTGATAATACAAAATGTGTACTCCATCAGTCCTATCTGGTAAGGATCCGACACCGTGCAGCAGTATTCTAAAAGAGGACGGACAAGTGTAGTGTAGGCAGTCTCCTTAGTAGGTCTGTTACATTTTCTAAGTGTCCTGCCAATAAAACGCAGTCTTTAGTTAGCCTTCCCCACAACATTTTCTGTGTGTTCCTTCCAATTTAAGTTGTTTGTAATTGTAATATCTAGGTATTTAGTTGAATTTACGGCTTTTAGATTAGCCTGATTTATCATGTAACCGAAGTTTAACGAGTTCCATTTAGCACTCTAGGGACACTTCCCACCCACATAATTCAGACAAGCTGGTAGTGGGCTGAGTGGAGTGACACAGATGGTGCAGGATATGAAGCAGCCATGAAGCCAAATGTGTTTTGCTCAATATCATGCTGGCCACAATTTTGCAGTGTCATCCATTCAAGTGAGCAGCTGATGGGTTGTCAGTCCATCATAAAAGACTCTGCAGGCATGTGATGCAGTCCAGAAATAAAGCAGAGAAGACTGGTGTATCATTCTAGTGATAAAACAGGTTGTAAATGGGGAAATCCACTGGCATAGGCAACATTGACAAAGGGCTGAATGTTATGGCATGGCACTGCGACCAAGCATCTCGAAAACAGTGAAGCTGATTAGCGGTTTGTGTGCTACTGTTATGACCATCACTGGAAACTGGTTGGAGGATGGGGAACCTATGAGAAGACAACAAAGTATTAGGACTGGATGGGCATACCTCATCACAAAATGTGGAGGTCGGAGGCTTGGCCAGTCTGTAAGGCAGAATAGTTCGTGTTCTGTGGAAGATCTGATTGCAGACAATAATACTGGTGCTGGTACAACTGTTTTGGAACACACTGTTCAACACACACTTCTGAACATGGAACTTCACAGCAGAAAACCCCTACTCCTTCCCATGTTGCCCCAACAACATCGTCAACAATAATTACATTGGACACAAAATCATTGAGATAGGACTGAGGATCAATGGAAGCACGTCACCTGACTGCCTTAATCATGTTTCTTGTTCCACAACGACTATATTGAGAGTCCACATACATCATCATCCTGTCCAATAGCTGATCAACAGATGCACTGTGTTCAGGACCCAGGCCCATGGGGCAGTACAGTGATATGGGGGACATTCACCTGGGCTTCTATGGGACCTGTGGTAGTAATCGAAGGGACTATGAACACTGGACTACATGAACACTTGCATCTCTCCATGCTTGATGGATCCCCTGATGGTGTTGGAAGTTCCATGCAGCTTTTCACGGATGATGCTGTAGTATACAGAGAAGTTGCAGCATTAGAAAATTGCAGCGAAATGCAGGAAGATCTGTAGCCGATAGGCACTTGGTGCAGGGAGTGGCAACTGACCCTTAACATAGACAAATGTAATGTATTGCGAATACATAGAAAGAAGGGTCCTTTATTGTATGATTATATGATAGCGAAACAAACACCAGTAGCAGTTACTTCTGTAAAATATCTGGGAGTATGCGTACGGAACGATTTGAAGTGGAATGATCATATAAAATTAATTGTTGGTAAGGGGGGTGCCAGGTTGAGAATCATTGGGAGAGTCCTTAGAAAATGCAGTCCATCAACAAAGCAGGTGGCTTACAAAACACTCGTTCGACCTATACTCGACTATTGCTCATCAGTGTGGGATCCGTATCAAGTCGGATTGACAGAGGAGATAGAGAAGATCCAAAGAAGAGCAGTGCGGTTCGTCACAGGGTTATTTGGCAATCGTGATAGCATTATGGAGATGTTTAGCAAACTCCAGTGGCAGACTCTGCAAGAGAGGCGCTCTGCATCGCGGTGTAGCTTGCTGTCCAGGTTTCGAGAGGGTGCGTTTCTGGATGAGGTATCGAATATATTGCTTCCCCTTACTTATACCTCCCGAGGAGATCACGAATGTAAAATTAGATAGATTCGAGCACGCACAGAGGCTTTCCGGCAGTCGTTCTTCCCGCGAACCATACGCGACTGGAACAGGAAAGGTAGGTAATGACAGTGCCACGTAAAGTGCCCTTTGCCACACACCGTTGGGTGGCTTGCAGAGTATAAATGTAGATGTAGATGTAGATGGTGCTGGCATCAGCAGGATAATGGTCCATGTCACAATGCCAGAAACATGATACAGTGGTTTGAGGAGCACAATAGGGCTCCCATGTAGATGTCGTGGCCACTAAATTGCTTGATCCAAATCCGACGGAACACATCTGTGATGTTATCAGGAATCAGCACTACACTTCCAAATAGCCAGCCTGTAATTATGGATATTGCATGTGTTATTTGGTGCCCCACACCTCTGGAAACCTACTGATGACTTCTCACATTCATGCCATGAGGAATTGCTGCTATGTTGTGTTTTACAGGTGGACCAAGATGCTATTAAGCAAGTGGCCCTACTGCCTTGGTTCATTTGCGTAAATGGCATAACTGCTTTGAGCAGTTGCCCTGTCTCTGATGGGGTAAGTTATGCTCATGATAGGCCTGGGATAAAATATACTGGATGGGTGTATGGAACATATTCTGCACCTGAGCCTTTCACAGGTATATAACCCAAGTAGTGTGAGTGTGCATGTGCATGTTAAGGTAACAGTCCACTGAGACAAAAGGGCAGCTCGTTTTGTATTATCACATAATATGGGAGAGAGTGTGGCAGATATGATACGCGAGTTGGGATGGAAGTCATTAAAGCAAAGACGTTTTTCATTGCGGCGAGATCTATTTGCGAAATTTCAGTCACCAACTTTCTCTTCCGAATGCAAAAATATTTTGTTGAGACCAACCTACATAGGTAGGAATGATCATCAAAATAAAATAAGAGAAATCAGAGCTCGAACAGAAAGGTTTAGGAGTTTGTTTTTCCCGCGCGCTGTTCGGGAGTGGAATGGTATAGAGATAGTATGATTGTGGTTCGATGAACCCTCTGCCAAGCACTTAAATGTGAATTGCAGAGTAATCATGTAGATGAAGTAGGAAACACATTGAAGCACTGCTACAAGGCAACTCTCTCACTCGGTTGATATCCTAAGAGGATTCCATCAATCAATTTCACCAAGTAAAGTTCCAATATTCCATACTGAATGTGGCCTCTATCATTAAAATAAAAACTGAGTGAATGTACATTCTATCCCAGCTTTGTGTGCAGATTTGCCATATTAGCTAGCAGCTGAATGATGTTACATGGCAACATGGGTACCTGAAATGTAGACATTTGTAACAATACATAGGATTACGGATTAATGGCTTTACTTACAGCAACAAAAGACTACGTCACCTCCGGTAAAGCCCTGAATATCTGACTAAGACTAATATATATGTATATGAGGTACCGCGGTACCCCAGAGGCTGCTACCTAATGGAGATTTGTTTTGCCTCAAGAGTCACCCATGACATTAACATGTAGCACATGTTGAGTAACTTATTTTAAAATATATTTTAAACATATAAAAATATTTTAAAACAGAGTTCGATGATCTCAGTAGTTAAACTCACATTCTGTGAGAAATGACATTTTACTATCATGACACATCATGGCTCCTTATGACGTCTACAGCTTATAGTTTTAGTCCCAGTCCCAGTCTGGAACACCCAGATTCGCCAAATCAACACTCAGTAAAGACTGGCTGAGTTCCCTTAGGCACTTATCATTTGGCACAGCAATGAGGACTTGTAGATTATTGAATATTGTGGACACAGTGAGCCTTCACCTCGTAAATGATATGATACCTGCTATAACCACGTACATGATATTTGGATACACAATGCAGCACCAGCTGCTGGTGCACTACACTTTGAATATTCCGCCAACAGAACAGCATCTGCGTGGACCAGCCACCAGAGGCCGCTGCAGTGGCCATATGACTTGTGCATATGACACGGCGTGTCACGCCATCTACTGGAGCCCTCCTCTTTATATGCATGGAGCAGCAGACACTTGCTCTCCCACTGTGTTCTTACTTATCATTTGCAAGTGATTATATCAGTACTTGGATTGTTTCTATGTTTGTATTTATGTTCTCAACTGTTGTTCACTTGTATGCGGAAGAAGAATTAACTATGGTTCATTTTGGCCGTACTGTTGTTTGTTTCAACAATACAATACCTGTTATATTAGTTAAACGAAAACTATTCACTAATTAAAGTCACTGTCTTGAAATTAAGTATCTGTTGTACTCCCCCTCCCCAACAAAAACAAAAAAATCCCACTTGAGAGAGCTAAAACAACACAAAATAATGATGATATAAGAAAATGAATGAAGCACTAAAAACATATGCTCACAGAACAATAATTCATGAGTGTACAGATTTTCAGTTATGCACAACAGAAATAAAGCAGCAGTCACATTAGGTACATTTTGAAAGGGAGAAAGATGGAAGATATGGGTTAAGCCCATAGGTGATGAAACTGCTGGAGACTGCCCTTGAGCTATGCATGGGAAAGAGTATGTCATGAAATTGGCTATGGTGTCTTCAAAGGTACCATCACGGTTTTCACTTGCATGATTTAGGAAAGCCACTGAAAATCTTATTATCTTATTTCTAACCAACAAGACAAGAGATTTGAAGCCCACTCCTCCTAAACGGAGTACAATGCCTTGACCACTCTGCAACCTCGGTGATGATTTTGGAACAAAAGAAATTTACAGTCAGACCTTTTACCACAACAATGAGACTCCAACAAGGAAAAATACAATATCAGAATGCACAGTACTGGAAACATACAGCTATCATTGTATGTTCAACTACAATAAACACTGTAAAACTTAAGGGTCACAAAGGTACACCAGTAAATACTAAAGAATGAAGAGAATGTAGTAAGCCACTGAGATCTCAAAAGACCTTATATAACTAAGTGAGGTGAAAATTGAAAGGTGGCTCACACTTTAGAACACTAAGAACTATCCCGAAAAGTCTTGATAATCCTGTGCATATTTGTTGTCTACTTTCCTCAAGGGGTTTGCATTTCAGCTTTTCTCACTCACTGTTTACAAACTTTACCAGAGATAAGTTTTTTTTATTTTTTTAAAGGACCTTATGGTGTGCAAGGATTATTATAGTGTTACACACTGGAGAGCCAAAGAAACTGGTATACCTGCCTAATACCAGGTACTGCCTCCATGAGCACGCAGAATTGCTGCAAGATTACGTGCCATGGACTCAACTAATGTCTGAAGTAGTGCTGGAGGGAACTGACACCATGAACCCTGCAGAGCTGTCAATAATTCTATTAAGAGTACGAAGGTGTGGAGAACAGCACGTTGCAACGCATCCCAGATATGCTCAATAATGTTCATGTCTGCGGAGTTTGTTGGCCAGCACAAGTGTTACAACTCAGAAGAATGATCCTGGAGCCACTCTGTAGCAGTTCTGGACGTGTTGGGTATTGCACTGTCCTGCTAGAATTGCCTACATCAAACGGAATGCACAATGGACATGAATGGATGCAGACAAGATGCTTACGTACATGTCACCTGTCAGAGTCATATCTAGACATATCAGGGCCCCATATCACTCCAACTGCACATGCCCCACATCATTACAGAGCCTCCACCAGCTTGAACAGTCCCCTTGCTGACATGCAGGGACCATGGATTCATGATTATGTCTCCAAACCTGCAAATGTCCCATCAGTTCGATACAACCTGAAACGAGACTTGTCAAACCAGGCAACATGTTTCCAATCATCAACAGTCCAATGTCGGTGTTGATGGGCCCATGTGAGGCGTAAGCCTTTGTGTCATACAGTCATCAAGGGTACACAAGTGGGCCTTCGGTTCCGATGATGTCTTATTGAATAGTTTGCATGCTGACACTTGTTGATGGCCCAGTATTGAAACCTGAAGCAATTTGCAGAAGGGTTGCACTTCTGTCACTTTGAATGATTGTCTTCAGTAATCATTGGTCCCGTTCTTGTGGGATCTTTTTCTGGTCACAGCGATGTTGCAGATTTGATGTTTTACTGGATTCCAGCTATTAATGGTACACTAGTGAAATGGTTGTACAGGAAAATCCCCACTTCATAACCACCTCTGAGATGATGTGTCCCATCACTCGTGTGCCAACTATAATATGAAAGTAACTAAATAACTCACTTAAATCTTGATAACCTGCCATTGTAGCAGCAGTAACCAATCTAGCAACTGTGCCAGACATTTGTTGTCTTATATAGTCAGTGTCGTATTCTGCCTGTTTATCTATCTCTGTATTTGAATGAGTATGCCTATACCAGTTTCTTTAGCACTTCATTGTATATCACTGGATATTGTACAGAGTGATAAAGAAGCCCACTTACTTTTGAAATTGCACTATTCATGAAATAATGTAGTTAGAGAGAGGGCAAACTGAAATGATATGCGGTTTTACTGAAACAAAACACTAGTGCAGCAACTGGCCAAAAGATGGCGCTGGACAGCAATACATCAGTAACATCGCATGACAATCATGTATAAAATGAGCTGTAGTGAGAGAGAAAGCCAGATGCACCAGCAATCACGGCATGTTGGTTTTATCAGGAATAACACTATTTGCAAAACTTTGCTATCAGAATGGATAATCCGCTACTGCATCTTTACGATCCTATCAGCATAAGAAGGGTGTTCAAACAGTTAAAGGTCATCTGACAAGTGTCGCTGTGAAGAAAATGATCACAAAGTTCATAGCCAAACGCTATTTAGATGATCGGTCCGGTAGTGAATGATCAGACTCCAATTGCTACTTCTGCTCAGGTAGTTCAGGAAGAAATGGAGGTATCAGCAGGTTCATCTCTGCATGGTGAAGTCAGCGCTCATGAAGTTGCATGTCGCACTGGCATTCCACGCACTATTGATTAGAGTGTACAAAGGTGTAGCCTCCAATGCTATCCGTACAAAATCCCCAATTGTCAAGAAATATTAGCCACCGATTTTGTCACACGGAGGGCATTTGTGGTGTGGGCACTTCAAAGAATGGGGGATGATGACAACTGTTTGTCTAATGTGTTGTGGAGTGACAAGTCCACTTTACACTTTAAGGGTGTGTCAACACCAACAACTCCAAAATTTTGTTTACCAAAAATCCTAGAACTGTCATGGAAATCCAACTGCATGTCGAGAAAGTCATGGTGTGGCTTGGATGTGCCACATTAATTGTGACTGGACCCTTTTACTGTGAGGAAATGTGAGCTGCTGTTTTCAAAGTGTCAGCATGACGGATTCAAGGTATGCCAATATGTTACAGAATTGCATCATCCTTAGCCTGGCTAATAAACACCTGCTAGAAGGTATGACTTTTATGCAGGTTGGCACTTCACCCCATATTGCTACATGTATAAAAGATTTCTTGTTCACATTGTTTGGCGAGGATCGCGTGCTGAGCTGCCACTTCAGTCATGCTTGGCCTCCCAGGACACCAGACCTCAATCCATTTGATTATTGGTTGTGGGGTTACCTGAAGTTGCAAGTCTACTGCAATCATCTAATCTCATTAGTTGTGCTAAAAGAGAACATCTGACGGCAATTTCTCACCAAACATACTGAGATATACAGCACTGTTCACGACACTGTCCCTGGACTGCAGGTATTGTTGATGAATGATAGCCGACATGTCAAGCATTTGTTAACATTGTCTTTGCTGAAAATAAATTGTTACGCTACTTATTGCTTTGTATCATATGAAGTGCCATCTGTTGGTCATTTTGTGCACCTTTTTTTGCTTTCAGTAGAACTCCATGTCATTTCAAGAATATATGTCAATTTTTACATCACTACTCACATTAGTCCATGGAATGATGAATTATCGAATGTTAATAGATTTTTGGGTCACCCTGTATAAAGGCATTTAATAAGTGAACATGTGCTGAGTTTATTTTACAAATATGTCATGCATACAATTTAAAAAAAAATACTACTTCATTTGAATTATAATTTTATTGCATAAACCTAATCGGGTTTTCATTTGAACCGTTTTGAAAATAGGCTTGTCTCACTGAAGTTCCTTATTACTTTTGGATGTTCACTGTCAATTTTTTGATTCTGAATTACATCCAGCTGTAGTTTTTGTGTTCTGTAGCTTTCTAGCGTCTCCGGGATATTTAGTGTATGAAAAATGGTCAGCACTTTATTCATGTCTGGTATTTGGCAACATTCCACACAGATGGGTTGTGACAACTGGCTTAACTAATTCTTTAGTTGAAGGGCTGC
This sequence comes from Schistocerca serialis cubense, assembly GCF_023864345.2. NCBI lineage: Eukaryota > Metazoa > Arthropoda > Insecta > Orthoptera > Acrididae > Schistocerca > Schistocerca serialis. The sequence goes on from NC_064640.1 coordinate 718,261,909, forward strand.
CATGTGTTCACAAAATCTAATGTCAAAGGCTTTCCCTGTCTTTTTAATATAGAAGGTTCTACAACTACATTATATTTTATATTCTCCATGTTTCCAAAATTTATCTCGTCTGTTTACTATATGTGGAAATGCTATTCCTTGCTTTTCTTGGTGTTGATTTTATGTTTCTCCAGGATTTCTGACTTCCAGTATAAGACAGTACCAATGAATGGTGTGTTATGGGGTGAGTGTTTTTTTATGTTCTTTAGCTTTGTCACACACTTTGTTACCGGCTATGTTCTAATCATTCTGTTACGGTTTCAACTTTGTAACCATTTTTCAGCATAAATTGCCAACTACTTTGCAATACAGATTTTGTTACAACTGCATCTTCTGACAGGCAGTGTTAGTCCCTATGGAACATACTCTTAAAACGAAAGCAAAGCCGCCGTAAAGAGCCATAAATAAAAACTTGAAGTTTAGTGATTGGTTACATTGTATTTGTTATTTTTACTGCAATTATACTCTTACACAATGATGCAGCATATCAGAGCCCAACGTCATCTGGTAAACAGTAGAGCAACATTAATTAGCATTTAAGCATTCATCACTCTTAATGTCATCATTGTATGAAAACCTCTATTTGTGTGTGTGAAAGGAAGGAAAAATAATTACTTAAGCTGTTACACAATTTAACTCCCTCAAATGACAATCATATTTGCAGTACACACCAAGTAAGGAAGATTTCGGAAGACTACTTGATTCTGAGAATTATCATTCAGATACAACTGCTAAATTTACAGCTTGTCTGGCATACATATCTGGTAATACATATCATAATATTAATGACCAACAGAAAATGAAATGATTAAAATGCTGGAAAGTGGATCATCACTCATTTGATAAATGAAACTGCAATAGGAGTGCAAAGTGTAATTATCCATACTTCGATTTCTTTAAACGGGAGTAGGCTATTTACCCAATGAATGAACTACACAGGACTAATTCAGTATCAACGTTATGTATGTGACAGCCAGTGTGAACAGTCTCATTAGGAAAGCATAATCATGTGGATCTCGAATACTCAATGATATTTCAAGAATGCAGCTGACTGATGTTTTCTACCACGTACCATATCACATCTGAGTACTTATCAGACACTGTCAGATGAAATGCTGCTAGTTCACACAGAGATGTCTGAAAGGAGTCCACACGAAATACGTGTACCATGTGTGGTAGAAAACAACTGGCTGCACTGGGAGCTGTAATGATTATATAAGCATGAGACAGCAACTAGAGATAGTCCATTAGAGATATTCCAGAGACAGGATTTAATGGGGTTTGGGAATACCAGTGCTTATAAAATGAACAGTAGTTAACAATAATCAAACCTAAAATACACAAAATAAAGAAATACACACCAAAAATAAGGTTCGGTAATGAAACTGAGATAAGATGGAATAATTGTTTTAATCCAACAACAAAGAAATGAACAGAATATACAGATAAATACTTAAAATCGAAGGGTGACAATCAACAACAAAGGTCTCTAAATTGATAGGAAATAGCGCATGCCATTATCTTCAAAGGTAACAAAGATTACAGGTATGATACAAGTGCCAAGAGATTATTCATATCTCATATGCACATGAAGTGGCGCAAAAATTCTACAGCTTGGTGACATGCCATGAATGAGATACCTATTATCATTCTGTATAACACAGTATTGGCATATAACAACAAGGAGATAAAAGGGTGGCCACTGTCTCTCCTCATCCTCACAATAGATGGGTTCATCACATTCTGATGATCTTTCTAAACTATGATTGCCTTCCACCCCCAATCCCTTGAGGTAGGTAGGTAGGTTGTGTGTGTGTGTGTGTGTGTGTGTGTGTGTGTGTGTGTGTAGAGGGGAGGGGGGAGGGGGAATAGAGAGATTAAATGGTGCTGTCATATACAGTCCCACATAAAGTAATAATTGGATACAAAATTTTCCAATTCTTATGCAGAATTTCAAACCTGCAAGAAGATATGGATAGCAAATTTCTAACAAGACACATGCACCTGACATCCATCATCAAGCAGACGACATGATGAAGTTCAGACGTCTTCCATTCTCAACATACATAATACTTTCTCATTTGGTAACAAAAGAGTAAAAGTCAACTGGGGTACAGCCTAAACCAGGATTACCATGATTGTAGTTCCAGTTTCAAAATGCTGTAGAAAGAAAACCACTGCTCAGAATGACATCAAATTTGAACAGCATATTAAAATGCCATTAGAAAAAAAAGAATTAGTTTGTTTCTCAGTCTGTGTCTGAGACTCCCATCACTGTCTCCATGAAGGATTGCACACTCCTGGAAAAGCTCCATCACAAGAATGGTGACTGCACCAGTAGCCCTGCAGAGAATCCGGACACTTGAAAGTATGAAAAACTGAGATCTGATGGAAAAATTGAAAAATTGTTGGAAACCAACAAAGAGTTCAATATAGTTTAGAGATAAATATTTAAAACCAAAGCGCGACAACTGACAAGAAAGGTCTCTAATTGAAAAGGAAATGGCACATGCCTTTACCTTCACAGGTAGCAGTGCACGAGTTCTGCTCAGGTTCTGGAGAAATTGGTTACACAATTCAAAAAGACAGATTCTTTTGAAGTGCAATGTGGCAGAGGGAGGAAAGCAGTTGATCCAATGTCTGTCAAAGACATAATTGCAACACAGCACAACAGGTCAAGCAGTATTGTGCAAAAATGCTGCACATGGGGGAACCTCCCCAAACATTGGACATGCTTTGAGCAGTGTGTAAAATTCTACAAAACACCCTGCATTGCTCTCCATACATCATCACCCATGTTAAAGAGTTGCTTCCTGCTAACCTGCCAGCAAGACAAACCTTCAACAGTGTGGATGTGTTGGTAGGATCATTTTTATGCAAGATGGTACTCCTCTGCACATTGTAGTCAGTTAAGCAGCTGCTGCAGAGGAATTTCAGAAATGCTAGAATTATCAGCCATCATTTCCCTAGAGTCTGACCATCCCAATCTTCTGATCTTAAACCGTGCAGTTTCTGTTTGTGGGATTATCTGAGAGGTGTTGTGTTCAATGCTCGAATGTAGTTGAAACGAAGGCATGCACTGAGCAACATATTCTAAATGTCTCCCGAGACACTCCAATCTGTTGTGCAATATGCTGTTTCTCAATTTCAACTTGGGGCAGAAAACAGTAGACAGCATATTGAACATGGCTTGTTTTGGTATCATAACAATTAGAAACCAACGTCATTTTACTTTTGATGCAGTTTTTGGCCACATGACAATTAAAAACTGATTTTTTCCATCCGATGTGGTACGACTTTGATATGGTGTTTTTTGTTGAGCGCCAAACTTATGCAGTCATGCACTTTGAACAGTATGGATGGTGTGACATGCAGCTCAAACCACAGCTGTCACACTGCGATTCCATCTGTCATTTGTAGAATTTTCATGAACTATGTATGTGTGTGTGTGTGTGTGTGTCTGTGTGTGTGTGTGTGTGTAATACACAGTTCAAACTTGATATCATTCTGACCAGGGGTTCTCTTCCTACAGCATTTTGAAACTGAAACTTTAATTATGGACACCCTGTAGATTACAGTTAAAAGTAACTCAACGAAGCTTTTTTCTGCAAATAAATACAGTGTGTTTCACAGTTCTTATTACAGGCTTTTATAGGTTGCAAAAAGAACTTAGCAGATAAAGTTCTGATAAGAAGTCAATGACTGGACTGTACCATTTGAATGTCAAATAAGATTAAAGATTGAATCACTTTCAAATCTCCCAATTAGTGGTATGCACACTGCAGAGACAGTGAGTTCTGACCTACGTGCTCTATTAGAGCCCACTGCACCGGCAATGTTTCCAGTACTCATCATCAGGTTCTTGTTTATGCAAGGAAGGACGTGCTCTTCAAAGTCGAGAGTGCGACACGTCCACAGAGAACCATAATTGACCCTCTTAGCAGTGACATAATAGTTTCTCACAGCCATTGTTGTAGTCAGATGAAAATGGTATGTGATGTCATAACTACAACAGGGACTGTCTTCTCAGTCTGTGTACGTGCGCACCATGAAGAAGAAAATTTAAAAGTGATGTGATATTCAAACTTATTTTATATCCAAATATTACATTTCAGGACATGGGTTCCCAATCAAAATTATATCCACCAACCACTAGAAGCTAGTAACAGAAACTGTGAAACATAGTGAATATGAAAATTGATCTATGTAACTATTCCATTCTGTGGACACCTGGTCCCATCAAGATTACAGCTAAACTCAGCTGATAAACACACAGCCATAAATAAATATCTTCTGCATGCTATAAAAATATTAATGATAGTGTAGTTGATGGTACCTGCAACAGTTCGACCTCTTGGAAAGTCACTTCCAGCTGCCAGCCTACCTCCTCTTCCTCCTTGCTGGTCTGCTATATTGTTTGAATTTGACATTCCCATTTCAAGATTAAGAGCTTTCTTATGTGTACTATCCAGTGAGTTTAATATCTGCTCAGCATTTTCATGAAAATGGAGCCGGAAATGCCAGAAAGCCCTACATACAAACAACAAAAGCAAACAATTATATACAAAGTACACAACACATGCAAAACATAAAAAGAAGATACAGAACATAGATGTGCACGTAACTTACATGTACAGATACAACACTCATTTCACAGTCTGCATCACATTCTTTATCATGCACTAATAAATGAAGTTTACGTTACTCTTTACAAAGGGAGAAAAGAAAGGAAAACAACAAAGAAAAACAGAAAATGCAGAAAGAAAGAATTAAAGCTGCCCAAAAAATAACAACAGAAACTGGGAATAATATTCTCTAATAATGAAAAACTGAAGCTGCAATGCTATAGTGAATAAATGAGTGATATTCAATAGAAAGTACTGAAAATCCTACAGATCAAGACAAAAGATATGTAACACTATGTGCAATTCAGCTGAACATATTTGGAGTGGCTCATAATTCATGTTACACACTTCTAAAGATTGTAGAGGAAGCTTAGTAGATCAAGTTTACATAGGAATCCGCATCCGGAATCATCATACAACGAAGCAACAGAGTATTTAAGTTATATGTGCCAGGGTCTTTAAATGTATGTATCTACATGGTGATTCCATGATGATGTTACAGGAGATGGATAAACACATCAATCTGAGGCAATGGTCCCTGTACCAAAAATGAATTAGTCGAAAGTTACAAATGAAAATTATTCTGATGCCTCTGACTGTGGTATACATGTACCAGTACTGTTGTTGCTAAGATTGTAGGGTAAGCATCTTTCAGAGGTGGTAGTATATACAAAGACAAGAAAAATTGTCTAGTCAACATGGGCTCTAATATGCGTCGCTGAGGATCTATGAGCACTTGTTTATCTTTGCTGTTGTGAAACACATCTCCTTCCCCAACATTGCAAAGGTAAAACAAATATGACAATTTGTTTCTCTCTTTCTTTATTTTTCCATCTATTTTATGTTTCCTGTGACAAAAATTTTATTGGAGAAAAACAGCCTTTTAAGAATGATGCAGAATGAAACCAGACTCAATCAAATGACTTACAAAGTAGGTGAGAGCATTATCCTCATTTATGTATTACCTCTTTTAGAAACATATTTGAACCAATCTAGTATATTTAAAATAGTATACAATGAGTTACATGATGTTAGATGCATGCCAAATACAATCTGAGATTAATCATTAATACTCATCTTACTGTTATGACATATCTTAAGCATGATAACTTCACCTAGTGTGTCATGAAATAACTAAATTACCATTGTTGTGCACAGTTGCAGGATGAATAAATTAAGACAGTACAAATATAGTTCATCAGGAGAGTTTAACTATCATAGTAACTTCTGCAGTTGCAGTTTAGCATTGACTACCCTTTTTCTGGATTGGTTTTGGTTGTGACATGCCATCCAAAGTGAGATATTGTTGAGTCAAGAGGCATACTAGTCAATGCATAGCTACGGTTTCAACTGAACTGCCTAATGGCAAAATTTTATGTGTTACACAATGTAATATCACAGTGATTTAAGTCAAAGAGATATTTCCCATTTTAGGCCTCACGACAAAACATTAATGGAAAGGGCATAAAAATCAGATGAGAAATGTTAGTTCAGACATCCAGTGTAACTAGGAGGTTGCCCACTCTACACACAGTAGTAAGTATCTAGCAACTTTTCTGGGTGTCTTATAAACACATATCTGTTGGGTGGAACTAACTTACTAACAAGGGTGTGCTGGAAAGTAATGCCTCCAAATTTTTTATTCTGCTCTCAACACTAGATGTGGTATTACATGTCATGTATATTACTCAGTCGTTCCCGCTTCGTTGACAAAAACTGCAACCGTATGTCGCTAGAGGGCTCTGAATTGTAGTGCATAACAAAAGATTGTGTAACGTAACTGTGTACGTCAATACATGTGAAACGACGTGCTGTAATCAAGTTTCGAACTCGAAGAGTTTGTCCATACATGGAGCACCATCTCCTTCAGTATGACAATGCCAGACCACAGATGAGTGCCGAGACATCTGCAACAATTCGATACCTAGGGTTCACTATGATAAATCATCCTCCACGCACTCCCGACTTGCCTCATTCCATTTTCATGTGGTTCCAAAACATATTCGATAACTTCACTTTGATAGTGATGAAGCAGAGGTGAGATAGTGGCTCTGTCAACAAAGTCAAACATTCTCATGGTGATGTCAACAAGCTCGTCTTTCGTTGGGAGAAATGTGTTCATCACCAGGGTGGCTACGTTAAGACATAAATATATTGACGTGAAGAATAAAGGTGTAGAATGTTAATCAAATTTGTTTTATTTAAAAACCTTTAAGAGTTAACACACAAAAAAAAATCAGAGACATTACTTTTCAGCACCCCCTTGTAGTGATAATAATCAGAATACCACATCGATGTAGGCAACAATACATAGTATCTAAATGCTTAAATCAGTTATGTCCAAAATTGCGCATTAATTTCAATTGTCATGAGGACTTTTTATAAGGAAATTGAACACAAAGATTTCTTAAGGGTTTCATTAATGCTTAGATGTTGCAATACGAGAGGAAAAATTTACAGCAAACAGCTTTACAGACTGACGGACTTATTTTGGAATACATAAATTATGCGTATAAAAATACAAGTTTCATTAGAGATGTATATCAAAAACTTCTCAATAATAGCATGCTGACTATCACAGAATACAACTCCAATGAAGCATTACTTGTATAATTCACTTTCACCTAAGGGAAATATAACAATAAGCAAAGGATAAGGATAAGGACAAGTAACTATGAGATTTCACACTAAGAGATTGAGGGGGGGGGGGGGATTGCACAACTAACTGACATCACCCTTTATTAACACAATGCAGACAGAAAACTTTATGTTTAAATATATGGGGATAATAATGTCAATGTGAACATTTTTGTTGACAAAGTATATGAGGATAGGCTATTCTCACAAGATCAGGTTTCAGGTAAACTTAATCTTGATAGTATTTGACATGTTGACACTGTGTTCCTGACTGGGACTCATATCCGCATCTCTGCCATTCATGGGCAGCATGTTTCCAATTGCGCTACCTGAGCACACATCACACACTGGCATAAAGCGTTAATCTGCCACCATCTTCTCAGCATTCTCTTCCAAACTATGCATAGGTTCTCTCATGATCTCATAGGATTAACACGTCCAGGAGGTATGCTCAGATAGCACAAATGACAGTTCACAAAACACAGGCACTTGAGTTTGAGCCCCATTACAGCACACTATTTCGACTTAGCACATGCAATTAGAAAATTCAGTCCCAGATACATAACTCCAGAGGTTAACAGGAAACAAAAATCAAAACAGTTAAACGAGTTGAAGCCTACTACCCATAAATATCAGTACCGTATCTTAATCACTGTATTACTTTGGTTTCATATTCATGGTTTGAGGGTTGTGATTTCTCTTCAGCTGCTCTATAAATACATGGCTGTGATGCAAAAATTTGATGAAAGTCTTTACAATCCTCACACCAACATGGGACATGGTGCATCACAAGAACATACGAGGCCTGAGAGTGAAGCATCAGTAGCATGTGGCACCTGATCGAACCCGTTAAGGAAACTGTCTCAGTTTTCAGAAAACAGTGAAAAGGCTCAACAGCACCCAGTTATTCCACTGACAAACCACATTGGCAACTTTCTGTTAGGCACTATTTTTTTTGAGAGGTAGAGCCACATGGAAAAGCACTATATGAGAAAGAAGGAGCTCTGAACAATTCAATGTTTGGTGTAGATGAATACAGAAAATCTTAATATGTAAGATTTATTTAAGTCTGTTAAACTTTGAAATGGCTGGAGAGTTATAAGGTACGATCAGTGAGAGCCTCTCCGTGAAGAGGTTCTTCAATCACACGGTACAAACACTACATCTCCTCTTAAATAGAATGTACACTGCCACAGCAACCAAATGTGGAGAGTGCCTGTGTCATTAGCCATGTTTCCATAACAGAACTCTTTTAAGTGATTACAGTCTTGGCATGCATTGTAACAATGCACATTATCATGTATTCACTGCTAGTAAAGCCGCAGTTTAAAGTTGTGAAATTCCCCCCCCCCCCCCCCCCAAAAAAAAAAAAATCTCTCTGCCTCCAGGAGGTTTATAGTCTGCTGAAAAGTACAGTTTCCTGTTATGGACCTGGTAGTGTATCTGTGCAAGGAGCAACTTGTCACACAGAGACCACAGCTACTGAGCGGCATTGCATGCCGGACCTTGGTGTGTACTTGGCCTGCAGGAGGGACAGCAATAATGTATGACAGACAATCCTGAGTGCGAGGAAGTTTATAACTCAACAGGACATGGAGTTAGCAAATATTGACAAACTAAGCATTACTCTACAAATTCTTTTAGAAGAAACTGTGTGTGTGTGTGTGTGTGTGTGTGTGTGTGTGTGTGTGTGTGTGTGTGTGGGGTCGTTTGGAAATAGGGGGGAGGGGTGGGGGTATATAAGAGAAATATTAAATTGGTGAGTTAAACAATAGCTGGTAAGTCAAATGTAAGGCTATATTCAGGGTAAATTTTGCAGAATGCCATGACATTGTTATATTTCTACTGGGGATACTTTGCTCCAATGCATGATTTGACTTTGCTGGAAGGTCACTCAAGACTACAGTTAAGTGTGTAAGCAGTGTCTATGAGTCAGAGCTATTGCCACTAATGTCTGGCCCAGTCGAACTATTGACTTCAAGTAATGTAACTCCCTCCCATCACAAATATTGACATTTCATCTCATACATGTGTGAGTCTCCTGATGCCAATGCATCATCCATGCACTGTCTGGTGATGGAAAGTACAACAGTGCTACTACAAAATCTGCCTTCCCATGTTCAGTTTGTTTCAAATTAATACAAAATTACTGTTTAATGAAGTAGGAAAACAACAAATATAAAATGTGTGTACCACATCTCCAGGATGGTTGTTCCTGTAAAGGCACACAATCAGATCTTTGGGTGGTCACTTACCCAAGAGAACTACACAATCAATCAAATCAAGATAGGAGGATGAAAATGGGAAGCATTTTTATTGAGGATTGCTGCAGGTAATGTGAAAACGATGAATAAGAAAGTTGGACAACATGAAGAGAGAAATAGAGAGACATTTTGTAAGTCTTGTAGGGTTTAGTGAGGTTCAATGGGAAGGAGAATCTGAATGTTGAGAAGACAATTTATGAAGGATCGGAAAGGAAGGCAAATGGAGTTGGAGTTACATCAAAGAAACAGTTAAACATGAACATAGTTAGGGGTATTCAAATTAGTGACAGAGTGTTAACAGAGAAATTAAACAGTAACTTTGTGAATACATTGATTATTAAAGTCTTCATGCCAACAAGAAATGCAAACGAAGAGGAAGTGGAAAAAGTATGTGAGCAGACTGGGGAAGTCTGTGAAGAAAATTGGAAAAGACAATTAACAACTGTAATGATGGGAGATTGGAATAGTATAGTGGAAAGATGAGGAGTAATATAGTTGGAGACAATGGACTGGAAAAGACCAATGAAAGGAGTGGAAACCTAATAGGTTTAAGTAACATCAACAGATAGCATCTGAAGAAGGCAACGAGTTACATGGCCGAAATATTGTGCCAGAGCGACACAAACATCTGGCAGTAGACCCGATTATTCCACATGTCAAGATCTTGCCGGGAAAGCCTGAAGAGTTACATATGAAGACTCTACGGGGAGGAGATGTACCTTAATATTAAGAAGATGGATAAGCTTCGACAGAGGAAGGGGAGGATGCTGAGTTCTCTGTTTCCTTCTGAGATGCCGAGAGGGGGATGTAGTTCCTGTCTTCGCCAGGTTGAAGCATCATGTCAACACCAGAACGGCGAACAGAATGGAACACCGTGCCAGCCTCGCACTGGTAAGAGAAAGAGTGCGTGACATGCACCACTGCCTAGATGTAATGTCCAGGGAGTTGCTGTATCTCCACCTTTCCATAGCAGCTACCCTGACCCGAGAAAACTGGGACCAGGTTGATGGTGCCTCTTGGTCCTTGGCTGAATGCACCACGAGGAAATCAACAGCATGTCAACAGGCCAAGTTTGAGCGCCTTAACAAGAAGGTACAACAGGATGGGTACGCACGGACTGTGGTCAACCTGAGCGACAAACAGCCCGATGAGGCCACCTCAAAAGCACTCAGCAAGGGCCTCAACTTTGCAGTGACTCCCAGAAGCATACCTGTTGCAGCCTTCATCAGTTCGGTTGAGCAGGTCGTCCATACACTACCTTCCAACGTGTCTGAAGAGATCCGCAGGGAGACCTGCAGGGCACTCACCAAGACTTAGCCCCCCAAATCCAACATCTTGAGCGAGGAGAGGGTGGCCCTCAGGCAGCTATGGGAGGATGACAGCATTGTAGTTCTGCCAGCTGATAAGGGTAACTCCACGGTCATCTTAAACAAGTTGGAGTATGATAGGAAGGTGCAACAACTTCTGGAAGGCACTGCTTACAAACCACTAGATGGCGACCCCACTGACAAGGTGGACAAGACGACCTATTGTCAGTAACATCGGTGCAGCGACATACCCCACTGCACAATACCTGCAGAAGATATTGGCACCATATGTGGGCAAATATGCACACCACATTCGGAACTGTGAGGACTTCCTACAACCGCTAAGGCAGCTACACACCGTGGACTCTGACATCATGGTCAGTTTCGATGTGGTGTCGCTCTTCACATGAGTGCCACTCACCGATTCACTCAAGACCATTGGAGAGAAGTTTGATGGTGCCCTGCTCTACCTGTTCAAGCATGTACCGACCTCAACATATTTTCTTTATGGGGGTCAATTTTATGAGCAAACGGAAGGAGTGGCAATGGGCAGCCCTTTATCACCAGTGGTAGCCAACCTTTTCATGGAAAGGTACGAAGAGGAGGCACTTGCATCAGCCACTTACCAACCCAAATGCTTTCTTAGGTATGTCGATGACACTTTTGTCACTTGGCCCCATGGCAGGGAGAAGCTAGATGACTTTTGGAACATCTAAATTCATGCCACCCAAGTATAAAATTTACTATGGATCTAGAGAAGGATGGACAGCTCCCATTCTTGGATGTCCTGGTCAAGAGGAAGGCAGATGGCAGTCTGGCGCACAGTGTGTATCGTAAGCCCACCCACACTGACTTATACCTTCAAGCCAATAACACCACCCCGCACAGAAAAACGGAGTCTTGAAAACATTAGTTCACAGGGCTTGGGCTCTGTCAGATACGGAAAGTCTGGCCACAGAGATAGAACATCTACAGCTGGTGTTCAGCAGAAATGGATACTCCTCCACAGACATCCAAAGGGCACTTCGTGCTACCAGCCAACCACAGAGTACAGAAGAGGAGCCAGAGGAGGCGAAGAAGGTGGCATACCTGCCATATGCTGGACCTATTTCTGCGAAGATCAGCAGATTTCTCTCAAAATACGATATAAAGAGTATCTTCTGCCCACCATCCAAAATTGGGACAATGCTAGGGAGTGTGAAGGACAACCTGGGGCTACGTAAACCAGGCATTTATAACTTCCCGTGCCAGTGTGGAAAATCATACATTGGCCAGACAACCAGGACAGTGGACGTCAGGTGCAAAGAACACCAGAGGCACACCAGACTCGGACAGGCAACCAAATCTGCCATAGCAGAGCATTGTCTGGAGCTCGGTCACTCGATGGACTATAACAACACCAAAATTGTGACACAGACTCCAAGATTTTGGGACAGTGTCTTAAAGGAGGCCATCGAGATGAAGGTCACAGACAACCTAAAAACCGAGACAGCGGTTACCAGCTCAGCTCGGCACGGAGTCCGGCTCTGGAGCTTATCAGGGACCAACGAAAGGAACCAAGAAACTCCTCAAGAAGTAGTAACACCGCAACAGGAGCAGCGCCAGGCGGGTGCGGACCGCGAACGGAATGCCCGACAAACGATGGGCCTCAGACAGCTGCCACAGATGGAGACCAAGTCGGGCGCGGACATCTGAGGGAGCACCAGGGAAGAGACAACACCTTACAAGCAGCGCCAGGCGGGCGCGGACCGCGAACAGAGCGCCCGACAGGAGATGGCCTCAGACAGCTACCACAACTGCAGATGGTGGATGAGGCGGGCGCGGACGTCTGTGGGAGCACCAGGGAAGTGCCAGCACCAGGGAAGTGCCAGCACCTCAGGAGCAGCGCCTAGCGGGCGCAGACCACGAACGGAACGCCAAACACGGGTCCGGCCCCAGACAGCTGCCACGACCACAGATGGTGGACGAGCAGGGCGCGGACATCCGTGAGAGCACCAGGGAAGGGCCAAAACCTCAGGAGCAGCACCAGGCGGGCGCGGCCCGCAAACAGAACACCCGTCACAGGACGGGACTCAGACAGCTGCCACAGATGGCGACCAAGTCGGGCGCGGATGTCCAAGGGAGCACCGGGGAAGAGACAACACATTACAGGCAGCACCAGGTGGGCGCGGATGGCAGAGAGAGCACCCAGCGCCCTCTGGGCATAAACACTGGACAAGATCCTCCAATACGGCAGTCTCAGGTAGCACCTGAAGAAGGCAACAAGTTACGTGGCCGAAATATTGTGCCAGAGCGACACAAACATCCAGCAGTAGACCCAATTATTCCACATGTCAACATCAACAAAGATTACACACATTAAACGCTCCAGGTGATACTGCTAAATATAAAATAAACTTTGTCATTATCACAGATTCAAAGACAAACATGGCAAAAACCTTTCCAGGTGCTGATGCTGATATGGAACATAATTTACTTGTAGCAGATATTATGACAAGATTAAAGCAAATTAAAAAAGACTACAGATAAAGAAATGAGATGTTGAGAAACAAAAATGTTAACTTTTAAGAAAGAGTATACTGTACGTCAAAAATAAATAGGAACATGTAAGGAAACCTGCAGAAGCCACTGAAGAGTGAAACATCATTAGAAATACATATTGGAAGGAACAGAGAAAGATACTGGAGAGGAGAAAAGAGCAAGAATTAAGAAAGAGTGGATAACAGTGAGTATGCTGCATATAATGGATAAGTGCAAGAACTGTTAAGATGACAATTTAGAAAGGCAGCAGGCAGTACAGAAAACTGAACAATGAAGTAAGAAAGTGAACTGAGTAGGCTACAGAAGACTGGATGGGGAAACACTAGAGGAAATAGAAGAATAAGAAAGGAAAGTAAACTGGAAGGAATGTAGAAAACAGTAAAATTCTTACCAAGAAGATAAGTAAGGAAAAAAGGCAAACAAGGAATGTTAAATAAACATAGGAAGAAGACAGTATGCACAGAAGGGGATAAGGAAGTTTGGATTAATTATGTGGCGGAGTTACATGGCGTGCAGGCTGATTACACAATACTGGTTTTGGAAGATGAATGGAAACAAAATGAAGGAGACCGTGGTCCTAAGATATTGAAACTGGAATTGGAGACAGAAATTCAGAAGGTCTGAGAAAACAAAGAATTGGGCTGTGAACAATACCATCTGAGGAAATGAAGTGTTTGGTCCAACTTCAATAACCAGATAGACTGTGGTAGTAAACAGAATTTAGGAATTTGGCATCAAGACATACTTAAGATCGTTCTAGTACATTTATCTAAAAATGTGTAATGCAAAACAATGCAAGTAAGGACTATAGGACAACTAATTTTATCAGTCACGTTACAAAGCCTATAAAAAGAGTTATACTGAGGAGAACTGAAAACAAAATTGAGAAAAATATTGTGGAAGACCAGACTGGGTTCAGAAAGGATAAACGAAGAAGAGATGTTATAGGCTGTCTGAGAATGATTGGAGAACGAATAATGGAAATCAACCAGGAGGTGGGTATTTGGCTCACCGAGTGGGAAGAGGCTTTCAATAGAGTAATTGGAGAATTATGCTGAGAGTTTTAAAAGATGTCCCTGGTAAGATAGAAAGTTAATAAAGTAGATGTATAGAAAGCAAAAAGTAACAGAGACAGAAGAGAGAAGCACTGCAAGGATCCTCACTAACACCAATGCTATTCAACATACATATATGGAGAAAATTGATTGTTAAGTCCACAGAGGAGGCAAAAAGCATTGTAGTTGGAGGAGAAATGATAAATGTTATAAAATACGTGTCTAATCAAGCAGTACTGGCAGAATCAGAAAAGAAGCTACAGAAGAAGTTGAAGAGTATTCCTAGAAGTGGCAAGGAATATGAAATGAGGATAAATAAAGGAAAGACAAAGTGATGACAATAAGCAAGAAGGGAGCTCCAGTTAACATATTCCTAGACAGAAAAAAGATAGAACAAGTAAAATCCTGGGAAGTTTAATGACATGCAATGGAAACCGTACAGAAGAAATGAGGAGAAGGATACTTATGGGAAAGAGAACATCTAAAACATGAAACACTATCATCATCTAAAAGAATTCCAGTGTAGCTGAGGAAAAGATTTGCTAGATATTATGTCTGTATCGCAGTGATATACAGCAGTGAATCACGTACAGTTAAAAAGAAAAGATACTGAAAAAGTTTTGAAATGTTGCCACAGAGAAGAACGCTGAAAGTGAAGTGGACCGACGGACTTAAGAATGAAGAAGTAATGAAGAAAACATGGAATGGAAGAAGATTATCAGAAGTGATCAAAAAAGAGAGAAAAGTCTTGGCTGGAGCATGTACTGCTTAGGAATTGTGTGCAACAAAGACTTACAGATGGAAAAAAATGGAAGAATTGAGAGGAAGAGGTTGGAAGAGAATGAGCCTAATGTTTGACATCAGAAGAGGATGAACACACAAACAGTTGAAGGAAGATGCTCAGAACAGGACACGATGATGAGTCTCCAGTTGATTGGTTGGTTTGTTGGGGGAAGCAGACCAGACAGCGAGGTCATCGGTCTCATCAGATTAGGGAACGACGGGGAAGGAAGTCGGCCGTGCCCTTTGAAAGGAACCATCCCGGCATTTGCCTGGAGCGATTTAGGGAAATCACGGAAAACCTAAATCAGGATGGCCGGACGCGGGATTGAACCGTCGTCCTCCCGAATGCGAGTCCAGTGTCTAACCACTGCGCCACCTCGCTCAGTGTCTCCAGTTGAGAACTGCTGTGAGATTGACACAAAGAAGAAGAAGAAGAAGAAGAAGAAGACCATGTCCAAGCGCAGCAGAGCCGTATTAAGGGTGTTCTAGGTTGTAACAAGGTGGAATAGCCATGGGTGGAGAGTAGAAGTGGATGAAGATCATGCACTTTCCTCCATCACTGGTCTGCAAACTCAAGAGTGAACAGGTGTTTCCCCACTCCTCTACCCCACATCATCACAAGAAGCAATTGCAGGGTGTTTCAAAAAGTTATACCAATCCTCCACAGCACGCCTTATGAATCACTGGTGGTGCATTGTGCCAACAAGTCTGGTGATGTTCATGCCTAATTTGTCATAGCAAGGAGAAGAAGTGCAGCTTCAAGTCTCTTTGTACTAGGAGAATCTCCTATTTTCCAAAAAAGGGTATGATGATGACATCGTTGAATGTGTGCATTTCAAAGAGGAAGTAGATGAAGGTGAAGCACCAAAACCCATTACAATCCTAGATTGTAATGCAACTAAATCAGATGTAGACACAGTGGACAAATTAGGCAGGACCTACATTACAACCTTTATGACAAGAAAATGAGCCATTGTAATTTTTTTTACATTATTTTGTACATTAGTGTCCTCAACAGCTTCATAATTTGGTTGTACTTAAATCATGATTGGGAGAAAGGAACCAACTACGAAAGAAGAATTTCTTCTCGGTCAGGGAACATCTCTAGTACAGAAAACAGAAGTTAGTAGGGTGTTCCAACTCCCTTTAAATACCTCCACCCTCAGCCTTCTTACACCCCCAGAAAGCAATTTACCTCTTGATATGGTTCTAATGCACTTAGAAATGGTTCACATTTTAACATTTGTTCTTAATCCATTTTGTTTAAAAGTAAACAGTATTTTTATAACATTAAAACACTATTTTTAGTAATCTGCAGTTTTTCCATCCCAGCCAATGTAGTAACCATTAGCCCTAGAGAAACAACCGTATAGGATCTTTTTTTTAATTTTGAACTGGAACACGTTTTCACTAGAAGCACCAGTTCTCAAGAAAAATGAAAACAAGTAACCTTTATTCCCCCCACCCACCTGCCCAATCATACTCCACCAGTGAAGATTTTCAGTGTGTGTTCATGACACTCCCTCCAATCACTGTAAAAATATTTGCAACTATATCATTTTTGCCACTATTTGGTCTTCATTACTTGGGCTATAGTATAGGGAAGTGGGAAAGGAAATTGGCTGTATCTCTTTCAAACAGACCGCAATCCGTAATTGATTTATGGAAACTATGGAAAATATACACCTGGGATGCAAATTCCATGCCATAACCATTGTGCTCCAAATATTGACAGATAATTTGTATGTCTTTTCCTTACAAGATTACACATATTCCATAAAAAGTAAATGAAACCAGTTACTGCAAAATCTGTTCAGACCACGGGGGAATGATTCTAGTAACCATGTATGAAAAGAAAGAGTAGATGATGATTATGATGATGATGTAAGGCATTCAGGGTCTGTCTTTTTGTACCACTGTTTACTTTTTGGCCTTTATTTTCATGATCTGAGACCAAATACCACTAATTCAGCTGAACTACAAAGAAACTCTTTATAATGTTCACCATTGTTTCTTGTAAGAAGGTTGTCAATAATGTATGTTACACCTAATAAAAATAAATACATCTTCCCGAAACACATTTATTTTTCTCTTTGAAATGTTGGGGGAAAAAAGAAAGAAGAGGAAGAAGAAGAATGAGGAGGAAAGGGGGGGGGGGACCATACTCCATCCTTTCATTTTATAATTTTGTTTCATAACAATTCCACATTATGCCAGTCTCAGACCTATGTATCATATGGAAACAGGAACACTGCTGAAAGTTTTAATGTATTCAATACATTCCTTACTTTGGGGAACTGTTGACTAAAAGACAAACAGATGCATGTCCTATTTTAGTCTAAGCTTTGGCTTTATTTCCTGACGACTTTGATTCGCTTGTTGACTTCAGGTGGTTTCAAAAGCATTAAAATGAATGAATATAGTTCCATTTTTACTTTGTAATATGCCTTCCCCATCAAGAGTGGGAGAATTGTTAACACAACACAGGTGAAATATTTTCAAATATGAAAAGTACAACAGCTTTTAATTGCTTTTTATATGTCCAAGTCCTCAATAATCTTAATTTCTGGTACTTGACAACATTGATCAATTAATTTAAAAATAATGTTGGAGCTCATTAGCTATGTGTTTTCCAAAGTTAGTGTCTGAGCTCTTTGAGTACACAATTGTTGATCTGGCATGACTGGTATTATAGTAATTGGCATACGGCAATGCATCAGAGAACCTTTTGGAACACAGCATATAAAATGCATTAATGAAAAATTTTTAACACTGCTGTACAATTGGTATATGAGGCACAAATGAAAGTTTTACTATGAGAAGAATAGTCTGACATCTAATCTCTGACTGAGAAGTACTAAATGATATTTACCAGTGACTGAACATAATGCATGAACACTGCTCCTACATCATGGAGTTGTAGAAAGCAAAATGCTCTCCTTCCTGGTAAGTCTAACCAACCAGTATCACAATAAAATTACCCCAGAGTATGTGTATCTATAATTAAATACAGTATTCACAATACTATAGAAATCCTAAATAGTTTCCCTTTGTAATATATTGTTTCTAATCCCAAATGGAAAAGGTTTTAATAGTTTTATTTAGCACATATTGTTATTGTTATCATCATCATCATCATCATCATCATCATCATCATCATAACAACAATATATTAACATTATGACAATATCTTTGTGAGTAGGCTCCACCCGAAGGTCAGAAAGGGGAACTACAGAGTAATTATAATTAAAGTTAAACTTTCAAATGGCTGTGGAAATAACACCACTGGTCAGAATGATGTCAAATTGCAAACAGAATGTTATCAGAGAAGGGGGGAAATGTATGGCCGAAGAAAAATAAATAGTTACAAAATTTACAAAAGATGGCGCTGTAAGCATCATAATTTAATAATGAGCGACTAAAAACGACAAATGAATCATACAACAACGCCTGAGGCGTACGTTTGACATTGAACAAAGTGAACTGTTCAATGTGCATGGGTGCACAGGTGTGATATTGTTAGTTATGTAAGCCCATCCAACACAGCAAGGTCATATCACATTGGATGAGAAAAATCAGTTTTTAATTGTCCTGAGGCCAAAAACCACATAAAGCATTAATCAAAATCAAATTCGATTATTAATTTCCATGTGACTGGTGCAAAACATGTTCAGTATGTCCACTATTTTCTGCAACAAGTTGAAATTGAGAAACAGCGTGTTCCACAACTGATCAAAGTGTTTCCGGGGTCACGTTCAGAATGTGTTGCGAAATGTGTGACTTCAATGCAGCTAAGAATTCAATGCAGCAATCAGAACACTAAACACAACATGTTTCAGATAGCATCACAGCCAGGAGTCACATGGATTAAGATTAGGTGATCAGGACGACCAGGCTGTAGGGAAATGGTAGCTGATAATTCTAGCATTTCTGAAATGGTGCTTCAGCAACTGCTTAACTGGATTTGCAATGTGTGGAGGTGCGCCATCTTGCATAAAAATGATCCCATCCACACGTCCACGCTGTTGGAGAGCTGGAATTATGTAGTTGCACAAAAGACACTCATAGAACTTACCAGTGATGGTACAGGTAACAGGACCGGAAGCACCTGTCTCTTCGAAAAAATATGGCCCCATGATAAATGATGCCGTAAACCTGCACCACACAGTGACCTTTCAGGATGAAGTGGTACTGGTTGATTAGTGTGTGGATTTCCCGATGCCCATATTCGACAGTTCTGTGTATTGACATGTCCTGTCAGATGGAAGTGGGCTTCATCTGTCCACAAAATCTTCCACGGCCAATCATTGTCCACTTCAATGCGAGCAAGAAATTCTAAAGCAAAGGTGTGCATGGGTGATTTTGAAAGGATAGCAAAGAAGGATTTTACACACAGTACTCACAGGTATTTCCAATGTACGGGCAGTTCTCCGTGCACTACATGTTTGCACACCACCACTAGTCTCCTCCTGCATTGCTGTGGCCACTGCTTTCACTCATATTGAACCAATTCATTTCCTCCCTCTACCAAGGTGCACACCAAAAGAACCCAAATTTTGAATTCATTTTCTCCAGGCCCACGGCAGTCATCGGACCAACGACTTTTTTCAAACCCTTCTGTGCCAGTAACTTCTGCAGAGCAACGTGTGCACAGTCATCATTCTTGTAATACAGCTTTACAAGCAGAGCGTGATCCTGCACTGAGACAGTCATGGCGCATGTCGCAGATGCGCAAGGAGGAAAAGCCGTGTACCCGGCGTGTTCAGACCAACTTTAATGGGTCGTGCACATGACAGGTGTTTCCATTTATGTATTCTGACACATACAGTGCCATCTATTGATCAATTTTCACACTCTTTTTTTTCTTCTGCCATTCGTTTTCCTCCTCCTCCGATAACATTCCGTTGCAATTTGATATGATTCTGACCAGAGGGTGTTATTTCTACAGTGTTTGGAAGTTTAATTTAAATTATAATTACCCTGTATTTTCCCTACAAGGATGTCATTTTCATTACACCAAACAGCGGAGCTGCATGCCCACAGGAAAAAGAGTTGCTGTAGTTTCCCCCTGCTTCCAAGCATTCACAGAGCAACAGGAAAACTTCTGTGAAGTTTGGAAGGTAGGAGACACGAGATACTGGCTGAAGTATAGCTGTAAGGATGGGTTGTGAGTTGTGCTTGGATAGCTCAGTTAGAAGAGCACTTGCCCACAAAAGGCAAAGGTCCCAAATTCGAGTCTTGGTCCAGCAAACAGTTTTAATCCGCCAGAAAGTTTCGTATCAGTGGACACTTCTGCCAACATTTATGTCCCAACTATTCTTGTGGTTAGATCAGAACCTCTGTCTACTTTAAATGCAGCAATTAACACCTGTACTTTATCACATTTTCCAAACTAGCAAGCTGCCGTCTCCCCCCCCCCCCCCCCCCCAATCCAAATTATGCACGCAGTTCTTGTCCGATATGGTGATTCTTGTCCAATATGGCGAAAGCCTTCCCAAATGTTACACCCGTAAAATGGATTTGCCCTATCTGCTATACAAACAATTCTCCTGTACCATGAACTGCCATTTCCCAGCTGTTTTCTACATCACTGTCAACAACCAAGAAAGATTTCTCCTCATTCTGTGCCATCTCACTGACTTTAATAGCTCAATCAATACTCCACTGGGATTTAGACTAATTCTTTGTCCTCTAAAGGGATCGGTATTCTGATACAAATCTTTCCTACAGGTTACAAAGTGCTATTCAGTCATCTATCCAATCTCAAATATTCATTCATCCTAAACTATACCTGATATGAGTATCATGCTCCGTAAGTCATACCTCTCTGCCAATAAAACATGCAACCAATGCATACTTCTGTATCCATCTTGTGAATGTCAAGTATTACCTCACGATTAGTACAGGAACTAGCAAAACAGTCACCTGTCTGCACTGTGGTGAATACTCAGTTGCAAAGCACAGTGGTGTTGACGTAACAGTTGTTTGCAGTAACTACTATATAACTCACACCATACAGCTGTAACAGCCCCATTGCTAAGCTGTCATGCATTTTTTTGTCATTTTGTATATGCAGTAATGTAAATGCAGTTCTGGAACACTGAGCACTACCCATCACTCAATTACCAACACGGCCAAAGACTTTTAGTTCTTCAAGTTTAAACTGGGAGATTTTCTGTACCATTTTGTATTGAACTTAAGGTAAATTGCATCAATTGTTATGCAAAACTGCAAGAGATGTTCTTGTTCTGCTATTATTTTGTGAACTTATGAACAATTAACGCTGTCACCTGTGGTGTCAACTGCACAGTAAATACACCTGCTGCATGATTTTGCAAACTGTTTTCTGGCACAGTGGCGGTATATAAAACAGACAACAATCACTAGAGCTTTATACAAGATAACAGTTGACAGCTGTTGTCTCACTACTTCTAATAACCACCTGTGTACTGCCTAAACATCAGGGCAAGTGAAATTGGGCATCTCGCCATGAGACAACATGTAGCTGAATCGGCCACAAATGGCAGCTCACTGCAGCTGTTGCCAAATAAAAAGGGAAACAGAGGGGGGGGGGGGGGGCAGATGGAGTACCAAGTAAGAATTTTCATACAACTATTTAGAACTACTAACATCCGTGCCAGGCTAAGTATAGTCATGGTACCACCATACTACTGAAAGTCATAACTGCTCAAACTTTAAGCAAAAGAACAACAACTACCTCATGGGGACTAGTTTTTAGGGAAAGAAGTAAACTTAATAGTACATTTTTGTGTTCAAGCTACCCCCCCCCCCCCCCCCCGAGTTTCTTATTTATATCGCAAATTTCCCAAAGATGTCCTCTACATCCTCTACAGATTCCATGGGGAAAATTATAATTTCAGGGGAGACCAGGAGATTTGGGAAATCAAAGATAACCTAAATCTGGATATACACACAGGTATTTGGAACACTTTGCTGTCGAGAAGGAAATCAATAATAGAACCGTCCACACCAACCATTTCCTAAATACAAATACGTGGCTTGTGAAAATAGACAAAGCCCAGAACAAGTCAGTCAGTTAATAAACAGCAGCTTTGCTGTTAAGATCGATTTTCTTCAGTATTTAGGAACTGCAATATGTGACATACTGAAAATATTCATACTTTATCAAGTGCAATGCCTTATTCAGTAGACGAGATTACTTAATTTCTGAAAACAAGTGATTCCATTTCAATGAGACAACTGTTATGCTGTATCAACATAGACAGCATGTGTAACTCTGAAGAGTTTCACCTTCTTCCAGAATATCAAGAGATGTTAACATACAGATGTAGGGACTCATTGTTTAAGACAAATTTATTTTCTGGTTTCATTCAGACAACTAAAATTGAGAATTAACACAAAATGTTTATAAATAATGGACATGTTAGTATGCAACAGGTATAAATCAGTGCGGCTGGTACTCAGATGCTGGGAAATCTATGATAGTCACTGATGGAACAATGTAAGATGAACGGAATGTGCCTTCAACTGAGGGATGTTCTTAATTCTGATTGCACACACAAACCTCTCATTAATTACAGACGCTTGTCTCATACTGTACACCATATTTACTCAATTATGAGAGGTTCTTCCCCCCCCCCCCTCAAATTTGGCAATTGAAAAATATGTGGCTGTCTTATATTCACTGATTAAAATATTGCTGCAGTGTTCAACGTTTTTACATTGTTTAACAGATTAATATAGGGGCTGTCTTACATTTACAGATGAAGCTTTGGCTACTAATGTTTTGTACAAATTTATTTACAATGATTTCACTTGAATAGTCTCAAGATTTCCCAATACACCGAAACACTCCACACAGTATCGACATTGCTTGAACAATCACGTGACATTTGACGCGTGGCACTAGTGCAAGGGATATGCAAGAAACTATGAACTAGCCACTACAACAATCTAATGTTCTGCTTAAAAAGTGACAATTTTGTGACACACAGGAGGAAATATCATTAAATTCTGTCAACTTGGAAACTTTTGGGGTATCTGAACAGATTTGCAATAAAAGTTCTTGTACATAAAGGGATACCATACACAAACATTTATGGTGCTTTTTAAGTAAAGGTTACATTCAAAGGCAAAAAGCTTGTCCTTCAAAACACATTACTTGATTCTGAACCCAAATATAAATTCTATTTGGTTATGGGAAACTGTTATGATTCACCAAATGGGTTACAAATGAGAAATTTAGTTGCTGTTCACTTATTACAATACTGGTGAAAAATATCACCAATTTTTAATCAGCTTCAGAACACGATTGCGACATTAATATCAAACCAGAATGAAAATTAAATGAGAATTAAAGGTCTAACAAATAAAATATATCACATTAAATTGACTGCAATTGTTATCATAAGAATAAATTACAGGGAAAAGTAGTCATAGTGGAAGTGGCACCAACAGATGTCACTAGAGAGCGGGAAGAGTAGAAGTTCGAGAACTGGACTGAACCATGACTGCAATCTTTTATTCATATATATTAGTTGCTGTTGTTACATATGACCTGCACCCTGGAAGATATTGCTGTCCGTGTTTCACTTCTGCTCAAGTACAGCATTACAGAAGGTTGGAGGGAGAACAGTGACATCAGCTTGGCTGAGAACTTCACTGAGTGCAAGTAGGAGTGGTGAGTGGGCAGCAAATTTTGTTCTGCTGCTAATCATGGTTATATGTTTCTGCAGAAGATCACAAAAGTCTAAATTGGGGCCAGTTGCATAGTAATGTATGCTCAACAGCAATGCTGTCAATGCCTACCGTGAGGTATGACGCGAAAAACGGGGTGTGTCAGTTGCTGGTTCTACATAGCCAATGAGAGAGCAGTGGGCAGACGATATATTTGGAAGCAAGAGACATTGTAACATTCTCACATCAGTATAGAAGAGAAATCTGCTGTGTGTTCAGAGCAAAATAACTGTTTTCTCAAGTTCCGCCATAACGATGACCTCAGAAATTGCAACATATTTTTGGAGATATACCCAAATATTTGGGCCAACAAAGATATAATTTTCACAGCTGTCTTGTTATGATTATAATGATGATGATTAAAAATACAGATACCACACAACTGTCTTAAGTATTGTAAAAAAGGTAGTGAAAATATAAATTAATGTAAACAATTTCTTTTTGTTTATTTTATTTCTCCCTGTGCTATCAAAATGTTGACAATGAATAAATGGCGCAAGTGTAGAACAGATGCAATGTTATCTTTTTAGGTAGATACCTTATATCAATAAAAGTTTGGAATTTTGACCAACAGAATATGTTAAGAAATAAATTTTTCCTCAAAGAGCCACATAAAACAAAAAAAGTGGGAGGAAACTGGGGGGGGGGGGGGGGTCTCATGTTCAGGTAAATACAGTACTGTATGTTCTAAACACCGTTTTGAAGACAACATGTTACTTCCATACATTAAGTAGTGCACAAGTTGGACACAATGGACCAAGGTGTTGTATCTGTACCCTATGTAATACGTATATATCCAGAACATACAACATGTAAAATGCATCCATTACATACAAAAAAATTTCTATTTTTAGTTCAGTTTAGTGAAACTGAATTATGTTTCACATAATGACCATAATTCCACTTACCTACGGGAACACTGCCGAGCTTCACTGTCTGCATCATACATTCCTTTCCTCAGAGCTTGTTGCAGGTTTGCAACCTGTTTTTCAAGTGTGTGAGCGGGCCAAAGACGAAGAATTAATTCAAGAAACTCACAACATGCTCGTCGGATTTCCCTCGATTTTGATTCCATATTTGATATTTTCGCTGGTATCAGTCTGTTTGAGTGAGTGTACCTTATGAGAAAGCGTACTGTTACTAAGCCAGCAGTTGCTATTACCTGTGAATGAATAAATGAAATATAATTGTTAGGTACTCGGAAAATAATAAAATGGATGCTTAGGAACACTCTAGTGAGAAGAAGACTTCTTTGTAAGTTCTACTGATGAGTACATGCGGTCTCCCCTTGCAATTTCATACTATCAGCACAGATTTAATTTTTAATAAAGTATCCAGTCCCGCCCTATTAATGTTATCCAACATTATAGGCTGTTAATATCTTCTATCAAAATCTCAACCCTTACTCAATGTGTACTTTTAATGCTTCGATTTGTAGTAACTGTACTAAAAAGATGAGTTGCAAATGTCTTTTTTGGAAATAGCTCTTCCATAGTTACATTGTTTATTTTGACAGCAATAGTTTCAAGCCCACTAGCCATTATTTAGCACTCATGCACATTGCCGCCAGTCTAGCTGCCATCGTACTGTTCAGCGCATGCCCACGCGCCCGTGTGGCCCCCCCCCCCCCCTCTCTCTCTCACACACACACACACACACACACACACACACACACACACACACACACACACACACACACACACAGAGAGGGGGGGGGGGGGGGGGACTGATGAGTCTCCTAAGTAATATGATTAAAGCTTGTCTGGCTTCAATGAGCAAGAATACTTAACAACAGGGTTGCAGCCTTCAAACTAGTAGTTACGAAATAACATCAATTCCAATAAGGCAGTAGCTTTGATAAACATTAAGGTGAGTTTGAGAAAGATAGGAAACAAGGATGGGTCACAAAGAATCCAGTTTAAGAGAGACTATAAGGACCGTGCACTAACCAACTGCATCACTGGGACATGGACTGGCCAGTTTTTATCACCCCCCCTCGCCCCGCCCTTCCACATTTCTGAAAATCATTTGAGTATTACTTCAACTCTCATCCTAAAAGAATGCTAAAACATAGTCTTTCCACAAAAGTATTGTGTGTATTTCTATTAATACGACTAGGTGCAGCATCTCTTGAAGAGTTCAACTGGTCATAATTATTTCTGTAATTTATTTTTTAATATACTGGATTAAAAACGAAGCAACTTCTCCAAACCGCATATTCCAAAAACACACAACTGGAAACAACAACAACATCCATAATGTTACATATTCTTACACAACACTACATTACATTACTGCTACAAATATAAACGATACACCCTAAACAAAGTTTCATTTACCATCATTTAACATTGCCTCCAAATAAAAAAGGTAACAATACAACAAATATATTATGAAATCATAGTGATGTGACTGACGGCCTTCTCTTACTGATTTCTCCTTTTGTAGTGAGAAATCTACTACTATATGGACAGAAGGCGAGCATGGTAAATCATTATCCTTATGTGAATCACATGGAATGATTCATGTGATATCACATACTGATACCACCCAAGGGTGTCGCGAAGTTGGCAACAGAATTGCAAATTTCCGTTAGACGCCGACAGTGGTCACGCAAAATCTGGTGGAACCAATGGTGTGCACCCACTGAGATCATGCCGCCAGCAACTCTGCACCACTTGTGACCTCTGTTGCCACAAAATATGACAGGTGGCAGCAGCCACTGAACCCACTTGCTCTTGGAGCCTCATTGTTATGACACCATCAATCATTTTGAGTACAGTGAGCCTCATCCTAGTTGTTATTGTATGAGATGGACCTCTTAATTCTTGCTGCCTTATTTGTAATGAGTCTATGTACACTTGGAGAAATACAAGTTAAGTAAATCTTCTGATTACTGTGTTAACTTGTTTGCTAATCATTTATGTTCCTGTCCAGCTTTCCTATGATGACAGTTGCCGTAACACACTGTAGTCCACATCTCCTTACCATTATGTATGAACTTGTGCACAACAATACAAAATCAGAAAAGGTATGGGGCATGGGTACTAATTGTCATCACTGATATTTAATTTGTAAACTGAAGCTGCTAGTAAGGAAGCAAAGGACCATCTCAGCTTACAAGTTGTTTGTTGGGGGGGGGGGGGGGGGGGGGGGGGGGGGGAAATCAGCTCCTTTGGATTTTCGGGACAGCTATAATATCCACACAAACAAAATCAAAACTACTTGGACATACTAGGTAGCTAAATGTTAAACACAGGAAATTCCAAAGAAGAAGTTGGTTTATGAAATTTCTATTTATTGTACATCCTTTTCTTGTTATACTTGTCAAGAATCTTAATATTTAAATAGTTATCTACATGAGGTCAACATACCTTGGCTGAATTTGGAATCAGATTAATTAGATTGCCAAGAATAATTTCTGCAAAGTGGTCAAACTTCGAGCATAGGTGTTGAGACATAAAAGCTATTGTGCAGCATGCTTCTTTCACAACCTGTGACCTGTAACATTCAGAATGATGTTATAGTAAGATATCATTTCTAACACATAATTAAAGCATTTGCAAGATCTCAAACCTGTAGTAGCAATGTTTAAATATTGAAATGTGTGATATATTTCTATTGACATGTAATAACAGACTGTGTATTGTACCAAAAACACATTGGTATAACAAACTAGGACTGCAGAGTCTGTGACATAATTCCTAAATACATGTGAAGGATTGAGTTCCTCTTGACACAAATGGCGACTTGTACACCAAAAAAATTTCTGAATCTATGCCGAACACAGACTGTACAGATACTTAACAGTTCCTATCTTGTTAATAAAAATTCATGAAATTTAGAAAACTGTAACTGCCTTTTTTTTACTATGACCTCTTTCTCTGACATTCCCTGAAGCAGGCCAAATACAATGTACAGGTTTCAAACAATACCAGTCCATATTATCATGCCAGTAATGCTACTGCACATTCGCACAAGTAGGGAAGCCATGTAATTAACACATTTACCGTAGCACTTATATTTTAAAATATTGAAGGAAGAGAATACTTAAATAAATCAATTATGTGCAATTTTTAATAATAATAATAATAACTGTCTTCATGTAACTCATTTAAGTCATTTGTATTTAAAATTAAATTACTAGAAAGAATGTGCTGAACACATGTTGATTAACTATAAATCTGTCATTTCTCACCCATCAGCACCTGGGTATAATCATGACATACAGGATATACAATTTGTCAATTTTACCGGGTATGCTATTTGTTAATTTTACCGGATCTACTATTTGTCAATTTTGCATGCATAATACATCTACAATCCATTTCAGTGCATAATGAACTATACATCTTAGATCCATTCTTCTAATTTCTAATAGTGTTCTTATTTCATCTCACTTGGTTTTCATGCAGTGCATAAACCGAGAGAGTGCACTCTAATGTGTCAACTACCAAGGCCTAGCTCTAATTTCTTCATTTTCTTGAAACAAATAGATGCTGACGTCCTTCAGAGATTTTAGTATGCTTTAACCAAAACACTTCCCTAGTACTTATTAGGAACATTGTCTCCAAAATGCCAATTTTTTCAACATTATTATTATTATTTCATTTTTTTTTTTTTTTTTTTTTTTTTTTTTTTTTTTTTTTTTTTTTTTCATTCAGGCCCACACGGAGACATGTCGGATGGCACCTAAGAGCCGGCGCTCAGCAGATGCTACCAACTGGCAGCTGCACCAGATGCAAAAATCATCAACGTACAACGCCAAGCAGAGGCCCATCAGAGATTACAAGTGCACTGATGGCTATGAGGAAGAGTGTGACGCTTAGCACAGAACCCTGTGGGATAACATTCTCCAGACTGTGAGTGGCACTGTGTAAAGTGCCAACTCGAACTCTGAAGAGCTGGTGAGATAAAAATTCACAGATAAAAATCAGAAGGGGCCCACGGAAGCCACAGTCATGGAGGGTAACTAAAATGTGATGGCACCAAGCCATGTTGTATGCCTTATATAGGCCAAAGTAACCGCGACAAGGTGCTGGGGGTTAGTAAAAGCCTGTCGGATGGTTCTTTCCAATCTGAGTAAATGGTCAGTTGGAGATCGTCCTGCACGAAAGCCACACTGATATGGGAACAAAAGGCCCTGAGATTTGAGTACCCAATATAATCTGAAGCTAACTATCCTCTCAAGCCATTTACATTTGTCAGACGTTGGCTTCTTCCTGGGCTTAAGGACAGGGATAACAGTACAGTCTCGTCATTGTGACGGAAAAACACCCGTGAGCCAAATGCGGTTGAAGATCTTCAGGAGATGTTGCCTCTGGGGAGTGTCCAAGTGTTGGATCATCTGGTTGTGGATGGAATCCGGCCCTGGGGCCATGTCTTGTGAAGAGGTAAGAGCCTGCAAGAATACCCATTCAGTGAAGTGTTCATTATAGGGCTCAGCGTAGTGCGGGATGGAACATAGGCATAAAACTCTGAATTTCTGCCGGAGAGAGGTAGCAGGATAGGAAGAGGACACCGGTGCCATCGCAAAGTGTGTCACGAGCTGTTCTGCAAGGAACAACGGATCAGTGCACAGAACACCTTGGAGGTTAAGACCCTGGACAGCTGACTGTTGTTAGCCGCCCTGAAGGCTACGGAGCTTTGACCAAACCTGTGATGAAGAGGCATACATCCCCAAGGAGGAAACACAGCGCTCCCAGCATTCCTTTTCACTCTGCTTAATAAGGTAACGAGCCTTAGCATGGAGACACTTAAAAGTGAGAAGGTCGGTCTGTGAAAGGTGTCGTCATAATTGCTGCAGCGCCCATCGGTGGTCCTGGACAGCGACTGCGACATTCTTAGTCCACCACGGTACCGGTCGACAACGAGGGGGACCTGTGGACAGGGTGACAGCAGTGCCAGTAGCACAAAGATAATGGCAGAGATGCCTTGCACGACTGCATCAATGGAATTCAAGAGGGAGGTGTCGAAGTGCACAGCAGACATACACTCCTGGAAATTGAAATAAGAACACCGTGAATTCATTGTCCCAGGAAGGGGAAACTTTATTGACACATTCCTGGGGTCAGCTACATCACATGATCACACTGACAGAACCACAGGCACATAGACACAGGCAACAGAGCATGCACAATGTCGGCACTAGTACAGTGTATATCCACCTTTCGCAGCAATGCAGGCTGCTATTCTCCCATGGAGACGATCGTAGAGATGCTGGATGTAGTCCTGTGGAACGGCTTGCCGTGCCATTTCCACCTGGCGCCTCAGTTGGACCAGCGTTCGTGCTGGACGTGCAGACCGCGTGAGACGACGCTTCATCCAGTCCCAAACATGCTCAATGGGGGACAGATCCGGAGATCTTGCTGGCCAGGGTAGTTGACTTACACCTTCTAGAACACGTTGGGTGGCACGGGATACATGCGGACGTGCATTGTCCTGTTGGAACAGCAAGTTCCCTTGCCGGTCTAGGAATGGTAGAACGATGGGTTCGATGACGGTTTGGATGTACCGTGCACTATTCAGTGTCCCCTCGACGATCACCAGTGGTGTACGGCCAGTGTAGGAGATCGCTCCCCAGACCATGATGCCGGGTGTTGGTCCTGTGTGCCTCGGTCGTATGCAGTCCTGATTGTGGCGTTCACCTGCACGGCGCCAAACACGCATACGACCATCATTGGCACCAAGGCAGAAGCGACTCTCATCGCTGAAGACGACACGTCTCCATTCGTCCCTCCATTGACGCCTGTCGCGACACCACTGGAGGCGGGCTGCACGATGTTGGGGCGTGAGCGGAAGACAGCCTAACGGTGTGCGGGACCGTAGCCCAGCTTCATGGAGACGGTTGCGAATGGTCCTCGCCGATACCCCACTAGCAACAGTGTCCCTAATTTGCTGGGAAGTGGCGGTGCGGTCCCCTACGGCACTGCGTAGGATCCTACGGTCTTGGCGTGCATCTGTGCGTCGCTGCGGTCCGGTCCCAGGTCGACGGGCACGTGCACCTTCCGCCGACCACTGGTGACAACATCGATGTACTGTGGAGACCTCACGCCCCACGTGTTGAGCAATTCGGCGGTACGTCCACCCGGCCTCCCGCATGCCCACTATACGCCCTCGCTCAAAGTCCGTCAACTGCACATACGGTTCACGTCCACGCTGTCGCGGAATGCTACCAGTGTTAAAGACTGCGATGGAGCTCCGTATGCCACGGCAAACTGGATGAAACTGACGGCGGCGGTGCACAAATGCTGCGCAGCTAGCGCCATTCGACGGCCAACACCGCGGTTCCTGGTGTGTCCGCTGTGCCGTGCGTGTGATCATTGCTTGTACAGCCCTCTCGCAGTGTCCGGAGCAAGTATGGTGGGTCTGACACACCGGTGTCAATGTGTTCTTTTTTCCATTTCCAGGAGTGTATTTTACTTAGTGCTGGAGCAAAATTTTGCTGGATGTCACACCTATTGTATCTAGCAAAGAAATGGAATTATCTGCCATGTCAAATGAGGATACCATACTGCTTTTGGGCAAGTGAAGTGGTTTTTTGTGATTCCAATAAATGTGGAATTAATATTCTTTGTGAGTGAAGGAGATTGAAGAACAGTAAATCTAATTACTGTAAATGTGGATTTACAAAGAAATAAACTTAACTAGGAAGACAATTATGCCAGACATGCCCTGTCAGTAGGTTCAATGAGCTGACTACTGTTTTACACATAAACACCCCAATTTTCGAAAACCATAGAAACCATTTCAACATGAACACTGCGGTATAGCTTCATTAAAATTATTTGTTAGTTGGCAACTGTCACTTGTTACTACAGTATTGGCACACTGGCTGCTGCCGAATTGTGGACAACAAACAGAGAGGGTCACTCAGCAAGTGCTGTTCAATTTAATCTTGATGTTAAAAAAAAAAAGTAGGTTAAGCTCAGTAGAGGCAGAGCACAGGTTGGGATTATGAAAGGATGGGAGACGTATACATGTAACTCTGTGCAGAGTTGCTAGTGGCCATTATGAAATGGCAGGAATACGACATGCTCTTCCGACAACTGGTTTTGGAGTGACCAATGGCATAACTGGGGCAGATATGACATTTTATAGCCCTGAATTTAAACTCATTTGATAACCTAACCATAACCTCATGATGCGCAATATATCCTAGAAAATGGCTGTCAGCATTCTACAGAAGAACTGTGATCATGTTCACTTTGTTCACAACAATTAATACATATAATGCCTTGTGGCCACAGGCAGTCACAGCAGAGCCTCACACCTAATGCCATCGCCTGGCCTAGCTTGATGGTGAAACATCCAACACTAAGCATGAGGCAGGAAACTAGCTGAAGCTATTCTCTAAACGAACTCAAGACAAAAGAATTCTGTTTCAGTGCTAAAAGCAAACTAATTTCTTCTTTTCATTAATTATGGCACCTGAAACTACCCTCACACAAGCTGCATGAACTGCCAACTTACCAACTGATGAGCAGTCCTGGTTTGCACTTAGCTACGGGTTACAAGTGACAAGTTGATTAAAAATGAGAAAAGAATGGTATGAAGAAGAAATATAAGGAAATAAAAAGTGAATACAATGTCAAAAACGACAACGAGTAAGAAATAAAATTGCATTCAAACATATTAACTGAATAAAAATAATGAAGAAATTTTGATAAGATTTTGATACAAAAAAATATCAAATAATCTGACATGACTCAAATCCACATCCTCACATGCATCAGGAGTGTTCCGTTACACTATGCCACCACTTTACATTGCACTCATTTAAGATTATTTGATCCCAACGATCCGGCCTTGAACCAGATCAGCCTTTCACAATATGTTGACGCTAAAGCTAGTTCTAGAATCATAAAGATATTTTTCACCTAGGTAGCTATGCCTACTGTCTGGTTCACGGCAGCAAATGACTGCATGGTGTTCAAACACACCAAGAAAGTCAGACAAGAAAATGAAAGTGGATTGATCAGCCATTGTGGCAGTCTGGAAATGGCAAATACAGATAGTTTGGACATGACACATTGAGTACTGTGATTGGAGGAAACCAATTACGATGGGAATTGTCAACCAACAAATAATTTTAATCAGACTATTATCGAATGCAAGTGTGCAAAAATTACTGCATGTATGGATGTGAAAATCGATAACAAATGACAAATAAGTCAACCACACAGAGGAAAATAATTAATACAATTCTGCTTTGCATATCACCCAAGCTATTAACAATAACAAAACAGTCAATTCCATCAATTGTTAAAGCAACTTAGAAAGAAATGTCTAATTAAAGTATGTATACTATCAATATAAGTTCTTCCTCCAAGTATACATATACAAAATAAAACAGCAAACCACAGAAAGTAATTAATGCAGCAGTTCACTTACTTTTCATAAGATCTGAAGATGGCTCTTTAAAACGACTACTCCTCACACAGTATGAAAACCCCCACAGTTTTCAACTGATCGAGAAGTATTTTCACCTGAGAATAAAGTAAGCAGCAGCGTAAACTGAGATTAACTACACTGAAGGTTAACTGAAAAAAAAAAAAAGAACAGGGAAATTTTAGTCTTCACAAAATTCAGTTATCGCATCTGATGTTTATGACAGCAAAAGTAGGTGTTATGTTATTAACCATTGATGAGTTAACAAGGTTTGGAGTTAAATTGTTTGCTCTTTTGCTTTTATTCCATTGTTATTCACTGACCATGATTTATGTTACTGCTGACTTCAATTAAAATTGTGATCACAAAACGTTCTTTCACTCGTGATTATGATGATGAAAAATATTTTCCAAGTGCACATGAAGTTAAGTGACCTAGTTTTGGGGTTAATTGCTCAGTGCTTCAGTTAACCCCATTACAAGCATGCCTTCCCTTATGTCAACAAAAGCTTTATTAAGCATAATAATTATGCATACTATGGACTGCAGGTTTTATATACAAAGAATAAGACAATCACCAATCATAATTATCCAGTAGAACTGATGAAAGCTGAAACTGGTTAATACGTCCATGAAAAAGTTTTTGTAGAAATTACAAACAGATTTTTCTCCTAGAATTGAAAATATCAGTTTCAGGCTGTCAAACTCATAAGAAAAGTGGAAGAAAGACCTCTGACTATATTACTTCTCAATACAACATCTATTAAGCTTAATCACGAAACCTGCATGCACCTTGGCACATTAATTTGCAAAGGGATCGAAATCTGCAACAAAGACCTGGGAAGGGGAACATGAGAGGACGAACTGTTCACAGAATTCATGAAACTTCCATTACATACATGAGACACTCTCATTAAGGACCACAACTTATTCTGCACACTTATCAAATGGAAAAAAACAATACCATAATTTTCATACTCTGCCACATCATACAAGCCATAAGCTACACCTTATTGTCTTAAGTTATTGTATGATAAAGGAAATTATATAATGACATGTAGAGCAAAATTAATAACAATCTGGGCTGGTTAACACAGAATTCCTACTAGTCATCATCAACAGAAATAAAATAGGACTTTTAAGGCTTAATTGACTGACAGACTCACAACTTTAATTTACCATCTATTTCTACTATTGGTGTTCCTGACAAGGTTATAGATGCAGACCTCAACATTCCTCCTCCTAAATAAGTCAACACCAGCCGGTAGCAGACTGAGATAACATCTCCAGAAGGCATTTTGCCTCATGCCAAGCCCTATGTTGTAAGAGGAAAAACTAAGACAAATAAATCAATGACGTAATTACACACTCCCATCAACATCTCAAGTAAAAGTCAGATTAATGGAAGAAATGAAAATAAAATCAAACAGGGCAATAAGAAAAAAGTGTAGATGTGAAAGAACACCTCTAAAAGAATTTTAACTTAGAGGGCTTCAAAGTGTCTTGAGGTTCTATACTCTATGAGGACCCATAGTCACCAATGAGCATTTCTAAAGATTAAGACAGCTTCCACTATCATCAAAATTCCAGTGTGGTGCAGAGAAAATTTTAGAACCTGATGGACTTAGCTACAGATATGATACAATAATCCCAATACAGTTCCAACATCATCCACACATACTTAAGCAGCCTCCTAAACAAAAAAAAATGTTCAAATGTGTGTCAAATCTTATGGGACTTTGAATTCAGTACCTCAATGAAAGTCAGCTCAGTTCCAGCACAAAAAAAAACAGCAGTAAGGGATTTGTGCAATTATGCACTGGAACTGATACTGCAGTTAGAAAGAACTACATAAAATTCCTGGGAAATTCAGGATACAATTAAGTGGAATACGGATGCCCACACTCTGGCAATCACATTGGTTGCAAATATATGTGCTTTTTATTTTCCTTTTTCACAACAGTTCCCGGGACCTGAGTCCCATTTTCATGTGTGTGGCTCTTCTAAATTATGTCATTTACTAGAGATGATATTTGTGTGAGCTGCTGCTATGTTCAGTTTCTTTTACTGTAATACATAGATGAACACAGAAACGGCGAATTTTGGAACAAAGTTGCCATTAACTTCCTAAATAGCGATAATTAATTACAATATTCTGGCTGAATATATTACACTGAAGGTAACTTACCAATGGAGCAATGCTGCACCTCACATCGAAAACAAAGAAAAAACTGCATAATACACCAAAAGAAACTAAAAAATTGGAACCAGATCGCGGAAAGCGACATATAATAGTTATCAAAATGAAATCTGAACTGGCAGCAGGAAAAAGTTATTTTCTAAAGTTCCTAATGTCTCTACAGGGGCACACTTTTGCCAAGCCAATTCTAACATAAAATTATTATTATCTCTTCCAACGAATTACAATGGTCCGAAATCAGGCCATCCTCTGAAATCTTTCAGAGTGTCGTGGATG
Source organism: Schistocerca serialis cubense (assembly GCF_023864345.2). NCBI lineage: Eukaryota > Metazoa > Arthropoda > Insecta > Orthoptera > Acrididae > Schistocerca > Schistocerca serialis. The sequence continues at coordinate 718,297,743 of NC_064640.1, forward strand.
ATGGTTTCATACAAACGACACATTTCGTTCGCTAGATAGCACGCAACCAAACACGATACACGGTCAGTATAGAAGTGAAATTAGTGAAGTGTGAAGAACACCGCAGACGCTTTGCGCGCTAACTCGATTCGACCACAGATCTCGATCAATCGACAAGTGTGCAAAGCGTTTGCGTATACTTCATTTTAACGTCACTTCCGAGTGGTTCTGGACCACTATGATGTGTGTGTTAGGCTTCCCGGCCGCTTTTTCCGAATAACCTCTTTCAATTCCGACAGAGTGGCACAGTACTGCGCAGCATTGACGGTTGTATCCTCCAGAAAGTCCAGCAGCAAATCTCCTTTGGCGCCCCAGAAAACGGTGAGTAGCCCTTTACCTGCAAATGGAGTACTTTTGAAGTTCTATCGGACAAGTGATGACGGATGTTTCCACTCTATGGATGCGGCCTTCGATTAGGGTGTGTAGTGGCGGACCAACGTTTCATCCCCCGTCACAATCCGAAACCGAAGATCATTGCCATCTGCTTGATCACGGTCGACCTCTACCCAGTGGTGTATCGGTGTCTTGCACGTGCGCATTCAACTGCCATGTTGTCTTTCGCCCATATCACACAATTATGCCCACAGTCAAAAGTGGAAACTTATTTTTCAACTGCCTCTCGTATATGAGTAGGCTACCTGTCTGAAATGAGACTCAAGTTTTCATTGAACTGTTCAGCAATTATAGCTTTTGAGCCGGGGAGCCTCGGTAAAACGATCCAATAAATAGTTCAGTCCGATTGTCAAGCATAGCCTCTACTCGTATTATTTCGCAGGAACCATCTACTTCAGTTCCATTACAAAGTAAACTACTTCCGACCAGTAAACACTCCACCACCAACAATATTTAATCTATCCTTCCTGAACACTGTTAGATCATTTCAAAAAATTTCAACTGAACTTATTTCCGGCTTTAGTCAGCTTTCTGTGCCCATAACTACGATATCTGATCAAAAGTATCCAGACTCCCCCAAAGACATACGCTTTTCACATTAGTTGCAATGTGCTGCCACCTACTGCCAGGTACTCCGTATCAGCGACCTCAGTAGTCGTTAGACATAGTGAGAGAGCAGAAAGAGGCACTCCGCGAAACTCACAGACTTCGAACGTGGTCAGATTATTGGGTGTCACTTGTGTCATACGTCTGCATGCGAGATTTCCACACTCCTAAACATCCCTAGGTCTACTGTCTCCGATGTGACAGTGAAGTGGAAACGTGAAGCGTCATGTAGAGCACAAAAGCATACAGTCCGGCCTCATCTGTTGACTGACAGAGACCACTGACAGTACAAATGGTTCAAATGGCTCTAAGCACTATGGCACTTAACGTCTGAGGTTATCAGTCCCCCAGACTTAGAACTACTTAAACCTAACTAGACTAAGGACACACTCATGCCTGAGGCAGGATTCGGACCTGCGACCGTAGCAGAAGCGCGATTCCGCGCTGAAGCGCCTAGTACTGCTCAGCCACAAAGGCCGGCCCGAGGACAGGTGAAGTGGGTCGTAATGTGTAATAGGCAGACAGCTATCCAGACCATCACACAGGAATTCCAAACTGCATCAGGATCCACTGCAAGTACTATGACAGTTAGGCAGCAGGTGAGAATACTTGGATGTAATGGCCGAGCTGCTGCTCATAAGCCACACGTCATGCTGGTAAATACCAAACGACGCCTCGTTTGGTGTAAGGAGCATAAACATTGGACGATTGAAAAACGTTGTGTGGAGTGGCGAGTCACGGTACACAGTGTGGCAATCCGATGGCAGTATGTGGGTATAGCGAATGCCCACAGTGAATGTCATCTACCAGCGTGTGCAGTGCCAATAGTAATATTTGAATGTGGTGGTGTTATGGTGTGGTAGTGTTTTTCGTAGAGGAGGATGCTCTCCTTGTTTTGCGTGGCACTACCACACCATAGGCCTGCACTGATGTTTTAAGCACCTTCTGGCTTCCCACTGTTGAAGAGCAATTTGGGGATGGCGATTGCATCTTACAACAAGATCGAGCACCTGTTCGTAATTCACGGCCTGTGGCGGAGTGGCTACGTGACAATAACATCCCTTTAATGCACTGGCCTGCACAGAGTCCTGACCTGAATCCTACAGAACACCTTTGGGATGTTTTGGAACACAGACTTCGTGCTAGGCCTCACCGACCAACATTGGTACCACTCTTCAGTGCAGCACTCAATGAAGAATGGGCTGCCGTTTCCCAACAAACCTTCCAGCACCTGATTGAACTTATGACTGCAAGAGTGGAAGCTGTCATCAAGGCTAAGGGTGAGACAACACCACATTGAATCCCAACATTACCGACAGAGGGCGCCACAAGTCCTTTTCCGCCAGGTGTCAGGATACTTTTGATCACATAGTGTATTAAATTTTACAGTTTTCTGTAATTCTGCCTTAAATGCATCATGTTTGAGGAGTACGCAGGAAATGTTGGAAGCTCAAGAGGAAGAAATTGCTCAGTAATTCGCCTTGCAGTTTCAGTCTTTTTTTTATTTTTAGGGTAATTATATTTTCTGTCACCATTATTTTAAAATTTGTAATCTATCAAAGAATTAAAGCAAATATGAAAAATAAATCCTGAAGCTTTGTCTTTTTCTAGTAAATATTGCTCTTAAAGATACTGTATATGCTTGACATTATTTCATTCTGTAGGTGATTTAGTTTGGTATGGAAACAGAAGTAACAAACTTCAAATTACCATGATTACTTTAGTAGAGCATGTCGTACAGTGTTGTATACGTGGACGAGATGCTTTGAATTGTAGTGCATAAGATTAAAAGATGGTAAGATCGTTTTGCCAAAAATGGTAATCTGAATTAATGAGCTACTAGAGCGATCATGGAATTTGGAAGTTTCTTTCTTCTGTTTCATCCTGAAGATGTATCAATTACATATGTGCAAGTAACACTTTAAATAATGCTACAAATGGCTGGTTTTATGGGTCTGATGTTTTTTTAAGTGACTGGCCCTCAAAGTATTAATCATCTTACCCTTAAGAATTCTATTGAATCACTCCACAACTGGAGCTCTCAAAATAGGAATAGATGAGTAGTGATTAATCTTACGTTTCAGCATTAGCTCCTTGAAATGAGTGCTGTAAACTCACTCACCTAAGCTATGTAAGTTGATTTGTAAATTATACTTCTGCAGTATATTCCTCTAAGTAGAGACCAGTTACTGTTGATAACTACTTATAGCTCAAATTATATTTGAAATATACAATTAGGGCACATAAATCAGCCTAATGAAGGCTGTCAATTCATTTCAAGGAAACTGCTCTCATTAGACAAATTTTGTGTGCTGAGTGATGTAGTTATCCACATTTTTCAGATTTCTGATTGTAATGAAGGGAGCAACAAAGGCACGATCGTATTTCAGAAACAAAGGTATGAACTTTTTGGACTCAGACATCAGCAACAAAAATGTTCTATGTAATTATTACAGAGTAGAATAACCAAACAAACAAGTAAGAATATTCTGTATATAAATTTGGTTATAAAAACATTATAACACGTTGATGTTCTTTTCTTTGCTGAATAACACGGTCCTTTATGCTCATTAGTGCCAAATGGGAACTCTTTCAAATGGCAATTACATCTCCGTTAACCAAACAACTTCACATTTAACTGAGCAGTCACTGGCTCATATTTGCCAAGACACATTTTCAGTATTAGTGCATGAAGTGAGGGCCATCTGCTGTCCTAAGTATTATACACATCACATTCCACCAACAAAGCCTTAACTCCAGTTTCTCCAAACCTTTTGTGAACACACATGACTTGTGGTATAACCGAGTGTAATCTGTTCACAGCTGCCTCCAATGACTCATCAGCCAACCCAATAATGTAGTGGTGGTGGTTTCCAATTAACCATTTTGCTGAAGTTATATCTAGCTCATATTATGGTGTTGTGTAATGTAGGATGACATTGCCAGAAGCATCCACATTATTATGACCACTACAGAACATCAAAAAGCAAATTTCTTTGTGGTAAACTAGTTCTCTGTGGTGCAGAATGCTTGGCAATCAAAGAAAATGGTGTACATATTTCTGGAAAAGAAAACACAGGAACGAACTATCTCACACAACTAAAAATCTCCCCTCTGAAACTTGAGAGCCTGAGAGGTGTTTCTCATACCTAGAGTAAGATGTCTGCCTTCTGAAGTGTGCGCACGACTGTGGTAAGGAGAGATTGATTGGTCTCCCATTTCTCTTCTTGTGTGCAACAGATAAATGTTGCTGGAAGTGGGTGACTAATTTTGTTGTTAAGATGGAATTACAGAAACTTGCTGCTAAGCAGACATTGTTTGAAATTAATGAGGGAAGTTTAAAACTGATGCTGAACTAAGATTCAACCCCAGGTGTTCTACTTACTAGGCACATGCTATTACCACAAAGGCATCCAAACAGAGGGATCATTGCAACTACACAGACTATCCTAGAATGCCTCCTGTCAAACCAAAATTCTCAACTTACTCACAAAATACTAATGTACAATACTTAAATGTGAATTCTGCTCCATTTTTACTCTGATTGACATTCAAGTGAGTTGAGTGGTGTAATCTACCGCCCCTCACACACATCAGCATAAAATTTCTCTGCCTCTTCAAAAGTTTTGAAAGCTTTAAGAGGTGTAATACATACAAAAGAAAAACCTTTTACTTACCTTCATTTTCTATTGTTGTTGGCTGCAGTTCTCACATCTAGGGGAACATTCCTGAGGCTGAAATATTAATTTTGTGGGTTCCAGTTGATCTGAATTATTGATGAAATTGTTTATGTTGCTACAACTTCCTTTTATTTTCTTTCATTCTTCCATATCACCCCGACTTCACAATCTTCATTTTCGTGAAACAAACAATTACAGTGATATTGACAAAATTGGAAAACAAGTGTGTTTCCATCAAAGGCATGCCCACTACATTCGGCAATACTAACTTGACAAAAGAAGATTCATCACCAAGTTATATCATTATTTTATAAATGGGTCCTGAAATATTCTAAAAGAAGTGTAATTTTAACTGTACGTACAGAGTACTAACAGATTAACTTCTTGTTATATATTTTGGCCTGAAATATAACACTTTGTTTACAAATTCAAATGAAATTCCTTTGGTGAAACAGCTGACATAATTTTAACCTTTTAAAGTTTCGGAAATACTTTTTTTTGGTATCGCTTATATCTGTAAAGAAAGGTGATGTTAAAAGAGGGTGTCCCATTACATTATCCCCCTCACAAAATTTGGAAACAGTGTGTTTACCATATTTTGTGACAGACTACAAGGTTTGCCAAAAGGTGTACAAAACGATGCCAAAGATAGAAATAGATGTATAAAGGTATCTGATACATAACATATTACAGAAAAAAAAGAAAAATACCTATTATACAAATCAGCATCTATACATAAATCAATTCACAAAACAAATGTAGCTGAGAGATGCTCGAGTACATCACCCAGCAACTATGACCTCTTGTAAGTCAATTGATCCAGCAGGACACAGCCATACAGTAGTGTGGCGAGTGGATCCACCCACATCGTTCAATTTCCTCCTTAGAGTTCTCATCATGCGTTCTAAAAGATAAGCAACTTCTTGTCTAGCATCCACATAAAATACTGAAACACTTTTTTTTTGTACTAAATATGCTTTTCAATACCTTTTTCACATCACACCAGATATGCTCTCCCTATTAATTTTTCTATGTCAGTTATATAGGATTTATGTTAACTGTGATTAAAAAGTGTTCACATATGAAACATTAATAATCAGAGTTCAAAACAATAAAAAGGCAATGAACTAACAGGGTGATACACACAGATATACTAAGATATTATTCCTGATTTTACAGTACAAATAATGAACATTGTCCTATTTCAAAACTGCAAAGGATCTATTCATATAATCTCACTGTATAGTGTGGGCCGTCCTCGTAAATATGGTTCTATAAGAGATATTGTGAAGCCTCTTTCTACCTCTAGTGTTGTGGCTATGTATTTCTTTATTAGGTCTTTTGTTACTGTTTACTGCCATAATGATTCTCTTAAGTATATACAGGCTACGAACAGTTAGTATTTTAAATTCTTTATACAAATTTCTATACAATTCCCTGGCATATTTCTTTCCCATACTCCTAAGACCTTTCCTCTGTAAGATAAATACTCTTTTCTTATTACCATTACTGCTGGATCCCTATGGCTTAGATGTGATTCAAATAGTGCAAAGTATATTTCCCTCCCAGCAGTAATGTTACAAAAAGAAGTCAGTTTTCTTAAGACATATATGGTAGTAGATAGGTTTATCCAAATAACGTTTAAATGACCAAATATCTCTCAGCATTATGGGACTTCACATCTAAGGTCATCAGTCCCCTAGAGCTCAGAACTACTTAAACCTAACTAACCTAAGGACATCACACACGTCCATGCCCTAGGCAGGATTTGAACCTGTGACCGAAGCAGTTGCGTGGTTCCAGACTGAAGTGCCGCCACAGCCAGCATTTAAATGATCAGACCAATTTAACTCTGCATCAAGTCTCAGGCTAAGAAACTTGGTCAATTAATCTTTTATAATGTAATCATTGACCATTAAAATTTAGTTTACATGAGTTTTTTGCCTCCCAAGATGTAATTCAATAGTGACTGATTTATTCGTATTTAATTTTAGTGTTTTTACTTTAAAATACTGCAGCATTATGCCTGGTGCAATATTAGGTTCCATTTCAAGTTGTGAATGGCTAGAATTACGGCATATTAATATGGTATCATCCGCACATAAGATAACTGTAGCAGAGTTTGTTATAGACGGAATAACATTAACACAAATAATAAAAAGAAGTGGTCTCAATATAGACACCTGTGGGATGCCGAAATTAATGTTTGTGCTGTCTGATTTGTATGCTCCCTCATTAATACTAATAGAAACAAACTGCTTCCTATTTTTCAAACAGGATGTCTTCAGATTATGGGCTGTGCCTTGAATGCCACTGTCTGTCCGGCAATATGCTCATATCAAAACAGTCAAATTATTTTTGTAAGTCTGGATAGATGCCACATACATGTTGTTTATTGTCTATTGCTTGGGTGACTTTTTTGATTAAGCTGGATGCTGCTGTAGTGGTGGATGCCCCTTGACAAACAAATACTGCCCCTTAGAAATTACCTCTTTGGTTATGATGATGTTCCAGATTGTTTTGTGCATGACTTTCTCAAAGATTTTGAATATCATTGGAACAACAGATATGGATCAATAGTTTTGTACTACACTCTTGTTTCCTTTTTTAAAAATAGGCACAACTCGAGCGATTTTAACTTGTCTCAATATAAACCATCTTCCATTAGAGAGTTGATAATTGCTGGTAAAGACTTACATTTGTTAAGAGTGTCCAGATGAAGACCATCATATCCTGCTGCATGAGAATTCTTGAAGCTACTCACTCTTTTAATTCTTTCGTCTTCACTTGTTGGTGTCAAGAATATACTTGCTGACACTGGTGTTCCTTTGGATTTGTATTTGTGATTTTTAAGCTGATTGTTTATGCTGGAGTCAACAGAGGCAAAATAATTGTTAAATAGGTCTGCTACCTTATTCTGGTCTGCTTCTGTTGTACCACTTATCAGCAAGTGATATTCTGGTGTATGTTTCCCTGAGTTACCTGTTTATCTATTTCTCTATTTACTAGCGACCATGATGTTTTGAAAATATTATTTGAGTTTTGAATGACACTTTCAAAATTTTTCTGTTTTTCGGAATTTAGGAGGTCTGCATTGAATTTCTGATACTTTTTGAACTCTTCATTTAATTTTTTATTGTTCAAGTCAATTAACGTAGCATACTCACACCATCTTAGTTTTCTCTAGCCTCAGTGACTGAACGTGATATCGAGTTCTGGGTCACAGTAGGGACTGAATTCTCTTTTTTATTAATGCACTGGCTTGGTTGAGAATGTAGTATAACTCACTTCAGAATTTACCATAACCGTAATGTGTTGTCAGAATATTGTTCCAATCTACATTACTTAACATGTCATTCAAATAAGTTATATTTTGGTCTGTATTCATCCTCTTTTTCCTTTATTGATATCTGCTTCCGTATTCTCTTCAGTGATGACTTCTCTCTTCTTGTCATTAATGTTTTCTTTATTCCTTTCTTGACGTCTTTTAGGTAAAATGTTATTTTTATGTTCTCTTTGTTCCTAAAGAACATTTTTTTCCTTGTGGGTTGTCCTCTTGCAGTGAAGGAAAAGCTTGGAAGGTTTCATTTTTGAATTCCAAACTTCATTTTTGTTTCTGAAGTGGCACTCCTCTTCTTCGTGAAAATTTTCTTCCATAGAAAACAATGTTCTTTCTTCTTACATTTTTTGAATTCTCTTGCAAAATGTGCACATCCACCAAAATTGTTACAAATTAGATAATTTCTTTTATTTTTATTAAAATGAACACCAAAGGCTTACTATCCTATGGATAATTGTTCGTCTTCTCTTACGGGCCATCCTGTTACATTTTCTCTGCTCTATTCACTCACCACTGACTTATGAATCTCATGTTAAAGAAAACTTTACGCATTTGTCTAGCAAAATAGACCGTATCTTGAATTTGAGCATGGTGTCTGATGTCTTTGTGGATTGGAGTTAATTTAATTCAAATATTATATTCTATAGAGCGCCTATGTTACTCGCCAAGTCCTTAGTTTTATGATGTTTTAAACAATTAAATTCTTGACACAACTGCTGCATTCTTGAAGTGTCTACATTTCATATTGCTTAAACTTTACTGTACATAGCCTTGTCACTTTCACAACACAACATATGTGAAATTACCATTTTGCCAACTGTGCTCATTGTAACTTTCCTGTCCCAAGCATTCTTTCATTCTTATTTAAATGTTAGATTTATTATTGAATGGAAATGTTGGTTAAGTAACACTAAATCATAATTGTTTTCTTAAAATAACTTTTTTCTTATTTTAATAACTAATAACCTGACACTACAAGGTGTACAACTTTGCTTCTACTGATTGCCGAGAGTTGGCGACAACAGCAAGGCCATGTCCTACGTGAGTGACAGAAGTGAGTGACAGCTTCAGGTGACAAAACACAACCACACGTGTAGTTACAGAAGTGTCCTACATGAGCGACATCTGTGTTGCTGCCTGTCTCTCGCTGCAACTGCCGATGTTTGAATTCAAACATGTATTAATCTTGTTGTTACAGCACGCGCGACAGTGAGCAACAGCCATGTGTCTTCTCGGCAAAGCAGTGGAGCGGAAGCGATGGCAGCTATGAGTTACTTAACATGCGATTTTAAGAAAATTATTCAGTGAAAAAATTTGATTCCTCCGCAACCTACAGGTTGATTTCTTCAAACGATAAATGTCAATGTATTTTCGTTATTCGCCATAGTTACTGTGCTGCACGAAATTTGGTAGAGGAAGGAGGGGAATTACATATATGTGGGTAATCCCATGCAGGGTGATTTACGCAGTTTGAATGGCACAAGCTGTTTCCAGTTGGTGCTAAAACCTGCCGGCAAGAGTAACAACTACTATGTGGCTTACACCAGCCCTTGTTTCAGTGGCATTGTTGGAGCAGTAAAGTATTGATTACTTTTGGCGTGTATCATGTAATTTTGGTCAGCTGAATTTTGCAAGGTAAGTGCTGCTATAAGTTGGTTTAATATACTTCTTGCGTATCAGCTACTAACGCCAGATGAAACCTTTAATTTAATTGTAGATTTGTCCTGCTATTTGAATTAGGTGCCGAGTTATGCTTAGGTTAGTCATCAAACTTACAGTGGGGTAATGCCATACAGCTATTGAAGTGCATGGTATTCCCCCTTGCAGGTTATATTTTCAAAACTAACGAGTTTTTTTTTTAATTTCAGGTGGGTAGCTATTATAAAAGAAAAACCCAAAAAGCAAAATGGATGCAAGAGGAACTTTGTAAGGCTCTTGATACCATCAAATCTGGAAGAAAAATAAGAGAAGTGTCAAGAGCTTTCAGGATTCATGAAGCCACTCTGCAAACGAGAATGAACATTTAAATACCGAGGGTCAAAAACTTGGGAGAAACCCAAAATTTTCGACAGAACAGAAAAATGAGATTAGGGATCATGTTATAAGAATCGCCAAGCTGTTCTATGGCATTACAAGCATCCAGCTGTGAAAGATTGCATTTGAGTATGCAGAGGCTAAGAACATTGCAAACAATTTTGATAAGTCATATAAGTTAGCTGGAAAGGATTGACTAGCTCTATTTTTAAAAAGAAACCCAAGTATTAGCATGAGAAAACATGAAGCAACTAGCATTAACAGAATACAGACATTTAATGAAGAAGAGATTAATGCATATTTTAAAAACTTAGAACATGTCTTTGAAAAATATAAATTTAAAGAGGGGTGAGTGTTCAACGCTGATGAAACTGTGATATATACTGTACAAAAGCCCGAGAGAATTTTGGCTCCTAAAAGTGTTAAACAATTAGGTGGGCCACGTCTTGGGAAAGGGGGAAAAACGTGACTGTGATACGTTGTTCCAGTGCTGCTGGTACCGACATCCCCCCTATGTTTATCTTCCCCAGGAAGAGGATGTCAAATCTCTTAAGTAAAGGTGGACCAGTTGGAGCAATATATGGTTGTTCCGTCAATGGCTGGTCCAATGAGTCATTATTTTTCGAATGGATCCAAAATTTTCAGAACAATGTAAAATCAACTATTGATGACCCTGTGTTGCTGATTTTAGATAATCACAGCAGCCACATTTCACTTGATATTTTTTTAATTTTGTAAAAAACATTCTATTGTCATGGTAAACATACCTCCACACACTTCACACAAGCTTCAACCACTAGATGTTATATTCTTTTCTTCTTTGAAATCAGCCTTCAATCGTGAATGTGACATGTATATGAAGTCACATGAGTATCAAAAAAATTACACCATATGAGTTAGCAGAACTTTTTAATAAGGCATATATAAAGGTCGCTACTATGGACAAAGGGCCGTCAGGATTTAAGGTAAGTGGGATTTGCCCTTTCAATACAAACAAATTTCAGCATGATGATTTACTACAATGTGAGATCTTCAGAGATATTTTCCTTGATCTTCAGCAGAAGATGTTCCACTGCTAGTAGGCCTAGAAGAGGTCACAACAACATCAACTAAATGTGCATGGGTCAAGCAAGTTAGTGTATTTGACGTATCTCCTGTTTCAAAACGAAAACTAGTTCTTCCTAAGATGAAACAAGCCATGGGAAAGCCTATGGGAAAGTCAGTGATCCTACAGCAGCTCAAGAGAAGAACAAACTGATAAAGGAGTTATCAATAAAGAAACAAAAAGAAGCCATGAAAAAGAAAGCTGAAGGAAATAAGAAAAGAAATCTTAAGGGTAAAGCAGATAAGTGCAGAAATCTGCAAGTTAAAAAAGTCTCGAAGAAGAAACAGACATTATATATGGAGAAACACCGCCTAGAAAGTGAAAGTAGCAGCAGGGATGACCTAAATCTGGACTTGCAGAACATTTGTGATGAAATGGATGATATTGATCCATTGGCGATTTCAGAAGATGTCTGTTTAGTTTTTGGAGAGTTTGGGAACGATGGAGAACTATGGTACCGATGTATTACTTGTAGCAAATGGAGTCATGAAGAATATAGTGGCTGGAACACTCCAAAAGGTTACGAGTACGATCTTTGATGTATGAGAAAATGAACTCTTTTCACATCAATAAAAAGGTAAAAAACGAAAATTATAAGAGATATTTGTAGAATTACATTCTTTCGTTCTGAAATATACTGTTTACTATTTGTAGTAACTAATAAGCAAATAAAAATAGCAAGTATTGTACATTTTTATGGTTTGTTTGTTTCACGTGTTATTACCCAGTACTTTGCGTGTTATTACCCTAAGGGGTGGGGAATACCACGCATTTGCACTTTTTTTTATTGTAATGTTCAAAATTAAGGTACTGTTTATAACTATTTACAGACGTCTGGAATATGTGGAGAAATGTCCTTTGTATGGTATGTACTTATTTTCGTCGGTTTTAATGATGTAACGAATGGTTCACATCGGTTTTTCCTTAGGTGCGTGTATTTCCCCCACTCTCCCCTACATGGCTGCACGAAATTTTTAAGAATCTGCTGAGGTAAAGTCACACTGTGTAGACTTTCCATATAGTTCATTTAAGACCATACATTATTGCGTATGAAATGTAACCAATATATCTCAATTGTTTTTAAAGCTGAGATCGGAATGATATCTCTCTTCATTCTTGAGCTATTGGTTGTTATATCCGCAGACGGGTCGCTCGCGCCGCGTCCGAACCTTTCCTGCACTTCAGGTAGTAAAAAATTGTCGTATCTCATAAAAGATTCAAGATATCGAAACGACGAATTTTTGAAATTACAGTACCCAAAAAGGACTAGTGGTCGTAAAAATCGTCGTATCTCATAAGAGATTAAAGATATCGAAACGACGAATTTTGGAAATGACAGCAATCAGAATGGACTATTTTCTCATATGATTAACACTCGAAACGTTTTTATAAACGCGTGAGCAGAGCGAAAACAAGACTCCTATAACTTACACATGAGGTTTTGTCTACATTTTCATAGCCAAACAAAGGGAGAGGAACAGGTAAACAGGACATCAAAGTGATCAGCATGAGGTCTAGTTTGGCATGAAAATATTTAACTGCTTGAAAGTAATTGGGGTAATAAACGAAAACTTCATTAATAAGCTGAGGAAAAATTGGAATATTTCATGAAAAGCTGCTGCTGGAGTGTCAAAAATTTCATCTGTTCAAGACCTAGCTATTCTGCACCTAAAAAGATATATTGGTGTGGTATTTAAATGACAAAAAAGCTTCCTTCAAATCAAGTACGTTAGGAAGGCAAGCGATGAGTCATTAAGATCATGCTTTCGGAATAAAACTTGGAACTGAAAACTGAAAGAAATCAGTCAAATATTTTATGAAATGATTTGTGTAAAAGAAATAAGTAGATCAGAGAAACATTCTACGTACCTTTGACTGATGCTCGAAACCATGAACAGAAAATGAGGTGCACTAAACATTTCCCTAATGTTTTATTTCACACTTTTAGACAAATCATTACACAAAACGTTTGACTTAGTTTTCAAAAATTTTGTAAGGTTTACTTTTACAGACTAATTAGAGTAATTTAAAGGCTTGGCCTTAACATTGACTGCTGATGAATTACGTTCGAAACATCAAATATCTGTAAAATTTCATGGTTCATTGTAATTTATTAGGAATTAAATGTGTGTGATATACTGGGATAGGTGTGAAGATAAAGCTCTTTGCAAGACCTTAAAAATATATTTAGCGATGCAGGGTAAGCGGTATACATAAAACTTAGTGTAGAGATTTGTAACTGAGTCAGTAAAAATATAAGAAGGGGGGGGGGGGGGGGGAATGGAACAGAGGACCGTTCTCTAACACGTTATCACAAACTTATGCACCAACCCTACACCATAGCTAGCTATTGGTCAGTATTATCAATCTGTGTACTTATACTTGTATTTAGCATAGTTAGTCTTGTAGTAGTCATTCCTCCGAATTTACTGGCCGGTTAAAAATTCTTGATAATGTAAAAAACATTCGTATTTAATTTATTGATGAGATAGTCGAATGCTCCTCTGCTCATTCACGTGTAATCGAAGAATTTGTCTGGTGATCTTTGCAGTTGATGATATTTATGAAATTTTCCATGGAAATACCTCCCTTTGTAAATTTCATGCACGGCATTCCTTTTCGCTTCATTTTCTTAAGTAAACGTAATTCTGTAGCCTTACTCTCCCACTACAGAATTCTACAGGCTAGGGACACCGTTTTATAGATACAGCTGATTGGCTCTAAGCAGCCATCTTGTATCGCGACATGGTTGCTCGCATGCAGGACACCCAAGCTTTTCGCACGATGCTGCTGCTTTTCGTTGGAGTGTCACATATCAAGAAGTCGCTCACTTCTGTCGCTCACATAGAACACGGCCTAAGTAGCAGTCGAAAGAAACAGATTGTAGACAAAGAAACAGATTGCAGACGTCATGCAGTTAGCTTGGACCTTGGTCAACACAACCTCATTCAAACATTAGTCGATTGGTGCCTGCATCATAGAGTTGTTCTTGATTGAAAATGTCAATTAATGAGCCTAATTCTCGTCATTTGCGGGAGGTGTTACTGTTTTGTTTCAATATGAAGAAAACAGCAGCTGAGCCCCAACGAATGGTTTCAACTACGTATGGTAAGGACGCTGTTAGTGAAAGAACGTGTCGTGAGTGGTTTCAACGCTTCAAGAACGGTGATCTTAACGTCATACACTAGCATAGTGGTGGAAGAGAGAATGTTTTAAAGATGCAGATTTGGAGACATTGCTGAGTGAAGACTCGCGTCAGACTCAAGAAGAATTGGCATGATTAGTGGTACTGACACAACAAGCCATTTCAAACCGTCTCAAGGCTATGAGCATGATTCAGAATGAAGGAACTTGGGTCCCATGTGAGCTAAAACCACGAGACGGTGAACGGCGTTTGTGTTTGTGAACCGTTGCTTCGGAGGCCAAAACGGAAGAGATTTCTGCATCACATTGTGACTGGGGACAGAAAATGGGTTAATTATTACATCCCTAAACGCAAAATATCATGGGGATATCCCGACCATGCTTCCACGTCAACAGCCAAACCGAATATTCAAGGCTCCAAGATCATGCTCTGCATTTGGTGGGACCAGCTCTGCGTTGTGTACTATGAGGTGTTAAAACCAAATGAAACAATCACAGGTGCTCGTTATCGAATGCAATTAATGCATTTGAGCAGAGCATTAAAAGACAAATGGTCGCAATACAGTGAGAGGCACGATAAAGTGATTTTGCAGTATGACAACACTCGACCCCAAGTTGAAAAATAGGTGGAAACGTACTTGGAAACGTTAAAATGGGAAGTCCTACCCAACCCGTATTCTCCAGACGCTGCTCCCTCTGACTATCACCTGTTTAAATCAATGGCGCATGCCCTGGCTGACCAACACTTCCGATCTCATGAAGAAGTCACAAATTGGATCGACTCGTGGATCGCTTCAAAAGATGAACAATTCTTACGACATTGGATTTGTACACTGCCTGAAAGATAGGAGAAAGTAGTGACCAGCGATGGAAAGTAGTTTGAATGATACATGTGTAGCCAATTCGTTTAATTAAAGACTCAAATGTTGGGAAAAAACGGCAGAAGCAAAGTTCTACACCATGTAATTTTAAAAAAATTTATACACATAAGCAAAATGCTCTGTGTGTGTGTGTGTGTGTGTGTGTGTGTGTGTGTGTGTGTGTGTGTGTGTGTGTGTGTACAAATCAGTAATAAAAAAAGTGTGACATTTTCTTTTCACTTTTTGTATCAAATTTTAAATTTGTTGTGAATATTGGAGTTTACATGCAATTAGTATTTGGAGTAAAAAGATGTGCTTTTATTAACAAAATATGGAGTAATGTTGGTTAATAAACATTTTGACTGGATGATAAATAAATAAATTAAATGAAAGAAAACATACTGTCTGTGAGTATAAAACTAGTAACACTGGAGTTATGAGACTTACATGCTAAGCACTCAGCTACAGCTGATGGATTTAACACAGTTCAATTTTTTGCCAATTCTTGGAAATTTTCTTCAATTCAAAAACGATTTTATTGAGTTTTTGAGAATTTCTTTAGGAAACTGATGACTGGGTACTGATCTTCAAATCCTAAAAGTGAGAAGCAAATTGAAGAGAACCATTCCATAAAGTCACTTCATAATTCTTATACAGAGAACTTGTGTACAGAGTGTAGTGTCTCACTGTATGGCACACTTGCCATTACAGCAACTAATTGCAAGTTAGTGTTAAGGAGGAGAAGCAAGTAATGGATTTCATTGTTGTTAAATATGCTCACAGAACAGTAGTCTTGCTGACAGTGAAGTTTTGCTTTTGATGGAGGCTTTATATTCCTAACATAGTGGTAACATTCATTTTAAATTGCATCTCTTGTAGGCATAAGCACAAATGCCTTCCCTATACTAATAATTTCAGCTCATCCACTTGTGTCCTGATCCCATTCATATTAAATTGAAGTATGGGAACCAGTTGGTTAATAATTTTTGTATGTTCCAATCTTATATTGCTGCTGGTATTTCAGACACATGGCAATTGATGTTCCCAAGCAGAGGCTGGTTGTTTCTCTCCAACAGGCTACACATTCCCTTGTTTCTCTGGTGGGTCAAATTTAGACTCATTACACAAAACAAGCATGGAAACCTCTGATGATTTCTTGATTTTCTCTTCCATGTTTTTATTTATGAATATAGCATTTATCTTTTAGTGGTCACAATAGTGGTGTTAGCAATTTGACATTCTGCTGTAATTTGTGCCAATCTTTGTTGTGGTGTAGCCTCCTTTTCTTGTACCATCAGTACTCTATGTGACTGACCTGCTTGTTACTAGAGTGGAAGTTATGATTGATCTTAAGCTATACTTGAAGGTTTTAAGCTTCTGAATTGCCTATGATCACAGAGTTGTGGCAATCTGTGTTCTGGAGCTTGTACACTGGAAGAGTTGACGCAGTTGTCTTGATGTCGAATCCTTCTTCTTTCCTTTTAAAGTTGTTTTGTGTATTTTTAATTTCTATTGTCTCTCTCCCTACATCACAGCATAGCTATGATTGCACCTTGATAAACCTATTGTACTAGAGAAAGCTGTTTAGCTGTTGCCAGTCTCCAGTGACAAGTTCACGTGGCACTTACTGCTAAATAAAGTAAACATAGCTGACATTTTGGGAGTGCAAGTCCGAGAACACAAATTGGCTAAGTCCATGGTCTCAAGCAGCTGTTGGATGACAACACAACCCAACTGTTGTGCAGTTATGTATCAACAGTTTGGCTTTCAGAGCTTGTTGCTGTTTGAAACTTCTGACTGTATCTTTATAGTTTCTGATGATGTCTCCAATATTGAGAGGCAAAACGTTAGGTGCAGGAACACACCTTAGAATATGGCCTAATGCCCATATGCCTGCAGTATATAAGAAACTCTACATCTACATCTACACCTACCTACACATTCCACAAGCCACAGTATGGTGGAGGATACCATGTACCACTACTAGTCATTTCCTTTCCTGTTCCACTTGCAAGTAGAGTGAGGGAAAAACAGCTGTCCACCATGTTCTTCCCTATGAGCTCTAATCTCTCTACTTTCATCTTCATTGACCTGATTCAGTATGTACGTTAGTAGCAGCAGAATAATTCCAGTAAACATCAAATGTTGGTTCTTTAAATTTTCTCAATAGCGTTAAAGAATGTGACATTTCAGTCAGTGATTCCAATTTAAGCTCTCAAAGCATCTCATTAATATTTGTGTGTTGTTCAAACCTAATGGTAAGAAACCTAGCAGCTTACCTTTGAAATGCTTCAACATCTTCCTTTAATACGACCTGGTGTAGATCCCAAACACTCGAGAAGTACCCACCAATTGGTTGCACTACTGTCTTGCATGCAGTCTCCTTTACAGAAGAACCACACTTTTCAAAAATTCTCCCAATAAACTGAAGTCAACCATTTGCCTTTCCTACTACAGTCCTTACATGCTCATTCGCTTTCATACTGGTTTGCAGTGTTATGACTAGATATTTAATCAATGTGACAGTGTCAAGAAACACACTACTAATACTGTACACTAACATTATGGGTTTTTGTTTCTCCTACTCGTCTGCATTAGCTTACATTCTTCAACATTTAGAACTAGGTGCCATTCATCACATCAACTTGAAATTTTGTCTAAGTCATCTTGTATCCTCCTACAGTCACTCTAAGATGACACCTTCCATCATAAGCAAACAGCTGCAGATTTCTGCTTGCCTTGTCCAACAAATCACTTATTTGTATATAAAATAACAGCAGTCCTATCACACTTCCCTGGTGCCACACCTGACGATATACATGTCTTGAACACATGCTGTTGAGGATAACATACTGGGCCCTGCTACTTAAGAAGTTTTCAAGGCACTCACATACCTGGGAATCTCGTACCTTCACCAACAGTCAGCAGAGTGGCATCACGTCAGATGCTTTACGGAAATCTAGGAATATGGAATTCACCTGTTGCCCTTCACCTATGTGTCACAGGATTCGATGTGAGAAAAGAGAAAGCTGAGTTTCACATGAGTGATACTTTCTAAAACCATGTTCATTTGTGGACAGAAGCTTTCCCCTCCTAAGGAAATTCATTACGTTCAAACTGAGAATATGTTAAAGGATTCTGCAGCAGATGAACGTAAATGATATTGGTATCTAATTTTGCGAGTCTGTTCTGTTCACCTTCTTATATACAGGAGCCACCTGCACTTTTTTCCAGTCATTTGGGACTTTGTGCTGGGTAAGAGGTTAACAATAAATGTTAGCTAACTAAGGGGTCAATGCTGTAGAGTACTCTTTGTTGAACCAGCACTCTTTGTTGAACCAGGACCTGAAACATATTTGCTTTCAACTCTTTCAGTTATTTCTGTACACCATGGATGCTCATTACTATATCCTCTCTATCTCATGGGTCTGATGACCTCACTATTGGGTCCCCTTCCCCGCATGAGCCCCCACCACCAACGTCATGGAATGATCAAATGACAGTGTGTTTCTGTGATTCTCCTGTGTGAATGATTTTTAAATGTGCAATTTAAAACTTCAACTTTACTTCCGCTGTCTTCTGCAGCCGCAGCATTCTGGTCAATGACTGACTGGACTGAAGGCTTAGGTCCCCTTAATGATATTATGTTGGACCAGAATTTTCTTTAGCTGCTCGGCAAGCTCTATTGTAAATGTATGATGGTCTTAGTTGTTGTAACCTTTGCGTATCAGTCTTTTTACAGACGATCAAATTTGTATTAACATTTACCTGTCATCATTTGCTTGTATTGTTTTGAATTGAGAGTGCAACAACGTTTTCTTTCTCAGCAATTTCCGAATTCCATTGTTAAACCATGGTGGATCTTTTCCATCTTTACTCCACTTACATGGGACAGAGTATGATATACAATCCATTAAAACTTTGCTCATAATTCCTCTACATCCATTGTACTGGAACTAATTTATGCCAATTCATTGTCTAGGTGGGATGTTAACAATCTGCTATTTCTAGTAGAAATACTCTTATAGCCTTCTTGTCTGATTTATCAACTTTAGTAACCAAAATCATTATCATGACATCATGATTACTAATCCCCATCTCTATCTGCCTCATCACTATTCTTAATCTCATCACAAGGGACCACCACACCTTCACTCGAGTTAAGGAAATTGTGACTTTTCGCTACAACTTGACTTCCTTAAACTTTGCTGCATTCAGTAATCTGTGTAGCTGTAGCTATTTCAGTAGGTAGTGGCCTCAGAACCAGTTTAAGGCCCATGCAACACAAAAAAATGGTTCAAAATGGCTCTAAGCACTATGGGACTTTACATCTGAGGTCATCAGTCCTCTAGACTTAGAACTACTTAAACCTAACTAACCTAAGGACACCACACACAACCATGCCCGAGGCAGGATTTGAACCTGCATCCGTAGCAGGTGTGCGGTTCTGGACTGAAGCATCTAGAACCACTCGGCCACAGCAACTGGCTAAGCAACACAAACTGTTGCTTTGGTGACAAGCTGAGAGGGACAATAGAGGCACTACAGCTGCAAGATTTCTACATGGGACATATCATAATTAGTAGCAGCTGCTTAGGGAACCTACTTGAGAGGAGCACCAGGGTCACGCAAGTGGAAGATTTTATACAGTGGATATCAAAATTGCTAATGAAACCTGTCACAGGTGAAAGTGTGTAAGAAACGGTATTCCATTTGAGTCTGTAGAAATATTCTCGGCACTGCGTGGTTATGCAGGGGCAATTGAATTTAGCATAACTAAACTGCTAATTGTTGTGGTTTATAGGTCCCTTAACTCTGACTTCAGAGCATTTCTACTTGAGCCCCAGACGGTTCTTGGTTCACTTTATAGGAAGTATCAAAAATTGGATATAAGTGGTGAGCTCAGTACTAATTTTGTGTGTGATTGTGCAAGAAAAAAGGATGTTGGAAGATCCCCTAAATTCATATGATCTGATGCAGAGTGTGTTTTTTCCAAACAGGGTGCAAAGGAACAGTAGCACAGTCATAGACAAAACTTTTAAGAACTTAGTTTCTCCAGGAAATCATATAACTCTCTTGAAAAATGCCTTTCTGAGCCTGACGGTTGAAATACTTCTCTGTGAATCTGACAAGCAGGAGATTGAGTCAATAATTAAATCGCTGAAGACTATGGACTCTCAAGGATATGATGGAGTACCTAGCAGAATATTTAAGTACTGTACTGCATGTGTTAGCCTTGTACTTAGTCATATTTGTAACTTTTTTTTTTTGGATGGTCAGTTTTGTGAACGATTAAAGTACTCAGTAGTAAAGTCCCTTTGTAAAAATGGAGAAAAGGATAATATGGACAATTTTAGACGTATTTCTATGCCATCAGTGTTTGCTAAACCTATGGAAAAGGCTGTATATGTAATGATAATTGATCATTTTATTTCATATAATTTGCTATCAAACGTACAGTTCACTTATAGAAATGGTTTAACAACTGAAAATGCCATTTTCTCTTTTGTCTGTGAGGTACTAGATGGGTTAAACAGAAGGTTTTGAATGCCAGGCATATTTTTTGATATAACTAAGGCGTTTGATTCTGTTGATCACAAAATATTTCTCCAGAAGTTGGACCATTATGGTATTCGGGGAGTAGCTCAAAATTGATTCACCTCTTATGTTAACAACAGACAGCAAAAAATCACTATCCACAGTGATGAGAATGGCTGTGATGTGGGGTCTGAATGGGGTGGAGTCAAATAGGGGTTGCCCCAGGGATCAGTGCTGGGGCCTATCCTGTTCCTTATGTATATAAATGATATGCCCTCTAGTATTACAGGTGATCCTAAAATATTTTTGTTTGCTGATGACACTAGCTTGGCAGTAAGGAAGCATGTTGTGTGCAACACTGGCACTGTTTCGAATAGTGCAGTTCATGGTACAAGTCCATGGCTTCCAAAAAATAAATTAATGCTAATTCACAGTAAGCCTCAGTTTTTACATTTTTTAACACACAATTCAACAAAACCAGACTTTTTAATTTCACAGAATGGGCATATGATTAGTGAATCTGAACAGTTCAAATTTCTAGGTGTTCAGAAAGATAGTAAACTGTCATGGAAAGCTCATATTCAGAATGTTGTTCAAAGACTTAACGCTGCCATTTTTACTACTCGAACAGTATCGGAAGGAAGTGATAGTTAGACACAAAAAGTAGTCTATTTTAGTTATTTTCATTCACTTATGACATATGGTGTTACATTTTGGGGTAAGTCTCCACATTCTCAAAGCGTATTTTTGGCTCAGAAACGAGTGAGTAGTTTGGGGAATAAGTGGTGTAAGTTCATGAACCTCTTGTCATCCCCTGTTCACTAGTTAGGGGATCTGCTTATGCCCAAGAATTAGACTCTATCACTCAGTTAATACCAGACAGAAATCAAATCCACATTGGGACCGCAATTCCTTGACTGTTGTGTAGAAAGGTGTACAGTATACTGTTGCACCCATTTTCAATAAGCTACAACAAGAATTCAAAAATCTTAGGAACAATCCATGTGATTTCAAATCAAAACTGAAGAGTTTCCACATGTGACACTTCTGATATTCTGGTGAGGAACTGATTCCTGTGGTACATTGTTGACTACGTTTTCATAAATCTATGGCTTATCTATTTTGGGTCCATAAACATTTTATTTTATCTGTTATAACTTTTATGTTGTAAATTCATGCACTGACACGTTCCAAGACCTTGGAGATTTGCTCCTCCATTTGGTCCTACAGAACTACATGTGTAAAAATAAATAAATAAATTGTGAATGGAGGGCAGTAGGGATGCTAAATGTGTGAAAGTTCTTGAATTCATCCTGTGCACAATTCCCAAGTTGGTTTGCTGGTTTTACGATTGTAGTTATTCATTTTCGTGTTGACTATGACTGTGAATCTTTCTTATGAGGCGGCCTGAATTGTAGCCTCACTGCTGCTACATGTGTTTGTGAATATTTTTTCCATGCTAGTACAGAGCAACAGAAAGAGATTAGCGTATAGTATGCAGCATACAGTCTCACTTCTACATTACTGCTTACTGACTAACCATTTCACATGCCAAGCATGCAGTATCAAGTATCCTAGAAGAATCCAATGTCTAAGCTTATTGACAATGTACAGATCCTACAGTAAGTCTATTTAGATAACTGACTTAGTAAAATAGTTACAAATAACAATGAAGCTACCACATCACCACAGAGATTGTGTAAGGAGACATTAGAAAGAGCTGGACAGTGTAGACAAAGAATGTACAATTATAGTTGTTATAACATGTATATTATGATCACATAGCAACTAAGACAATAAAGTAAATCAGCTAATTAGCAAAAAAGAGATTACTGTCCACTTCTGTATTGTTGAAAGGTACTCCTTGTCTTGCACTGATGTAAGAATAGTGACCTCCACTTGCAGGTGACTTCCCATACATGCTTATTGGCATACAGCAGGCGCAGACACTCAGAGACAGACTGACTGCACATCCCTCATGTTCCACCATTTTGAGCTACTCCTGTGGCATTCTATTTGTGACTCATATTTGTGCATTGAACCTGAAGGACTACTTATTATTTTTCACTACAGTGGGGTCAGAAAGATGGAATAAAAACAATTTATTTTGCAGTCATCCAATTCCTTGAGTAGTGACTCAGGTTGTGTCTCTTTGCAAGCAAAAATTCCCAGCTTTTCAAACACATCAAGTAATTTATCTTTTCCTACTCTGTGCAGAACTTCTATACTGTGTTGTCTACTCACACTGTCACGGCTTAGGTTTTTGAGAGACTGGTACTTTATGATAATTTGGTAATAGTATACTTTTGGTACTCCTTGTACTACACTCTAAAGTTACTTCCAGTTTGTCCAATGTATAACATATGTAATGAAATTTTCACTCTGCAGCAGAGTGTATGCTGATATGGAACTTCATGGCAGATTAAAACTGTGTGCCTGAAGGAGACTCGAACTCGGGATCTTTGCCTTTTGCGGGCCAGTGTTCTACCATTTGAGCTATCCAAGCATGACTCATGCACAATCCTCACAGCTTTACATCCGGCAGTACCTCGTCTCCTATCTTCCGAACTTCACAGAAGCTCTCCTGCAAAACTTGCAGAACTAGCACTCCTGGATGAAAGGATATAGTGGAGACATGGCTTTGCTACAGCTGGGGGGATGTTTCCAGAATGAAATTTTCACTCTTTAGTGGAGTGTGTGCTTATATGACACTTCCTGGCAGATTAAAACTGTGTGCCGGACTGAGGCTGGAACTCGGGGCCTTTGCCTTCTGTGGGCAAGTGCTCTACCATCTGAGCTATCCAGCCATGACCCATGTCCCATGCTCACAGCTTTACTTCCACCAGTACCTTGTCTCCTACCTTTTTAACCTTTTTAACTTTCAACATGTTCCCTATTATACACTATACACACCTGTTGGTTGAAATGGGTAATCAATTCTTCTTTTCATAACATTCTGTAAGCCAGTGCCTAATATATCTGTTGTGAAGAAGAACCTTTGCATTCATGTTCCTAAAGAGTTTTACTACCTTATTATGTACTTTACATTTACAGGACCACTTTAAATATTTGTCTTTTACTCCATTTTCTCTTTGCTTTTAGAGTTGTGCTGCTGGCAATCTGTCACACAGTTTACATATTTTCTTCTGTTTGCAGTTGTTAGTGACCACCACCTGTTTAAGTATCTGAAATACCTTATGTCATATCAAATCTGAAATTATGTTGACATCTTTCTCATGATCGGTTACCAATATTCATATCAGTGATGGTTGGACTTCTTGCAATGGTCAAATCTAAAACATTATTAATATTTTCAGTTTCATATTCTGCTTTAAAGCACATTTTTGGAAATAGTCCTAATTTTTGCGTCTTTCATTGGAAACTTGGTGATTGGAAAGTGCCTGTAATTCCCATGATCAGGAAGGATCACCAGACATAATTGTATACTTATATCACTGATATAAGTGTGTTGTAGATTTGTGTTTTATGCTCCATTAAAACCAAAATGAATTCCACAGGCAGAGATCTTATGAAATTCAGCACACACTGTTCATCCTTGAGATCCAAAATGTCATGGACAAAGGTGCTCAGGTTGTTTCCACATTCTTTGATGCCTGGAAGACATATGATACAGTCCCAATTTGCTACCTACCAGTTAGTGAAAAAATAAGCTTCCTGAGTATCAGACGAAAATTGTGACTGTATTTAAACATTCCTTGCTGAAAGTACTCAACTCACCTTTTTAAGGAAATAACATTGACAAATGTAAATGTAGTTTCAGGAGCACCCCAATAGGGTATGGCAGGGCCAGTACTGTTCTAATAAACTGACCATTAATTATCTAGTTGACACTGCTGATGGCTCCATGACATCATTGACGGATGACAGTGTTGTCTGTCAGATGGCTGCAACCCGTGATGAGTGTAACAAAATGGAGGAAGACCTGCAGCTGGTAGAGGGACTGGTTGCTGAACCCGGAAATAAGTAAGTATAACATATTGTTCATGAATACATTAAGAGATCCACTACTCTTTGATTATGTGGTTGGTAACAAATCACAGGAAATTATAACTACTATAAAATACCTAGGAGTAACCATATAGAGAACCTCAAGTGGAATGACCACATAAAACAAACTGTAGGAAAACAGAGGTCTGGATAAGATACATTGGCAGAATCTTAAGGAAATGTAATACAGTGTAAACTCAATAGCATGAACTGGTTATCGTAAAAAAATGTTGCCCCTAACAGAAATACATTGTTCTTATGGGAGGTTTTATTGGTTAATAGCAACTCTGGTTAAGATAATTTACAAACAATTTTTAAGTACCTAGAGTAATTAAATTTAATTGTAAGACAAATTTCTGATGTTACAGTATTTTTAATTGTTAATTTTTTTCTGGAATGAATGTAAGGAATGAAACTACAAAGCTAACTACCCATTGTTGTCTTGTTTATAACATTTTGTAGTTGGCAGCTATGATTATCACCTCAACAATCACTGTGTACAGTACATTTAAATAAACTCATTAATGTGTGAATAAACATTTACAAAAGTATTCAGTGCCAGGTGTTCTTTTTTTCATAGCCAAATGGAGTTAGAATGCAGAATAAAAATCAGAAAATAGTAGCACGTGCAACATTGCAAAGAGGAAACAGGGAGCCCTAACTGCACTGGTAAACTCTGAGATTCTAGGTGAAGTGAATCGTGGTACACAGAAATAGCAGAGCAGTTTGGAATTTCCCAATCTACTTTATCTACGATAATTCATAATTGAGAAAAATTGATTAATGAAGCTCCATCAGGTTCCTGAAATAAATCTAAATGACTTATCTGGCCCTTAGTACAAGGACATCAAGACGTTACTGCTAGTATGGTTCAATCATATGCACGCACCAAACATATCTTTAAGAGGCCCTGTGCTTCAATCAAAAGAAAATAAGATTGCCAAAAATATATGCATCATTCTTCAGTAGTTCTGCTGATTGCCTGTATTGGTTCCTAAACAGACATTAAGTTTCATCTGTACAAGTTTTTGGTGAAGCAAATAAAGTTGATGAAGAAAGTGAGAACAGCTGATTGCATGAATTTCATTGTGTGAGGAGAAGGTATGCCTCATGTGATATGTTCAATATGGATAAAACTGGACTTTTCTACAAACTTTTTTCAAATCACACACTCGAGAGAAAATCTACATCTACATCTACACCCATATCGATACTCCGCAAGCCACCTGACGGTGTGTGATGGAGGGTACTTTGAGTACCTCTATCAGTTCTCCCTTCTATTCCAGTCTTGTATTGTTTGTGGAAAGAAAGATTGTCGGTATGCATCTGTGTGGGCTCTTATCTCTCTGATTATATCCTCATGGTCTCTTCATGAGATATACATAGGAGGGAGCAATATACTGCTTGACTCCTCAGTGAAGATATGGTCTCAAAACTTCAACAAAAGCCCGTACCAAGCTACTGAGCATCTCTCTTGCAGAGTCTTCCACTGGAGTTCATCTGTCATCTCCGTAATGCTTTCATGATTACTAAATGATCCTGTAATGAAGCATGATCCTGTGCTAAGTGCTAAGTTTCATGGTGGATCACTCAGCAAACAACATTTAACTGTTGCCCCTGGATGTAATGTGGATGACAATGAGAAGTTTTATCCCTGGAATATCAATAATTCTGAGAAACCATATTGTTTCAAAATGTAAGAATGGATATTTTACCTTACATCTTTCACCATAAGAAAGCTTGGATCAACAGCACATCATTTCACAAGTGGCTTCTTCATCTCAACAGTCAAATGGTTTCTGAAAGCAGATATGTTCTTCTTATACTGGACAGATATACTGCCCATAATGTACCGGATCTGAACCTAACCAACATAAACGTTCAGTTTTCTCCACCAGATGCAACACGGCACAAGTCAGCCCATGGACCAAGGCATCATTTCTCTCAGGAAGAGAGATTATCACATGAGATTTGTAAGAGATGCGGTTTGCGCTGTAATTTCCTTGATGCAATAACAGCAATCACAGCAACCTGAAACTCAGCTTCACCACATCATATACAGAAAGGCTCTAACAGAGCATGGACACATAGCAAAACTAAAGATATCCTTAAGTTAGATGATGGTATTTCACCTGATGAATGGACAGTTCTGCAAGATGTTGTTAATCCAGGGATTAGTTTTGGAAAATTCTTTAGTGCACACAACATTGTTGCTGTATGCATTTGAGTGTAATCTGATGTGTCAAATGCTGTGACTGAGGTGCAACAAGGATCATCAGATGAAAGTGAGGAAGAGGAGAATACAGATACGATCCCACCCACCCATCAGGAGATGTGTACACTCTTGGACAGTTTGGAATGATTTGCTTCATCATCTGACATCACTGCTGGGTTTATGGACACTATAATTACAATTGGTTGTGAAATTACAGGATATTTTCGTTCCTGTTGACATCAGTGAACCATGGTTGAATTTTTTTCAAGAAGATACTGTAACTTTTGGGTAGTTGTACTTTTACAATCACTTAATGGTGTTATATGTCTACAGTAATATAATGTGACTGATAATATAATGTATTACACACTACTGTACTACAGTATATGCATACATATTAAAATCTGTGTTTTTCACTTAATACAATTTTTTTAAACAAACCCTTAATTTTTGATCCTATGAAATTCATGATAATGAACTTATACTATACTTCCATGAAAGAAGTGCCTTACATTTTACTTGTCTGGCAGATTTTTGAGTACTGCTCATCAGTCTAGGATCTTAATAAGTTAGATGAATAGAAGAGAATAGAAGTTCACATGGAGAGTAGTTTGCTCTATCTTAAGTAGTTTTTATCATCTTAGTTTGTTTAATTGGTGCAAGAGCGTTACAGAGATGCTCGACAAAGTACAGTGGCAAATGCTACAAGCCAGGCATTGTGCATCACAGAGAGGTTTACTGTTGAATTTCTGACAGTGTGCACTCCAAGGAAAACAGGAAAACATATTTTTTTCTTTGATATTTGTATTGCAGAGTTATTACACCAAGACAATTATATAACTTACAGTTTGTATAGAAACACAACTACAAAAATTGTGTAGGAATGAGAGGAAATAGAGAGGTACGAAAAGTACCCACTGCTACACACCATAATGTGGTTTATGAAGTATAGATGTAGATGTAGTTAATCTATATTTCTGTATGTGTTGAGTTTATGAGTACTAGTCCTAACATTCATCATGACACTCTCGAAATTGCTAGAATGATGGGGTTTGATGAACTGCTTGCCCCTGCTGCTGCAAGATCTGATTGAACATTTGCTGCTATTGTTGGTTCTTCTGTAGCTGCCACTTCAACAGTTCTTTTTTTTTTATTTTTGTCTCGCTTGTGTTTATAGCACCTCTTGTTCTGCCAGCTATTATAGGATCAGTTGAAGTTCTTGCATTTTGTTGTTTCAGGAGTGTGATTGCAGAATCCATTATGGGCTTTGATTTTGCCAACTGAAAGAGGCACACACTTATTAAACTGTTGTAACATTTTTGTTTTTTACTGATGTATAGTAGAGATCCCAGAGGAATGCATACAGATGGAAGCAATGACAAGGCTAGAGCAGAACTGCAATCATAGTCTAAACTATGATTTAGTATAGGAACATTTGAAGCAAAATCACACAATAAGACAAGTTGTAAAACCAAACTTACAAATAAGTAACAGAAGTGAAGTCCAAGAGACAACAAGTCCATAGCAATGATCTGATAGCTGCTGCAGTGACAAGGCAAACATAAATTCTCAGTGAACACTGGTTGCAGACTGTAGAGGTACTTGCTTCATGCACATACCACAACCACGGCTGCTGCTTCCAAGTTGTGATCAGTGTACCATTTGAGGTGGTGTCTGAAGTCTCACATGTGTAGCATCTTTGGGGCTTATGAATAGTTATGAGCTTCATATTGCAGTCTGATGGAGATACTAAAGATACAGCAGGCCTTATTTCACAGAAACCTAAGCCAGATCATGCAGTGAATTCCGCACACTTTTTGTACCAGTCCTAGTATTTTTTGACAATTTTGAATATTATATTAAGTTAAACCCAAAAGCAATATGCGTGGGTGGGTATTTGCAAAAATTTACCCATAGAAGTAGGGGGACAAGACAAAAATTTTCTTTTTGGTATAAAATTGTTGGCCAGTTTCAAGAAATGTTATTCTACAAAAAATAAATTTATAGATGACACACCCACACCCACAAAAACACACACACATACACACACAAACACACATGCACACACAGACACACACACACACACACACACACACACACACACACACACACACACACACACACACACACATACACACACACACACACACTCGCACGCACACACACACACACAATTCATTGTATACCAAATAATTTCTTGTCATTCATTCAACATTTATTCCAGGTAGATTACTTTGATACTTAAAATATATGCATCCTATCAAACTGTCTTCAAAGTACACCTCTCTGTATTATTATAATTATTATGGAAGTGGCACATTTTTAATCTGATGGTCTGAAATTGTGACGTAGTGACATCCAAACAACCATAAGATATACAGCAATTGTTGAAGCTGTAGTGTTATCCAGTATGACCAGCCACATAATGCTACAACTGGTTAAATGAGAGTTTTAGTGAAATCATGCGAATTTCAGAGAATTCAGTAGGGAATTAAAAATCTGTATTCCAGATCTGTGTGTGGGGGGGGGGGGGGGGGGGGGGGAAGAGCAAGAATTTCAGAGTATTCATTAGGGAATTAAAAATCTGTATTCCAGATCTGGGGGCGGTGGTGGGGGGGGGGGGGGTGAGAGCAAGTGCCCCTCTTTTGTGTCCTCTCCTGCATCTCTGTGGACACATATGACTTTATGGACATTATACAGAGAAGACAGATAGCATATAGCTCATGCTCAAGGACAAAATTAAGCAATAATTACAATAATTAGATACTTGTGTGGGACATGGAACTGATGACAGTTAAGTGATCCAAGGGATCTGAAATGCTTTGTAGAGACTTTAAGGCAACTATAAATTCATAGTCAGTAATATAAACACACTGAATAACTAGTTCAGAAGATTTTCTGTCAATATGAGCAAGAGAACAATGTTTTTCAAAATTGTATCCCAAAATTAAATATTTACAGTCACCATTGGATAAGAGACCAACAAATGAATAATAATATTTAACACACCCTTCAGTTATACTATCACAAATGCATTAGCAATATTTCAAATAAATGGCAGCATGATCCTGTCCTGCCTCCAGTGTGCATGAATAAAGTGCTGGCCCAACAAAAGCAGCTCCATACTAAAATAAGTCACATATTTAAGGCACGTATGTTTTGAAATTAGCATTGCACCATCTAAGCAACATTTATCAGCGATTGTTGCCCTTCCTTACCTCACCAGTATTACATTATTAGGAAATGCAAACTTTATCTCCAGAGCTGTGAAGAGATTGAGGCCTCTTTATTTATTAATATATAAACCATACAATTTGGGTGGTCTTATTCAAAGAAGCAAGCGTTCTTAACAGTCACGAGCAAGTTTCACTTGGCTCTATGTTTGGCAAACTACATACACTATGTGATCAAAAGTATCCAGACACCTGGCTGAAAATGATTTTCAAGTTCGTGGTGCCCTCTGTCAATAATGCTGGAATTCAATATGGTGTTGGCCCACCTTTAGCCTTGCTGACAGCTTACATTCTCACAGGTATACATTCAGTCAGGTGCTGAAGGGTTTTTTGTGGAATGGCAGCCCATTCTTCATGGAGTGCTGCACTGAGGAGATGTATCGATGTCGGTCAGTGAGGCCTTGCACAAAGTCAGCATTCCAAGACATCCCAAAGGTGTTCTATAGGATTCAGGTCAGGACTCTGTTCAGGCCAGTCCATTATAGGGATGTTATTGTCATATAACCACTCTGCCACAGGCCACGCATTAAGAACAGGTGCTCGATCGTGTTGAAAGATTCAGCTGCCATCCCCACATTGCTCTTCAACAGTGGGAAGCAAGAAGGTACTTAAAACGTCAATGTAGGTGTGTGCTGTGATGATGCATTGCAAAACAACAAGGGGTGCAAGCCCCCTCCATCAATAACATGGCCACACCGTCCGTAACACCATCACCTCTGAATTTTACTGTTGACACTTCACACGCTGGCAGGTGACATTCATCAGGCATTCACCATACCCACATCCTGCCATCGGATCACCACATTGTGTACCATGATTTGTCAGTCCACACAAAGTTTTTCCACTGTTCCATCGTCCAATGTTTACACTCCTTACATCAAGCGAGGTGTCGTTTGGCATTTACCTGTGTGATGTGTGGCTTATGAGCAGCCGCTCGACCATGAAATCCAAATTTTCTCACCACCCTTGTAATTGTCATAGTACTTGCAGTGGATCCTGATGCAGTTTGGAACTCCTGTTTGATGGTCTCGATAGAAGTCTGATTATTACACATTACGGCCCTCTTCAACTGTCAGCGGTCTCTGCCAATCTACAGACAAGGTAGGACTGTATGCCTTTGTGCTGTATGTGTCCCTTCACATTTCCACTACACTATCAGATTGGAGGTTGAGGGTTAATTTTGGGGAGGAGACAAAACTGCAAGGTCATCGGTCTCATCAGATTAGGTAAGGATGGGGAAGGAAGTTGGCCATGCCCTTTCAAAGGAATCATCCCATCATTTGCCTGGAGCGATTTAAGGAAATCATGGAAAACCTAAATCAGAATGGTCAGATGTGCAATTGAATCATCATCCTCTCAAATGTGAGTCCAGTGTGTTAATCACAGTGCCCCCTTGCTTGGTATATCACATTGGAAACAGTGGACCTAGGAATGTTAAGGAGTGTGGAAATCTCATGTAGATATGTATGACACAAGTGACACCCAATCACCTAAGCACGAACAAAGTCCGTGAGTTCTGCAGAGCACCCCATTCTGCTCTCTCATGTTGTGTAATGACTACTGAGGTTGCTGATATGGAGCACCTGGCAGTAGGTGGCAGCACACCACACCTATGTAAGTTTTTGGGAGTGTCTGGATACTTTTGATCATATAATGTGTGTGGAAAGCCCTTGGCAGTATAAGGAGGTGCACATCAATATGGAACATGCACAGCTCTTTCATACCAGTGCACACAATTCCATACAACAAACTGAGGCACTTAGGGCAAGATAATGGTAAGCCATATTAAGTTAATTTTGCAGGACAGTCATTTGAATGTTCATAAAGTTCATAGATCAGGTAATGGGCATAACAGGTGTATTTCTTATATTGTAAGATTCTACATATGTTACAGTGTTCTTCTCACATGAAATAAAACATTTTTAACTACTGCACACTATGAAAAACAATATTAAGTGTAAGGACTAGATACAGTTCTCTGGCTTGTGATAGTGCATCACAAAAGATTCAGTGCCAAAATTTGGCTTTACCAATTGGTATTAAGTGTAATATGAAATACAGCCATCAGTTAATGTTGATTGAATAACCTGTTCTGTGGCTTTGTACTGAGTAAGGGATAAATAATATCTGTGATGCACTACAGGTATATAGGGAAGCAGGTCCATGATGATAGACAATTTCCCATGCTGCATAAGAATAGGCCTACAATAATCTGGTCATAATCTGTGAAATCTATATTGGACATCTATGCTTCTCAACATTAATGTCACGGAAGTCTCTTTGAACAGTGTGTTTCAGGAAAACTGAATCAGGATCTGAGACCAAATATTTGAATACAGTAACTTCTGATTAGTTACAATAATATACTGTCTGTTTCTTGCTGTATTTGTTAATGTTATGTGCTGATGAGGAATTTTGCTGAACTCTAGATAATCATCATGTGTTATAACTGTCATGGCTAATTTCTTTTCTGCTCTGTTTTTCTTGGCAATATCAAACCACTCAGTGGGCGAGAAAACATGGCTTGCATGTCTTCTTCAGTATTACTCAATGGTCACAAAATTTCTATATCACAGGAGTTGTGTGTGACCAGGAATCAAAACCTGTTTTTAGTTTCTTTGCATATGTCTTTACATAGTAGTGATGATGACATGCACATAAGAGTCCAATTCTCCTTTTGTCCAGCACAGTTGCCTGAATAGTATATTATTTTGGAAGCACTGCTGTTTGGCTATAGAAATTTAAATATATAGCTCCATAACGTATCACTGCTGGTTCTTGCAACATGCTCAGTCCACATGTACATGAGTCTAGTGCCTGCTTCACAGTCATATTTATACATGTTGTACACCTGTAGTTTTCATTTGTAAAGAGCACTCCTACAAACCAGTTGAGATGATCACAATATTGAATCGGTTTCTACTTAACCTCTCTAATAATGGCTGTTTTTATCCCTCACAGTAGGGTACAAAGTGATTCCAGTATAAAGTACTGATTGTCATCTTCCAATCAAGATAAACCTTTTAGGGATTCTCATAATGGCTTTAGTGACCTGGGTAGGTCAGAATGCTTTGAATGTGCTTGTGAACTCCTTCTGTCACTTCAGGTGGATATTTCTGACACTTTTTATGGTGCCACCTCTGGTCTGTCTTTACATAATGGCATCCGTCCATCCTTGAGGGATGATGGTGTAGCTTGCTCGGTTCAGAGTCTGCAGTGTCTGCTGTGGCTAAAAAGTCCCACTCGAGAGTGGCAGTCCCTACTGCAGTTTGGACATTTGAAATTTGAGGGACTTCGAACAGAAGCCATTCTGTCTCTTCATTTTCTTCTTTTACCGATTTGTTCCTGTGTGGGTTTGTCCTCTGAGAGCTTGACGTCATTGCGCACAGTTTCTCGCCACTTGACATGGTCATCTGCAATGCTTTCCAGTGACTTGGATTGATTCTGGTCTTGGTCAGGTCTCTCTTGCAGACATTCTTGAAACAAAGATGCGGTCATCCCACTGGCCTCACACCCTCCTAAAGTTCTCCGCACAGTAGTTGTTTCAGTATCCGTTCAGGATCCATGCACCTGATGTGTCCCAACTATCGTAGACGTCGATGACTCAGGAGTGCAAAGATGTTGGTTGTGCTTGCATGATGAAAGACTTCGGTGTTGGGTACTCTATCTCTCCAAGAGATCTTCCAGAGACAGTGAAGATGGAAGCTGTTGAGTCGAGATTCATGCCTAGAAAGAGTTGATCATGTCTCACAGCTATAGAGAAGGGTGGTTATAACACAAGCGTTGTAGACTTTTAATTTAGTTTTTGTGGTAAGCAGTCCATTGTTCCATTCTCTGTTTTTCAATCTAGCCATGACAGGTAATGCCTTTGCGGTTCTGTTAGTAATTTCAGTGTCCATGGACAAGTAGCTACATATTGTGGATCCCAAGTAGGTAAAGTCATCAACTACCTGCAGAGGATTGCCATCAATTCTGATTGATGGAAGGTTGGTAGTGCTCTGCGCCATGATCTTAGTCTTTTGAAGGTTGATGATTAGACCAAATTTTTCAAAGGCATTTGATAATTTGTTGATTATATACTGCAGCTCATCTTCTGTGTTCGATACTAGAGCTGCATCGTACACATATAACAACTCACAGATAACAACTGTATTTACTATGGTCTTGGCTTTGAGGCGAGCGATGTTGAAAAGATTTCCATGAGGTGTTGTATGTAGATACACTGCCTCCTCACAGTCTTCAAAGGCAAATCTGAGCAGAAGGGAAAAGAAAATCCCAAATAATATGGGAGCTAACACACACCCCTGTTTCTCACCGCTATTAACAGGGAATGCTTCTGCTGTTTTACCGTTGAAGCAGATTGTTGCTTGTGTTTTCTCATGGAAAGAGACAATTATCTGTAGTAGTTTAGGTGCGCATCCAATCTTCTGCAACAGTTTGAAAAGCCCATTTCTGCTCACTAAATCAAATGCTTTAACAAGGTCAATGAAAGCAATATAAAGTGGCCTCTGCTTCTCATGACATTCTCTTGTAGCTGTCTTAAGGAGAAGATCATATCTACGGTTGATCGGCTGGGCCTGAAGCCAGACTGAGGTTCTGGATAGATTCTGGAAGCTAAGATTTGTAATCGCATTAGGATGACTCTTGCATAAGCTTTCCCGGCTACACTTAGTAATGAAATGCCTCGGACATTGTTAGAGTTGTTTCTGTTCCCTTTCTGTTTATATAGAGTAACTATCCTCGAATTCCGCATACTCATCGGGACACAACCTTCTTCCCAGCTGGTTGTAATAAGTGAATATAAATGTTTGAGAAGAACAGACTTGTTATACTTAATAACCTCTGCAGGGACCCCATCTACAACTGGGCCTTTCCGTTAGCAAGAGAATTTATTTCTCTACTAAGTTATTCCATAGTAGGCATTGCATCTAGTTCCGCCATAACTGGCATTTGTTTGATGGCATCACATGCATCCTTGCTAACTTCATTCTAGGCTCCATGCAACTCGAGGTAGAATTCAACCCAGCATTCCATTTTTTTGCCTTCATCAGTAATGACTTCACTTGTCTTGGACTTCAGAGGAACTGTTTTTCTGACAGTTGGTCCAATTGCTTTCTTAATACCATCATACATTGCCTTAGTATCCCCAAAATTGGCCGCTTTCTGTATACCTGTACATAAATTCAGCCAGTAGTTATTTGCACATCTCCTGGATGTTTTCTGTGCCCTATTCTTTGCTTCTCATAGGTGATCTCGAGTTCTTTCTTTTGGGTTTCTTTTGTAAGCAAGCAGGGCTTTCCGTTTAGCCTCAGTGACTGGTTCCATTTCTTCCAAATTTTGCTCGTACCAGACCTTATTTCTTTTTCCTTTTATTCCATAGGCCAATACTGCTGATTTGTAGATTGCACCTGAGAGTTTTGCCCATTTCTTATCAACATTCCTTTCTGCTTGCACGTTTCCTGGGAAAGCACTTTCAAAATTACTGGCAAAATCCTGCTTTCTTTGTGTGTCGTGAACATGATCTGCGTTGGTACGGGGATGACCTCTCGGTTTAGCATGGTGACATTTCTTAGGAGTGAGCCTCAATGTGCATGCCACCAGGGCATGGTCAGTGTTGCAGTCAGCACTATGATAACTTCGTGTCAGTATCACATTTTTGAGACCAGTACGCCTAGCTATGACTAAGTCAAGTTGAAGCCAGTGATGGGAGTGCAGGTGACTCCAAGACACCTTGTGCTGATCCTTAAGCTGGAAATATGGGTTTGTAATACAGAGGTCACAAAAGCAGCAAACTTCAAGCAGTCTCTGGCCATTTTCATTAATTTTTCCCACCCCATGATGTTCCAGGCAATTTGGCCATATGTCAATATCTGATCCAACTCTAGCATTTAAGTCCCCTAGAATACATAGTGTCTCGGTGCTAGGTACCTTGGCTATTCTGTCGCTGTGTAAATAATAAAACAGATCCTTCTCTTCCATGCTGGATGATAAGGTGGGAGTGTACACATTTAGGATGTTGACAGTGCCACTTGAGGAGCATATTTTCAAAGCAATAATTCTCTCTGTTCCACCGGATGGTGGCACAGTACAATCCAGGAGGGTGTTTTTAACAGCAATTCCTACATCATGAAGTCTTGGCTCATCTTGAGACTTCCCGTGCCAGAAGAATGTGTAATTATCCTCCCTGATAGAGCCCACGTCCTGGAAGCCGCGTCTCCTGCAGTCCTGCG
Organism: Schistocerca serialis cubense; assembly: GCF_023864345.2. Classification (NCBI taxonomy): domain Eukaryota; kingdom Metazoa; phylum Arthropoda; class Insecta; order Orthoptera; family Acrididae; genus Schistocerca; species Schistocerca serialis. Next base: position 718,334,168 of record NC_064640.1, read on the forward strand.
ATGTCAACAGTCAAATGATGGAGCTCTCTGTCAATTACGGCAGTCTTACGGATGAAATCAACCTCTTCGGCATCATCAATGTACCTTGGACACATTGTCCTAACATTCCAGGTGGCAATACGAAATAGTGATTTCTTTATTATTTCATTTTTGTTGTTGGTAGATGTACTATACCAACCCGCTTGTCAAAGATTACTTCTAAGCTCCACACACCCCGTGAAGCAGGCGGATGGTGGCGGGACAGCACCTAATTGTCTGGGGGCTGCCCAGCTTGAGGTGGATGGTAGCTGTCCAATGAGACGCAATGATGTCTCCCACCGTCGTAAGTGGCCCCTGGCACTCGAGTCTTACGCCAATCAGACAGAGCTTATAACCGGTAACTGCCTCTTCCCGTGTTGTGCCGAAGTTCTTGGACAGCACTGAAGTGTCCTCTCCAGGATGCTACAAGCCTGAGCGATAAATATGAAGACTCGTGAGTTGCCCAATCATCACAGTCTCCCTCTCGACCTAAATAATAATATCTTGAGGAAAGGCAAGCCAATACGTCTGGTATCACTTCGGTTTCAGGAGCTGCCGGAAGGGGACATAGTGCGCCTTCCAACTGCCTTTGGGGGCCCACTCCAGATTTTCTTTCAGGGTTTTCTCCCTTAGCCTTCATCCCTCCCGAGACTAACCACAAGGCAGTGGTGTGTTAAGGTAATTAGAGAAAGAAAAGGAATGGTAACTGAGGAGAGGGTAGGGAATAGGATATATTGGATATAGGATATAAGACAGGTCATTGTGAGGCCCACTTTGTCTGGCTCCTCTGCTGAGACCTGCCCGGCTAGGTTTGACCTGCCTGTAGCTACGCTACCACCAATATAGCTCTCAGCTTCCTTGGAGCACACAAACTCTCCCGCCCACATGGACAGTTCTATGATAAGGCGGTACCTCATGGGAGTCATGTCTTTACAAACTCTTTAATACTACTGACTTTCTTTGTAACATTTTCCACTCTTCTTCCCAATTTGTGTAGCCGGTGAATGGAGAGAAAAGCATTTCTCTCCATTCACAGGCTTACAAATTTTGATATCTTCACCTTGCACCTTAACGGTGCAGATAGTTGTGATCTTCCAGGAAGGCTTACCCGATTTTTTCTCATAGGAGTGTTTAGCAGGTGCCATTTGAGATACACAAAGAGGAGTAGTTGTTTTGTGTATCAACATTCTCTAAGTCCCAGACTCCATGTAATATTGTGAAATCTGCTTCTGCTGTCTTCATCATCCATTTCTGATGGCAGGGACATGGATGTCCCATTTCTTTTGCAGCTGATTTCATTTTTATAGCATCATTGTGTAATTCTCACTCTTAAAAAGGAAAATAACATTTGTGTTATAACATGTTTATGAAAAAAATCATGTTGCAAGTAATAACAATACTAATACAGTATTATTCTGTTCTGGCTCTCCTAATTAATAATGTTAATAATTGGTGTTGTTTCAGTAAAATGATATCATTTTTAACGCTCTTCAACTGTGGTCAGTAGCCCTTCTCTCAATTCAGGCATTCGCTGCCATCATCAACACCTTCAATCCTTAACGGGTGAGATGGCTACCTCTCTAACAACAAATGCTGAGTCTCCCTCTTTGTGGAAGGAAAAAAATTAAAAATTATGAAGAGAATCAACCTATGAACCTACAATGAAAAATAGTGCAATTTAACATCTATATTGTGACATTACTAGATCAATTTAACACTTTAACAGCTATTTAATGGAAAGCCATAATAACCCCTATAGCAGGCACCTAGAGATGTTCATAACCAGTGTAAAACTGTTCATGGTTAATACGCTACATATAGATATCTTGGAAATGTCCCATGGATCACAATTCCATTAATTTCTTAGTATTGAGAGCTTTCTCCACCGTCATGGTAACCCACATTGTCACATGCTTCAGTATAGCATGCCACATAATTATATTTTGTTGTTGCTTACCTCTAATCACATGGATTTTGTCGATAATCTACATCTACAACACTCATCTCAAGAGGATTCACTGTCAAAATGGTTGGCTTCTGTATCAGTCCTTAGTACATTTTTTTCATGCAAACAAATCACACTGTTTCCTCTGTGAGTCATCATCTTGGCTGTGGCTTGCCATACTAAAGCAAAAAAATTATGTACTTTGTCTCAGTGCAATACGTAACAAAAGAGTGTGTTAGCCTCTTCATATACTACCCTGCCAGTGGTTTTCCACCCTCTAGCAGATATGAAAAACACAGATATCTCAATTTCACTGAATGTATGGCTTACCAGCATCTAGCCTTGAGCACTATTGTATTTGAATCTAATTCACTCAATGAAGTATAATGTAATTACAGTTAGGCACAGAGACATCGGCAGTAGTATATACAACCCAGAAGTACCATGTCTATTTCCATGACAACAAGTTTTTCCATCTAATGGACCTTGTAATCGAGCATTAATAACCATATTTGTCCCATGTAATATGGTACCAAAGCAGACAGCTGAACAATAACAAAGATGGACTATATTTCTAGAAGCATATGAACATAAGATTTTTTATAAGATAGTCTTCCACAGTGCCACCTCTAATGCTCTATTCAAACTTCCAGTAGACACAAAAGTAGCTCTATCTACTAACAAGAATCACAGCCTAGTGGTAGTGATTCAAAGGGCCCAACAGGTGTGGCTCAAACATTCACCGAGAGTGCATCACAACTTGTGCAGTATCACCAGTTATCATTAGCTAATGGAATGTTGATAGTCTCACTGAATCCAGAAGAATGTCAGATAGTTATTCCAAAGCAAATCTCTGTCGAAATTTGAATTATGGTCAGTATCTGTCATCCCTGGCACACTCACCTGGACAATTTGGAACTGGTTTTTAAGTATATATGGTTGGTGGTGGCAGGCACAGTGTCTAGTTACCCATACATCACCAACATGCAGTCAGTTGCTACAGATCATATAATCTGAGGCCTAAGTAATTTTCTCATATTTGATGATGATGATGATGATGTTTAGTTTGTGGGGCACTCAACTGCATGGTCATCAGCACACACACAAAGTCCTAACTTTTACACAGTCCAATTTTTACATCATCCAATCTAACCACTGTTACAAATGATGATGAAATAATGAGGACAACCCAAACACCCAGTCCCCGGGCAGAGGAAATATCCAACCTGGCCAGGAATTGCTCATGTTTGAGGTAAGCCTACTCACATACCACACAACACAAATAACCTGAAAATCCCAACAGAGATATTTTATGGTGGAAACCCATAAATGTTACTACACCTCCTCCACATTCAGCAATCTCCATCCTGCACCCAAAGACCTTGATTCTGGTAGCAGTAGAGAACACCCATTGCCAGATGATGTTCACTGCAGCCCCCTGGGATAGTTGTCAGTGGCACCACCAAAACTATCTCTGTCTATGGTGGTCTTGCCAACAAACCACTAACAAATGAAGAACAACAACACCATCAAATAGTATCCCATGAAAAATTTCACCAGACATCACAGATGATATGTGATACTGGACCAACAGCTTCACCACAACCAAGGACAGCACCCCATACAGGTGGCACCTTCAAGTAAAACAGTATTTCTCAGAAAGATTCTTTTAGGGAGATCCAGTGGAGAGTGGTCTATTGGCAGGTTCTGCCAATTACTGGTCTAACTACTCTGATATCTCCATGCCTATAAACACAGACTGTCAGAACAGTGCTCCAACACTGAACATCCAAATACTTAGCACATTAATAATCTGCCGGAGTCACTATCAGTCAAGTTGATTCTGGGCCTATTTGATTTCCGTTTGGGTGAGGGTTTTCATGTCAGGTAACGTTATAGACAATAATGCTGTATCACAGCTGCCACTAGACCTGGAGGTAACTAACAACAAGAGGGCACCTCAGGCCATGAAACCACCATGGCTCGATCAGCCAACTTCATATTACAGGCATCCACTGACACCAACATATGACACCCAAATTGAACAGTAACCATAAGCTTGTTGCTATGCTCATGTGAAGTACTCACCAGTCTTCTACTATTAATGTCAACTCATGTCCACTATGGAATTTAAATAAAATATTCTATGGATTGTTGCTGTGATTAGTGGTTTCAAACTTTGGTTTTGTTCATTGATTCTCTTCTGTGCCAGTTTAGTTGTCATTGCTAAGTACTCATGCCTTCAATACAGGAACTTGTAAACCTCTTCTTGATATTAACTACATTAATATTTGTGATTTAATACATATTAGCATGTCACTGACAAACCAGACTCCTCTTGCTCACCATAATTAGGAGGTGGCAGCCCATAAGATGAACACTTACTGCTGTTATCTTGGTGTAAACTGCTATTAGTATTGAAAACAATGCACAAACAAATTCATCAGACACCATTACACATTTTCATTGGACACTGGACTATGATTTGTGTCTTTGTAACTGCTAAAGGCTGATCATTACACTTAATTTATATATGCCAAAGGACTTTTCTTTCTTTTCTTCAAACCACTACCTGTGAGGTTTTCCAGTGGAAATAATGGGAGCACAAGCTGAATCTTGTACTGGTGTTGCCCACATTAATGAAAACCAGCTGCAAGCTCTTCCATATTGGGGTCTAATTAAAATTAGGAGGATTATATTTAATTAGATTCAGTTCATAGATCTTTGAGCAGTTTTTTTTTCCTTTTCAATATTTATTAAAAATTTTTAATTGTTCCAGATAATTTAGGAGATGCTTTGTGGTCTTTCGTAATCAAAGACACATAGAAGACTTAATTTTTTCCCTAACCATGTCAGATCCTGCATCATGGTACCAAATGGTAAGAAGGCAGTTTTTTCTGTACCTGCATACTGACACTCTTTGTGTATAGATGGGGCTTAGTCTCTAGAGAGATTTTAAGCCAAGTAGTCTCTTGTAGCCATGTACCTCCTTTAAACATGAAAATCCTAACTGTTTCCCTTCTGTTGGTAATGTATACTCAGTTTTCTTCCAGTATTGTGTTTAGGAACGTAAAGACACAAACTGCTTCCTATTTGTCGAGTAGGACCTCACCAAATTATGAGCTGTGCCTTGAATGACATAGTTCCACAGTTTTTCCTGCAATATGGTCGTATCAACACAGTCAAATGCTTTTTGTAAGTCTAGAAAGATGCCACATACATGTTCTATGTTATCTATTGCTTGAGTGACACCTTTGATTCAGTTGGATGCTGCTGTAATGGTGGATGATCCCTTGACAAACCCATACTGCCCCTGAGAAATCACTTTTTTGCATACCAGGAAGTTCCAGATTCTTATGTATATTACTTTCTCAAAGATTTTGGATATTCAGAAATGGGTCAAAAGTTTTCTACTCAATTTCTGTTTCCTTTTTTAAAAATAGGAACAACTCGAGCAATTTTCAATTCATCTGGAAATAGACCATCTTCCATATGAGAGTTGATAACTGTGGATAATGGTGATGCAATTTCATGTATACATTTCTTAAGAGTGTCCAGACTAAGACCATCATAGCCTGCTGCATGGGAATTCTTTAAGTTAATCACCATCTTAATTAATTTTTCTTTACCTGTTGGTGTCAAAAATATACTTCCTGACACTGATGTTCCTCTGAATTTGTATTTATGATTTTTAACATGATTGTTCATGCTTGAGCCAAAAGAAGCAAAGTAATTGTTAAATAGATATGCTATTTTATTCTGATCAGTTTCTATTGTGCCATTTATCAGCAAGTTGTTGCATGTTTCCTAGATTTACCTATTTCTCTATTTACTAGTGACCATGATGTTTCGGAGATATTAATTGAGTTCTGAATGGCAATTTCAAAATATTTCTGTTTTTCCAAAATTAGGAGGTCTACATAGTATTTCTGATACTTTTTGAACTCTTATTTTTATTTTTTATTGCTCAAGTAATTTAACATAGCATACTCATACCAGGCTTTTGAAATGTGGTGCTACAGAAGAATGCTGAAGATTAGATGGGTAGATCACATAACTAATGAGGAGGTATTGAATAGGATTGGGGAGAAGAGAAGTTTGTCACACAACTTGACTAGATGAAGGGATCGGTTGGTAGGACATGTTCTGAGGCATCAAGGAATCACCAATTTGGTATTGGAGGGCAGTGTGGAGGGTAGAAAGTGTAGAGGGAGACCAAGAGATGAATACACTAAACAGATACAGAAGGATGTAGGTTGCAGTAGGTACTGGGAGATGAAGAAGCTTGCACAGGATAGAGCAGCATGGAGAGCTGCATCAAACCAGTATCAGGACTGAAGACCACAACAACAACATTAACGACAACCATCACAGATCCTCCACCATGCTTCAGAAGAAGAAGAACACAGTTTATAGTGGGCACACTCACTGGTGTTCTTTGTATGTTATCAGTTCCTAATGTCTCAAGTGTCAGATTCATTGAATAAAATTAAATTCTTCCATATGCCACTAGAGTAGGACCTGTGTGCTGGCAGAAACACCACAATAATTTTGCAAATATTTCCCATCATAAATCCATATTGCACAACCTGCTCTGTAGATAAATTTTGATCTCTCTTATGTTTTACTTGTTATCTTGTTATTGATAAGAATCATAATTTATGGCCTGTTTTTATTACGGTGCTCAGATTTTCCTCCACTATTGTGCTTAGCAGGTAAAGATTTATCATTAATTTGAGATATGTGATCACACCAGATACAGATAAAATTACATGCCTCTAATAGATTAGAGCTCAAAGTCATAAAAACATCAGCTGAGCAGACATCAACAATTTGTCCTTGACAGAGATCTGTAATGTTCCACATGAAGTAGATACAGGATGCAACTTCAAATTATCTTTCACAATTACTAGTCCATTTATGACTAACCTTTCAAACCTTACTGAAAAATTTTGTACATTTTTAAATATAATCTCATGCCTCTTTGCTTTACTGCTTCTAAAAGGCTTCCTTGGTAGACTGACTGTGCTCTTTCCAAATGAGACTTGCAGTCAGGATATCACCCATATACACTGCTACTTTGGACAGTAAATCGTCTTTTAGTACCTGACACAATCCGCTTATGAAGACACAAATGCTAAAACAAAAACCAAAAAGCCAATCTGCAAACTGGTAAAACACCCCTTGTACATAAAAGCCATGTGCTTATGAGATTTGTGTGTCCACAGTGTACATGTCTTTCAATACTGAGAGAAGTCTTTCACTGTGGAGCATATTTTTACTGTTGATGTTGTTGTTGTCGTCTTCAGTCCTGAGAATGGTTTGATGCAGCTCTCCATGCCACTCTATCCTCTGCAAGCTTCTTCATCTCCCAGTACTTACTGCAACCTACATCCTTCTGAATCTGTTTAGTGTATTCATCTCTTGGTCTCCCTCTACGATTTTTACCCTCCACGCTGCCCTCCAATGCTAAATTTGTGATCCCCTGATGCCTCAGAACATGTCCTACCAACTGGTCCCTTCTTCTTGTCAATTTGTGCCACAAACTCCTCCTCTCCCCAATTCTATTCAATACCTCCTCATTAGTTATGTGATCTACCCATCTAATCTTCAGCATTCTTCTATAGCACCACATTTCGAAATCTTCTATTCTCTTCTTGTCCAAACTATTGTTGTCCATGTTTCACTTCCATACATGGCTACACTCCATACAAATACTTTCAGAAACAACTTCCTGACACTTAAATCTATACTCGATGTTAACAAATTTATCTTCTTCAGAAACGCTTTCCTTGCCATTGCCAGTCTACATTTTATATCCTCTCTGCTTCGACCATAATCAGTTATTTTCCTCCCCAAATAGCAAAACTGCTTTACTACTTTAAGTGTCTCATTTCCTAATCTAATTCCCTCAGCATCACCCAACTCAATTCGACTACATTCCATGATCCTCGTTTTTATTTTGTTGATGTTCATGTTATATCCTCCTTTCAAGACACTGTCCATTCCATTCAACTGCTCTTCCAAGTCCTTTGCTGTCTCTGACAGAATTACAATGTCATCGGTGAACCTCAAAGTTTCTATTTCTTCTCCATGGACTTTAATACCTACTCCGAATTTTTCTTTTGTTTTCTTTACTGTTTGCTCAATATACAGATTGAATAACATTGGGGAGAGGCTACAAACCTGTCTCACTCCCTTCCCAACCTCTGCTTCCCTTTCATGCCCCTCGACTCATATAACTGCCATCTGGTTTCTGTACAAATTGTAAATAGCCTTTCGCTCCCTGTATTTTACCCCTTCCACCTTTACAATATGAAAGAGAGTATTCCAGTCAACATTGTCAAAAGCTGTCTCTAAGTCTACAAATGCTAGAAACGTAAGTTTGCCTTTCCTTAATCTAGCTTCTAAGATAAGTCATAGGGTCAGTATTGCCTCACGTGTTCCAACATTTCTGCAGAATCCAAACTGATCTTCTCCGAGGTCGGCTTCTACCTGTTTTTCCATTCATCTGTAAAGAATTCACATTAGTATTTTGCAGCTGTGAATTATTAAACTGATAGTTCGGTAATTTTCACATCTGTCAACATGTGCTTTCTCTGGGATTGGAATTATTATATTCTTCTTGAAGTGTGAGGGTATTTCGCCTGTCTCATACATCTTGCTCACCAGATGGTAGAGTTTTGTCAGGACTGGCTCTCCCAAGGCCATCAGTAGTTGTAATTATTTTTACTAATCAACATTAAACCATAGAGCTGCTCTCAGTCTGTGACTTTTTTTTCTAATGCAAGATCAAAGATTTCCTCCCTTCCCTTACATAATTTCACTGCATCCAGGTATATGGACTATAGCTCTGCAGATGACAGTGGGCCAAATTGCAATGTAACACTTATCGTGGACTAGAATTCACCTTTCTTGAAGCCTTTCATTACATTACAGAAATCACCTTGCTAGGCTACCTTCTGCCTACATAATGAGATAAGCCTGTACTAAGAACTATTCATTGATTACAGTATTAAAATGTGCACAAAGCCACAATACTTCCCTTTATTTGTTGTGCATATGATATGTGTGGCCCATTTGCTCACATTTACGGATTTGACAACACAGAGATTCTGGAGTTACTTTGACTCCTTTTCTACTATTGGTTGAAGGGAAATTAGTACAAAAACTATTCCAAAAGGCTGAGTATTTGCTGTTGGTTTAAATGTAATATGGGCTTTGAAATCATTGGAACATCCAAGGTAGATCTCAAAGGTCTTCACATAGTTCCTCCAAATTGAGAAAATGAATATCTTATACCACATTACACCTTAAAGTACTGGATACTTTTTATCACTTGCTTTTGACTGGCTTTTGCTCTGAGCATAAGCCTGAGTGGTATTCTTTTCTTGTTAGAATAAGTTATACAGTTGTCGGCTAGTGACAGTAGTGGTAAACCTGTTTTTTATCGCGTTAAATAACGATACTGTTGGACTTGTGTCTACTTGAAATGATAATAGCTGTTTACTGATGTCATTGAAATTTCATATGGTGTACAACAGTGTAGTATAAAATTTTATATATTGATGAAAAATTTCAAATTTTGTATTTTGTTTGAGGCATATTAGAAAACATTGCATCTGTTTGTAGTAGAAAGCTACTTAACAAAATTTTCTCCATTGTTGCAGTGGTGATTGTTTATGATCTTCCTTCACTACTTTGCGTTCCATGAAGGAACAGAAATGTAGCACTCTTATTAATGAAATGACATATGCTACGTACTGGTTTCATCTTCACTTTACTGCCGAAGCTACTTAATTGATTTTGACAAGCTTTTAATGCAGACAGATTGCAGAGTACACTGAACTGAAGATTCAACAAACACTAACTGACTTGGCAGGCTTTGCAAACTTACCATAAATAAAGTTAAACAATCCTGACCATTAGCGATATTTAAACATGCTTTATTTTGGTTAGAGACAGCTTCAATGCTGGTAGATTGCATTACAATAAACCAATGTTTGCATTCATGCTAAATAAAGCACTGCATGAGCAAGAAGGCAACTGCTGTTCGGAGTGGTTTATTAATTGTTTAAAATGCTTGCTGCTCCAATACCAAGTCCACACTCAATTCTTTAGTTAGTGTGCTGCATGCCTGGGGCATGCTTGCTGCAGCTGCCAGTCTCAGCTCTTGTCTGATGTGCCAAGTATCTGCAGTACATTTATGTAATCTGCACATTAGCACTATTCCTAGTTGTGGTTATTGGTAATGCTTGATGTAGTAAAGGGGACTGTAATTTTAAGGAATTGTGTCATATCTCCTCCATTTGTCTCATACTGCGTGAGTCTATTATGAATAAAAGAACCCATATATGTTGTCTGAGATTATTGGAATCTAAAGAAATATTTATGTCTTAATTTCTGTCAATCTGTTGGTAACGATAGTATGCTGCTAGTGACACACACGTTTATATGAACGACAATGTTTCTGGGTCTGCCACTGGGGCTAGCATATGTAGTGAATTAAACACCTCTTGTCCAGTCCACAACAAAAAGCAGGCTATTTCACTGACACTGTCTCATACCTCACAAACTGGAAAATTCTGTTGCAGTGGCAGTGCAATGGATAATACCTTAGCTAAAGGATATTTCTGCATTTATAAGATGTAGGTCAGGAATATCTACTCTTCTGTCAACTACACTATACAGTCACATTAATGTTACACCCTGTCAAAAGCCCGAATAACCACCTTTTCAAGTGTGGCCATCTGTGAAACATGCTGCAACAGAGTCAATGAGGTTTTGGAAGGTACTGATAACAATGTAGAGCCATGCAGACTCCAGCACTGCTGGCAACTGTACTAAGTTTCTTAGTTGAGGATCCACAGTGCAAACAGCCTGATCAACATGGTCCTACAAATTTTCAATTGTGTTCAAATTTGGCGTGCTCTTCATACCAGGCACATACACTGATGAGTCAAAGTATTATGACCATATACTTAAGAGCTTGTTTGTCCATATTTGGAATGAAATACATTACTGATTCTGTGTATCAGGGATCTAACACTTTGTTGGTAGGTTTGTGATGATATGTGGTATTAGATGTCTCTTCACAGGTCATCTAATTCGCATTAATAATGGGCCAATGGTCTGCGTACACAGTGATGCAGCTGATAACATCACAGATGGTTTCCACAGAACTTACATCAGGCAAATTTGGTTGATGAGACATCAACATGAGTTCACTATAACGCTCCTAAAACCATGTAGCATTGCTCTGGCTCTGAGAAATGGACAGTTGTACTGCTGAAAGACGGCATCACCGTCAGGGAAGACATCAAGCATAAAGGGATCCAGGTGATTTGCAGCTGTCAGCATGTCTTTGATTCCTACCACAGGTCCCATGCTAGCTCAGGATAATGTCTCCCATAGCATAATACTATTCCCACCAGCTTGCATTCGTGGCTTGCGGCATGTTTAGATCCACCTTTCACTTTGACGATGGTGTTTTTGGAGATGACGAGTAACCTAGTGTAGCAAAAGTGTGATTCACCCAAGAGGTCACACATTTCCATTGATCAACAGTTCAATCCCTATGGTCCCATGGCCACTGGTTTCGTAATTGGTGATGTCACTGGCTCAACAAGCGAATGCATAGAGATGGTCTGCTGTGGAACTCCATATTTAACAATGTATGATGAACAATGTGCTCCAAAACACTTGTGTGCACACCAGCATTGTGCTCTTTTGGCAGAGGTGCCACAGATCACCATGTATCCTATTACACAGAGCAGACAAGCCTCCAAACCCCACATTTTGTGGAAGTCATGGACATCCTACCATTTTGTGCCTAGTGGTAGTTTCACTGTCCTTCCGCCTCTTTCCATAGATTCTCACAACAGTACCACGTGAACATTTTACCAGCTTTGATGTTTTCAAGATACTTGTTCACAGGCTATGCATAATAATAATCTGCCATTTTTCAAAGTCGCTTATCTAAGTGAGTTCCCCCATTTGCAGCCCATACCTTCACTAAGGTGATTGCCCATTCATGTCTTCTCCACTTACGTACTTTTGTGTCTGCATCACATGCCTGCAATGCCATCAGATGGGATCAGATATCATGGTGGGCAGTGGTCATAATGTTTTCGCTGCTCAGTGTACACTGCAAGCTGTGTGACACATTGCATTGTCCTGCTGGTAGATTCCATCATTCTTAGGGAAAAAGAAACTGCATATAGGGGTGGACATGGTCCCAAAGGATACATGCATCTATTGTGCCTTCCTTAATGATGAGATCACCCAGGGAATGCCACAAAAACATTACGTAGACCATAACACTCTCTCCTTCAGCTTGGATCCATCCGATGATTGTTGGAGGGTGTTTGCTTCCAGACTTTTAATGCTGTACACGCCAGTGACCATCTGTCTGATGGAACACAAAACGTAATTCTTCTGAAACGGCCATTTGCTGCCACTTAGTAGACATCCAGCTGTGGTACTGGTGTGTCAATTCTAGCTTTCATTGCTGATATACAGCAGTTAGTGTGGGTGCATAAACTGGGAGCCTTTTTGCAGAGGCCCACATCCAAAATTTTCAATGAATGGTCTTTGAAGAGACGCTGTTGGTAGCTCCTTGGTTCATCTGAGTGGTTTGCTGCTCAGTTGTTGCATGTCTGTTTACTCATACATGTCTCTGCAGCCATCATTCACCCCGTTCACCTATGGCCCATGTTGTGCCACAGCTGCCTTGGAACCAGTTTTGTGTAGCACCATTTTGCCATGCTGGTGTACTTCAATGTCTGCAGCATGCAAACAGTTTACAAACTTGCCATTTGGCCATTTGGTACGAAAACCAATGATCTTGACCTTTTGGATGTCAGATAAATTGTTACATTGCCACATTACTACACTGAGTTGACTGTTTTCCACATCTCCCACCATTCTTTATACACCCTCCACTGCTTGCGCTTGCAACTGCCATCTGTGGGTGGTTATTGCTTATTGATGTCAAATATGGGAGGTAGCCATATTAATGTGAATGGGCTATGTATTTGTTCTGTTATTCTTGTTGTTCTTGCTGTGGCTCTTGTAGCTGCTTCAGTTGCTGTTCCTGCAATGACTACAAGTCCGTAAAATACCAGCATCTGCACTGTTATTGGTCAGTCCACATATAGCGTCTGATGCATTTCATCACCAAGCAGTTATTTACCTTGGCTCATGATTCTCTTTAAACAGATGAAAGCCATTGCCGGCTAGAATATCACAAAAAATTTTAACGTGTTCATTCAGTTACCAGGCCAAAGTAATGGTCTGTGAACCATTGCAGAGCAGGTTGTTAGTAGCATGGTCACAGTCACTCCAAATAACATCCACAAATGTAGCCTAGGTAGTTCAGTGGGATAATCCATAGAGTAGTCTGGCAGGCAGCTTGAGTAAGCAGTGTGAGTGAGTGCTGAACATCATGTGAAGTGATCACTCTCTAATGGGAGCTTTTAACAGTGTCATGATGCCACAGTGACACCAACTATTGCTATGGCTTACGCTTCCAGGGTCAGCAAAGATCTGCCTTCTGGTGAGAGAGTGTCTCTAGCTCTGGTGAGACATTGATATCATTATGCAACAGTATTCTTGTACTGATTTTATAATGGAGTCAGAGTGGTGAACAAGGATTATGCTTGTTGGCCAGTGCTGGCCGGTAGTTGGAGGAAGGCAGGCCTTGTCTGGTGTCTGTTGGTCATCCATTTTTGTATTATAGGGGATTCAGAACTATGATTGTGTTATTACAACTGTTGATTATGATCAAAGATGAGCTGACTCTGTCTTCAAACATTTTGGTACCATCAGTGGCCAATGAAGACACCCTGCTTTCATATATGCATACAGATATGTGAGCTCATGTGGTGAGTAATATTTTTGTGACAGTGGAGCATGGGCTTGCTGGGTAGGATATGGCGTTTGAAACAAAATAAAAACCTAAGCACATGCAACTGACCTACAGCCTGTCACGATTAATGGAGATGAAATGATATGTTGCAAAGAAGACTGTTAAGTCTTCTTCAGGTGCAGAAACACAGTTGATTGTAACATTTTTCTTCTTTGGACAATTTGTTGCATTTTTAATTAGATACTGCATAGAACAGAATGATAATAAGATGCTGACTATAACTGTGGTTGCATTTAGAGGACCTTGAAAAGTCTGAGGAAGGCAGTTGTGGGAAGTTATCAGAAACCATAATATGGCGTTTTCTCTTCATGGAAAATATATTTCTCACACCAAAGATTGTAATGCTATTAGTCATGGCAGTCATCTGAACCACATACAGAAAATATGAGATGGCTTCCATTAGTAGTAACCATATAGTTCCCTTGAATGAGTGTGCATGTGCTCCCAAGGGTGGTCACATCTGAGCCAGGGGGAAATATGTGGCACAGGGCAGCCAGAGTCTGAGCACATGCATGTAGGCTTGTACCATTTTTTGAGTCTCAGTGTCACTGCATGTCCAACAAACATGACGTCGTGCTCTCATGTGTATAATTCCCCTATGTAACCTTCGCAATAATTGGAGTACGAATGGCTGGGATCTAGGCAGGGCAATAATCCTACAGTTGTCATACTCCATAACCAACAACATTATGAAACTAGTTGCACTAACCCTATGTTGTAGTGGGAAGTATGTTATAAAAGATGGCAGTAATTGTTTTGGCAGGTGAACTGGCAACCCACACTTAACTGATGATGCGACTCTGGAGAGTAGCATGGTTACCCCTGTACATGGGTCTATACTGTTAGTAGTAAAAGGGCATTCCACTATAATAAAATACACATTGTTATTTATTTGTATGTGCATTGCCATTTGTGGGCAAGTGCTCTACCAGCTAAATATGACTCATTATCTATCATCTCAGCTGTACTTCCACCACTACCTCATCTGTACCTTCCAAACTTCACAGAAGTTCTCCTGCAAAACTTGCAGGGCAAGCAGGTCTGGATGAGAAAGGATGTTGTGGAGACATGCCTTAGCCAAAGTTTGTGCATGTTTCCAGAAGTTAGGAATGCAGGAGATGAGGTCCTGGCAGAAGTGAAAATCTGATGATGGGTCATGAGTCATGCTTGGGTTTCTCAGTCAGTCAAGCACTTGCCTGTGAAATACAAAGGTCCTGAGTTTAAGGCTCGGTTCAGCTCACAGCCTTAATCTGCCAGGAAGTTTCATATCAGCACACACTCCACTGCACAATGAAAAATCATTCTGGAAACATCCTCCAAACTGTGGCTAAGCCATGTATCCACAATATCCTTTCTTCCAGGAGTGCCAGTTTTGCAAGTTTCACAGAATTTCTGCGATGTTAGGAAAGTAGGAGGTGAGGAAACAGCTGAGGTAAAACTGTGATGAATGGTTGTGAGTCATGATTGGGTGGCTCAGTTGGCAGAGCCCCTCCTGCAA
Organism: Schistocerca serialis cubense; assembly: GCF_023864345.2. Classification (NCBI taxonomy): domain Eukaryota; kingdom Metazoa; phylum Arthropoda; class Insecta; order Orthoptera; family Acrididae; genus Schistocerca; species Schistocerca serialis. The sequence continues at coordinate 718,349,558 of NC_064640.1, forward strand.
AATGCAAAGGTCTCATGATTGAATCTTGCTCCACCATATAGTTTTAATCTATCATGAAGTTTCATTTTTGAACTTTTTACACACATTTTGAAATCTTAGATAAGGCCTAAACGTGCCTAGCATATATTTGATTTTGTATTAGCTTTGGAGCTTTTTCTGTGAGGGAATTTCAGTTGGTTAGATATAAAATGGTAACTATAGAGTTTAAATGACAGAATAATTTGAAAGATTTATTAACTTAAACAGAGGTATGTATGAAACAGACAATAGAGGGCTAACAGTTTTGAAAGTACATGACTTGAAGAGTGTTTATACAGCTATAAAATATGGTTAATTGTGATGGGAAAATGAAATGGCGTGGGATTTTTGAAGAAAAAATCCGATTTATAGCATAATGTGACTGACATGCCTCTCATGAACACATGTCCAAAACAAATAATAGTTAGTACAGTCAGAGAGTGGTAAGATATCAGTTTAGTGGTGCTACATTGAACTGTAAATTATTACTCATTTATTTCAGACAATTGTGATTTCAGCCCAAGTGCAGGTTTAAATGTCTCCGAATGTCCGACCAGCCTAAATGATCAAGCAAGTTACATACTAGTGTAACAACTGACAGGTTAGCAATGAATGCTGTTTTTATACATACATATCTATAGAAAAAACGTTTCTGAAGGCTGCTGTAAATTAATTTTAATATTTACTATTTATTCAGAGAATGCCTGATATTTATGTTAACATAGGCATACTTTTGAGGCATTAACAAGCCAGTAAGTGCAGCACCAGAAGATTGGCATGAGGATGAAGTGTCATCTCTAAATGGAGATTAGTTATTAAAATGAATTAAAGAAATTAATGCTAAGCTACACGAGTTACTATTTGCCCAAAAACTTAAGTTCCCATGGCCTAATGATTACATAAACTGACTCAGAAAGAATTCCTCTTTGGTGTGATAAATGACAACTTGCTGTAACTGTGTAAAATATAGTTAATACACATTAGTAGGAGAAACAAACCTGCATTGTTCAGATATAGTGTTACTAATGTACTTCATGGCACAGTCACATTGATTAAGTATCAGGGGTACATTTGCTAAGTGATATGATCTGGTACAAACATATAAGGTCATTTGTAGGATAGATGAATGGTTGACTCCAGTTTACTGGGAGAATTCTAGGAAAGTGTAGCTCATCTACAAAGGAAACAACACTCATGCAACCCTTTCTTGAGTTCTGCTCAAGCATTTGGGATCCCCACTAGGTAAGATTAAAGGATAATATTGAAGCAATTCTGAGAAACACTGGTAGATTTGTTACTGGTAGGACTGATTAACACATGGGCATTACGGAAATTCTCTGTGTACTCGAACAGGAAGCCCTGGAGGGAAAACAATGCTGTTTTCATGAAAAATTATTGAAGAAAGTTTGGAGGAACACTATTTGTGACTGACTGCACATCATGCACAAGGACCAAAAAAGAAGCTAGGAGAAATTAGGACACATTCTGAGGCATATAAACATTCTTTTTGTCTGTTCCATCTGTGAGCATAGCAGGAAAGGAATGACTAGTAGAGATCAGAAACAGAGTGAATATGAATCTAATCTTTGGGTTGTATGTTTCACAGATCAAGACACAGCTGTTACATCAGTGTTAACCGGCTACTTTTGTTCATCCTATATCCTCCTGTAGTCACTCAGTGACGACTCTTTCCTGTACACTACAACATCAGCTAACAGTCACATATTGCCTGCTCACCTTATCTGTCAGATCATACTTCCCTGGGACATTCCAGGTTATGTGCTTGTCTCTGATGAACTCTCACTGTCCAAGACAAAGTACCTTGTTCTGCTACTTAAAAAGTCTTCAAGCCACTAACATACCTGAGAACTGATCCCATATGCTTGGACCTTTGTTAATAATCAGTAGTGGAGCACTGTGTCAAATACTTTCCAGAAACCCAGGAATTTGGAATCTGCTTACTGCCCTGCATCCATGGTTCACAGAATATTGTGTGAGAAAAGGGAAAGCTAAGTTTAGGGAGACAGATGCATTCAAAATCCATGCAGATTTGTGGGTAGAGGGTTTTCTCTCTCAGGAAATTTAATACATTCAGAGTTAGAATAAGCCCCAGAATTCGGCAGCAAACTAATGTTAAGGAAATTGTCTCTAATATAGTTGGTTCATAATTATGTCCTGCTCATGTATGTAATCACCTTTACTTTTTTCCATTGCCTGAGACTTCGTGATAGATAAGATGTTCATGAGAAACACAAGCTAAGTAAGGAATCTATGTTGAAGTGTACTCTCTAGTGAAAGTAAATTGAATTTAATATCACCCTATATTACTATGAGAGATGCAGTTCAGCAGCTACAGATAAAATTACGTTCAGGGTATATAGTCACAGGGTTTGTGCAACCAAATGCTAGTCTTAGCCAAGTAACAGAAAATAAATGTGTGCCTTAGGGAGTTTAGCAAGTGAATTCACAAACATGCAGAGTGAATTCTCCGGGGCCATTGGGGTCAGGTGAGACAAATGTACTTCAGTTAAATTAAAAAATCAGACTGCATTCAAGAAAATAAAAATGTGCGCCCTTTCACTTCATCACATAAGAGTAGAGTGAAACAGGAAATTAGTGTGATTCATGCGAATATTAGGGAGGTAAGAAATAAAATAAATGAGTTGTTAGTTTGTTTCAAAGATCTCAGCATTTGGTAAGAAAATGATATCATTTGTCTCTCTGAACACAATGTAACCACTGGGATAGGGATATTTGTAGTAGGTGGCTACATGTTACCTGCCTGTTCATGCCGATTGTCTATGGAGAAAGGAGGAGTTTCACAAAAATGCTTGTATATTCAAAAGCACAGAAATAATTGAACTTTCTGTAGACAATGATATAGCAGCAAGTGCTCGTCAGTTAATACTGAACAATATAATAACAATATTATTGTTACAGTATACAGGTGACCACAGGGTAATTTGTACAGTTTCATAAAAAACTGAGATATCCTAGCGTGCTGTATGTCAGACTGAAAGATGGAATTATTGATTTGTAGTGAGTTTAATGCAAATCTCTTAAAGGAATCTTACAGGTTTGATGTTATTAAACTTAGACAGTTTACTGTCACATCTAAGTTTACCTACTTGCATGGCTCATGATAATAGTACACTGACAGATAATGTATTCAGACAATGAGCTGCAGTTAAAGAAACAAAAATCTTCCCTGTGATAGATACATTACATAACTTAGCTACATGTAAAGTCCAGAAAAACTCAATGGAGGCAATAAAGATGACCAATGACAAACCAATGAAGATTTTAAGGAAAAACATAAGAACATATTGACTGGAGTGAAGGTTACAAAGAGCCTAATACCAGCTCCAAATTCAATGTACATCTTATTAAGTTTTTAACCATTATTAAAATCATTTTCCTGTGAAAGTAAATAAATCAAAGAAACTTTGGGTCACTAAAACTATTAAAATATGTTCAGAATGAAAAAGAGAAATCTAGAAAATCATAGAAAACAGCCAAACTGGTAAGGATCTGATTCTGATACTTTATTAATCGTTTTGTATAAATGCATGCAATAATTATATGTAATCTGGAGTACAGAATTTTTATTCCTTACAAAATTCACATTAACTTCTAGAAATGAGTGGATAATCAAAACTTTGACTTTCTCCTTGTGCCTTTGTCCTGCATGTGCACAGGATTGGCATGGTTATTAGCAGATTGAGCAGGTATATTTTAGGGTATTCCTGGATACTCTTTCTGTTGCCATCCACTGAGATGGAGTATCTGTATCTTAACAGTCTGTGTCTAGTGCTATTCACATGAAAATGAATGATAGTTTTCCAAATACTTATGACTCATATAACTGAGGTAGGACTTACCTACTGGGATGTGGAAAATTGCCTAAAAATCACTTCCAGACTGACCAGCACACTGACACTCATTGTTAAACGTCCTGACCAGCTCTATCCAGGACCAGTGCACCATTCATCCTCGAAGCAGTGCTTTAACATGCTCAGATTTCCTGGTAGGTAGCGGATAACCATATCTCTTGGATACAGTAAGTTATTTGTGTCACCTATAAAATTTAATTGTTGTGTCTCGACATGTAATGAAACTAACCAACTCTTTTATATAATAAATGACAGCTGGCCATTCTGGTATCTTTTCAGCCATTTTCTAGTTATACCAAATTAGTTAAGCACCTTTACCTCACAGTACATTGCGATTTTGTGTTATTCAGTTGTCCTGTGTTTTGTGTCATTGTTTCAGAAATGCAATCAGGCTATGGTTCAATAAAATGTAATTTATGATATTATGTATTTCTAGAAACAAGTGTTGTACACAAAGACTGAGTCAGTCAGTATATGGAAAACAAAATTTGAATAATGTGTAGACACTTGTGTGAGTGAGTCTGTGCAAATGTCAGAATGTACATTTATAAATTTTGTTTAGCCCACTGATACCAAAACATAGACCCAGTGTTAGTAGTTAGTGCTAAAATCATGTAAATTCATGTATTTGTCTTGAAACTTTGTATGTAGGCTTTCGCAGGACCTTCAAGTACTACCAGTTCTGGTAATCCTGCTTGACACTAACCCATGAATCGAACAAACTTTTCACTATTCATGCTGCCTTTCTTTTTGCACCTTTGATATAATGCCTGATATGGATCCCAGTCACTTGAGTAATATCGTAGGATGGATCATTCAAGTATTCTATAAGCAGTCTCCTTTGTAGATTGAATGCATTTTCCAAGAATAGTATGAATAAATTTTTGATGGTGTACAGTAACCAGCATTTTAGGGTGGCTACTGTACATCGTCAGCAATTTGTGTAACATAGGAGCCATGACCTCTAACCCAGTGGTGGATATATATGGGGGCGTGCCCCCCCCCTCTTCCCCCCCCCCCCCTTGCGGAGGCATCCACATTGCCACCCATGCCAGTCAGCCCACACGCTATTCATTCATTTCTTTCGTCAGTCGACTCGACTGAATTGAGTAGTTGTACTTTCCTATGTAGCACGCGCATCCATGTCATCATATTTTATACGTTTCTCTCTGGCACATAGATAGCTAACATACACTGATTCTGTTATGCAAGTGTTTGTTTGTCCTTGATCTGACTATCCTACTTTGTACATGCTGTACAAAATATTTGCTTGTCTAGCTGCATCTATTGCTACAGTAGAAAGAAGTTTTTAAACACTGTGGCATACAAAGACATGGCTGAGATCGACAACGAGGGAGAATCGACTTAATGGCTTAGCTCTGTTGAACACTCAACCTGACGTTGATTGTCCTACTGATGATGTAATTATCTAATTTGCCAGGAAGAATAGGAGCATAGAATTCATCATTTAAGGAAGAGAACCACAATTGTAACTATTTCATATCATAAGATGCCATTGTCTTGTATATGCGTATAATCAGTTTAAAAAAAAAGCTTTCTTAAAGTTTGCATGTGACTTGATTATTTTTTATTGCAGTAAAAGTAGCCTAAAGTTATCTTTAGCGCCCCCTCCTTGAGGTTTTTCTGCATCTGCCACTGCTCTAACCATCTCCTTATGTGACAAAATTGCATTATCCTATTGCTTAACTGAAGTCAGCTTTCAGGTACAACTAAGGCTGAAACTATCTCCATAGATTGTAACAGTCAGGTACTTGAATGAGTTGACTATTTCCAGTTGTAACTCATTGATATTTTAGTCAACGGATACTACGTTTTTGCATGTTTTGAAGGGCACAGTTTTACATTAACGATCATTTAAAACACGTTGCCAGACTCTGCACCATTTTGAAATCTTATCAGGAACTGTCTGGACATTTATGCAAGCCAGCCAGTGTGCTGTGCAGTTCTAGGCGCGTCAGTCTGGAACTGCGTGACCGCTACAGTCGCAGGTTCGAATCCTGCCTCGGGCATGGATGTGTGTGATGTCCTTAGGTTCGTTACGTTTAAGTAGTTCTAAGTTCTAGGGGACTGATGATCACAGATGTTGAGTCCCATAGTGCTCAGAGCCATTTGAGCCATTTATGCAATTTGTTTCGGCTAGTCCTTCATTATACACGACTGTATCATCTGTAAAAAGTCTGAGGTTACTGTTAATGCTGTCTGTTAGTTGATTATGCAAAACGGACAGTAACGGACCAGTGTTAGCAGATGTAAGAACTGTCGCAGAATGTCCAAATTTTGTGAGTGTCATGAGCAAGTCCTGTTGAAGCCTTATGAGGAGTGGCAGGTGTCCCGACTTCAGGGCACTACTATCAGTTCTAAATGTAGTCCACATTCACTTCCAAGTTTCTCGAGCACATGAAAAGTTACAAAATGAGGTTCTTAGCTCCTTGATTGTGATACCAGTAACCAGTAAAGTTAGAATATGGTGAGCCAGGACGCCGCAATCAGCCAGTGATGTAGAGAGACTCCCCAGCACATTCTCGAACTGTACATTTCGAAAACACTCAATCGTGCGCTGCCACTGTTATGTTATTACCGACACGCATCACCACTCTCGTCAAATGGCCGATTGCGAGTTAGCTTGTTGCGCCACACAGTATTTCCATTCCACGGCAGAGGACGTCATTTGAACCTGTTTTGTTTCAGTTTCGTGCACTTTTGTTTGTAATGAGAAACAAAACGCGAAAAACAGGTGCCTTTTATGTGTGTGCAGAATGCCTTGTCAACGTTCTTAATTCGTTGTCTGTAGAAATACTACGTTTTAAGTAATGCGCCGAATATGCATCTGTTTCGAAACACAGTGAATATAAACAGATGAATGAAGTTACATGATGGATATATTAAGTAACTAAATCAACAAGCCTAAAAAACGACCGTCTTACCTTTTAAAGTTTTATTAACATTCTTAAGAAACGCAAGGCATATAATACATTACTGTGCATTTCTTTCTTCCTATGTAACCTTTTAGGATTTTTTGTTAACGATTGATTGTAGACTTGCTTATGAATCATAGATGTCAGGAAGACTGCTGAAACAACTAATTTTGTTTCTTTTCAGGATATTGCATGTGTATCCTCGCACGTATATTGCATGTGTTCTTATTAAGGTTTTGCTCTCCCTAGGCATTCATACCTGGACTGACGCAACAAATTTCATTGATTTGAGCTGAGTACCAAGTGCCGGCTGCATATATAATTATTCCAGTCTTGTATTAGTCCGTCTCTCGCATTCGCCTCTATGTCCATCTCTTCCTTTCCTCCTCTCTCATCATCTTCTTCATCCCCTCCCTCTATCCAATTCCCCCACCCCTCCAGCCACTCTCAGTGCATCTATTCCTTCCATTCTGTACCTCCTCCTCAACACAACCTCTCTCCATCAGCTACGTCGTCCTCTGTCCATCTTCTCCCATCTGTCTAACTCCATCTCCTCTTCCTCATTTTTGTCCCTCCCCCCTCTCTGTCCACGTTCTCCTCCCCATCTCTCTGTCCATCTCCGCCTCCCCATCATGCTGTTTATCTCCTCTTCTGTCCATTCTTTGCCCACCTCCTCCTTTCCTCTCTCTCTGTCCATTTCCACCTCCCCCTCTCCCTGTCCATCTTCTCTCGCCCGCGTGTTTGTCCATCTCCCCCTTCCCGCTATCTGTCTGGTCACCTCCTCCTCCCACCTACTCTCTCCATGTTATAACTCCCAACACAACACAAGGCTGATGGTTCTTACCCCCACAGTATTTCTTTCCAGATCATTGCTAATATGTGGTTGAAATTGTTCCACAGCTTTAAGACAAGTGTTTTACCCCTGACTTTTCCTGTGTACACACATGTCAAGTATATTTCACACATATTTCACATGTGTTGTTACACATATTTCACCTATCTCTCTAGCGAATTTCACCCTACAGTTTCATTTCCACACAACTCTGTGTTTATGACGTTATATATCCTGGACTGTGAGTCATACAATGATGTTATTTTGCAGGTAAGTCCAGTGGTACATGTGGATACTGTTTGCGAAACGTGTTGTGACTAGAGTTACTTGTAAAGAAGTAACAAATTAAACCGTCATGCATGATGCCGCAGTTTTTCACGCATCTCAGTGTTTATGACGTCGTATGTCCTGAAGTGTCACTCGTACAATGACACAATTTTTGTCGTACATTAAGTTGCACACGTAAATACTGTCTGCAAAATGTGTTGCGAATTCAGTTAGTAGTAAAGAAGTAAGAACTTAAAACGTCATGCTTCATTCGGTAGTTTTTATATGTGAACGGCGAAAATGTAGAATACGATAAAACTTTCCCTTTCGTCGTTTTGTGGGTGTTGTCAGCGGAAACAGATTCAAAAAGGTTTGAAATTATGTGTAAAGTTTGTCGCAGGTCACAAAGTGGTCTTATTGTCAGATACTGGATCAGTAAAGTATGAGTATTTGTTAGTCATGGACTATACTACTTTTCACCCCCATCTCTATCTGTTTTACAGGTAGCTGGTTCTTTTCCTCACAGTGATTCTTTCCAAATGGTAAGTGATACGTGTACCAAGTTTGGTTGAAATCAGTCCAGTGGTTTAGGAGGAGGTGTAGAACATAAATACATATAACAATTTATACAGAGTGGTCAGTAACAGTCTGGAAAGCTTGTCAGGGTGTTGCAGGGTATGTTGTGCTGAGAAATAATTATTAAGAAAAAAATTCGATACGTTGCTCCGTTTCTCAGTTGATTAACATTGAAGATAGCCAATCAGTCCTTTGCGTATGCAAATTAGAATCTTGGCTTTGTATTATACGACCAAACGAAGTTGACACTTGGCGTGGTGGCTGATGGGAGAGACCTTCAAGCCATTTCTCATTTACAATCACACCCATCAGCCGCCGCGTCGAGTGACAACCTCGTTTGCGCGAATAACGTATAGTACGGTACACTTTTCGCCTCTTTTGAAAAGAATTTTAATACAGAATCTAAGCATTTGTCATATATGACTTACTCTGCTTCTTAGGTAAGAACATATATCCATTTATTTCATCACTGCTCCTTCCATTACTCAATAAATAAATAGTTAAGAGTCAGTTCGTGTGGGTGATGTTGTTTAAATAATCTCTGGAACAAAATGGACAACCGCGCATGTGAGTAAATAATTAATTTTTAAGTGATTACCTTTACCATTTCGCCCTACTTTGGTTTAGTAGCATCCGCAGTGTGCCTGTAATACGTGATTTGGCTGTTCATGTATTTTCTAGATACATTTCAACTTTTGTTGGCTGCTTATAAACAACTGCCATTGCACTTACTTCACGAGTTTTTACGTATTATTGATTGGAAATACAAATTTACATATTTTAGTGGCACTATATAATTCGGCTGTTTGGCAGCTTACGGTATTTCAGTTGGTATTCGAGCACCCACACCGAAATGAGTATATTTTATGCTCTAAGTCACCAGCATCGATACAAATACGAGTTTTCTGCTGATAGTGTCCAAAAATTTTCAATACAAATTTACACATGTTTATTGCACCTTAGAATTTTGCTATTAGGCAGTATAGTTAAGTGCGTATTCGAGCACCTACACCGAAATGTGCTGCACTTTATGCTCCATATCCTATAGGAATTTGTGTTTTCCACTGTTAGTGTCAAAAAATTCCTATCGTAATGGGAAAAAATGAAAACGGAAAGACAAGTATCATCAAAAATGAAAATATCGAACGGTAAGGTGAACATTAACTGCAGTTTCACCCCATATCTGAAGTATGGGATCTGTACAGGAAAGGGTAAACACGAAATTCGAACGTAACGCAAGGAAGAGAGACTCAAAAATGTATCGGACGTATTACTACCTCAGTTACGAGCAGTGTAGCCTCTAGGTGAATTTCACAAGTAATCCATTACAGACACGTCATTTGGACTGTGTTTAGTAGGGGCGATCACTTAGGCGCTTCGACGTAGATCAAAATATAAATAAAATAAAAATAAAAAATATTACGGTCTCAGTAATGTTGAATATCCCTCAAAACTCCATTTTAAACATTGAGTGACATTTTCGACCTACAGGAAGTGTTCCTCATAGGCCATAACAAGGTCGACCAAGAGAAAGAACTCCATGGTACCGGAACTACCTGTAATCACGACGAAATTAAGAAATGCATTACAAATGTGTGCTTGAGGCTCAGAGTAACTGGTATGTACCCGACACATGCAGCAATGTACGTGTAACATATAGAAAGTACTATGACTGAAGGAAGGAAAGGGCTTTTCAGATCATGTTGTAGAATTCTTCTCTCGTCAGTAGACATCGAGGTAAACAGATATCATTAGATAACATTACACAGTTAAAAGAGACACCAGTTGTGACGTTGAATCAACCTTGTAGTGTCTCACAACGAACATTTCCTGTCATTCAGCAAAATAAAATTCGTCTGAAGATTCTACCATGGAAAGAGATGTGCAGATGGCGTCTTTGTAACACTGTCTCCAAAAACTTCATCAGGCAGCAACACTGTGCTTGCAAAGACAGTGAAAATATTGACTGGTACATTCTGGTGCAGTCCTTTTCGTTTTTTTCCTGTCTCTATTACCCTTAAAACTTATTCACTAGCGTAGCTCAGGTTATTGTGAAAAGGTAAATCAATGTCTTGTATGAATTTAAAACAGTATAACAAGATACGATGCTACATTTCTTATAGAAAAACATAAGGGGTAGCCTTAATACCTGGAAAAGCGAAGACCTTGTCTCAAGCCTAATTTTTGGCTGTTCAAGCAACGTTGTACCTCGCAAAGCACCTCCTTGTCATCTTGTCATTCTGGAAGTGCTAGCCCCACAGTAGTTTCTTTATCTGAGGAAAGGGGAAGACGTCAGTGGGTGTCATTTCAAGAGGACATTGGGGATGAGACAAAATTTGATGACACAAAGAAGCTGCATGTGTGACTGTGTCGTGCCTAGAATGAGCTACGACACTGATATGGAACAGATTAACCCCATGGACAGCTTCCCTTGCTTTTGCTAACAGCCTCCAGTAACCTTGTCAGGACATTTTGAAAGTATGCTCCAGTGAGGATTGTCCGTTCTGAGTGTAATCAGTTTGCACCACACTATGTAAGCCCCCTCTCCCCCCCCCACCCCGCCCAAAAAAAAAAAAAAATTGAGGAACATGCTCCAGTGACGATTGTCCGTTCTGAGTGTAATCAGTTTGCACCACACTATGTAAGCCTCCTCCCCCCCCCTCCCCCCCGCTAAAAAAAAATTAATTCAGCAACATCTTTCTTGATCATTGTTCAGTCTTGACGTTATTTTGGGAATGGCGAATTCACATGTTTCCACTGCTTCCTCTGCTTCTTTGTTTTGGGGCCATAGTAATATGCAGAGCATTTGTACATGTGATTATTCAGCTGAAGAAGTCATCTGGACTGTTCTGAGATAGCTGTTGTAGGCCCTGTAATTTTGATGTGGTTTTGCAACCATCGTAAACAGTCATGGAGACGAACAGCTGTTGAACTACGTAATGATCAAAGGCGTGTGAGAATTTAAGACTGATCTTTGTCAGATTTTCAACTCTCCCACTATTGCTTTGATTGACACATGCTGGTCTTCGAAGAGCAGGGCCTCCACTTTTCTTGTGATTGCTGTTCTTCACAGTGAGATGGTGTGCTACTGAAACTCATTTACACAGGAATCTGCCAAGGGTGGTGAGAGGGGGCACTTACCCCGTTCTAGTATCTGAGGATGGTTTCTTATTCGTTACAGAATTCTTGCGAATTTATAACAGTGTCTGTCTGTGTACTGGGACTGCAGACATGTTACATGTAAAAAAACTATTTTTTATGTCATAATTAAAACTTTATGTTATACTGGTACCTCCTAGTTACCTCCAAACTGCATTCCACTTCTCTAGAAATGGAGAAGCAAGCAGAGGAGAAAATATGTAAATAACTGCTGGGAGAATAATGGTCCACATCTAAGGATTAGCCAGGGAACAGAGCTGCGGAGTGGGACAGATGTGTTCTTGTTGTCGTAGGGAGAAGCAAGCAGCACTGTGGCTAGCTGTTGGAAGACAACGTCCAGCTGTGCCAGCTAACACGTCCTCATTGCTGCCGTGGCCTCTTCCCATTCCATCCAAGGCAGTGTATACCAAGCTGTCCCTGTGCAACAGTCGCAGTATGTCACATGAAGATGACCCAGGAAACCCTCTACAATCTTTAACTACAATGGGGACTACTCACCAGGAAAGCGCATGTGCATGGTAAGGGACACAACTAAACTGAAACTCCATGTTATTTTGTGTTAAATATGGTACCAAAATAGAGTCTCAAGTTCGTTCCTCTAGAAATTGTACCAAGATCAGTGGATCTGGTTAGTGCAAAATTAAATAAATAAATGCAGATTCTGTTACTGAGAACAGACAATAGACATGCAATTTGCCATCCAGTCAGCTGTAGCCTGTCTATGTGGAGCTTCCAGTCAGGTGTAACAGAGCAAGAGCTTCGAAGCATGGACACTTTACAGCAGTTGTCTTCAACAAAGCTCACACAGTGCTGGGCAGCTACCTCAATGAAATAAGATTGGGGATCCAAAAGAAATTACAATTAGTAAGTTATTATTTTTTGTATTTCACACTCCATTTACAACAATGCATTGTTTAAAATACAGTGTTTATCAGATATACTGCACTTACCCTATGTCAAAGTTATACCCATTGATGGAAATCACTTTTTATATCTTCCAGCGTTATGCTTTGTAGAAAACACTTACTGTATGAGTGACACTCCCCTCCCCCATCCCCTTCCCCCTAGATAAAGATCTTTGCAGTCCGAATTTGCATTCTGCTCCATTACACATATAGACATATCAATTAAGCGTCAGTATTAAGAAATCTAGGGCATCTAATGGGTATAGATTAGTATAAGGGTGTGCCTAGGACAGTTTGTCTTGAAATGGCATTCACAGTGAAATTAACATTAGTTGTACCACTCTCGCCTTGTTCTCAGTACATGTTCCAGGTACATTCTGGCTGCATAATGACTCCAACACATTGTGTTTCAACAAATCTGCCCTGAAAATCTTTTAACATTCCAACTAAATTCAGTGATCCAAGTTTTATCTACTCCACTTGCTCAAAATTATAGACCCTGATTGAAGTGATCCTCAACTGACTGATATATTTCTTCTGTTAACTGCCACTTCATGTGTTTGCAGTCTGTCCCTGGTTTCTATTGTCAAAATCCCTTCCATAGTTCCTATCTGTACCATTCCCATTATAATCTCTATTAATTCCACCATTATGATATTCATTCCTAAGACTTTCATATTCTCTACTCCCTTGGCTTCCCCCCATTAAAGTCTGAATTCCATCCGGCATACTGATGATATCTATTACCTCTCTCCAAAATACCATCGAGCTTGTCCGCATACTTTAAAAGTTGTTCCATTGAGTCATAAGGTCCATAAATTAAATCCCATTGTATCCTCTGTGGTATAGTTTCCTTTTGAATCTACCATTGTGTGTCATTTCGTCAAACAGCCTGTCTAAATGTACTAACCTTTTTAACCAGTTTTTGCAAAATTCCTTCATTCTCATTTCTTCCTCTGTAGTTAGGTCCACTTAAAAATTTACTCTAGGTTCTGGGTTGTTCAAACTCTGACAAAGACTTATTTAAAAACTCCATGTCAGATTCAGCAAAAGTTACCCTCTGATCAAAATTTTGGTTTGCCAAGATAAATCTTCCACTTCTAAAAACTTCTTAACAGATTTAATTTTTGAACTGTCTTTCAGACCATTCACAAAGTTATGTTTACAATGTTGAAGATAAGACTATAGGGCGTAAGACATTACAATGAAAACTTTTCTCCAAAATATTGGCCCATATAACACTAATGTTAGCACACAGATTTTTAGGCAGTGTACCCTCTGGAAATTGTACTAGATGTTTGCTAACATTACGTGACTCATTTCCTGTCACAATCACAACTTTAGTTATACATTGTTTTTGACATCACCTAAATGTGCATCTAATTCACTAAGATTTTTCTCTGTTTCAATAATTAAGGTACTCATTTTATTTTCTAAGGTACCTTTGACCTTGCATTGTTCTCCTTTTACCTTATCATTCCTGTTTAATAATAGAACTGATTTTATAAAACTTTTATCCCATTTAATACTTTCTTTAACAAACTAAGTTTCTAAAATGATTAATTTATTTTCTATGGTAGGTAATCTGGAATTGATCCCCTATAAACCAGTATAAGAAAGATTTTTGTCTTTGGTAGGGTATTGCCAGAATTTTACCTTCAATTTCATCGAATTTGTCACCTACTAAGTTCATTTAAAAGCCTAAAAGTGTCCACTGTTGCTTTGTGTTAATCGTGCTTCTAGCTTCTCACTTTTTTCTTGAAGTTTTGCATCTAAGTGTTCACTTAGCATTGTGCTCTACTTTGAAAGATCAAACCTTTTCGCTGCTTCTGCTTCGAAATTTGTAAAAATCTCGAATTCAACTGGGTGTAGGCTTTGTTATTGCTTGTATCCAACTTACTCTGCCGAACTGCAAATCCACTCAACACTTTTGTTGAATCAGGGGTATTGACTTCTTCTGAACCAGGCTGATGTAATATATTTCCTGGCATCCTACCAAGCAAGGTGGCACAGTTGTTGGTACACTGGACTCACATTTGGATGATAGTTCAAATCCTTGTCCAGTCATCCTGATTCAAGTTTTTCATGATTCCCCTAAATTGCCTGAGGGAAATGCCAGCATGGTTTCTTTGAGAAGGGCGCAGCCAATTTACCTCTCTATCCTTTCATAACACAAGCTTGTGCTTCATCTCTAATGACCTCGTTGTCGATTGGATGTTAAACCCTGATTTTACTTTCTTCTTCGTGCACCCCACTATAATTAAATTTCTCTCACGATCCATTTTTGTTACGGTTATTGACAGTCCAAAATAAAGTGTAAAGAAGTGTAAAAAGTTAAAAAAAAGTGTAAAGTCTCTTATCTTTCCTGCTGAAGGACAGTTTACTAACTGTTCTCGACAATGTGAGTCTATTCTAGCTCAGTTTATCTGAATTTTTCATGTTCTATGCACATTATTCTTCTGTAGTCATCTTGTATTGTTTTGTACACATTTTGGAAATTTTTTTATATATGCTGCTGACAAACACAATAATAATTAGAATTTAAGTCTATGATTTTCAGACCCTGGCAGCAGCACCAAATTCCAACACAGCTACCATGTGATTGTTAGACAAGGAAATAAATAAATGAAAGGTATTAAGGTACCATGCAATCATAGTGTAAACCACTAATCTTGCATTTATGTAGACAATTTTCTGAGTAGTCTTCTTATAGGGAGAAGGTGAATTACTTATCATTCACTGACAGCAGTCACAAAAGGGCTGCAACAATCCATTTGGGATTTCCATTACTGAGGCCTAGAGTTTAGCGAATGATGGAAGTATTCCTTCTGCTGTTAACTTTTCAATCTATTATGATGTTTTCATTCAAAACTATGTTGACATGTCTGTTCTGAATCACACTGAAAGGTTAACAAATATTCCATTCCATTCCAAATTCAAACCCCCAACAAATACAATGATCAGCATTCAACTAATTGTGTACAACATGTCTGCCTATTTTGGTGCAGTGACGTAACCTAGGATATTGACATACGGTAGATGAATTATGAACATAGAAATATAAACTGTGTTACTCACTGTGTACAATAAAAATAGTACTCGTGTATCAATGTGGGGTGCAAAATTATTCCATCTCTTAAAATTTATGATTTTACTTATTTTCACTTACACTACTCATAAAAGTATGAGAATGGCTAATTTTGTAGAGTTTTCATATTCCTGCACTCGAAACATAGTTGCAAGATAATTTTATTAGCTTCAAAAAGAAAAATAAATTGGAACAGCAGAGAAGTATATTAATATACCAAGCTCCCTGTAAAATCTAAGACTCGTGCAAAGTCGACCAAAAGAGGCTTTGGAACATTCATGAGAGAAAGTTCACACTAAAAATCTCAAAACTGGGTACATTACATTGTGAATTATCCTTAATGGACAGTAACATAACCATTGTGAGCATTCAAAGAGCTTAACCAAAGAGTCACGTAAGCCTAGAACATCACATTAATCAGACAAGAAGCTTACTTTTTCTATGCTGTCATAACATGGTAGTAATAGAATAATGACATTCAGGTGCACACAATCTTTGCCAGGTTTCTCAGTCTACTTCATGCTTATAGGTTCCCACAACAAAAAGCAGAAGTAATGAAATTGGCCATAGGAGAAGCAGTCTGTCCAGTGGATGCATCTAGCATCCACCAAACACCATTTGGCAAGCCGTCAATTGAATACATCCACAAATAAAGGAGTGGAGAGTGCCTTCCATCAGTGCTATACAAAACTAAATAAACTTATTGAGCATTGTCAATGATTTTTACTGAAGTAGAGAAATATTCACGCATTATGACTAAGTACTTTTTCAGAATATTAAATACAAAACACTATCTGTGAGTAATCAAGGAATCTATTAACAACTATAAATGTTTGTTATGAAATTAGCGGGGAAGACTGGCAGGTTGTGTGAGTATCATATAACGATCACTTTGGTTTTGTAACCATTGTCAGCCTAACTCGCTATCATAAATGAGCAAGTCTCCTTTGAAAAATGGAATGTGAGCAGCTCATCCAGCTCCTCATATTTAGCAATATTAACCATAAATATGAAAATTTGTAGAAAAAAACTGATAATTTTTCCATGTGTACTGACAGGAAAAGTTCATTTGAACGGTAACACGACGAATAACGTGAATTCAGTAGTTTTTAAGGAAGTAATGCGAATTCGGCAGTTTTTAAGGAAGTAACGCGAATTCGGCATTTGTTAAAGAAGTAACGCAAAATCAGCGTTTTTCAACAATATTTTTCTGTGTCCTCGTAAGAAGTTTCGTAAATCTAATGATGTCAGAAACATATTTAACTTTGAAATGATCCATGTTCCATCGTCGTACTACTTTTTGTAGTTGTCACGTCACTAGTGGCCTTTGGACTATCGACTTTTCCGAGCGCGAACGAATGACCACTGTGCGAATTTCGATTATTTCTTTTGCAGTGTATGAGCCACAGTATGACGTTTCAAAGCAATGGCCTAATGAAAATCTATCACAAACACATCACAATGACGAAGCCTACAGTAATCGCTGACAAAAGGATAAGAGAATTTGAAATCGGTGGTTTATGTGTTCCTGATAAGCTAACAGTATTTTGTAAATTCTGCAATGTCAGAGTTTCATGAGAGTGTGGCTGCAGTCGACCGCCAGTAACTTCACTGGCGATGCACAGAGTAAACGCTCTTTGGAGACTCGAGATTCTTTGCCAGTCCCGTCTGCTACTTGACTGAGTGATACCCGTGTCGTGAAATTCTGCATTGTTTTTCTTGTGTTTCTGTAATTATAGGAACCTTAATAAAAGTGTCTTATCGTAATAAGTTGGAGTTTTCGGTGCGTGGTCCGTCACTATAGCCAAGAAAAACCACATTGGTGACCCCGAGTCGTGAAAATACATTGCAGTCACTCGCTGTGTATCAGTGGTTTCGCGCCAATAGACAATGTCGTAGCCTCCAGTTTTTACGGCAGTGCACGATGCCGCGACTGCAGAATGGACATTCGACTGTGAGGCGCAACCCTTTACCTCGTGTGCTACTAATACACCGGGAATGTTCATATCTCCCATGTTTGCCTCGCCTTGCCAGACGACCCTAACCTCTGCCGGCATACCACACCAGGCACTGTACATATCGTTGCAGACACCTTCTTTGGCATTCTACACTCGACAGAATGCTCCTCCAGCACAGGACCACGGAAACCCCAAGTTTCTACCGCACAACATGGACCACACGGCTGTCCAGTTTCTGGGTCCACATGCACGACTGCCGTTTAACGTGACCCCCTCCGTGCTGGTCGAATGGACACTCGGTCCAACAGTGTTGAGCCATTTATGTGCCTATCCTACCTGCCGCCCCACACACACCTCGGGCGACGCACCTGCTGTGGTTCCGCCCTGTCACTCGGCGCTCAATCACGATCTCGCGCCTCTGCTCGAGATTCTGGCTGCATCAGCAGTTGATCAGCCAGCACCTGCTGCACTGTGCTCATCGTGTGGCCATACAGATTCCGTTCCTACAGGTTGCAGTAGCTACTGGGAGATGAAGAAGCTTGCACAGGATAGAGTAGCATGGAGAGCTGCATCAACCCAGTCTCAGGACTGAAGACCACAACAACAACAACAAGGACTGGATACCATGTCTCGCCTAAACAGCTAACGGATGTTCAACGCAACACATCACCTGCCACTGCGGCACAGTTCGCACCAGTGAACACCATGCAGAATCCCCGTACTTTTTGTGCCTTTCCTACAGCCCCGCAAGCACTGGCCCCCGGCCATTTTCCAAAGCTGCCGCCATTACAACCGGAAAACCCAGTGACGTGGTTTAGCTTGGTGGACAACATGCTGGACATACACGGTATTGCGGGCGCCAGCACTCATTTTGTGTGTTTAGTGAGCCACCTGCATGACCAATCTGATCCCATCAGTGACTTATTGCAGAACCCACCTCAGAGCAACGAATATGCCTATGCTCGTGCATTACTCATTGAGCGCCTCTCTCGTCTGCTGGCCGATACAATTCACAACATAATTTATGATGAGATTTTAGGTGACAGAACACCCTCACAGCTGTGGGGATGCTTGTGTGCACTGGTCAGTACTGAGATCTTCTTCGAACGTAGCGCTCTGGGTATCGTGGTTGGTGAAGCTGCCACAAGAACTACAGTTACATTTGCTTCCACATACCGCAGCGTTACTCGAGGATAAACTACGGCTGGCAGACCAGGTATACACCATTATTCGACACAGCCACCTCCCTCTGCGCAGCACAGTGCCTAATACCACCGAGGTTGGTAATCCTGGGGTTATAAATTCCACCGTCGGGTGGTAGAAACCAGGCGCGTGCATATAGCGGACAGCACACGGAACAGCAGCCATCTAGCCACCATGACCTGGAACTGCCAGCGAGCCGGCAACAGCCTCTTCCCACCCGAACTGGGCTAGGGCCTGCCCACCCCGCCTGACGCTTCGGCTGGTGGGCCACGTACAGCTGACTCATGCATATGCTGGTTCCACACCATTTTCAGGGACACTGCTCGCAACTACTGTCCACCCTGCTCGTTCCCAAACGCCGCACATGGGCCGCAGTAGGCGCCACAGCCCGCAGATACAGGCAGGGGTGCCCACAGACATTGCATTCTATCAGATCTCCCATCTCACGAGGACGTCTGTACGCCTTGGATTTACGTTCGCACTGTTATTTTGTTGTCGATACCAGAGCCGACATTAGTGTCATACATCCCACATTTTCTGTAGAGGACGCAACACCAACCAAACTGTCCCTACGATCAGCAAATAAGTTGACACTTCGTGTCGAGGGTTTCACCAAGTTACCTATTGAACTGATACCTGACAAACAGTTCACTTGGTCCTTCTACGTGGCTGATGTCGAAGATCCAGTATTAGGCATTGACTTCGTTTTCCACTTCGGACTGTCTCCAGATCTTTAGTCAGCTGCATTATGGCAGCACGCCTCGTCCACTCATTTTGCATGTTCAGTCACCTCTTCAGCCCCCCTTCCCTGTCAGCTGCCCGATGACTCTGGCACAGCTCCCATCCAGTGCTCTTCATTGGCGGACAGCCTCACAACTTCCATGGCCCAGCTCCAGGCCGAACGCCCTGCAGTCGCCGGTCTCTGTGCTCACAACACCGAACTGAACCATGCCATATTGTTGGCTACACAAGCCCTCACCGAGGCACGATGCCTCGTACAACGCCTGTCAACACTGCCACCATCCAACACCAGTGATGCACCTCGTGGAACTTTGTCGCCACCAATGCAGACAGCTTACCCAGCACATCAGGTTAGTGACTCTTGTGTGCTACCGATTCCCGTTCACGACACCAACGATCGAGTTCACCAGCCGAGCTGTACGCTATCATGAATGGCACAACACACAAAATTGTCACGACAGATGGGCCTCCAGTGCGCCATAAAACTCGCCGACTGTCACCACATAAACTATGCATTGCTAAAGCCGCAGTGGAGGGACTTCTACGGGCAGGTATTGTTCGCCCATTGGACAGTAACTGGTGCTCGCCGATATTCTTAATCCCCAAAAAGGACACCACTGTGTGCCTCTGTGGCGACTGTCGTCACCTCAATGCGCGGACGGTATTAGACGATTACCCGATACCTCACATACCATACTTTGTGCAAGTACTTAGTGGAGGATGCATCTTGAGTGTCTTGGACTGCCGCAAGGCATATTTACTGATACCAATGGAACATAGTGACATACCAAAGACAGGAGTGATCACACCTTTTGGTCCGTACGAATTTTGTTACGTGCCTTATGGTCTCAAAATTGCGGCCCAAACTTGGCAACGTTTTTTAGACTCACTTCTTTTTAACTGCACATATTGCTACACATACCTCGACAACATACTAATTTTCTCCCCCTCTGACAGGGAACATGAACTTCACCTGGCCACGATACAGGACTTATCGACACGTAACGGAGTCAAGATCAATAATGACAAGTCACAACTCCGCTGCACTGCTCGTGCTTATTTACAGTGCCAGTGCAGCAAAGTTGGCAGGCACACACAGCCCAGTCTAGGTAAATTCGACATCCTGAAAGGCCACTTCCGTCACGTACATGTGGATCTCGTAAGACCATTACCCATGTCTGATGGTTTCAGGTACATCCTGTCTCTCATTGACCGCTTTACATGTTGGGTCGAGGCAATACCCCTGCAGGACATCACAGCAGATTCCATAGCATGCGCATTTGTATCCTCCTGGATAGCTTGATTTTGCTGTCCTGCATCCATCACCACCGACCACGGAAGGCAGTTTGAATCCCTGCTGTTAAACAAACTCTGCATCCTCTGTGGGGTGGATAGATTCCGCACTACGGCTTACCACCCTCAGAGTAATGGACTGGTTGAGCAGTGGCACAGAACTCTGAAAGCAACACTTATGTGCTACGGTGGTGAGTGGTGCAACACTCTTCCCTGGGATATGCTAGGAATACACACGGCTTACAAGACAGACCTCCAGGCTTCACTTGCAGAGTTCCTGTATGGCGAGACCCAAGTTCTCCCCGCAGAGTTCTTCAACAACAAAGCAATCGCTGACCTATCCGACCTCCCCATGCTAGTTGAGCATGTCTGGACACACATAGCTGTGATCCGCATGCCTCCTCCACGACCACATACCCATCCTCGGGTGTTCCTGCATTCGGCACTGTACTCTTGCGAGTTCAGTATGTTACGGGATGACGCAGTCAAACCGGCATTACAGCCACCTTACTCTGGCCCGTATCGAGTAGTGGCTCGCACGGACAATACTATGGACATTCTCGTCAGTGGTCGCCGGCAGACAGTTTCCCTCCAATGTGTGAAACCAGCCTGGACGATCGAGGAATCTGTAAACCCCCCCCCCCCGACTCGAGTGTTCTTCCATCAGGTGATGACCCCAAACTCACACAGACGACTCACTCCCCTGCGCCCCACCATGATCGTATGCACACCGACCCTGCACCTGTGGGCAACTCAGTGGTTGCGTATGATGATACTCTACCCTCGTTTCAAACAGGCACTGTATGTGACAATCCACAACCTCAGGATCAACCACATGTTGTGTGTGACATTACACTGTCTAAGTGTTGGCACACAATACCCACACAGAGTGTTCCAATGTTTCTCCTGAACTACGTTACTTTTCTCCCCCACCTCCGTAGTGCTCCCTACACCCACTGTCGACGAAATCTGCATTGCTATCAACGCCTGTGAGTGCCCACGCAACGAGCTTTCCTTGCAGCTCCATGAGGGATCCATCTTCGTCCTCCGCATAGGGGACACTTCACGTTGGTCCACACCCTTGTCACACATCACCATGCTGCACACAGTCCCTATCCCAAATGGGGTGGAAATGGCTGCCATAGCTGCAATGTTCAGCACCGATGGGATGCTCAAGATTCGCATGCCCCTGTGCCAGTCCAGCTCACGCGCGCAGGTCGACCAGTCCCCCCCCCCCCCCCCCCCCCAAAGGATGGCGCACTATATGAGCGCTAGTCCACCCTGCACAGACAGTATGGACTCTTAGCACACACTGGTATCAACCAGCGAGCATCCCTCAACGCCACTACACAGGAAGACACCCACGTCCTTCCCCCAGTGCTCCACACTCCCAGGGGGGCGGGGGGGGGGGGGGCGCTCTCTGGCAACAGTCAACCCTCAATAACTTCACCAGTGAAGCGCAGAGTGAACAGTCTTTGGAGACTCGAGATTCTTTGGCAGTCCAGTCTGCGACTTGACTGAGTGATACACGTGTCGTGAAATTCTGCATTGTTTTACTTGTGTTTCTGTAACTATACGAATCTTAATAAAAGTGTCTTATCATAATAATTTGGAGTTTTAGGTGCGTGGTCCATCACTATAGCCAAAAAAAAAAAAAAAACCACAGGAGTGGAGAGATTCAACAGTGAAACATGTGCAGACCAAAAAACTTAAGGGCAGCAAGTTGAAGTAGACCAGTTTGCCGATAAAGTGGCAGTCTACGATTAGCAGCAGCTTTGAAACTGCAAAAAAGAAGAAGAGCGATTTTGAATATCTGGCCCAAAGGACTGTGGAAACATTTTTGCAGGCCAACATTACATTCCACAAACTGGATACATCATTGATAATAATTTTTTGACATTATTTAAAATATATGTATCACTCCACACCATGGTTTAGTTATAATGCTTTGATCTTAAATAAGGATACAACGGTATTAATGAATTTCAGTAATATTAAAAGTAAAGCTAGAAGAAGAATAAAAACTGAGTTAGGGAACTATGTTATTGCACAAGCTCCATACACAAAATTCCTCAGTATATGGGTGGATGAGCACTTGAGATGGGAAAAGCATCTAGAAGTTTTGAGTAAAAAATTAAGTAGATGCTGCTATGTGCTAAGAATGCTTTGGGAATGTTGCAACACTGAATCATTGCTGTGTGCTTATTATGCTTACATGAACAGATTGCTTACATACGGTGTGATCTTCTGGGGAAATACAGTTACGCCAAAACAAGATTTCAAACTTCAAAAAAGGGCTGTTAGAATAATGAAAGGGGTTCAGAGAAGAGTGTATGGCAGGGAAATATTTAAAGAATTTAAAATAATGGCTCTTCCAAACTTATACATCTATGAATGTGTATGCTTTCTGAAAGCTCACCAGGAGTTTTCAACAATAAATAATCAGATTCATAACCATGAAACAAGGAACAGGGATGATTTTCACAGAGACACCCACAAAGGAGCTCTCTACTAAAAATGGGTAAACTACCAGCCCAAAATACTTTTTAGTACATAGCCTTTTACAATAAAGAAAATTAAAGAATTACATAAAGTCAAGGTAGATCTTAAACAATTTTTACTAACACATAGTTTTTATAGCATTGAAGAATATCTGAATATGGAAAAGTAATATTATTTATGTATACTGATATAAAATATTTGTATTACCCAAGTTTTTGAAACAAATTAAAGTTAATAGACTATATTGTAATTGACTACATCCATACAATGTATATTGGTAATGGTTGAATAAAGAGATTGATTGATTGATTCTGGCCAAGCGCAGCAACAGTATAAAAATGTTAAAAATTGAAATAATAGTCTCTGTTGCAGATACTTTATTGATGACACATTTCACGCATCTAGCGCATCTTCAGGTCATTCTTGAGCTGTGAAGACTGGCTTCTGTGGTCTCCACAGCTCAAGAATGACATGAAGAAGCGCGAAACATGTCATCAATGAAATATCTGCAACATGCTGTTATTTTCTTTTTTCCTTTGGTATTTGTTTTTGAATAATTATTTGTGTCAAAGTTTTTTGTTAAAACAATTTTTCTCTAAACTTGTCTCATGTTTGGCCCTTCCGATCTTGGAAATAGTTACATTTTCAACATAGCAATGAAAAATGGTGAAATTTGACAAAAATAGATAACTGAAAATAGGAAAAGCTTACCAGACATAACACCGATAAATAACACGGAAAAGTGCAAAAAATAATACCGATTTTGGCCATAAAATAGCACCGACTTTTTCTTGTCCCTATCCATGAGCAAGTTTGTTTCAGTACATCCATTACAATGGAGTGATTCAAACTTTACATTCATCTAAGGAAAAGTCCAAGCCATATTAAGAACACTTAGAGTTTATCAGAAACTGAAGCTTCTGTCAGCATTAGTATCTCATACATAGGGACCTATGTTGGTATCAGTATACACAGAGGAAGTGTGCATGTCCCAAATTCCAACAGATCATCATAATATTTGAGTTGCCTCACAGATGCTGAAATGGTGCAGCTTCCATTGCAATCCCTCAATAAGATATACAACCTAAATGCAAACAAACTATTAGTTTCTCTAGTGATATAGGTTAGCCACTTGAATAAAAAGGAATCTTACATTTATATATCCTGTTCCAGTCTACATAATTAAAAACATATTACAAGTTTGTACACATTAGTAGTGTAGTAGAGTGATACACTGTTTTCCAGGTTGAACAATAAATATTAAAGTTAAACATCATTTCATGGTAAAAATTATTGACACTAATTAACATTTGTAATGACAGATTCACTCTGCAGATGAGTGCGTACAGATGTGAAACCCCCTGGGAAACTATGCCCCAGACTGAGACTCAAAGTTGGGGCCTTGGCCTTTCATGGGCAAATGCTCCACCAACTGAGCTAATCAAGAATGACTGATGACCACTCATGACCCATCTTCACAGCTTGGTAGAGCACATGTCCATGATAGACAAATGTCCCAAGTTTGAGTCTCAGTCCGGCACAGAGTTTTAATCTGCCAGGAAGTCTCATTAATTAACATGTTCTGACAGCAGACTTCCACTTTAACTGACATTATTGCACTATTAAAATTATGAGGGAGACTTTTTCATATCAGCATGAAGATTTTTATCATCATGCAGATTCTGACATGATCTGACTTAATGATGTTATGTGAGTGCTTTTTGTTCACAAACTTTTTTATACACAGGTGGTGCACATTCAAAAGTGTATCTAGGACTCGCAAGTTAATGACAGGTGTAAGAATAAAATGTTTTTTCTGAAACTACAGTAACTTGTAAGTATTAATGTAAAAGAGCCAACTGAAATTGAAATTCTGAACTTTCATTGTCAGTTGCCTGAGATTCAGAAGTTAATTAGTTTCACATAAATTAAAGTATGTTTCAAGAGGAGTAAAATATCTATCACAGTACTTTGTATTCTGTCTCTTCACTCAAAACATTTCCCCATTGCTTACAGTATTCAGCATTTCACTTTTAATGGAATGAATTGTGTCTTTGGAATTAGGAAGGTAACCATAAATTTAAATGGAATCTTGCACAAACAACAATTTGGCACATTCATATACAACAAAATTAGTTATTCATCTGAGTACAAAACATAACAGATGGAGGAGTTTCACCTAGTTTAAGACTAACTCTTAAATTTCCTATACTGTGAGTTCGAGATGATAAATCAAGACATATATCCCATCCTTACATGCATGTCAGGAAAATTATCATTATGGTAAAATTAGAGAAATTTCCATTTCTTCAAGATTTCCTCATAGTTGTTCCTAACAGTCATTATCCACAAATTGGATTAGAATGTAGTAAACTAATATACTATATTTGTCACACTGTAAACTAATTAGTGGCTCTCAGCTGACAGATATATTAGAAGATACAGGGTGAACTGTGTTGAAGGAGTAATGTGAGTGTACAGGAAAGCAAAGGATTTGAAATCTTCTCATTCTATGTATGTATCTAGATTAAATTGTATCCATGAGAAGCAGGCAAACATCATGGAAGGGACCAGTTTGTTTGAGGTATTTTGCTGCAAAACATGGAACAGACCGCTAAACACATTTACATTTCATACTAGTTTTTCCACTATTGAAAATATGTGTTACCTTTGTCATTAAACACATAACTTTATTTTGCATTCCTTTATGGACTATGCTAAAATACAAAATAAGTGACAAATAGTTCATAAGATTTATTGATCCTGTTAATTTTCCAGAACTGCAAATGAAAACAATTAGCATTTACACAGCTTGAATTACAGTTGTGGAAGACACTGAGAGACAAGGCTAAAGTCATTCACTTGGTTAAAATGGTATAACAACCTGCCAAAGGTGAAGTTTATAGCAGTAGGCAGACATCATTAAACATAAGTCTCCAACAGGTCAAGTTCAAAGAATAACCCCATATAACTAATGTGGTGTGAGATTATTGTCAACACTTCAATCAGCAATGGAGAGGAATACATGACCTAATGAACAGAAAGGAGACTGTGTCTGTGGCAACTTGGTCGTAAACTGACTGGCTGGCATACCTATACCTACATGATCTACCAGCACTACCAGCTTTGCTGCTTGTTGCTCACGGTAAAGGCACTGGTTGTAACAGTAGTATGATGTAATCCAGTGATATATCTTGTGGCATTACAAGAACCCACTTTTGGTGAGTCAGCGCATAGGGGCCAAAATGGGCTGCATGACTTCTATTTGCCATCGGCCATACATACGGCAGAATATGCTTCATCTTTTATACATAATAACAATTCACTTAATTACACACACACTTCACCATAAATTTTAACACATGTTCACAATATTTGCACTAAAACATTTCATTATACATAATGCTTCAAAAAGAATATACATAATTTGACTGCATGTATTTATTAAACAATAGCAAATCAATAATAAAAGTCAAGACATATATTTACAACTCTCTCAAGTTTAGATTACATATGTTCAGTATTGCTTCCACTAGCAATATGAACAATGCCACATCAGTACTTGAATTCCTCCCCTACTCAATAGCATGTCATCATCACTGATATTATGGCAGTACTGGTCCAGTTCTTCTGCTCTGTAAACTGGTAGAAGTGAAGAAGGTTTGTGGATGTTGGTGCCCCAGGATGAAGTCTAAGGTTATATACTGTGGAGATGGAGAAGGAGGCTTGGCCCAATACTGAGGTTAGGGTGAACTGCAGAGCCAAAGTTGATTTGCATGGTACTGGAAGTTTGCCTCACTGACCTTTACCTTAGAACGCAGTAACTTTGCTTGGGATCCATCCTAGCATCCAACTGTACGTGTGGTCTCACAATAGGGAGTCCACAAAGTAGTGCAGGTGAGCTGAATGAGGTGATTGCTGCACTGTGGGACATAAGAGATCTAACAAGATGGAGTATCTTGGTCGGGAACATCCAATGAATAGGAGTCATTTGATACAAAGAGAGGGATCTCACCGTGGTATTGTCTTTGTTGTCATCCATGCACATTGCTTTCTTAAGTTATTGTTTGAAGGCATTTACAGAACTTTCTGCTTAGCTACTTGAGGCCAGAGGGAATGGAGCTATGAATAAGTGATCAGTATCAATAGACTGGCAAAAACAAAATAATTAAGCAGACACAGACTGTGGGCTAATGCTTGATACCTGAGCTGTCAGACACCTTAAAAAATAAGTTTGGGGGCTGGGTTAATATAGTGATTGCAATAGAAGACATCTATGCATACAAGCAGTAGAAGAATACATTTGTGCCACATACTGAAATTTACATCGAGCATGGATGATGATAAGTCACATTTTGCTGTGGATAGCTCCAGTGAATTCCATATTAAAGTGGTCCCATGGAATTTGTGGGATGGGGCAGGCTATGCAGCAGAGCTGTGGAGTGGTCTGGTGGTTTGAGCAGGTTGCATATGTGGCGGCCCTACATTCAACATCTCTGTTGATTCAGAGCCAATAGTGATGGTGTCCCATTCCCTTCATGTGAATGGTGCCATACTAGTCACCATGGAGAATACGCAGGATGAGAAGGCAGAAATATTGAGGCATGATCACCCTGCAGTCTTCATTTTCCAGGAGGTAGAGAGTGACTCTGATGATGACCTGTAATTGATGCTAGAGAAACTGATTTATGCAGAGTTCCAATGTTGATGTGGAAGGTAGGTTTGCAGGTCAGCCATTGGTAATAAAGTGCTGTACGTGGAAAAGTATAGGGTTATCACCAGTTCCAAACTCACATGTGTATAATGTGGATTTGGAGTAATAATTTACTTTTCCTAAGAAGCCTTAGAGTTCCTTCTGGTTTGTTGCCAATGGTAAGTAAGTGACAGCTTCAACATGTTTTGAATCAGTCCTGTGCCTCTACTGATAAGGATGTGGCATAGGTATTCCACTCAAGATTGGAAGAATTCATGTTTATCTAAATTATGTTTTAGATCATTCTGCTGAAGTTTTGTATAGAACAGGCACAGATTGTGAAGGCATTTAGCTTCTGTATAATGCACGATAATTATAACACTCAAGTAACTGCCATATCTATACATATACTCTGCAGATCTCTGCAAAGCGCATGGAAGTGGATACAGAGAATAGTAGGCAACAGGTTAAGGTTACTTCTGGTTCCAGTTGAGTATGGAGAACGGGAAAATGGCTGCTCATATGCCTTTTTGTGTGCTATAATTAGTATAATTTTGTTTTTACATCCCCTGCATAAGTGATACATAGGGGAAGGTGAATATCTCTAGATTATCCACTTAATACATATTCTTAAAATTTAGCATGTAAGGTTTTGTCTAATATTTTCAGTATATCTGAATGTGTCAGTCAATTCAGGTTTTTCATACATTTGTTACTGCTCTCTCGTAAGTCAAACAAGCCTGTGACCATTCACACTACCTTCTTTGCATACACTGAAAATCATCTGTATGTCCTATTTGGTGTGGGTCCCATATACTTGAGCAATATTCTAAGATTCGATGCACAGGTGACATATAAGCATTCTCCTTTGTACATTGACTGCATTTTCCCAGTATTCTGCCACCTGTGTCACCTACAGCTGAGAATATGTAAGTCTTTATTTATTTAGCACTCTTATTGTCATGTTCATGATATTGGACGTTTCAAAGTACAAAACAGTATAAAATACTATATGTTTTCATCACTTACAAAATCTTATCAACAAATCTTTATAACAGAAACATTATTCTGTTTAATTAGATTATAAAATTATATATGTACATACTGATAAAAGCTAGTGAAACACCTTGGTTGATTTTACTAAAACTATTAAATATGACCACTTTACTGAAATAGGCATAGTAACGTATGGCACTAAAGTTAGGTGCATAATCAGATACATACATTGACAAAAGAAGTTTAGATTTATACAAGAATACTCTGATAGGTATGAATTTTTGCTTAGATAGATTATGAGCAGACCTCCAGATTTGAGCAGAATTACAGGTATTCATTAATGCTGTTGAAGCTATTGTTTGTTAGTAGATTTTTATACATTTTTATATAATTTTTAAATGTAATAATGCTTGGTATTTTTTGATGTTATCAGGCAATACACTGTAAAGAATGTTCGGTTTGTAAACAACATTGTCCTTATATACTGATTTTCTGTGTACATCCCTATGATAATCATCCCTGTCCCTTTTTGATAATTGTGTGTCTCACTGTACAAAGCTGAAACTTGATGGTATTTAATGAAGCAGATGGATTCATATATAAATATAGATGGTAAGGGCATAATTTTTAGTTCCTTAAAGATACTTCTACATGATTCTCTGCAAGCAATATCACTTATTAATCTTACAGTTCGCTTTCGATGTTTAAAAGATTGCTTTGCGCACAGGGCCTTTTGCCCAGAATACTACACCATACCTCAGTAGACTATGCATGAATGTGTAATAAGCACTCAACACTGTTTCAGTATTGCAGCAATCTTTAAGAACTCTTCAAATGTAACATTGCTTGCTTAATTTCTTGTTGAGCATTTATACATGTTTTCCCATCTCAGATGCTCACCCATCTGTAATACTAAAAATTTTATGTGATTCTTTTGCTGAGTTTGGCTATTTGATAATTTGAATTTTACATTTGTCCTATTTTTGTTTCTTATACGGTTGAAGATCATCCTTACAGTTTTCTTGTCACTGATACCTAGCTAATTACCTTTAAACCATTTTCAGCCGCTTCTGCTGTTTTTTTTATTTCTTCCTGCGTTCATAACCATTCTTCCATTTTATAAAGAATCTCGTATTATCAGCAAACAATATAGTGTATCAGCTGTTGAAAATCTTTGTGGTAGGTCATTAATAAGAACCAAGAATAACAATGGTCTTATTATCAAGTTCTGGGACACCCTGTAATTAACTCTTATTATATTCAGAATGATACACATTACCATCCTGAGAAATTTGCACTTTTTGTTTTCTATCAGTTAAATATGACTTGAACCACTGATAGGAAACACCATGGACACCATAACTATATAGTTGTGACAGTAGTAGTTTGTGATTTATAAGATCAAACGCTTTGGAAACATCCAAAAACAACCCACAGACCGGTTCCTTCTCCCCTATAGCTTTGTAAACAAGTTTTAGGAAATTGAAGAGAGACATTTGTGTTGATTTGCCTTTTCTGAAACAATTCTGTTCATTTACAAGAATGTTTTTAGTAAGTCTAGCAATCAGTCATACATTATTCTTTCGATTATTTTTGAAAGTGTGGGTTATAATGATAGTGATCTGAGATTTTTTATATCAAACTTGTCACCACTTTTATAAACTGTTATTACTGGTGAGTGTTGAAGTTCACTTAGAAACACACCAATTCCAAAGGAGTCATTGATTATGTCCACAAGTTGAGAGAAAATATTATTGCTACTATATTTAATAATTTTGACAGTGGTTCAAACAAATCGGCAGGTCATTTTACTCTTTACTTTACTGATAGCCCTCCGTACTTCTTCAGGTGTTATGGGATATAGGAGCATTGTCTTTCCATTTATTGGAGCTATTACGTTTGTCTTTGGACTATATACACTTGTGGTCAGGTTTTTGGGCTATATTAATGTAATGATCATTAAATATATTAGCTATTAGCAGTGTATCATCAACAATTTCATTTTTGTGTTTTATGGGGAACGTATTACTTGTGTTTTCATGTTTGCTTGTATGATTCTTAAAATGTTTCCACACAGATTTCATTTTGTTGTTCCCTATTATGATATACTAATCATTGTGCTTCTTTTTGCAGCAACTATAGCCACTCAATGATATTTTCTATAACATTTTGCATATGGTTTCAAGATATTATTTTGATTTGCGTTCTTATATAGCATTCTATGACTTTCTGATTACTTTTTGATTTCAGTTGTTATCCATGAATTTGATTGTTTATTTTTGTTCTCTTCAGAGGAAATGAATTATCATAGCACTATTTATAATTTGACAAAAACTTGTTGAATTTTATATCTACAGAACTACTTGTTTCCGTATTCCAGTTTACATGTTTTAACATGAGATTAAAGACCCCAGTGCAGTGATCATTAATTAATCTTCTCTCAGAATATCTCTTGTTGACACTTTTCACATGAGGTATCTAAATTAATTTAATTGGATACAGAAACCTATATCCAATACCTCAGATTTAAAGTCGCATTTTGTTTTATCAATGAATTTTTGGTCAATAGCAATTTCACTACTGCTGACATATCTGGTGATATCTTCTGCACATGTGTCCATATTGTATGATTTTAGTACATTAAGCAGTTTCTGCCCTTTTTTCCAGTTGTCCTTGAAATTAACATTGAAATCCATAAGCATAATTATGTATTTTGACTGACAATCTAGACAGTTCAGACGGTTTTCCAGACTTTCAGAGAACAATTCAAAATTGCCTATTTATAGATGCAATTGTAATTTTGCTTTCTGTTAGTTAACATAAACCATATTCAAAATATTTTTCAATACAGTAGATATTTTTAAACTTAATTTCTTTTGGTGTAATATCAGTTTTTACATATGTACATGTTCCACCCACTCTGTATGTTTCCCTGCAAAGTCTGTAATCCCAGCTGCACATTTTTGTATTTCTTGCAGCCAGTGTTCAGTTACACACAAGACTGAAATCTCCTTTAGTTTATCATTCAAAAGTACCTGTAGCTCATATAAGTTACTGGTTAGGCCCTGTAAATTGTGATATGGGAGAGTTACCAAATCATTCAATTCTATGAGAGGTACATTTCTTGCTTGGTTAATTCTTTGAAGAGTAAACGCTGGTCTTCTTTTCATTTCTGTCTTGATTTTCATCTCCTGAGAGTCCTGGAGTTCTCCTTGGTTGTATCCTTCTGCAGTGAATTGGACCATAAAAAATCATTCATGTGTTGTTCGGGTGCTGTCCTGTGCCTGGTGGTTCATTGTGATCTGCTGTTTTTATTTTCTGTCCAACCTGATATCTCTTCCTCTTCACTCTTATTAGATGGTGATATTGTTTTCTGTGGTGCTTCCTTGTAATTTGTTCATTCCACAGAATTCATATTTACTGTTAACTAATTTCATAATCCTACCATCCTTGTCATTTGTTCGTCCCACAGAAGCCATATTTACTGTTAACTGATTTTGCAACCCTACCAATAGCCACACCTAGGTATTTATATGAGTCAATTGATATTAAGTGCAATTCTCTGATATTGTAACCACAGAGAATTATGACTTTGTTTCATTTTGTGAAGAGCATGACTTTACATTTCTGTACATTTAAAGCAAGTTGCTAATCTTTGCACCATCTCGAAATTTTATTAAGGTTTGACTAATGTTCATGTAGCTTTTTTCAAGGAATACTTCACACAGATAACTGTACCACTCGGGGTACGTCTGAGGTTCTGTTTTGATATGGTTTGCCATATCAGTAACATACGACATGGACAAGTGTTCTAGCATACTTTCACGGGCCCATCTGAAGTACTGGGACCTCTGTTGAAGACCATTCATCCAAGATAACATACTATTTTCTGTCTACCAAGATATCTTCAACTGTGTCAATAATTTTGTTTGATACTCAGTATATTCATAATTAGTCAACCTTGGTGCGGTACTGAGTCTAATGCTTTTCTGAAGTCTGTAAATACTGCATTCATCTGATTTCCTTGATCCATGACTTTTAGAATGTCACATTAAAAATGCTCAAGTGGGTTTAGCATGCACAATGTTGTTGGAATCCATGCTGGTTGAGATGGAGGAGGTCATTTTGTTTCAGGTAACTTGTAATGATTGAGCTCAGGATATGTTGAAGGATTCCACAATAGATGGCTGTCAGTGAGACTGAATGGTAGTTTTCTGGATTGCTTCTGTTATCATTCATGTACACAGGTGTGAACTGTGCTCTTTTTTAGTCATAGGCCTAGTTTACTGTTAAGGGATGTATGATATATTATAGTGAAAATGAGGTCTAATTCAGTTTTAAATTCTGTATGCAATCTGACAGGGATCACAGTGGGTCTTGCATCCTTGTTTAATAGCTCACATCTTTAGTGTGGTGTGGAAGATAAATTGTATCTTCCTTAGTTATTTGAAAATACAGTTCAGTATTTCTGCTTTCAGTTCTTTGGTTATCCATGAGTGTGTGAACACTAACACTGGTGTTGTTGATGGTTTTCATATAACTTAAGTTTCTTTGGGCTTTGGTAGTCACTGATAGCCTCATTCACTGCCATCTTGACAGCCAAATACACTTCATTTTTCATCTCTCTATATATGGCATATGGGACTGGCTGTGCTTGGGAGATTTTTGATTGTGCATTTGCTTTCAGAGTAATAAGAGCTTCAAAATCATTGGCCTTACGTAAAGAGTCTAGAAAGACATCCTGAAATTCTTTGCACAGTTGAGATAAAATGTCATTAGGTACAAATGTGTTGACAGACGAAGCATTTTCCTAAATATGTAAGCCAGACAAGTCAAAAGTGTCAATGTCAAAAATAATTCGATGCTGTCTTTTGTGTATAGCAGCACAAATGACATTGTTTTAGTTACTTTCTTAAAAGTGACATGTAAACTAGACATGCCGAGAATCAGAGTGTCACCTCCATTGTAAATGGACAGTACCATTTGTGACTCTGAAAGTTTTGGCTAATGTAATTGTTCATATGTAAGCCTGTTTAACACAGTGACTGATATTACTGTGTCTAGTTGCAGATACAAAATTTGCTGAGAAATGTTCAAAGGCATGAATAACTTAGCTTTTCTCTGCATTGAGGACCAATTCTATGACTTTGTGACTGACTTCGCTACAGACTTGGAATTGACAGACTTAACAATGTTTGCCTCAGGAACTGTCTTTGACACAATTACATTCACACTCTTATCTTTCTTTTTTAATGAACAAACATTTGACTTGTTCAGAAATTGTTTTGCATGCAAAATGTTTGAATGTTTCTATGTTTGCCACATTTAAAACATTGCACCTTTCTACAAGGACAAGCTAGCCATTTATGTACTTTGAGACATTATGGACATGACTTTACTTTGTTTACTGCTTGCTTAGTGTGAGGCAGGTGTTTACTACTTCCACCACGTAGCGCGGGCCAGGCTGGTCTTGAACATTCCTCACTGGGCCATGGTGCATAACCTGCATGCATACACTGTTTACTACTGCCACTAGCTTGAACGTCAGTCTATCAAATATGTCTTGGTGATCCAACAAATCAGCAACCCGCTTGAGAGTAGGATATTTGAATATGATAATTTGAGCTTTAAGAGAATTGTCTACCACATTTTGGGTAATGGCATCATGCCACATCTTGTCACTATAATATTAACCACATTAACATTTAAATTTGCACTGCCTGGTTAAGAATGAAATATACAACCTATTGTTTGTTACTTTGCTCTTGTTTCCTTAGCAGTGTAAAAAAAATTTATACTTTGCAGCTGCTACACAAATCTATTCATCAAAATGCTTCTCTAAAGCAGTTACTAAATTGTCATAAGCAACATTCTCAGTGCAAGCTGCAGGAAACAGTTTACAACAATGCTGGTGAGTGTCAACACCAACTGTTGAAGGAAAATGAGCAAACCACTTTGTATATTGTATGTGATAGACTGAAAAGTGTGCCTGCAGCTGTAAAAAATACCCATCCAGTCTTCCTGCTGTACATAAAATTCTCAGAACTTAGATGCACAGGTAGATTTAGATTGCTGTAGTGTGGCCTTATTAGTAGGACGCCATGCTTTTATGTTTGATTGAAACTCCAAAAGTCTATTCATACTATTCCTAAGTTGCTGGATCTGTAGTGCCTGAAATGGAGCGACATGTTTAAGTGACATATCTGGAATAGAAATGGCATACACAAATTTAGGTAAAGGTGCAAGCAATGACGAATTCCAAGCACAAGTAAAATCAGAGTACTGAACAACAATAAAATACAGTATATATACTGGAAGCAGTCTTCTGCCAGTATTCTGTAGAAAGAACACATTAGTACACCTAAATACTGGTGGGCAACAGCCAGATCTCAAACAGACACAAATTTTCCAAAATTTAAGCAGCACTTTCCAAACCTTATTTTTCCTTGTCGCCAGATGTTGTAGCTCTTAGTGTCAGCATTGAACAATTTGTTTCTTAGTGGTAGACATGCATACAAAATACAATTCTGTTCAGGAAGGTGCACCGGAATTGAAGCATAACTCAAACATAGAATGAATAACAAACATAATTTAAAACAGTTATGCCGTGCGCAGTGGCCGTGCAATCAGAGGCATCATGTCATTGACTGCGCGGCGCCTCCTGCTGGAGGTTCGAGTCCTCCCTCGGCCATGAGTGTGTGTTGTTCATAGCATAAGTTAATGTAAGTAGTGTGCCAATGATCTAAGCAGTTTGGTCCCTTACAAA
The DNA here is from genome assembly GCF_023864345.2 of Schistocerca serialis cubense. Classification (NCBI taxonomy): domain Eukaryota; kingdom Metazoa; phylum Arthropoda; class Insecta; order Orthoptera; family Acrididae; genus Schistocerca; species Schistocerca serialis. The sequence goes on from NC_064640.1 coordinate 718,385,384, forward strand.
TTCACACACATTTGAACATTTGAAAGCAGTTATATTGAGAGTAGTCAGTTTATAAATTGAAGACTGGTGTGGGGTGCAGTCCTTTCCTTACAGATGGTGTTGACATGTACAATTGTAAATCTCTGTACAATAGTTCAGTTGTGCTGACTGAAGTCAGAGTTTCATAAAAATAACTGCCCCAGCCATGAGTTGACATCTCTGAGATGAAGTAAACACTGAATACCAATGTACATCACTGTGCTGCTAAGTGGCTCCGCATTGGATATGAGCCGGCTGGTGCTTGGGGCTGGACAGAATTCACTGCAGTGGTTACTGCTGGTGAATGGCAACTGCACTTGATCTGTCAACTTTGGAGGCCTCAGTAATGGTATTGACTGTACAACAATAACACATCCATGAATTAACCAATGGCAATTACAGAATTCTCCATCTCTTCTTGTACTCGAACATGTTTGCAGTTCACATACTGCATAAATCTGTGGCACAGAATCTTGTGAACTGCCTCAAAATTCCGCACTCAGTTAGGTTAAGCTTTGGAATGTGTCAATCCAAGCACTCTAGCTTTTGTGTATGCCAACAGCCCTATATCAACATCATGCACAGCCGTGGAATTGGCCCTTGCCTCTTGGAAAGTACACTAACTATTCTGTGATGTGAACTACAGTTTTTCACGTTTTTCTCTGTTGTTCCTACTATCTCTGATAATGAGACAGATAGTCCCTGTCCTTGACTTTTCTGAAGTGATGCATAATTGTTTTAAATGACCACTCTTTATTTTTTGCTGCGATCATCACTAAAAGTGTTATAAATTGATTCAACATCAGTAATGGCCTTGGAAGGCATTTGCACCAGTTCTTCATTCTCTGTGATTTCAGTGATAGTGTCATTTTCAAGTTTCTTGATCAAACCAAAAATAGTGTTTGCGTTGTCTCTTTCCTCTTCAAGTACTTCACATGATATAGATGGTAATTAAATTGGTATAAAACCGCATAACATCTTGTTTGCATCAGTCCTCATTGTGAACAATACAAACACAAATACAAAATGTCCACTTACAGTTCACTACATCACTCACATATGAATACTGTAGAGTCAGAATAATCGTATCTTATGCTGATAAGGCACTATGTGCTGGACACATGGATTACTTACAGCTGACATTCTGTTAGTCTGTTAGATACCGGTTAAATTGGCAGCTAAAGTGTGTGTTACTGATATCTATTGTATTGGCTATGCCTGTGTCCAAAACATGGGTTCAATGCTCATGAGACATTTTTCAAATGTACCTTGTCAGGCAAAAAAAGTAAGAAGCAGCCTAGAACATCACCACATTCTTTCAGTACTGCTACATTCAATAGAAATTTAAAGGATGTGAACATGCTGCCAGTGCTGTGCTGACTTCAGTGTCAAGTAGTAAATACTATTCCTTTGATATCATAGCCCACATATTTCCATTTGTCTGTTTAAGTGCATCATATTGACAAGTTGTTTGATGCCCTAAACGAATTACAGCATGACATAACTAAAAGAAAATCATTAAAAAGAATAACAATGGTGGGGCTTCACTTGCAAAGTTGGCTGTCAGTGTTTACCCTTTACAGTTATTTTTTATGTGTACAAGTGCTGATAACATGTTACGATTTTAAGCACTGCTGTATTTCAAATGAACTTAGCATTGAAATCATAGAAATAACACATCAAACTATTTCAGTGTATTTGATCTATCACAAGCTACTAACCGAAATGTTAAGATGCAGCAAGATGAGTGATTTGGAGGTTAAATTTTAGTATAGATGAAGAAACAGTATCATAACAGCAGGAAACAGAAACAAATTGTTTCTTTGGATTATTACGCTAAGTATATATCTTCTTAAGGAAGATGTGAAAGCTTACAAAGCTGATAAAGTTTAATAAAGCTTTTCAAACAATTAGAAAGGGTAAAATGATGTGTCTGGTATATTCAGGTGCTCCTTGTATGTTTTTGACTGTTTTCAAAGGTGATTTCAACTTATTGAGGGCTATAAAGTCTTCAGTGACTGTACATCAACACAACATCACAAACTACTAATAACATTTGCGTAAAGTTTTAGGTGACTGTTCATCAACACATCAGCAGAAAATACATAGACATATGGTAGCTCTGGATTCTTCCAGAGATTGCTTAATTCAAGGGAAAAATAAGAGAGAAAACATGATCATTGGACCAAGGGATGGAAAAAAACAGAAATGAGGTTTTAATACCAGTATGTTGGAGCTGATATTCATATCACTCATCACAGACACATGAAGCTCACTACACTATTCCCTTTGTGAGTAGCCAATCCTCAGTACCTAATTTACCAAAGCCAACAAGCCTTATGGATGGCTGATAATAATGCAGTCACCAACACTCAAAGAGATTCAAACAATAGAACGGTGCTGTAGCTACATTTTATCATGCATATCATGATGTAGATCAGGAATTTCTTCGCATTTTCATGTGTTTTGGTAATTTACAGCACTTGAAAAATGTACCAATAAGTCACACTATATTTTGTTATTTAAATTCTTACTGACACAGTTGCAGACTTTTAAAAAAACATTGTTTTTATGAAATTCATATGCAAGGAACACAACACAAATCATCTGACAGCCTCCCATGTTCTGTGGCATTATCACCTATTGAAGTACAATCAGTAAGACACTGTAGGATAGGAAACCTGTGCCTAATAGTTGAGTTTATGTTTTGGGAACACAGAGGATGTGACAGCAGCATTATCCACTCCAGTGGCCGTACCAAGTAACTTGGACAACTCATCTTACTGGCAAACGCCAATATACAAGCAGAAACATGTAAGATAAAACCTGTTCCTGTGTCACGCCAAGGTTTCAAGAGGACTTATAATCTGTGTTGTTTTTCAATCTTTATCCATTACATACTTTAGTGCTGTTTCACCATCATCCACAAGTTCCCTCTATCTTACTTAACAAAAAATTTTGTTATCCATGTCTATAGGCATGCACCCTCCTGGAAATAGGTACCAATTTTTTATTCATACTGGATTTCCAGCTGTCATTGCCTGCAACACCCCCAAACTGCAGATTTAACAATGCCAACCACAACAACAGGTACATAATCACTATGTATTTTGGGTTTTCTCATTTGTCACTCTTTTTACAGATAAGCATACCAATTCTTTGAGGTAGCTGTAATTTGTCAGGATAATGTCTTCAGTCTTCTTCTGTCATTTCCTCATTCAGCACTCACTGAGTTGCAGAAAGGAGCTAGTCTAACACCATGGTGCATGGATTCTGTCTCCAGTTCTCACCACATAAGCTTGGCAGCAGTATATGTGCCTGTCATCTACTCGCATTTCCTGTAATGACACCCCTCCATCTAGTCATCTGGTGCACAATAGTAGTTTACCATGTATCTATGGGAAAATAAAACCCATGATGGTCTACTGCTTCTCCATTCAGTTTTACAAACAGAGCTATTGTAGTACAGTAAGAAGAAGACAGTTACGCTAACTTGTGTATGCTTAAATTGATACTTCATCCACAAAATTTTAGTTGAGAAAATTGTGAAATTCCAAGGTCATCAAAATATGCTCTCCAGGATTGGGGCCCTCTGTCTGTTGGTGAAATACAGCCCCATATGCAGCTATGAATTATAAATTCCAGTTGGCATCCTGCACAATAATGTGACAAACAGGAAGGATAAGGATTACCTTGGCGCTGCCCTATGTTGCTAAAAGTTGATTCTACCAGCCAATTTGACAATTGTTTTTGGAGGTTTCCCACATTCATCTAGTCATATACTGGCTGGCCCTAGGCTACAATTTTAATAAAAAAATATAGGTTCAAAACACATTTTCTTCAAATTCAGTTATTCCAGCCAGCACTAAAATATAGGACTTATGAAAATAATGCAGTAAGTCCATTAATGTGAACAGATGTGAAGTCTTGTAAGTAAACAAAGTCTTACAAGCAATAACAGAGTAGAATAAACTTTTGTTAAAGTTTATTTCCTGTTCCTCCACTTTTATGGATATCAAAGTGACATTTCTGTTGTCATCCAGCAGGATTTTCTCTGTCATTCTGACTTTTTTCTTATTTCAGGTTTTTAATTTTCCAATTCCACCTAACATTATGCAAGTTAAAATAAATCATTTTTGTGAATATTTTCTAGTTTTAGTTCATAATGTGTTGGATGTTCTACATTTAATGATATGAGAATGTAATTTCAGATATAGTAGTTGAATCATAATATCACATATATATTCATCTTAGTAATATAAGTAGATATTTTTGAATATATTTATTGTTTAGGTACAAAAATAATCTGCCTTCAAAATACTAAGGAAATAAATATCCAAATGTCCATCTTTCAAGGTACAGTAAGTTTTGTGTACTTTTTGTCAAATTTAGTTCATGGGGCATAATTCTCACAATCACTTAATCAATTATGTTAAAACTAGCAAAGTTTTGAATCTTGCACTATCTTGGAAAAATTTTTGCACACTCCCAAGTTCATGTCACTGTCTGTCTTTTGGTCTACAACTGATTGTCTTATGGTCTACACCTGATATTTTGTAATAGTTTTTCATTATTGTTAAGGATGATACAGGTTTCCACATAGTCGGAGCTTGTGGACTCTGCTTGCAGCATGTTCTGTTTCACAGATTAATCTTCATTAACTATGAAAGACTGCATGTTGCAAATACTGAGGATAATTATTAATCTTGTATTTCATCATTAGACTGTGTGTTTGTTTGCCATAACATGTTAAATGATACGATTCCTCAAGCCATTCCAAAACCTCTGCTAGTTTGGTCTTGATGACGTTCTTCAAAATCAAGCACATTCTGCTGCAGGCAGAACTGTGAATAGAATCATGTTGTTTAATAGCATACTGTGTTTCCCTGGTAGGTACTGCATGGTTTTTGCTTCTTATCCCACTGAAGATTCTTCCTTGCATTCACACTGTATAAGAAATCTCCGACACAGAAGTAATACAATAATCATTTTACTGAGACTGTTGCCCTAGCATAGTTTTCATTGACACTATTTTCTCTGAATGTTTTCTAAGTTCAACAGTTTCTTTCATGATAACTGACTTTTATGAATGGTAGCAATCTTCTTCAATGGACTCCTGCCTCTGTCAGAGAGTTAAGTGTCTCCTTCAGTGTTATGTTTATGAGACAAAGATTTCTGATGACCTCTGTATGCAGTGATGACGCTAGATACATTACCCCCATGTACACTATGTGATCAGAAGCATCCGGACACCTGACCGAAAATGACTTACATGTTTGTGGCACCCTTCGTTGGTAACGCTGAAATTCAATATGGCGTTAGCCGACCCCTATCCTTGATGACAGATGCACTTTCACAGACATACATTCAATCAGGTGCTGGAAGGTTTCTTGGGGAATGCCAGCCAATTCTTCACAGAGTGTTGCACTAAGGAGGGGTATCAATGTTGGTCAGTGAGGCTTGGCACAAAGTTGGCATTCCAAAACATCTCAAAGCTGTTCTATAGAATTCAGGTCAGCCCATTACAAGGATGTTATTGTCATGTAACCACTCCACAACAGGCCGTGCATTATGAACAGTTGCTCAATTGTGTTGAAAGATGCAGTTACCCTCCCCAAATTGCTCTTCAACAATGGGAAGCTAGAAGGTGCTTAAAACATCAGTGTTGACATGTGCTGTGATAGTGCCATGCAAAACAACAAGGGGTGCAAGCCCCCTCCATGAAAAACCTGGCCACACCATAACACCACCGCCTCCAAATTTTACTGTTGGCACTTCATGCACTGGCAGATGACGTTCACAGGGCGTACGCCATACCCACACCCTGCCATCAGATCACCACTTTGTGTACCGTGATTCATCACTCCATGCAATGTTTTTCCACTGTTCAACCGCCCTTACGCCAAGAGTGGTGTTGTTTGGTATTGTACCGGTGCAAAGTGTGGCTTATGAGCAGCTGCTTCACAATGAAATCCAAGTTCTCTCACTTCACGCCAAACTGTCATAGTACTTGCAGTAGATCGTGATGCCGTTAGGAATTCCTGTGTGATGGTCTGTATAGATAACTGCCTATTAAACATTATGCCCCTCTTCAACCATCAGCCGTCTCTATCTCTCAACAGACAAGGTTGGCCTGTATGCTTTTGTGCTGTACATGTCCCTTCATGTTTTCACTTCACCATTACATTGGGAACAGTGGAACTAGGGATGTTTAGCAGTGTGGAAATCTCTTGTACAGAGATATGGCAGAAGTGACACCCAAAGATCTGACCACGTTTGAAGTCCATGAGTTCGCGGAGCACCCTATTCTGCTCTCTCACAATGCCTAATGACTACTGAGGTCGCTGATATGGAGTACTTGGCAGTAGGTGGCAGCAAAATGCACCTAATATGAATAACGTACCTTTTTGGGAATGTCCAGATACTTTTAATCACGTATTGTAGATCTAGTGCATTTGTGAATTTTGTCACAGAGGTATCAACTAAGAGGCACCAGAAACTACAATGAGTGCCAACCAATGGTGGCTCAGGGCACTGCAAGAGATATTGTAATTCAAGTGAGAAAGAGAGACAATATCATTGTGTTATACAAAAGCCAGGAAAAATCCTCCAGGAAAGGGATGGTTCTATCAGTCTTTCACTACATTTCACCCATCCTTGGACATGTATTCTGTACTCATCACAGTGAACTGTTCCTTGTATGGTGCCAGCTGACAGTAGCAGATACAAGAAAGGTCATACAATTTATGTTAATTAGCAAAAGAAATTATGTTTGTAACTATTACAATGCTGCTGGAGTTCATGATCTGAAATGTGTGACAAGTAAGACTTGAAAGTTACAAAAATCATTATGTGGCCTTAGTTCTTCAATGACATTGTCATGTGCTAAAGTACAAATTGTGGCAGTTTGTAATTATTACCAACTGGTCAGAAGCTATTTCTTACTTACTGGTTTTGGGACTAAAAGCTGTGGTAGATGCTCCATTGACATGGGCAGCAGCAGTTGATCCAAGAGACTTTTCCACCTATTTGGACACACCATCACAACCAATGATTGAATATTCCAATAAAGAAGCACATGAAGGGTAAATCCTGTCAGAAACCTCTGTGAAACCTAAAAGAGAGCTTGAAATATTTTTGAAGTTTTATATGTTTTCTATTAAATTAGGGAACCATAGAACACTGATATTACCTTGGATTTTTCTATATGATTCCCAAAAATATTTCTGTGACCTAATGTCAGTAATTTGGAAATTTATGGGGTTGCATAATTTTTTTACCACATCTAAGTTACTTACAAATACAGTAAACATTTATCATTATTTAGAAAGATGATTGTCTCACTCTTGTTTGCACTTCCATCATAAATAGGACTAAACTTCTTGGTGAAGTTAACATTACGTACAGCTATGGACTATCACCACTGATTGACACTGTCACATGCATAACCAAGCATTCTGCATCAATCATTGTACGTAAAGTAAATGATATAGAGAAATTAAGATGTGATGTCTTTGTACATAACTCTGAACTTTCAAATCACTTGCATCAGATATTAAAATTAAACAGAGGTGTAAAAAACAAAACTAAAATACTCACATACATAATGGTATTCTTTATGCCGAAAAGAGTTAGATCTGTAAGAAAGATGAACACTTAAACTTGGAAACACTTGTACATGGAGATTAGCATGAATGGGCAATTTTCAAAGTTCATTTCAATATTTAAATTCAGTTTTGAATTTCAGTTTTGAAGAAGTACTAAAAACTATTAAAACACAAAATAAAAATAACTGGGTAACTAATGGGATATTGAAGACTGTAATCGTCAACAATCTTAGCAGTATAAAATACAACAAAAACTATGCTGCATTTTGTAACCAATACCATTCATACAAAAAGAAACCTATTCATTTATTTAACAGCGTATGGTGTACATTTATGGAGTAAGTCCAAGTACATATTTGATTTGTCAGTTTTCCAATAAAATACATTACTTTTACTGATTCTTACTGTAGTTTTGCTAAGATAAGTAATAAATTTTAGCCACAACATTTCCGGAAATTAAAAACATCATTACAAAATTTTAGATACTATAAACTGAACAGATTTTATGAGACATACATAATCTATGTACCTAAATTACAGAACATTGAATTTCAATTATTTTATGCTATGGGTCCATCATCTTATATATACAGTATAATACAGTCACATAGCACATACATATTCTAGATCCTGTTTTGTTCACATTCATAAAAAAAATTAACAGCAATAATACTGTAGAAAAAGAAAATCTTTGGATAAAACAATGCTTTTAAGAAGTTAATACACTTTACTTTTTCTTTTTCTCTGTACCTGTGTACATTTTTCTTTTCGTGTACTATGTCTGTTTGCTTCAGTTATTATCATTTGAAAGAATTTCTCTGATTGAATATAAAGGGGTTTCTAATAGCAGTTGTTTGATTGACTGTTTAAACTTCTCCTTTGATTTTTCATTAGTGATGTGTGGTGATAAAGAGTTGTACAACTTTACTGCCCTGTAACCACTGCTTCTCTCATATTGAGTTGTATTCTGCTGTGGAATTCTTAATTTCTTGGTGTTTGTGGTGTGGTGGTGTTGTACATCTTCATTTTTCTTGAATTTATCATTATGATCCCAAGCAAGGAGCAGAATTTTATATATATACAAGCTGTAGAATGTTAGAATCTTAAATTTTTGGAAAAGAAGCTTGCAACTATCTCTTGATCTTTTGTTACCCATTATTCTAATTGCTCTCTTTTGTAATTTGAATATTTTAATTGGCTGAGTTGAGTGGCCCCAGATTTCTATACCATAGCTCGTTATAGCATTGAAGTATGAAAAATACACCATGCGCACATCATCTTCAGTCGTTAGTGGCTTAATTTATCTCAGAGCAAAAACAGCACTACTAATTTTATTGCTTATATTGGAAATATGATCTTTACGTCTTAACCAACTGTCCTCAGTGATCCCTAGAAATTTAACACTTTCAACTACTCTTACATCTAGCTTTTGCAAATTTGTTGGTTAACTTGTTTTTCTTTTGTTGTTCCTAAATAGGACTGCATTAGTTTTCTCATAATTGAGAATTAACCTATTCACTTCAAGCCAGTGGGTGATTATTTCAACTGTTTGATTACTTTTACTTGTGGCCTCCTGTAAGCTCGGTCTCACAGTTATTCTTGTTGTGTCATCTGCAAAGAGTATCAATTCGCTGTCTATGTTACAAGGTAAATCATTTACATATATTAAGAAAAGGAGGGGTCCTAGTATAGTACCTTGTGGCATGGCACCCCATGTTTTATATCTTGTAGTTCTGATAGATGTTTCCCTTGATTGACACTTCCACTGCTTGTTTTCTGTTCTGCAGAATGACTTTACGATATCAAGAGCACTTCCTCTAATTCCATAGTGGTGTAGCTTCATTATTAATATGTGGTGACTGACAAGATCAAAAGCTTTAGATAAATCACAAAAAACACCAACTGCGATTTGACCTTGATCTAGGCCTGCAGAGATTATATTAATAAGTTGAAATGCAGCTGACACTGTAGATTTTCCCTTCTGGAACCCAAACTGTCTACCATTTATGATAGAGTTTTTATCAAAAAATGCCATTAACCTAACAAATATTATTCTTTCTATGATCTTCGAAAAAGTGGGAAGGAGGCTAACTGGTCTGTAATTATTTGGGTACATGTGATCACGTTTTTTGAATAGTGATAGCGCTCTGGCAATCTTCATTCTATCTTGGAAGATTCCTCTTTTGAGACATGAATTTACTGAGTGGTACAGGGGTTTAGCAATTTTCCTAGTAGTCAGCTTCAAATTTTTTTTTTTTTTTACAGGTCATTTATGTCTGTGGATGCTTTATTTTTTAGTTTCTCTATTACTTTTCTTATCTCTTGTTCAGTTGCCAGGTACAGGTAACATGAGTTACTGGGTGACTTTTGTTTATTCTCAACTAGTTTTTGGACTTGCAGAGAATCGCTATTGTTACCCTGTGTAAGTTGTTGGCAGCTGCTGGTAAAATATTGGTTGAAAGTGTTACTAGTGGTTATTGGATCTTCTGTTACAACATTATTGATTTTTAGGCTTAAGCTTTTATTGTTATTTCCTGATGACTTTCCTGTTTCTCTGTTTATTATCTTCCAAGTGTTTCTGACTTTGTTGGGAACTTGTGTAATAACATTTCCATTATACAGTTTTTGCAGCTATTTAAGTTTTATTGTAAATCTTTTTATCAGCTCTATAATATTCAACAAAATGAATAGGCCTATGTGGAGCTTTCAAAATTGCGTGAAGAAGTTTCCACTTTTTACAGGATACTAATTGACCTTTTGTTAGCCATGGCAGATTTCCTCTCTTTTTCTTTATTGGTTTAGTTTTGGTTGGCAAACATTCTTCAATGATTTTTAAATAGATATCTAGGAAACTGTTATATTTATCATTAACACTATTACTTAAGTACATTTCTGGCCACTTTCCATTTTGTTGTTCTATCTTTAGGTCTGTTGTGTTAGAACTTCTCATATCTCTGTATGGGATAAAGCTGAGTGTATCTAATTTCCCTACTTCTTTTATTATTACTGTCTGTGAGTGGTGATCTGATAAATTCATGTCTTCTATAAGGCAATGATATCTGCCAGACTGAATATTTGTAATTATGTAATCAATGGCAGTTTGAGTGTTCATACCTATTCTGGTATAAGTTTGTATTGTGTTATGTAAACCATACATTATAAGTAAGCTCTCTTGTTCCGTTTTATATTTTGATCCAGATAGTCAATATTCAAGTCTCCACATAAAATTAACTTGTTCTCCCAAAATTGTGATAGCAGCCTATCACACTGAAATCACCACTGGGAGCTCTGTTTAAAGACATTATTACATGGGTGGCATTTTGCAGTTGAATACTTATACCACTACACTCAAAATGTTTTTCAATTGCATACCTTTCCAATGGAATTGCAGTTACAGGGCAGGAGAGGCAATCTCTAACAAATATGGAGCTACCACCAATTTTAAAATACTCTCTGTAAAAGTATCATACTAACTTATAACTGTCTAAGTTTATACAAGTTATGTCATTGTTTTTTAGCCAATGCTCAGTTACACAGAGAACAGTAGTTCTTATACCACTGCTTTCTATATCTACTTGTGAGTTTAAGAGTTTGTTTTCGATTGATTGAATATTTTGATGCATAATTATTAAAAAATTATCTCGAAAAATTACCAGAAAACAAAATCAATGCAGTCTGGAAAACACCAAAGAGGAGACAAATAGAAGGAAACACAAGAAACATACCACTGAAGTATCATGGTACCACAATATATAATCCCAGGAATGGAGCACACATTGCAGTTCAATACATCAGAAACATAGGTACCAAGCTACATACAACAGACGTTTGACAAAACACAGTCTGAACAGAAACTCACCAAATACAATAATTCTATGACCCAACACTACAGTGCAACTATGCACTTTTAAGCACAGTCTAAAAAATGAAGGGCCTCTGTGCATACAGAAGAACTGTACAGTCAGTGTGAAAAACTCTTTAGTACAAATCATAAATGATTCTTTCATGACAGGCTGCTTCCCAGGGACACTAAAGGATGAATATGGAACCAAATCCAGTGACCGCTTATTTCTCAGTAGGAAAAGCAAAGCAAAAATACAACGTGGTTTCTTACACAGTGGAATTACATATTACGACAAACTTTTACAAGTGATCAGAGACTTAAGAGAAAAACACGTTCATTCAGGAATACCCTAAAAACCAACTAGAAAATTGTTTCTACAGGTACCTTCAGAGATTGCCTGAATCGGCACATAGATTATGGTGACAATTATGCTAATTATTATCTGTTACGGTTAAGAGACATTCTACAATTATTGAATATAATATGCTGCACAAATAAAAAGCATTAAATTACATGTGTTTGTCTATACATTTATGTATCTGTATTGCGTACATTTATGTGTTGACAATATGCATACAATTCATATTGTTTACAGAAAAAAATCATAAACCTACAAAGCTACCCTTTGGCAAAGTGCAAACTAATCACTGCTTAGTGTGTCACAGAGTGCATCCACAGTTACTGTTAAAACCTTGGGCAACACTTCTGGGAGAGCGGAAGTCTTCCTCACATGCCATAACAAGGTCAATAAAGATTAAGAACTTGCCGCAGGCATTGAATTTGCTAGTGAACTCCTCCTGAAGGCTCATATTAGTTGATCCATATACTACACACCCAACAGTGTGTATCCTAGAAACATGGCGTCAGCAACACTGAGTAAGTACAATGAATGAATCAATAAATAAATGGGGAAATGAGCAATTCATTTATAAAACCAGCTCCAATATATCGAATTTCTGTCATTTCATTTTTTTCAGCATAGCCCAAGATAACAGAAATCATGGGATTACATCCTACACAAACAACAGACATAAATTATGTTGATGAGTCAACCTTGCACTGTCACAAAATTAACATTTCCAGTTTTTCAGAAAATTAAATGCAGAAACCTTTGTACAACATCAGATGTTACTAAGACTACAGTGCGTGTCTCACCTACTTCAAGCTTTCCAAAGATTCTACCACATGGAGTGGTGAGCAGATGACGTATGTGTAATGGTATCTTCCAAACTTCATTGGGAGTCAACACAGTGCCTACGAAGAACATGCAAATAATGGTTAAGCTACTGTAGGTCTCATGCAATCATTTATATCACTTATGAATCACGTACATATAGGAAGTATGATGTACTCCTATCTAAAAGATACAATAATTTTCAGTGACAGTGCACATTTCCATTTTTCTCTCACCCCACTTATGACTGAGATTTGGTGACTAGTGTAATGTAAGTGTAAATTGGATTATTTAGAACAAGTCAATGTATGATTTGCAGCAATTTGATTGTGTTTGAAATTCTCTGAATATTCTGTATAAATCTGTGTTTGGCTGTTCAGGAAACATTTCACATTGAAAATGGGTCTTTCTGGAAATGCTCACAATGATTTCTTCATCCAAACACATGGAAAATCTCACAGGCTGACATGTCAAGACATTACATGGCAATGTTTGATAGCCCAAAGAAGCAGTGTGTGTAAAAACACACACTCAGACTGCTTCCCCTGATTCTTCATTTGGTAGCCCCCCTACCTCAACAGGAGATTTTGGTAATATGCTCATTTGACAGTTCACCTGTTTGCTGCTTGCACCACACCAAGACACCTTTGTTTCATGGTCACAGTGCTACACCATACACTTATCCAGGTGACTGGGTGACTAGAGATGGCAATTGGATGACCATGACAGCTGCAGTATTTCTGCTGTGGTTTCAGTTTGGCATGCTTTTTGTTATGGTGTGAATAGCTGTGGAACCAACAGGTAGCAATATTTTTCATATTCAATATTTCATTGTGTAAGATACTGAAAACAGATCATTGACTAATTTCCAATTTATCCACTATTGCCTTGATTGTGTGAACTCTATATAAATTGAGCGCCATGTTTCTTCTGTTCAAATGTACAAAAGATATCAACAAATCATTGCATGATGCTCCACTTTATTTATGGTCTATACCATTTTGTTTTCTCTCTTCAAGAAGTGTGCTATGATAGGGATTATTGTAGTGTGTGGTTTTCAGTGTGTACTGAGTCTGTGAACATGCACCTGCAAATAAACAGAAAAATAATGATGAAAACTTATTTTTTGAGGTGATGATAAAAATTTAATAACTGTCCTTCATAGTTAGCATTAAACTGAATTCCATTCTTCTGAAATTATGTAGGAGAAGGAAATTTAGACAGGTAAATAATTTCAGTGAGATTTATTATTCACTCCAAAGGACCAGACCTGCAGAGTAGCATAGATGTATTTGTGCTGTCACAAGGAGAAGGTAGAAGGCCTGTGTCCAGCTGGTGTTAGACCTCCTATGTCCCCTTCCCAGTTGGCCCCCTCACTGCCTCTCCTACTGGGGTCTTTCCCCAGCCCACTTAAAGCCCCATATACTGAGATGTCCCTGTGCAACAGCAGCATTACATCACATGAACATGGCTCAGAAAAGCATGCAGCTACAATTCAATTTACCCACAAGCAAAGCTCCAGTACAAGGTAGGGCACCGCAACTGAACTGAACACCTTGATAATTTTCAGCCTCTACCCAAATCTCAGTCAGCCCCCACAATGTGTTAGCTGACACTGCCTGTCCCCAATGCACCAAAACCCTTGTATACTGCAGTGTCTGTGTGCAACAGCAGCTTTACATTACATGAAGGTGACTCAGAAAAGCATCCCACTACAATGAGGTTTATCCACCAACGAAGCTCCTGTACAAGGTAAGGCACCACATCCAAACAGAAATCCTTGGTTATTTCATGCAAGATGGAATACCCAGACACATCATAATTATTGGATGTGACACTTTAACTAAGGTCTGGAGCTGCCAAATGGCACAGATGTGTTTGTTCTGTTGCAGGAAGGAGCAAGCTGGGTTGCGGCAGGCTTGTGTTAGGCAGCCTCCACCTCTAATCCCGTTGGGCCTCTCACTGGGTAAGCGGTTGGGACATATCCCCACTGCATCAGAAGTCACATGTACTACAGTGTCCCAACATAACAGTGTTAGGTCATCATATGAAGAGGGGTCAGAAAAGTCTGCAGCTATAATTGGGTCTCCCCACAAGAAAAGGTCCTGTACAAGGTAAGGCACCACAACTGAACAGAATTCCTTGCTAATTTTATGTGAGATGGAATACCAAAACACATCAAAATTACTGAATGGGACACTTAAGCTGAGGACTTTTGAGTGCCATAGATGTGATTCTGCTGTTGCAGGGAGGTGCAAGCAGAGCTGCGGCATGCTACTGTTAAGCAGCCTCCACCTCTAATCTCATTGGGCCTCTCACTGGGTAAGCGGTTGCGACCTGTCCCCACTGCATCAGAAGACACGTCTACTACAGTGTCCCTACATAACACAGCCAGTTCGTCATATGAAGAAGGGTCAGAAAAGTCTCCAGCTATAATTGGGTCTCCCCACCAGAAAAGCTCCTGTACAGGGTAAGACACTGCAACTAAACAGAAGCTCCTTGATAATATTGTGCAAGGTGAAATTCCAAAACACAAAGTGCCAATTTTATTCTTCCATAAGTTGTACCGAGAGTGTATTAAAATTACTGCACATAAAACTTAAAAAACGAGCACAGCTGTAAAGAGGCATAGATGTGTTTGTAGTATTGAAGGGAGGAGATAGAAGGGCTGTGACCAGCTGGTGTTAGGCAGCCTCTATCACCATCCAAGTTGACCCTCTCACTGCCTCTGCAGGTGGGGCCTCTCACCATCCCAATAAATGCCATGTATAAACTAGTTTTTCTATAAAACAGTACCAGTACATCACATGAGTTTGGCTCAGAGAAGGGTGCAGATACAATTGGTTCTAGCCACCAGCCAAAATCATGTATGGGGTAAGGCACTACAACCAAACAGAAGCTCCTTCCTTTTTTTGTGCAAGATGCAATATCACAACACAAACTCATTTATGGAAATTGTGTAGAGAGTGTATTAAAATCACTGGATGCGACACTTATTTTAGTGGCAGAGTGGCATGGATGTGTTTGTGCTGTTGCAGGGAGGAGCAAGTAGGGCTGTGGCCAGTTGGTGTTAGACAACCTGTACCCTCATCCCAGTTGGGCCCCTCACTGCCTCCACAGCTAGGGCAGTGCCCTATCCCACAGAAAGTCATGTATATGGTAACACCTGTGTGCAACAGCGCAACAGAGGGTGCAGCTACAATTGGTTCTACCCATGAGCATGGATCCAGTACAGGGTAAGGCACCACTATCAAGCAGAAGCGCCTTCCTAATTTTGTGGAAGATGGAATATCACAACAGAAACTCATTTGTGGAAATTGTGCAGAGAGTGTATTAAAATAACTGGATGTGACACTTATTTAAGTGGCAGAGTGGCATGGATGTGTTTGTGCTGTTGCAGGGAGGAGCAAGCAGGGCTGTGGCCAGCTGGTGTTAGGCAACCTGTAACCTTATCCCAGTTAGCCCCCTCACTGCCTCCACAGCGAGAGCCTCCCCCCATCCTGCGGAAAGCTATGTATACGGTATCACCTGTGTGCAACAGCAGCAGGACATCACATGATGGTGGCTTAACAGAGGGTGCAGTTACAATTGGTTCTACCCACGAGCATGGATCCAATACAGGGTAGGGCACCACAACCAAGCAGAAGCACCTTCCTAAATTTGTGCAAGATGCAATATCACAACACAAACTCATTTCTGGAAATTGTGCAGAGAGTGTATCAAAAATACTGGATGTGACACTTATTTAAGTGGCAGAGTGGCATGGATGTGTTTGTGCTGTTGCAGGGAGGAGCAAGCAGGGCTGTGGCCAGCTGTTGTTAGGCAACCTGTAGCCCCATCCCAGTTGGCCCCCTCACTGCCTCCACAGCTAGGGCGTCTCCCCGTCCCGCAGAACGCCATGTATACAGTATCATCTGTGTGCAACAGCTCAACAGTAGGTGCAGCTACAATTGGTTCTACCCATGAGCATCGATCCAGTACAGGGTAAGGCACCACAACCAAGCAGAAGCGCCTTCCTAATTTTGTGCAAGATGCAATATCACAACAGAAACTCATTTGTGGAAATTGTGCAGAGAGTGTATTAAAATTGCTGGATGTGACACTTATTTAAGTGGCAGAGCTGCAGAGCAGCATGGATGTGTTTGTGCTGTTGCAGGGAGGTGCAAGGAGGGCTGTGGTGAGCTGGTGTTAGGCAACCAGTACCCCCATCCCAGTTAGCCCCCTCACTACCTGAACATCTAGGGCGTCTCCCCGTCCTGCGGAAAGCCATGTATATGGTATCAGCTGTGTGCAATAGTTCACAGAGGCTGCAGGTATAGTTGGTTCTACCCACTACCATGGATCCAATACAGGGTAAGGCACAAGAACCAAACAGAAGCGCCTTCCCGATTTTGTGCAGGATGGAATATCACAACACAAACTCATTTGTAGAAATTGTACAAGGAGTGTATTAAAATTACTTGATGTGACACTTATTGAAGTGGCAGAGCTGCAGAGTGGCATGGATGTGTTTGAGCTGTTGCAGGGAGGAGCAAGCAGGGCAGTGGCCAGCTAGTGTTAGGCAACCTGTAGCCCCATCCAAGTTGGTCCCCTCACGGCCTCCACAGCTAGGGCGGCGCCACATCCCGCGGAATGTCATGTATATGGTATCATCCGTGTGCAACAGCACAACAGATGGTGCAGCTACAATTGGTTCTACCCACGAGCATGGATCCAGTACAGGGTAAAGCACGACAACCAAGCAGAAGAGCCTTCCTAATTTTGTGCAAGATGAAATATCACAACTGAAACTCATTTGTGGAAATTGTGCAGAGTGTGTATTAAAATTACTGGATGTGACACTTATTTAAGTGGCAGAGCTTCAGAGCAGCATGGATGTGTTTGTGCTGTTGCAGGGAGGTGCAAGCAGGGCTGTGGTCAGCTGGGATTAGGTAACCTGTACCCCCTTCCACGTTTGCCCCCTCACTACCTTCACAGCTAGGGCGGTGCCCCATCCCACAGAAAGTCATGTATATCGTATCATCCATGTGCAACAGCGCAACAGAGGGTGCAGCTACAATTGGTTCTACCCACGAGCATGGATCCAATACAGGGTAAGGTACCACAACCAAGCAGAAGCACCTTCCTGATTTTGTGCAAGATGGAATATCACAACAGAAACTCATTTGTGGAAATTGTGCAGAGAGTGTTTTAAAATTACTTATTTAAGTGGCAGAGTGGCATGGATATGTTTGTGCTGTTGCAGGGAGGAGCAAGCAGGGCTGTGCCAGCTGGTTTTCGGCAACCTGTACCCCCATCCCAGTTGGCCCCCTCACTGCCTCCACAGCTAGGGCGGTGCCCCATCCCACGGAAAGTCATGTATATGGTATCATCTGTGTGCAACAGCGCAACAAAGGGTGCAGCTACAATTGGTTCTACCCACGAGCATGGATCCAGTACAGGGTAAGGCACCACAACCAAGCAGAAGCGCCTTCCTAATTTTGTGCAAGATGAAATATAACAACTGAAACTCATTTGTGGACATTGTGCAGAGAGTGTTTCAAAATTACTGGATGTGACTCTTATTTAAGTGCCAGAGTGGCATGGATGTGTTTGTGCTGTTGCAGGGTGGAGCAAGCAGGGCTGTGGCCAGCTGGTGTTAGGCAACCTGTACCCTCACCCCAGTTGGCCTCCTCACTGCCTCCACAGCTAGGGCAGTGCCCTATCCCACGGAAAGTCATGTATATGGTATCACCTGTGTGCAACAGCGCAACAGAGATTGCAGCTACAATTGGTTCTACCCACGAGCATGGATCCAATACAGGGTAAGGTACCACAACCAAGCAGAAGCACCTTCCTAATTTTGTGCAAGATGAAATATCACAACGGAAACTCATTTGTGGAAATTGTGCAGAGAGTGTTTTAAAATTACTGGATGTGACACTTATTTAAGTGGCAGAATGGCATGGATGTGTTTGTGCTGTTGCAGGGAGGAGCAAGCAGGGCTGTGGCCAGCTGGAGTTAGGCAACCTGTACCCTCATTCCAGTTGGTCCCCTCACTGCCTCCACAGTGAGGGCCTCTCCCCAACCTGCAGAAAGCTATGTATATGGTATCAACTGTGTGCAACAGCAGCAGGACATCACATGATGGTGGCTCTGCATGTAGTGGTGGAAATGGTCCCAAAGCATTCATGCATCTATTGTGCCTTCCATAGTGACTAGATCACCCAGGGAATGCCACAAGACCATTCCCCAGACCATAACGCTCCCTCCTTCAGCTTAGACCCATCATATGTGTTGGTGTTGCAGGGTGTTTGATTTAGGATGTTTCATCCTGTTTACGTCAATGACCATCTGTCACAGTCAGCACAAAATGTGATTCTCCTGGAATGGCCAATTGTTGCCACTTAGTGGACATCTAGTTGTGGTACTCATGTGAAAATTCTACCTTTCTTTGCTGATAAACAGCAGTCAGTATAGTTGCATAAACCAGGTGCCTTTTGCAGAGGTCCACATGCAGAAATGTTTGATGAACTGTCATTGAAGAGAGACTGTTGGCATCCCATTGGTTCATCTGGGTAGTTTGCTGCTCAACAATTGCACATCTGTTTACCTATACACATCTCTGCAACCATCATTCACCCATTTCATCAATGGCTCATGGTGTACCAGAGCTGCCTTAGCACAGGTTTCTTATAGCACCATCTTGCCATTCCGGTGTACTTTAATGCCAGCAACATGCAAACAGTTTACAAACTTAGCCATTATGGAAATGCTTCCACTCTTGATCTGAAAACCAATGATCATGCCCTTTTGGATGTGAGATAAATCATTATGTTCCCACATTACAACAATGAGTAGCTCTTGTAGATGCTTTAATTGCTGTCCCTGCAATGACTTTTGTCTTTGCCATGTATTTAAAATATCAACATCTGAGCTGTTATTTATCAGTCCACATGTAATGTCTCATGCAGCTTGTCACTAAACAGTTGTTTACCCTGGCTCATTATTCTTTTTAAATCCATAAAAGTCATTGCAGTCATGAACATCACAACAAATGTTAATACATTTGTTCAGTTACCAGTCCATAGTAGGACTCTTTAAACCAGTGCAGAGCAAGACATCAGTAGCATAGTCACAGTCAATCCAAATAACATCCACAAATGCAGCCCAGGTAACTCAGGGCCATCATCCATAGAGTAGTCAGGCAGGCAGCTTGAGTAAGCAGTGTAATGAGTATTGAACATCATGTGAAGTATGCAGTCTATGACGGAAACTTTTAAAAGTGTCATGATGTCACAGTGACACCAACTATTGATATGGCTTACACTTCCATGGTCAGCAGTGATCTGCCTTGTGGTGAGAGAGTATCTCTAGCTCTGGCGAGACATTGATATTGCTATGCAACACTATCCTTGTACTGGTCTGATGATGGAGTCAGTGGTGGTGAACAAGGCCTCTACTTACTGGCCAGTGCTGGCCAGTCTGTTAGTCACCCATTTGTGTCATTATAACTGTTGATTATGATGGAGGATAGGCTGACTCTGCCTTCAGACACTTTGGTACCATCAATAGCCAATGATAACACCCTGATTTCACATCCACATAGAGATATGTGAGCTCATGTGGTCATATATTTGTGACAGTGGGCTATGGGCTTGCTGGGTTGGATATGGCACTTTGAACAAAATAAAAACCTAAGCGTGTG
Source organism: Schistocerca serialis cubense (assembly GCF_023864345.2). NCBI lineage: Eukaryota > Metazoa > Arthropoda > Insecta > Orthoptera > Acrididae > Schistocerca > Schistocerca serialis. The sequence continues at coordinate 718,405,714 of NC_064640.1, forward strand.
CAACGGATCTACAGGTCTGTCACAAGTAATGGAGATGGGATAATACATTGCAAAGAAGACTGTTAGGTCTTCCTGAGTCACTGTTGATACCATAATTTTTCTTTGGACAATTTGTCACATTTTGGAATTAAATACTGCATGGAACAAAATGGTAATAAGATGCTGACTGTAATTGTGGCTGCATTTACAGGAGCTCCAATAGTGTGAGTTAGGTAGTTGTGGGCAGTCATCAGAAACCATCATATGGTGTGTTGTCTTCATGGAAAATACTTTTCCCACACCCAAGATTGTAAAACTTCTGGTGATGATAGTCATCTGAACCACATATAGGAAATTTGAGATGGCTTCCACGACCAGTAATCATATGGCTCCCTTGAATGAGTGTGAACCTACTCTGAAGAGTGGTCACATCTGAGTCAGGGGGAAACATGCTGCACAACACAACCAGAGTCTGAGGACATGCATTGTAGGCTTGCACCATTTTTTGAGTCTCAGTGTCAATGCCTGTGCAACAAACATGATGTGATGCTGTCATGTGTATAATTCCCCAAAGTGACCATTCCAGTAACTGGAGTAGCAATGGCTGGGATGTAGGCAGGATGATAAAACTACAGTTGTTATCCGCATAACCAGCAACATTATGAAACTAATTGTGTTGACCCTATGTTGTAGTGGGAAGTATGTTATAAAAGCTGGCAGTAATCCTTTCGGTAGCTGATATGGCAACCCATACTTAATTGATGATGTGACTCTGCAGAGTAGCGTGGTTCCCTGTGTACATGGGTCTATGTGGTGAGAAGTAACAGGGAGTTTTACTAGAATAGATTACACATTGTTATTTATTTGTAAATGCATTGCCTTGTACTGATGAAACTTAGTCCATGAAGTTTCATGGGATGGAGAATTTTCATTAGCCGGGCCTATAATGAATGTCAAGCAATTCTGCGCTTGGGAATAAGCCCCATTACTGCGATCATTGTACTTACTTTTGTGGGAACTTAGACTGGAGGCTTATGATCTGGAATTATGTAAAATTGTGCTCCTTACAGATATATGTGAAATATCATAATCCCATATGCTATCACTAATACTTTCACTCTATTTGTGAGTAATTAATTTGGGCCACCACTAAGTCACCTAAGGTAAAAGTGGTCGGCTGGTGTGTGTTGTAAGATTGTCTCAGTGTACTTCTTGTGTTCTTCTGCTATACTGTCGCCTCAATGATAGTATCATATCTCAGTATATGGCCAATTTATGCATCTCTTGCGTGTAGGTTAAGCTTTGAAGGACATAGCTTCCTTGCCTTCAGTCTGTTGAGCATTCTGCATTGGCACCACATCTGGAAGCCTACTATTTTGTGTTAGCCTTATTACCTATTCAAGTACTAATGTTGACATTAAGTGTACAGCATACACTCATGGACAGGTTGTCTGATGACTGTTAATGCTTATAAGCTCCCAAAACGCAGAAGAAATGTGTGATTACATCAAAAATGGCAGAAGCAGCCTCTCCAGTTGCCACACTCAGCTGCTTTGACAAAATACCTGGGGGATCATTAACTGAATACACTGAGAAACAAATGGCAGAAAGACAAGTTGCTTTACATACATGTACAATACCAGATAGTGAACTTACATTAATTTTTGGAACTTTCTAGAATAATTTTTCACTCTGCAGTAGAGTGTGTGCGGATATGAAACTTCAACGCAGACTGAAACTGTCTGTCAGACCAAGACTCAAACTTGGGAACTTTGCCTTTTGTGAGCAAGTGCTCTACCAAATGAGCTACCCAAGCATGACTCATGATCTGTCATCTCAGCTTTACTTCCACCACTACCTCATCTCTTAACTTCCAAACTTCACAGAATTGCTACTGCAAAACTTGCAGGGCTAGCAGGCCTGGAACAAAGGATGTTGTGGAGACATGCTTTAGCCCAGTTTGTGCATGTTGCCAGTAGTTTGGAAAAGAGGAGATGAGGTCCTGGTGGAAGTAAAAATGTGATGATGGGTCATAAATCATGCTTGGATTTCTCAGTCAGTAGAGCACTTGCCTGTGAAATGTGAAGGTCCTGAGTTTGAGTTTCAGTCCAGCACACATTCGTGATCTGCCAGAAGTTTCATATTAGCACACAGTCCATTGCAAAATGAAAAATCACTCTGGAAACATCCTCCAGGGTGTGGCTAAGCTGTATCTCCACAATATCCTTTCTTCCAGGAGTGCTAGTTCTGCAAGTTTCACAGGAGAACATACCTGTGTTTGTAACACTTCTGAGGCTGCACCATTTGCCCCACTTGTTGGGCCAGCATCTAGTTTTCCTGCCCAATCTGGACGAGTGCAGAGGATGTGTACGCTAATCATAAGGAGCTCCAATGGCAGTTGTGTAATGGAGTTCCTCATAGAAATAGCATGCAGGGTAGGAAAGAATGCCAGTGTGCACTCAGTATGTTTGCCATGGGATCTCAGGTACAACCGGCTGCAAACAGTGGCACATGTTGGCATGAATGATGACTGCCACTTGGATGCTGAGGCTATCCTTGGTTTCTTTCAGTGTATAGCTAATTTGGTGCCTCACACAGAATGCATGTTGAGCTGACTATTTGTTGCATCATACTCATGGTTGATCACAATCGTCTGGTTTGGAGCAGAGGGGAAGGTCTAAAACAGAGGCTCAGATGACTTTGTGATGATATTGGATGCACATTTCTCAGCCTCCACTATGAGTACAGAATTGTAGGGCTCCCCTTAACAGGATAGTCATGAACTAAATGCAGGAAATGGCTACTAGGGTACCAGAGTGTGTGTGGCATGTACATGGTTTTTTTATGTTAGAGAAACACATCTCCCCATTGGATAAGAGATGTATTGCCTTCCAAAATTGAAGTTACAACAGCCACAATGTTCTTAGAAAATGCTTGTCCTCATGGATCAGGTTGATATAATATTAATAAGCAGCAGGAGCATCAAAGGATAGGTCCTTGTCCAAGAATTAGTATTGCTAATTGAAGGTTATTACTGGAAGCAGGAAAGTGAACAGCAGCGAATTCCTAAATTCAGATTGGAATATTTATTCTTAGGATAGGTTAGTCACCAATGGTGGCAGCATGTTTTTTGCAGTAAGGAACTCAATAATATCTAGCAATGGTATCACAGATTCTGAATGTGAATTAATCTGGGATAAGTTAAGCAACAAAGATAGGTCCAAAATGCCAATCAGTTGCTTTTATAAACATCATGGGTCAGGAGCTGTAGAGCACTTGAGAGGGAACTTGCAGGATATGATTAATGATTTCCCTGATCATGCTGTTGTAATGGAAGGGGGGGGGGGGTTAACTTCAACTTTCCAGGTACAGATACAGAGGGTCATGTGATCAAAATTTGTGCTAGAGATGGATTCATGCGACATCACTCAGTATGTCTTGTCTGAAAATTACTTGGAGAAGATAGTTAGATAACCAACTTGGTTTCTCCTTTCAATCATTGTACAAATGTCTAAATGGCAGATATTGACATAACTGAGCATGAAACAGAAAAATAACTACAACTACTTAGTAGTGGACAGGCATTATGACCAGATAAGATACCTCTAGGATTCTACAAAGGTTATGCAAAAAAACCATACACCCCTACTAGAAGTTGTTTATCATAGTTCACTGGACCAAAGAATGATACCTAAAGACTGGAAAAAAGCACAGGTCATCCATATTTTGAGGAAGGCCCATAGGGCAGATGCATCTGTTGCATAATAATGCAACAAGTTTTATGCTCAAGAGTTATGACATTTTTGTTGAATGAAGCTCTCCTCTGTAAAAATCAACATGGATTGTCAAACAGAGATCTTCCAGAACTCAGCTCACTCTGTTCCTCCATGAGATACATAGTGCCGCAGACAATGCCGCACAGGTTAATGCCTCGTTCGTTGACCTCTGGAAGGCATCTGACATTATGAGCTTATTTAGTATCACAACAGATTTCTGACTGGATTCAAGCCTTCCTTGTGGACTGAACGCAGCATGTCACCCTTAACAGAACAAAATTAACAGATGTAAAAGTAATTTCCAGTGTACCCCAGGGAAATGTGATAGGGCCATTTCTGTTTACAGTGTGAATAAATGATCTAATAAATGTGACATATTCATTTGCAATTACATCTACATGGATACTCTGCAAATCACACTTAAGTGCCTGGCAGAGTGTTAATCGAACCACCTTCACAATAATTCTCTGTTATTCCAATTTTGAACACTGCAGGGGGGGGGGGGGGGGGGGAATCGAACAGCTATATTCTTCCGTGAGAGCTCTGATTTTCCTAATTTTGTTATGATGATCATTTCTTCTTATGTAGGTCAACATCAACAATATATTTTTGCATTCGGAGCAGAATGTTGGTGACTGAAATTTCGTGATAAGATACCGCCGCAATGAAAAATGCCTTTCTTTTAATGATGTCCACCCCAAATCGTGTTTTATGACAGTGACACTCTGACCCCTATTTCATGATGATACAAAACGTGCTGCACTTCTTTGAACTTTCTCTATACACTCCTTTGGTTTTAGAACACATTCTAAGTTGATTTTTGAACTAATCATAAGTTGATTTTTGAATGCGTGTGTAGCGTACGTGATGTCTCTGCCAGGGGAATCTCTGTCACATCAAGAAGTAAAAAATTTCTGCAGACAAAATAGCATGGGGCTATACAAGCTGAGGTGAATAAGCCCTAATGGGTGAATGCTATCACTGTTTGTTTATGTGGTTGACTGGGTGTGCCAGTGATGGGTGTTGTTGTAACTATTAGTGAAATCCAGAGATTCAAGCTGCCAGAGTGGAAAAAATGTCTAACAGGAATAACAGCTAAGAAAGATTACCTATTACCTTCTCAGTGTAACCAAGAAAATGAGATTTTGACACAAAATTTTTGCCAGAATGCCACAATACTAGGGCCAGTAGTACAGTCCATGGTTGGCAGCCACTTAAGATCTATTCTTGGCATACGTGTTGTACAAATACGTTATAATGCCTGACCAGAGAATGAATATATCTACTGTGAAGGAGATTGAATAAATCTGATCACACTAGGAAACCTGTGCAACCTAAACTGCCTTTTTTCAATACTGGAGATTTGAGAGCCTCCATAAGGCTTAGGAAAATAATAATCAACTTTCTCATCTGTAACTGAAGCTATCATACAAAATTATTTCTAAACATGTTCAGGAATTATGGAAAATAATATGCACTGCATATGTTGAAATTTAGAAAAAATGATGAACACTTGACATTAAATAGAATACATCTGTATTTTATATTAGTAAACAGTGATAAATCACTAGCAGTTAATGTACCTCAGCTATCTTTCTTCCCTGTAGATGTTTTAGGATGAAAGATTTTCTGAAATGGATGACTATTAAACTGCTAAATATTGCATAATTACTCTACCTAATTGTTAAGTTCACTGAAACACTTTATAAAATCATAAAAGTAAACGTAAAAGGGTGTGCCTATAACTCTCCACTTTTTTAGGAATCACACAGGTAATTTAAATGATTACAAGTCCTCTGTTTATTGCCTGAAAATTTGAAAAAGAACTTACCCTTCTCTCATTCGTTTCTTGGCACGTTTAATCAATGGCGATTGGGATGTAGTATCACAGGAATTGGGAGTCAGCTGCTACAGGAGGTGCTTTCGCCACATACATAATCACTCATGTTCCTCTATATTCAGAATACCTATAAACATGAATTAGTTTGGGAAAACATTTCAGTTTGTCCTTTAATAGGCAGCAATGACATAGAACAAGCTAGGTCACCTGAAAAATATTGTACTATGTACTGGGCGTACAGATAATTAATCAGACTTTGCCTGTCTTTTTGTTCCTTTAGGATTGCAGTATCAGTGTTCATAAGGGAAAATATACATCTGCATCTATGTCATACTCCTCAAGCCACCTAATGGTGTGTGGCAGAGGGTACGTCTCACACCAATAACTGATCCCCCCTTCCCTGTTCCACTCCCTAATGGTGCATCGGAAGAATGATAATCAATAAGCCTCTGTATTAGATAATTTTTCTTGAAATTTCTCATCAGAGTCATTTCCAGAGATGTATATGGGAGGAAGTAATATGTCATCCAACTTTTTCTGGAAAGTATTCTCTCAAAATTTCAATAGTAAATCTCACTTGTAATGCTTGCCAGTGGAGTCTGCTGAGCATTTCTGTAACACTCATGCACCAAATAAATCATTCTGTGACAAAACATGCCCACCTTCTATGGTCTTGTTGATCTCTTTTATCTGTCTACCTGGTAATGATCCCATACTGAACAATACTCAAGAATCAGTGGAATATGTGCTTTATGAGCCCCTTACTTTGTGGATGAGTTACATTTCTTAAGATTCTTCCTACGAATTGAGTCTGGCATCTGTTTTTCGTACAATTTGTTTTATGTGGTTATTCTACTAATGGTCGCTTCAGACCAGGGTACAGATTAGCTGGCTGTTTATCAAGGAGTTCCTTGTGGGGTGGCGGAGTGGCCATGTATGTAAAAATTAATATTCCATTTGAGTCCCTAGACATACCACAGCACTGCACTGAACAGATATTTGAATGTTGAGCAGAGGCAGTTGAATTTAATGAAACTAAACTTCTAATTTTTGTTGATTATAGGTCCCCTAACTCTGACTTAAGAGCATTTATGCTCAAGTTAGAGTGGGTTCTTGATTCACTTTATAGGAAGTGATAGAAATTAGTTATGTGTGGTGACTTCAATATTCATTTTGAATATGATTGTTCCAGAAAAAGGATGCTGGTAGATCTCCTAAATTCATACAGTCTTATGTGGACGGTGTTTTTTCCTGTCAGTGTGCAGGGGAACAGTAGCACAGTCATAGACAATCTTTATATTCATTCTTCATTACTAGATAGGCATTCTGTTAGTAAAAGAGTTATGGCCTTTCAGACCATGATGCACAATTTGTAACATTAAGAGGCTTTTATTCTCAAACAAATGTCACATGTAATTACAAACTGTGTAGGAAAGTTAATCCAATGGCAATAGAGAGTTTTCTAAAACTCATCAAGGAAGAAGAGTGGCACGGTGTTTATACAGCTGATAACATAGATAACGAATATACAGCTGTCCTTAACACATTTCTCATGCTCTATGTGAGTTACTTTCCATTACAACATTCCAAATGGGGTAAGAGGCAGCCTGGGTGGCTGACTAGTGGGATAAGGATATTGTGCAGAACAAAGAGGGAATTATATGAAAATGTTAGAAGTAGTCACAATCAAGTTACAGTTGCCCATTACACACCGTATTGTAAGATGATTGAAAATGTTATTAGGAGGGCAAAGAGTATGTGGTGAGCAAATGAAATAGTTAATTCGCAGGATAATGTTAAAACCATATGGTCAGTTGTGAATCTGGTCAGCGGCACAAGGTCAATGACATAAAGTCAGTTTGTAGTAAAAATATTTCTGTTACTGATAAACCAGATATATTTACAATATTTAACAATAATTTTATGAGCATTTCTGGTGAATTAAATAAAAATTTAGTTTCTACAGTGGATCATATAGCTCTCTTGGAAAATGCATTTCCAAGACTGATGCCTGAAATACTCCTCTGTGAAACTGACATGAGGGAGATTGCGTCAGTAATTGAATCACAGAAGGCTAAGGAATCTCATGGATATGATGGAGTGCATAGCAGAATATTAAAGTACTGTGCTGCACATGTTAGCACTGTAATTAGTCATATTTGTAATTTTTCCTCAAGGAAAGGTCAGTTTCCTGAACAGCTTAAGTACTCAGTAGCAAAGCCGTTTTATAAAATGGGAGGAAGGGATAATACAGACAATTTTAGATCAATTTTTATGCCATCAGTGTTTGCTAAAGTTATTGAAAAGGCTTTGTATGTGAGGATAGTTGATCATTTTGTATCACACGACAATTTTAGATCTATTTTTATGCCATCAGTGTTTGCTAAAGTTATTGAAAAGGCTTTGTATGTGAGGATAGTTGATCATTTTATATCACACGATTTGCTATCAAATGTACAGTTCGGCTTTAGAAGTCATTTAAAAACTGAAAATTCTCTTCTCTCTGTGAGGTACTGGATGGGTTAAACAAAAAGTTTCGAATGCTAGGCATATTTTTTTTACTTAGCTAAGGTGTTTGATTGTGTGATCACAAAACATTGCTCCAAAAGTTTGACCATTACGGAATACGGGGACTAGTTCACAACTGGTTCACCGCTTACTTTAACGACAGACAGCAGCAAGTCATTGTTCACAGTGCTGAGAATGACTATGATGTGGGGTCTTGAGTGGGGTGCAGTCAAGTGAAAGTGCCAAGGGATCAGTGTTTGGGCTACTCCTGTTCCTTATTTATATAAATGTTGTGCCCTCTGGTATTGCGAGTAACTCCAAAATATTTCTGTTTGCTGATGACACTAACTTGATAGTAAGGGATGTTGTGTGCAACATTGGCTCTGTTTCAAACAGTGCAGTTGATGACATAAGTTCATGGCTTGTAGAAAATAAACTAACGCTGAATCGCAGTAAGACCCAGTTTTTTACAGTTTAATTCAACAAAACTCAATGTTTTAATTTCACAGAATGGGCATATGATTACTGAAACTGTACAGTTCAAATTTCTAGGTGTTCATGTAGATAGTACATTGTTGTTGAAAGGCCACATTCAGGATCTTGTTGAAAGACTTAATGCCATTTTTACTATTCAAACGAAATCAACACGAAAATTAGTCTTCTTTGCTTATTTTCATTCACTTGTGTTGCATGGTATTATATTTTGGGGAAACTCTTCCCACTCTAAAAGGATATTTTTGTCTCAGGAATAGCGGGTTGTGCAGTAAGTGGTGTAAGTTTGCGGAACTCTTGTCGTCCCATGTTCACTAATCTGGGAATTTTGACATTGGCCTCTCAGTATATATATTCTTTACTGTTGTTTCTTGTTAACAATATCAGCTTATTCCCAAGAATTCACTCAGTGAATACTCAGCAGAAATCTGACCTGCATTTGGATTGGAATTCAAAAATGGTTCAAATGGCTCTGAGCACTATGGGACTCAACTGCTGTGGTCATCAGTCCCCTAGAAGTTAGAACTACTTAAACCTAACTAACCTAAGGACATCACACACATCCATGGCCGAGGCAGGATTCGAACCTGCGACCGTAGCAGTCGCACGGTTCCGGACTGCGCGCCTATATATTGGACTTCCTTAACACTTGTGCAGAAAGGAGTGCAATATACTGCTATGTCCATTTTCAATAAGCTACCACAAGAATTCAAAACTCTTAGTAGTAATTTACTCGCTTTCAAATCAAAACTGGAGAATTTCCTAATGGGTCACTCCTGTTCTCTTCAGGAGTTCCCTGAAAAATTAAGCTGATTTTTATGTTATATTTTTGACTGAGTTTCCTGATACTTATTGCTTGACCCTTTTTTTTTCTTCATAAACATTCTATTTTTATCTTTTATTACCTTTAAGTTGTAATTTCATGTCCTGACCTGTTCCATGACCTTGGGGATTTGATCCTCAATTTGGTCCTATGGAACTTGACGTTTAAATAAAACCAAATAAAGATAGCTACTCGTATATACTTTATGGCAGATACTGTTTCACATAGTTTGTAATCGGTGGTGTAGTTATACAGTGGCGGATTTCTTTTCCTATTTATGTACAATACACAGACTGGAAAGTTGCACAGGTCACACTAATACTCAAGAAAGTTAGTAGGAGTAATCCACTAAATTATAGGCCCATATCGTTAACGTCGATATGCAGCAAAGATTTAGAAAACATTGTTCTTCTGAAACACAACCACCTCTTTACACATGAAAATTTTTGAGTGTTATTGACAAGGGATTTCAAATTTATTCAGTATATCTGTATTTCCAGAAGGCTTTTGACACTGTACCACACAAGTGACTTGTACTGAAACTGCGTGCTTATGGAATATTTTCTCAGTTACATGACTGGACTCGTGATTTCCTGCCAGAGAGGTCACAGTTCATAGTAATGGATGGAAAGTCGTCAAGTAAAACAGAAGTTGTTTCTGGCGTTCACCAAGGTAGTGTTACAGGCCCTCTGCTGTTCCTTATGTATCTACACGATTTAGGAGACAATCTGCTCAGCTGTCTTAGGTTGTTTGCAGATCATGCTGTCGTTTATGATCTAGTAAAGTTGTCAGAAGATCAAAACAAATTACAAAACTATTTAGAAAAGATATCTGTATGTTGCGAAAATTGGCAACTGATGCTAAATAATGCAAAGTATGAGGTCATCCAAATATGAGTGCTAAAAGGAATCCATTAAACTAAATCAGTCAAATCTAATGGCTGGAAATTCAACTAAAAACATAGGAATTAAAATTATGAACAACTTTAATTGTAAAGAACACATAGAAAATGTTGTGGGAAGGCAAACCAAATACTACATTTTATTAGTAGAACACATCGAAAAGTAACAGACTGTTAAAGAAATTGCCTACTCTACATTTGTTTTTCATCTTTTGGAGTACTGCTGAGCAGTCTGGGATGCTTACCAGGTAGCATTATTGGAGTGAGCCCCAAATCTAAGATAGTCCGAGCCGGGGCAAAAATGTCTTTGAGCATTTGACTTAGGAAGTAAAAAATTAAAAAAAAATCGTTTTTGAAAATTATGTTCATTTTGTAGTGCACATCTCTCTCAAGAGTCTGATATGTAGAACATACATGTTTGAGAAAATGTAAAACAAGTTGTTTGGTCTTAAGTGTGACAAAGTGAGGTGCCAGGCATATTCACACATCATTCTTCTATCACACGTCACTGTATTTCAGTCTGTGGGATTAAAAAGTCAATATTTTGTAATGGAAGCTGTCAAACTTATATTCAGGGACAGTGGGAATTAAAATGTCCTGTGGTGCCTATCCTATTCGCAGTCGGCCGGTTTGACATCATAAATCCCTTTTAAAAACAAAAAATAAATAAATAAAAAAAACTAACAATTAATACAGATTGGTGTTATATATGACCGGGAGAATAAGAACTCTTCAGAAAATTTGCACTCTTTACTGCTTTATGGCTAATAACTTTCTCTTTTGTGTAACATAAAAATAAATATAGGAAACATAAAACCAGTAAAGGCAAGAGACAATTATGACATATATATTTCTTCAGTCCTTAGGTCCCAGTATTTTTTCCTCTCTAATGTAGCTAAGGCTTTACACACAGTCCTTTACTTTCTGCAAAAGAATCTATAAGCCACACCGTTTTGGCATAGATGGCCTTTCTATCTACCTCATTTACATAAATAACACAACAGAATGTATTTCTCGAAGTACCAATATCTAATGGCTGTTATGCTTGTTACAGGAAAAAAGTTTTATTTTAGGAAATTTGTATCAGATTTCAATTACATGCTCCAGCTTCTGAAGCATGAGATCGAAAAGTAGTGGTACGGAATTTTTATATAAATATGGAATCATCATAATCTTCCATATAATTTGTGTAATGTCCCAGCTTCTTCTCCTTCCTTGATCTAACAAACAATCTTGTCATCACTAATTCTGTAACATTCCCTGATTAACTTCACTAACCCTGCCAGAATCTCCAGTTCAGGTAATTGACAAAAATAACTTCGGTAGATGTTGTTTTGCAAATGTCAAATATATCTTATTAATTTTTATAACATATTGGATCCCTAAAGTGAATAGTAACAAATCAGACTACATATTGTACATTTACAACTTATTTCTACAATTAAAAGTATGAATTACATGGTTTCGTGCATAGAATACCACAAGATTGAATAAAAGAAGTTTTGCAGTAGGTAAGCTGTCACAGACATAAATTTTTTCTTCAAAATGAGTTTTTATTTGTCTTGGATATTTGTGACTTAGTTTTTTCTCTTGCATGGTATAAACCTTTTTTTGGAAAAAAATTGTGTTGCAATGGTTAATATGTATATTACTGTGCTATCTGGTACTGTAATCATGGTCAGTTATGTTTTGCATAAAAGTGTTTTCTTTTCTCATTACACTTTTTTGACTTGCAGTACTACTTTAAATATATAAATGCAGGAAATGTGTAAAATTTTTAGATCTTCAAAGTTAGTTTTGCATGATTTTCTGTTGCTTGCTTGTTTAATTATTCCTATAATTGGCTTCTGTTTCCTGAAAACTGTCTTGGTTTGATTCACATTCTCCAGAAAATGATACTGCAGTTCACTGATGAATGTACATGAGCAAAGTATATAGCCCAAACTAATTCTGCACTGGTGCTATTGCAAAACAATCTTACTACATAGCTAATTTTTGCTAGTTTTGCATTTAGGGATGTACTATGAGAGCTCCCTGTAAGGTTTTCTTGAATATGAATCAAAGGAAATTTAGTTTCAGTTACAGCATCAATGTTTTGGTTATCCTGACATATTATTTGTTGTGCTGCATAAAAGAAATATAAGTGAAATAAGTAACTAGACTAATAATAAATGTTTACATGTTTCGATTATATTTGCTGAAAATACTCTGACAGCACATTGTGTATTACTTACTTTCCAAAAACTGTATGCTAAAAACAAGCATTATTACACATGGGTGTATGTAGCTCCAAAACGTCTTTGATTTATGCGTTAACAAAAGTTTCCGTTTTTGAAAATTAATTAATGATGGTGGGGTATTCTGAAAAACTTCAAATTTTTGTAAAATTTAATTATAAACTTCCCAAGAAGGTTAACTACATATTAACTTTCTTGTGAGAAACATTTTTTACATATCATCACTTTGATGAAAGTACCTCAAAACCTAATTACCAAATTGCCTTGTGGGGTGTGTTTTACTTGTTAAAAGTGAAACTGGGCACAAGAAAAGTATTGCATCATTTTTCACCCTCAGCATATCTGCCAAGGTTCATCAAGATCATTTAGTGGCACTTGAGAACGTTCCTTTGTTAGTTAACATGCATTTATGTCTGTTCCTTACTATAACAGGCCACAGGCCTGCACAGATGCCTTTCTGCAATGATGAAGGCCTATAACAGAAACTGCAAGTTGACCAAAGGTCTGCAAAACTAGCTCTTAATTTCCAATGGAATGTGTGTACTGACATGCAACTTCTGTATTTACCGATACATTTGGCTTCTGTTGCACATTGCAGTGTATAAACAATTTTTTAAAACAACTGGGAACAGTATAAACAATCTTTGAAAACAACTGGGAACACTAAGTTTTAAAGTGTTGTTTCACATAAAACAGACAATAATGAAGCTCAGCTCTGGCCCTCACTTGTACTTAGAAACATTGCACCCTTCCGATACATGGAACCTTTTATTGATTGTCCAAATGGATTGAGTTGTAAAATCTTCTAAAGAAGTAAAAACTATTTTTCTTAAGCCGTAAGCAGTTCTTAAACTTGGTTTAATATTATGATACGGTGATTAAAATACATTGACAGAAAAAAATCACAACACGAAGAAGGGGTTGTGCAGTTTGGTTGCAGGACCTCAAGTAGCCTCTATCTAAGCAGCACATGGTCATCACTGCCACCTCAACACTTACCTCCAATGATCTCTTGCTTGACACCACTTAAGTCAGAAATAGTGGTGGTTTGAGGTCAGTGGAATGCAGGCTACAGGGCATCTGGCTCACAGCTGTCCTTGAAGTTACTGATTTGTAACAGTTCGTTGTGTCACTGTTGTGCCAACTGGTGCTCAGAGTGCTGTTACAGTTGCAGCACAATATGCCAGGACCTTCTGCTGAACACAAAGGTGTTTCCTCCTGCTAGTGCCAAGTGTCTGTCCAGAGCCTGGTCTTCTTGTGACTATACATTCTTGTGACCATGATTACCAGCAATGATCTACAGTGGTTACTTTCCTGACAAATCTTGCTGCAATATCTCATAAGGAATATCCAGCTTCTCACAGACCTATTACATGGCCTTATTCAAACTCAATGTGGTGTTGACAATGACATTTATGTTGCCTTAAATGCATTCTTGACTAACATCAACTCACTACATTCAATCTCAAAGGCACCTAACACTCTTGACCATTACAGCATGTGTTTAAGGCAAACCTGCATCATCATAGTGATACTGCAAGTGCTATTTTTATGCAGTTCCCATGAAATTTGAACAGACATCTTCTTTCAGGTGTCGATACTTGCCTACCAACTTTTGTTTATGTCATACAACTCTTTCTTTGTATTTTGAATTTTTTCTATCAGAGTACATTATATTACAAAAGTGTGAAAACTCAAATTCTGGGCAAGGTAGCATGCTGATACAGTAATTTAGTGCAGTATTCAAGTTTTTTGAACAACAGAATCATTTTCTATGCATTTTTGTGATATGATAAAATGTTGCAGCAGTAAGGTTACCATACATATATTTGTTAACACAGTTGGAAATACTTTGTTGGAACTGTGTTCCTTAGACACATTTTAAGCCGAGCTGACACCTAAATGGAACTGACATCACATAAAAGGTAAAAATCTTTTTAAAACCATTTTCTCTCTTTCCAGAATTTCAGATCCTCTTCAAAGCAGATACATTTATCCAGCTAACTTTATACTGATCTGAAGATTAGATACAATAGATGGAGATATCCTTAGTAGCCTTTTACTGTTACCACAGAGGCACCAAATAATCTGTAATAGACTATTCGTGCTTCTTAAAAGTCTATAAGCTTCCACATGATTATAGATCAAGGAAACACACAAGGCCAACAGCTTACTCATTCCTCAGCACACTTTCAAATTTGTTGTGGATCAAGGAAAAACCAAAGAGCACCACAATGTGTAATAGATGACTCAGAAAACAACTTACAGAAAGTAGTGGTAATAACATGAAAATCTTATTGGTTACCCCTCACCTGGACATGCTATCTTCAAAATAGTGTCATCTGAGAACTATTCTGGGGCTCACTACACTAATTTGTGCCATTTTGTGGATTCAATTAACAGTATTATATCTGAGAAAAACTTCACAATTAATGTTTATCAGTGAGAAAAGGATGTTTGTGGCAATTAGGCTCTACTTGTGATGGCATTGCCATTCACAAAATGCAAAAAGATTTACCGAAGTCGGGCTAGCCTTGAAGAAGTCCAGAACAACACACACAAACACACAACACACACACACACACACACACACACACACACACACACACACACACACACACACATAATTTGAAAGCCATGTCTTTTCATAGTGCCATTGTCTATTAATGTACAAAGAGCGACAATTTGCAGTGCAGACATTTCACCATGTTATCTAAGGCTATTCAATGGTTCTGGGCATTCATCACAAAGAGGAAACCAAGTGAATAGGACTCCTGTAGGAGAAGCAGCAATTGTATTGGCTGCTTCCTCATTCTGTGAAACACCATGTAAAAAACAAAGAGGAAGAGTGTAAGTTGTTTTACTATCCTCTCCATAATAATGTTAGTATTGCCAATTGTGTTTTGAAATATGTAAGTGTGTGTCATTGCATGAGAGAAGCACTGACATACTTTGATGATTTCTGTAATATTTCTGTTGTTTATGAAAGATGAGGCTAAGAGTTGCCATTAACCTGAACTCGTATTATCCCTCCTACACAAAATACCATTTTTTATATTTGACGTATGTAGAAACAGGTATCCAAGTATCTTTATATTTTTAACCGGTGTAGAATATAAATGAATAAGCAACATAAAGGCTAAAAAAACAAGCTCCTACACACACTGTTGCCTAGATTGTCTCATGCTTATTCATGGTTCTAGGTTTTCAGAACAGAGGATAATGGGAGTGTCTGTGTCAGCTATGGCTGAAACAGTATCTGCGTCCACCGTTAATGATACAATGCCAGGCAGGGCACCAACTGAATATACCGAGAAGAAAATAGAAGGAGAGTAAGTTTATCGTCATTGATGTCTAAATATAAACACATATTGAGTTACTTTTTCTGATATATTGGTGTTTTCAAGTTAATTACAGGTGAACAGGTATACAGTCATTATGTTCACTTTCCTAATTTTAGTTATGTAAATAGTTATATGAGCTAATATAAGTAGTTAAGATGTTTATTGACTTCAGTACATGTTTTTTGAAGGAACAGGTATGAAAGGTGTACCATCTATTGTAGCTCTACCAGTATTAACCTGGTTCTCATAGTCTCCCCTCAGTGGCCCCCCTTTTGATCGGCACAAAGCTGAAAAGTATAAATGAGTGCAAGATGGTATTTACTCAAAGATGTACACAACACCCTTGTTTACATTGAACTAACACACTAATTTGTTCTTCACTAAGTTTGGTATTAGAAACAGTGACCAATTTGTTAATTACAGAAATTTGCTAGCTTATTGAACCACATCTGCTCTACAATTATGTTAGCGAAGTTATATTGCAGCACAAAGAACATTTCACATTTACACATGCCAAAACTTGCACTTAGCATTCTTCTGTAGTAATTCACTAGAAAAAGGTTACGCTTTGATGGTTCTTTTAAGCAAGTCTATAATGGGAAGCACCATGTGCAACTGTGACTAGTTTTGATGTAAATAACACTCTTCACTCTTGCTTATCACAGCACAGGTTGACTGAAATGTTAATTAATTTAGGTTCCAGAAATAATTCAAAAGCTATTAATTGTTAAAGTTCTTGAGTTCTTACTTGTGAGCTATCTAGCTGCAAACTGACAATTTTGAGAGAAGTTTGACTACTTATAGATAGGCATAACAACAAACTGTTACTCTGAAAACCATACAATGTTTTACAGTTTAGCTAGGAATACTTTCACTGTTTTTGATTACAACAAGAACTAATGTGATTTTGTATTAACTAAGTGAAACACTTTTTTAACCCTGTTTCACAACCTTCAGTATTCCTGTATGACCTAGGTTTCAGGTTATAAACCTATTTTCCTGAAACCTATGTCATACAGTAAGAATGAAGTTTTTGAAGTAAGACTAAAAGAGTCTTTCATTTAGTTAATATGATATACAGTATTTACCAAGAAACCACAGATGAATCAACTAAAAGAATGAGATTTTGCCTGATAGAAAATATTGCTTGATAGAAATGTAGAAAAATACATGTACACTATTCTCCTTATGCAATGTGAATCCCCTTCTATCTATGTCTGAATGCCATATTGAAATTTAGGATAATTTACAAGAAATTATTAATCATTTTATTAATTATTTTTGTGTATAATTATCTATCAGTGGCCGTGCTGCAGTGGTAACATCAGTTCCAGTCAGATCACTGAAGTGAAATGCTGCTAGCGTTGGTTAACACTTGAACCGGTGACCATCTGTTGGCAAGTGGGGTGCACTCAGCCCTTTTGAGGTCAATTGAGGAGATACTTTGTTGAGAAGCAGCATTTGTGGTCATGAAAACTGACAGTGGCCAGGAGCGCAGGGTGCTGACCACATGCTCTTTCATATCTGAATTCAGTGATGCCTGTGGGCTGAGGATGACAAGCCAGTGTAGAAGGAAAACTATTTAGTGTAGAGGTATCCAGTTGTATAAGTATGATGTTCAGGCTCTGTGCTGCAGGATTTGCATTGTTAGTAGTGCTAGTGTAATGACTTGTTGTTAGGTGTTGGTACTGGTATGGTGAAGCAGGATTGAAATACAAGCATCAGTTTGCATTACAGTAGCAGTCAGTCAACATGAGATTGGACTAGGTGAGCAAGGCTTCACTCATAAAGCTGTTTTATCAAAATAAGCAGCATATTCTTCATGAATATTTACACATTAAAGGAATATGGTCAGGCCCTCTTTCTTGAAGAACGTTATTAGGAAGTTTGTATTAACTGGTGTTTTGGAAATTGCTCCTGGGAGAGGCTGATGGACAATTGTGGTCCAGATTGTTGAAGAAGTTACTCTAATGTGGCTGAGAATTGTGGATGAATTGTGCAATCTTCAATCAGTTCACAAGCTGTGTAATGATAGCTGAACATTTCATGGTCCACCGTTTGAAAAGTAATACGAACAATTTTGAATTGGTATCCCTAATACAGTTCCAGGCTGTATTGGTAGCAAATAGTCATATTATTGAGCAACATTTGTAACCTGGAACATAAAAATGGTATGTAATTAACAGATGTTACTCTGTAATGTGGAAATTAAATGTCTTTCTTTCAATGGTTTACAAAGTATTCATCCTCCACAAATCCTTATAAATGTTTCCACTAAGTTTCATTGTTGTACGCTCACTAGTTTTTTGTGGGGGCTCTCTCAACTAGGGAAAGTTTAATTATAAGCACCGTGTATATGACTATACTTATCTTCATGTCTGTATTCTGTAGCTGTCCATGGCAAACTCAGATGTTATACAATACAAGAAATGCAGTATAATACAACAGAACAAAGGTCAAAGCAGTGTTTCTCCTGAAATGTATGCAACAGGAAATTCACAAATAATGCTGCTGTTAAGACTTCTAGCAGAACAGTAATTATTGTAGGTGAAGTGTGTTTGCTTGCATTAACCCCTCAATACCTTACTGCACCATACTTAACATCTATGCCAGTGACACTGTGAGCCCCTGCCACTACCGGCCTGCTTCATTGCACTTTCACCATTGCTAGACAGTCATTCACCAAATGCTCAGCTATTCACCCAGGCACATTTGTTAGACCAACTGTGCCACTTGATGTGTAGAGCCTTACCATGTTTTTTTTCTGTCATTGTCTCTTTTGAGAATGTTAAAATATTTAGACTCTGTGCCAGTCATGTACAGTAAAATTTTATAAAGTGTTGACAAAATCATTTTATTCCTTACAACTAACCATTTCATCTTGTTAAAGAATCAACATGTGCTACCTCCATATTGTCTCACTTAATCAGACACTGGCCCACTCTTCCTCTCCTTTAAGTTTGCTCACTATTTTTAGTTGTAAACATTATTATCAACACAGTGTTACCAATGGTAGCTCATTCTGTGGATAAAAAATTTTCCTGAATTAAGGTAATCCTAGTTTGTTATTCACCTGCTGTCTGCACAACCGCCATGATGGTGCATACTATGCCATTGTATCCCACGGTTTGGCTTATCTTTCATGGCAATGGCCGGATGATTTCCTGATTGCATGGCATACCAGCTGTTACATTTGCTGTTGCAATAGCTGTGTTCTCTCTCCAGCATACCTGTGGTTTTTAGTTCTGTGGTCCATGATTGATAAGGGCCAGCATGTTTGTAAATACTCAGAGATCCTTCAGCAGACTGTCAAATTTCAAACCGGACTGAATGAAAACATGTACATGGGGTATTAGATTCACACACGGATCAAGTGGTTTAAATTTTTGCCTCTCCATCACAATGTTGGTTTTCCATAATTTCTATTGATCATGCATCAAAAATATTTGGTTGAGTCTTTTGATAAGACCACATCCATCCTTGTCATTCATCCACCATAAGCTAGAGTCCTGTACCTAGTGATTTCACTCTCAACTAAACATTAGACACTAACCTCTATTTCATTCCTTTCTTCCTTTCAAACAAATCTGCTGCCCTCTGAACTTGATCTCCTTTGTATGATACAGAGACAAGCAGGCAGAAGTAAGCAGTGCCCAGCAGCCTTTAGCACTGCCACCTCTTAGCATCCTGCAGAGATCTGAGGAAGAGTTGCTACAATGGCCTCTCCCAACACCACAAGATGGTGAGTGCTACATTGGTCTTCCATTATATGCTAGTAGTAGTAGCTCACTGGAAGTTGCTACTGCAATACATACAGATGCAGATACATCAGAGGAATCCCCAACTGGAAGAGGTAAGTTGTTACTGTGAGTTTCTAAAATCACTTCCACAGTAGACAAAAACATTAGTCATCTGACATGCTATTACTATACTAGTGTAAAAAAGAACCTCAAAAAATTAATGTGCATAACTTTAAAAGAGTATTTGAAGGTTCACAGAACAAGATAAACAATTAATCACAAAATGTATGAAACTGAACCGAGTCGACTCCAGAAAGTGAACAGAGCCGACTCCATGTATTTTGAAAAACTACCCATTTAAAAAGAAGTAAAAACCTGGAAAATATCTTAAACAACAACAAAAGTTCATCTTACAAAATAGTTTCTCCCAGCTACCAATCATACTTGCGATGAATTAGTTCAGAAGTACTATTGGCAATTGATTCCATCCAACAGTACTTGACATTTGCACCTTTGATGTACTCAATATTGCCCTCAACACTGAATAGAGTAAGTCATATTGTCTTTCATCCATCCTATTACATGGTATACTACAATACTCTGATATGATCAATCACATGACTTTGATCACATAAATAATTTAATTTCAAGTTATTATTATTTTACCAGAAGTGCTACTCAGTTCAAATTGTGATTCATTTTGTTGGTTATGATCAAAGTGTTATGATCACCATGTTTTTATATGTTTATAAGAATAATATCTGAAAACTACACTGAATACAGGGTGATTCTTATCAGAATTTAAAAGCCCCAAAAGTGCCATAGTTTATGATGAGACAAGTAATTTAATTTAAGGCACATGGAGTTACAAAAGTCTGGAAATACCCCAAAAAGGAATGAGAAATACTGAACATCTGACATCACCAGATGGCATACCTCATTGCACATGCAGCAGTTGCCCTAGGGCACGAAGAGATTATTGAGTGATGTAGTAGTTGCACTAAAGCAAACAGTGCAAATTTCAGACATCTTTTGTGAATGTGGTCTGTTGTAAATGTTGAATTTGCAAATTTATGGTCCTTTCTGTAACCAAGTAAAAGCTGTTTTTATTTTGTGCTTCTTTCCTTTTTCCTCCTTTTTTCTGTTTACAGAAATTATGTAGTGAAGAAAACATAAATCATTTACTGGTAACAATGCAGTATGGAAGCTTATACCCATTTACTTGTGATGGAATATTGTACGTTTTAGTTGTATTGTACTTTGTATTAACGAGTGGTGACTGCGAGACCAGTAAATAAAATAATAAACCTTACTTCAATGTAAACACATAATTGTTTAATGGAATGAAAAAATACTGCTCGCCAGACACAAGACTCAAACTCTGAGCCCCGTGCGCTGAAGTCATGCATGGGAGCCCAGAACCACACTGACGGGAATACTTGAGTAGGGTTGAGATGAGCAGGTGCAACAAACTGATAGGTTCAACTGGTGCATCTACAATGAAGTACTCCAGGTGGTGACATCACCCGTTCAACATTTGTCACCCACTTTTGGGATATTTTGTGACATTTGCAATCCCACGTGTCTTAAATTAATTGACTCAGCATCATTTACATCACTTCGGAAATTTTTAAATGGTGATGAGAAACACCTTGTATTTTACATTAATTACCCAGTGAGGAAGAAACACTAGACAGTGGAGAATAATATCACTGTGATTCAGAGTAAGACAGTGAAAGAGATGAAGAAGCTTATAACGATACTTGCAGTTATTTTATTAGCACAGATAATATACGTAAGGCTCAAAAATTAAATTTCAAGAAATAAGCAAGATTACAAAACAAAAACTGAATGAAAATACCACCTCAACCAAGGCATATTGCTGAAATACTGGCTGCATATTGTTACTTATTTATCCTGGTTATGAAGAAAGGCAGTCACTGAATTTTAACTGAACTATGAAATTCTCGTGGGTCACATACTGTAAGCTCAAATATAGTGTCATCACAGTTTGTTAAACACAAATAAACTTTCTTTAACAATAGGTTTCAATTGTCTATTAGTCCATGAAATCAAACAATAATACTTGGTGATAATTAATATAAGCCTTAGTTCCTGATAGAAATGAAAGTGCAATAGTTTCTGTTTGAATATGATATAAAGCCAAGCACTACTTCTTTATGATGCATGTGTATTGAAATTATAACATGAAGCAAAGTTCCACCTATGACTAGAGGGGCTGGAAACCAATCGCTCAGCTGTCAGAGCACTATACAACACAGTTGTAAATTTGTCCACATAAACATCAGTGGTGGTCATAGTTCACTTGCTGAGGAAAAGTTGGATTATAGCAACTGAGAGCAATCTAGCCACTGGTAGGTCTTATATTTGCCATTTACTGTAAGCATTTATTTGACCAGCCTATTGTACTGGTGGCTGCAGGCTCCCTTGCTGGATGTGGGCAATGTCACACAAATTGACATGTTCATATCTTCCATTTGCATGTCTGGCAAGGTCCCTAAATCATATACAGTAGTTTTGATGGTGTGTATGCATTACAAGCATTTCTTGCTTCTGTTTTGAGCTTTGCACTTTAGCCAGTAATAATCAAGAATACAAAGAAGAAACACTAAAAAACTGGGTATTTTGCATCCATTTTTAGATCTATATAGATGAATACTGTCTAGGTTATTTTTGTCTCAAGACAGGAAAAATCAGAGTATTTCCAAGGAAATTGGGTGAATGTAATGATGAAAACCTGAAAGTGGGAGAAATGTATAACTGAGTGGCTCAAACAACAAGTTTTGGAACCATTGTCATTCACATAATTACGAATGTTTGAAAGAAACAGACAAAAATCATAACATATTCTTCATATTTATGACATAATTTTCTGTGGTAAACGATCATTTGTAAGGGTAGTATTATTGCAAGTAGTGAGTAAAGTACAGCATCAATTATCCAAAACAATTTGGGGTTGGGGGTGTTCAGATAACAGATTCTTTACATATTTTTCAGAAAAAAAAGTACCACTGTCATTGGAGGAATATGAAATGAAGAAACAGATTTGTCTATTAAATACAAAAGTGCATGTATTTTGTATGTATTACAAATACTGTACCTAGCTTACATAAATTACTCATTTTCCATTAAAGCATCCCTACCAACTATGAAAAGGAGTTGTAAATTAACATTTTCTCCAGACCTGAGACATGCTTCTATTGTCACTAAATCTCACGCACATCTTAAACACAACAGCTGCACGACGTCACACTCTTCAAGTTTGCAAGGCAGTGAAAAACTTCCTCACTGTGTGGTTCTTTTATGGTACAGTCATCACTAGCCTCTATATTGTCACTGCAAGCATCTTGGTCATTGATGACTTTGCCAATGACCTTATCATCTGTCAGTAATCGATAACCAGGAGCATTGGTATCACATTTGAACCAGTCTTGAATGTTTTTCAGTTCATAATCTCCAAATCTTGAAGATCCTTTAACCATCCCATGCTGTTGCAATACAGATGTATGGTTGGTGGTTCTACAGATCCAGTGAGGTGCTCATCTGATGGAAGGAGTTTGTTCCAATGTTTTGCTAGAGTAGTGTCCTCAACAGCAGTCGGAACGTCTACTACTGTGTGCACAGCATCCTATAAGTTAATGCCAGAGGACTGGAGTAATGTTCTGAGGCAAGAAAATAACTTTAGACTTTCCATTTGGTCTTTGCATTGAACAGTTTGAGGGATGACTTGGGGACAACAAAACATTTTCAGAATTACCAATTGCATGCCGTTGCTTTTACACTTCAGAAATAAATACAGGGTGGTATTATTCTGTAAAAATGCTTGCATCTGTCCTTGCATTCTTTTGATTCTTGTAGGTGACCAACTATTTTTTACTCCCATAAAACAGTGTCAAGTCTTGGATTTCCCTATGAACAGAAAGGGTAGCCTATGTCTTCTGGTAACATTTCTGCACACCGTAGCAATGATGCAAGGTTTTCTTGCCTTATAACCAGGGACTGACACTTCTTTCTAGGAAACTAGTGATTCTGTTGGCATTTTCTTCCAATACAAAGAAATTTCATCTATGTTGTAGATATTTTTTTCTTATAGCACTTGGTGATAAATTTATTTAAAGTCTCTTTGAAACAATCTGCTGCTTCAGTGTCAGCAAACAGTTCTTCACCTTGAGTGTCCAATTCCCCAATTCAGTGCCTAGATATAAAGTGCATAACCCAGCCAGAAGAGTAATGGGTAGCTTTGAGAATTGAAATAGTGAAGGCAGCAGAGGATGAAGTAGGTAAAAAGATGATGACTAGTAGAAATCCTTGGGTAACACAAGAGATATTGAATTTAACTGATGACAGGAGAAAATATTAAGATGCTGTGAATGAAGGAGGTGAAAAGGAATAGAAACGTCTCAAAAATGAGATCAACAGGAAGTGCAAAATGGCTAACAGGAATGGCTGGAGGACAAATGTGAGGATGTAGAGGCATATATCACTGGGAGTAATATAGATGCTGCCTATAGGAAAATTAAAGAGACCTTTGGAGAAAAGAGAACCACCTGTATGAATATCAAGCGTTCAGATGGAAAACCAGTTCTATGCAAAGAAGGGAAAGCAGGAAGTTTGAAGGTTTATATAGAGGGTCTATACAAGTGCCATGCACTTAAGGGCAATATTATGTCAATGGAAGAGGACGTAGATGAAGATGAGATGGGCAGTATGTTACTGCATAAAAAATCTGACAGAGCACTGAAAGTCCTAAGTTGAAACAAGTTCCTGGGAGTAGACAACATTCCATTAGAACTACTGATAACGTTGGGAGAGCCAGCCATGCACGAAACTCTTCCATCTGGTGAGCAAGGTGTATGAGACAGGAAAAATGCCCTCAGACTTCAAGAAGAATGTAATAACTACCATTCCTAAGAAAGAAGGAGCTGACCGGTGTGAAAATTAGTGAACTGTTGTGACTCGCCAATCTTTCAAAGTGCCGCTGTGCAGTTATGTGCGTCCTCTACATGTGGCACCATCTGCCAGCCATGCAGCAGCAGCGCCACCTAAGCGGCCAGCCAGCCAGCGGCCGCGAGACTTGGACTCAGTTATGATTTGACTGTTAAAGTGACACACATCTTACTCTGTTTACTTGATCTGTGACTTTCATATATTGCATTGTCCTTGAAATATATTTGTTCAACTTGAAGTTATAACATGAACTATCAGTTTAACGAGGCACAGTTTCAAAATAATAACTCGATTTCTTTATAAACAAATGCAAAAACTAGTATAAGCTGACCTAAGGGAAGATCAGTTTGGATTCCAAAGAAATGCAGGAACACTTGAGACAATAGTGACTCTACGACCTATCTTGTTTATATGATTTGTACACTTAGAGGATGCTTTTGACAATGTTGATTCGAATACTCTCTTTCAAATTCTGAAGGTGACAGGCATAAAATGCAGGAAGCAAAACGCAGTACAAGATTTGAGTGGCACAAATGGGAAGCAGTGGTTGAGAAGCAGGGGAGACAGTGTTGTACACTATCCCTGATGTCATTCAATCTGTGTACTGAGCAAGTAGTAAAGGAAACAAAAGAAAAATTTGTAATAGGAATTAAAACCCAGGAAGCAGAAATAAAACCCTTGAGGTTTGATGAAGACATTATAATTCTATCAGAGACAGAAAAGGAGTTGGTAGAGAAGTTGAACAGAATGAATAGTGTCTTGAAAGGAGGATATAAGATGAACACCAACAAAAACAAAATGAGGATAATAGAATGTAGTAGAATTAAACCAGGTGATGCTGAGGTAATTAGACTGGGAAGTGAGACACTTAAAGAAGTAGATGAGTTTTGCTATTTGGGCAACAAAATAACTGATGATGTTTGAAATAGAGAGGATATAAAATGTCGGCTGGTGATGGCAAAGAAAGCATTTCTGAAGAAGAGATATTTGTTAACATCAAGTATAGATTTAAGTTTCAGGAATTCTTTTCTGAAAGTATTTGTACAGAGTGTAGCCATGTATGGAAGTGAAACATGGGCACAAAGGAAATAGCAGCTTTTGAAATGTGGTGCTACAGAAAAATGCTTAAGTCTAGATAGGTAGATCACGTAACTAATGAGGATGTATTGAATAGAAGTGGGGCGAAGAGCAATTTGTGGTACAATGTGACTAGAAGAATGGATCAGTTGTCAGTTGGTAGGGCACATTCTGAGGCATCAAGGGATCACCAATTTAGTATTGAAGGGAAGTAAATCATAGAGGGATAATGAGAGACAAATACACTAAGCAAATACAGAAGGATGTAGGTTGCAGTATTTACTCAGAGATGAAGAGGGAAGAACAGGATAGAGTAGCATGGAGAGCTGCATCCAGCCAGTCTTTGGACTGAAGACCACAACAACAAGCAACAAGCCAGCCAGTAGTCACTTTAAAGTCAGTATTATCCCAAAGTTTCTTATTCAGTGAAGCACTTTTTCATAACTCAAAGGGCCACTTATGGACTGTACCTGCGTGAACCAAGTGTACACTGCAGTGTCTAAATTCTGATTTTCTGCCATTTTCATCATTTTTCTGTGTAAGATTCCATCTTCACTGCCAAGTCACTTGGCAAGTTTTGTAATAGCGTTACATTCTTTTTAATATCCATTCTTGTGGCATGCCATATACCCTAGCTAAGCTTGATCCACTAGTACCATTCCTCAGATGGCCAAATATTTTAAATTTATTGGAAATATTGAGAACAACTCATTTACATTTGTTAACTGTTGTGAACAGTATAACTACAGCATATTTCAAGTGAAGGCTAAAATGCCACTCATGGATGATGACTAGAGGATTGAGTTCAGGCAAAAACTAGTGGTCACTAGCGGAAAAGTATGATGCACAAATTTAAATTTATTGACTGAAACCCTTTCATATAATCACTGTTTCAGTTGATTCACATCAGGTTATCAATATGCTACTCTATAATATGTCATGTTTATCAAGAACACCTTGTAAATACCTTTTCAAGGAATTTTTCATATTAACTGTTTCACAATATGTCTATTAGCCCATGAAGTTCATCATAAAAATTCAATCAGGATTTGAGGTGAGTACGATGTTCATAGCTGTTATACTAGAAGAAAAAAAATAGCTTTATTACTCTTCAATTGACACTGTGCAAAGCTCATTCCATAAGGAAGATATAAAATAATTTTATTTGTTAATTTATGTACTAATGTCATGACTGATTTGCCATGGAACAGAATTTTAAGGGACCTATTTGAGACCTACAAACTTATGCAGATATCTTACTTTCGAGCTAATCTGTAGACTAGCTTAAACCCAATCTTTCTCCTTTTCTACAGACAGAGCACAAGCTTGGCTTGCATTCAGGAAATCAGCTGTGCCATTTCAAAGGAACCATCCCAGCATTTGTCTGGAGCAATTTATGGAAATAATGGAAAATCTAAATCTGGATGGTGGGACATTGGTTTTAACCATCATCGTCCTGAATGGGAGTCCAGTGTGCTATGTAGTGTGCCACCTTGCTCAGTAATATATAGAAAAGTAGTAACACACACACTGATTAAACACTGCAGAGTCAAAGAAACTGGTACACCTGCCTAATATCATGTAGGGCACCAGCGAGAATTCACAAGTGCCACAACGCAATGTGGCCTGGACTCGACTAATGTCTGAAGTAGTGATGGAAGGAACTGACACCATGAATCCTGTTGGGCTGCCCATAAATCTCTAAGGGGACTAAGGGGTGGAGATCTCCTCTGGACAGCACATTGCGAGGCATCCCAGATACACTCAAGACTGTTCATATCTGGGGAGTTTAGTGATCAGCACAAGTGTTTGAAATCAGAAGAATGTTCCTGGAGACACTCTGTAGCAATTATTTTTATGTATTGTGGTTCATTGTTCTGCTGGAATTGACCAAGTCTGTAAGAATGCACAATGGTCATGAATGGATGCAGGTGGTCAGACAGGATGCTTATGTACATGTCACCTGTCAGAGTGATATCTAGACATATTAGGGGTGCTATATCACTCCAACTGCATATGTCCCACACATGTCACACACCAGGAGGAACACCACTGTGCCTCTCTAAGAAATGGGAAGAATTGGCTTATTCCTCAGGTAGCCACCATACTTGCTGACAATGGTCATCTAGGGTAGTGCAGAACCTCGATTCATCACTGAACAGAATGTGACAGCTTTCATCAGCAGTCAAAGCTACCTGGTACAGCACCACTCCAGACACAACTGTTTGTGTTGTGGTGTTTTAGCAGTCCACACAAAGGACAGCAAATCCCTACTCAAGCTGCCGCTTTCCTATGACTAGTGGTACAGGATGACATAGAATGTTGCAGATAGTCCATTACTTGTGGATCTTCAACTTTATCTTATGTAGTTTACAGGTGAATGGCCAGACATTAGTGTCCAGTGAGCACAGTATTTCAGTGAGCAACCACATTGTGATCATCAGATGCACTGCTGAACTGACTGCTTAGGAGCTTGTTCATGGTCTGCACTCAGGTGTGGACATGCATACAGCATCTCCTGCCTCATCTCCTCATCCATATTGCTCCATCGAAGGTTTATGACCCAGTGACTTGTGCTGGTGACATCTCCGATTTCTGTTGCTCCGTATGATCCTGAAGTCAGTTTGTAATGGGATACCACTGCACTCTTCTATGCAACCTAGTCCTGATTTTCCCCACATATACCAATGCCCATTGTTTCCCAGAATTTCCTATCAAAATTTAATCTATTCATGTGATATCTATTCCTGTCTTTATCTTGTTGCTTGTATGGTTCAAAGTTTA
The DNA here is from genome assembly GCF_023864345.2 of Schistocerca serialis cubense. NCBI lineage: Eukaryota > Metazoa > Arthropoda > Insecta > Orthoptera > Acrididae > Schistocerca > Schistocerca serialis. The sequence goes on from NC_064640.1 coordinate 718,434,183, forward strand.
TCCATCTCTCATAATTCTTTTGTGATAATTAGCCTGATTTCTTCTATTTTTCCCCACACCAAAGTGACTAGATCTCATTTGGAGGATCCCTAATGTACCTCATCATTACCCCTATTTTCATATCTACTGTAGTTAAATGGTCTGGCGTTTCCTTCCAATGATCGGTTTAAATTTTCTTGTATTCTTTCTCATTAACATTTCTGTCATTCGACTGTGGATCACTTTTCTGACGTCTTCCCTCATAATTATACAGATAATTTCTTCCCCGTTTCCTTCTGTAATTCCCCATTCTTGCGCTGAGTCACACTATGGAAATTCTGATTAAAAACTATATACATAATTTCTCTCTAATCCCCTATCCAGTTTATCTACATATTTCAGAAATCAAAATAGAATCATCTGCCCCATAAACTAAACCCTGTTGCACTTTCCTTGGTAATCTCCTGTTTCATACACCTTTTTGTGTAAGCTCATCAAGTGATTGATCTAGGATTATTAATTTTCTCAGGTGCTTCTCTCAAAAATCTTTCATGTTGCCATTCACTTATCACTAATTGGTCCATTTATGAATTAACTTCTGATACAAGCTTGTTCAGTTTCTGACAATTTATTCAGAAAGCTGTTTTCAAAAGCACAATACGTCATTTCTGCATGAATATATTGGTTAGTCCAAGAGAGTGCTTCCTCATCCAAAGACTCTTTTACAAACTTTATCTTAAGCAAATCAGTCAAACACCTGTCAAAATTATGACAAAAATATTGATAAAAGTCAACTATGTTAAGGTTATTATTTCCTCTAAAACTTTTAATTGGCACATTGGTGCTCATCCCACTACTGTTACTACTGAAACTTCTAGTTACAAAATTTTCCTCCAATTCAGATAGTTTTCTAAGAATATTAACTACTTTACAACTTTCTCTAGTGCAACAACTTTATCATTAACTACCTACTTTTCTAGTTATTAATTTTACATTCAAGATTATTGTCATTTTGATCCATTTCTGATCTTAATACCTGGCCTTCTTGTTTCATCACATTGTGCATTATTTCAAAAGTTTTCCAATTTTCTCAACTATAACAGGACAATTTTGTTTGAAATTCAGTCACTTCACGTATAACAGAATCAATCTGTACATTGATTCATTTGTCCCCTGAGTGTGCAACTAATTTATATTTATTAAGATTCCCTATTGTTTCAGGCACTTGAATGCCAGTCTCCAAATATCTTTCCTCAACTCCTTTAACTTGTCATCACTTTTTATTGTTTTAATCCTACCAATCAAATCTTCATTTAGTTTTGCTTTTTAATGCCTCAATTCTACCCCCCCCCCCCCCCTCCCAAATTGTTATTCAGTTCCCTGTTGCATTTTTCTAGTTTTTCTTCAAAAAGCTTGGTTAGTTGCCAAAACAAACTATACTAATAGTTCCCCCTGATAATCCTCTGTGACTGAAACTTTGGAATGGACAGCAAGCACTACTAACATTCCTGCCTACTGCTCCTTTGCCTTGCCTCTGATTTTGTTCCAACCTTGTCATTAAAAACAATTTCTATCTCCTAAGGCTATTTGTAAGTTTCATACTGTCATTGAAAACTGGTTTTTTAATAACTGTGTATGTAATGGGAAGCAGTCGTTGTAATTACAATGATGTGATCACTCGCATTCTTAGCACTTAACATGAGTACTTTTATTCTTGCAACATATACACAATGCGTTTAGCATAGAGCATGTACTACAGAAAACTCATCTGGCAAACATACAGTTGTTCTTGCTGTGGTAGGGCAGCGATGTTATTGGGGGATAGAGTGCTTCTAAATCCCCCCAGAGGACCCCCCACCCCCCTCAAATCACTAGAGTGCTGCATGGTGACTAGTGTACATCATTATGTATTGTCCTGCTGGCGATGGGTAATGCCAACATATTGTAGTCTGCCAGGTATCTGGGTGCCTGTAAAGTGTGGCTGGCCTGTGATGTCAAGCAGTTGTGCCATTGGCATAGTGGCGATGTCCATTGAGGTGTTGGTGGCTATTAGTGTGCCATCCAGTATTATAAAATTCTCTGGGGCCGACAAGAGCAGGTAGCCGTCCAAAGAAAGAGTAGATTTCAGACCTGCTGTGTCAGTCATAGGTGGAAGGGGCATGCAGTGCTCTAATGACCTCAAGACCATGCTATAGCCTGACTGTCTATTGTTTAATTTGCACTTGAGCATGACATGTGTACATGATTGGAGGTCCTTGTGCTCGAAGATGATTGGTTTGTTGTGGTGGGATGGTGATGGGATGTGGACATGGTGGATGTGGTTCCTGACATGTTTTACTAGGTTGACATCCACAGGGTTGGTGGTTGGTGGTACAAACTCAGTTGGGAGGGTGATCGGTACCCCATAGAGCACCTCTGCAAGTGGGGCACCCAGATCATCTTTGTAGGCAGCTCGTATGCCCAGCAGCACCCAGGGGAGAGCCTCCGTCCACTCCTGGTTGTGGTGCACGAGTGGTGTGCTCAAGGTGCAGTGCCACTGTTCCACAAGTTCATTGGATTGGGGATGGGAGGCTGTTGTGTGGAACTGGTGGCACCCACAGAGGTGGCAGAGCTCAGAGAACAGGGTCAACTAAAACTGCTGGCTCTGGTCTGTTGTCAGGGACTCTGGGCAGCCAAAGTGTGCAGTCCATAATGTGATGAAAGCTTGGGCGATGGCGTCAACTGAGTTATCAGTCAGAGTGTGGCCTCCACCCATCAAGTTGTCCTGTCTATGGAACATGTACTTGTATCTGTCTGAATGTGGGAGGGGCCCCACCGGGTCTATGTGGACATGTTGCAAACAGCCCTTCAGGCTGGAGAATTTTCTGAAGGGTGGCTGGGCATGACGTTCTGTCTTGGCCCATTGGCATTGGTTGCAGGCTCTCGTCCATGCAGTGCTGTCCCAGTTAATGTTAGTCCAAAAGAAACTATCTGTTATCAGTTTTAGTGTCAGGCATACTCCGGGGTGAGACAAGTTGTAGAGGAGGTCGAAAACTGTCTTCCTGAAGTTCTGTGGGATGACAGGTCATTGCCTACCATGGGATACGTTGCAGCAAACTAGTTTTGTTGTGCCTGCAATGGTGCACTTCTTGAGCTGGAGGCCTGTAGTGTGTCCAGATAGCAGGTTTTGAAAGTTGGTGTCAGTTGCTTGTGCCTCCAATAGTTGATCAAAGTAATGGTGTGCCGATGTGGCAGCGAGTCATGAGACGAAGTCAGCCAGCGTGTTGTCTGCTCCCTCATACATAGTGTAAGTCTGTAGTATATTGGTATATTCTGAAATCAAGTTCAGGTGGCAGAATTGTCAAGAGGAGGTATTGGGTGGCAGGTATTTAACAGCGTCTGTGTAGATAGTAAGCTGACAGCCCTCAATGTCATGTGGGAAGTATTGAATCACTCTGTATATCGTCAAAAGCTCACAGTCAAAAGTTCACAACATCTTCTGGGAGTCAGTAAGTTTCCACGAGAAAAGCCATAGGGGTTGGGTTGCACTGGGGACTTCCTGTTGTACCACTGCCCAAATCGCTCGGTCGTTGGTGTCGGCTATCATAACCATATGAGTGTCCATGGATGAAAGTGCAAAGGTGGTAATCTGAGCAAGGTCTGGTTTGATGTTCTCAAAAGTTCCTTGCGAATCAGGAATACAAGTGAGCTTATGTTTGCCTGATGTGCTCTTGCCACGGAGTGACTCTGTGAGCAGGACGAGTGTCTCTGCCGCATGGGGGAGGTGTTGTATTAAAAATTAATTACCCCTAAGAAAAGGCGGAACTTTTGATAGTCCATTCTTGATGGTAGGTCCGTACTTTGTCTCTCTTTTCTGGGGTGGGATGGATTCTCGAAGTGTTGATGAGCTGGCCTATGAATGTAACACATTTTTGCCAGAGTTGGCATTTGTCCTCATTGACAACAACACCCTGCTCTGCTAGTTTGTTGAATACTAGTTGCAGGTGTTTCTCATGACCTTGAGTTGTTTCTAAGAATATATGTACATCACCCAAGTAACAATAGCAAAAGAGCATGGTAAAAAAACAACCCGTCAATGAAGCACTGGCCAGTCTGGGCTGAGTTCTTTAGTCTGAAGTACATAAAGAGGAACAAATAGGCCAAAGGGAGTAATTATTGCAGTCTTTGTGATGTCCGTCATGGCCATTGGGATCTGCCAACTATCTCTTTTAGAGTCGATAATGCTAAGTATGGTTGCACTAGGCAGTTGCCAGAGGAAGTCCTGAATATTGGGCATGGGCTAACTATCAATGATGGTGTGCACGTTCAAATGCCTGTAGTCTCTGCACATGCACCACATTTTATCTTTTTCCATTGTCATTGTAGTCAGTGAGGCGCACGCACTGTGTGATGGCCTAATGGTGCCCTCATGTAACAGTTCCTTGATCACGGCCTCGGCCACCTTTAGTTTGTGAGGGACAAGGTCGTGGGGCTGGTGTTGGACCAGTGGACCTAGGGTAGTATTAAATCTCAGCGATGGAGTTGTTGTTCAGGTGAATGCGATAGGCATTGCAGTATGAGCATCCTCGTTGTCTCATATCTGCCAGTGGTTGGTGCATGCAGTCGGACATCACTGGTAAGATTGGTGTTGGTAGGGAGGTGGCTCAATAGCACCAAAGACTTGTCACAGTCATCTGTGATCCTGGCCAACTGCATCATGCACTCGCAGAGTGTGAACCATTCTTGCAGGGAATTAACTTGTAGTGGTGGCAGATGTAACTTGGTGTGTGGCTGGCGGTAATCTGCCTGGTGGTGAGTGACCAGGACCTGTATGAGGTTGTAATCATGTGAAGTAAATGGTGTAGATTCATGAAGACCTTTTGGTGGCACTGATAAAGGCGGCGGCTGGAGCACGGTAGTTGCGGTAGGTGTATTGGTAATGAGAGAGTCATGACCGGTTATCACAGAATGTGGCACAGGTGTCACAGCTGGTGCACTGGCGTCATGAAGGATGGTGTAGTAGTGGGGAAGCAAGGAATACAGTGCGGTGGACAGGGTGGTGGATGGCACATCAGTGTGGATCACCCAACCCAGCAGCTGTTGAATGTAGTCCTTGTGTTCACACAGTGTGTGATTCGTAGTTGCAGTCAAGCTCGCCATACTGATATGCTGTTCTCACGAGGTGTGAAAACCCTGTGCAGTTGCAGGTAGACACGGTATGCCTGCTATTTGAGTGACTTCATGTGGCAGGTGTGGCCCAGAGCATGACACGGCTGTTGTCAATGTGACGTCGTCGTTATGACGTGACGTTGGGCACAGTACAAACTTAACAAGTGTGACGTCACCCGGGTGATGTATGGTATAACATAGAATGTAAAGTTCAGGTGTAGGCCCTGGAAAAGCATGGTCTCGTATAGGTAGGTCACTTTTAGGATGGATTTGTCTGCAATAACCTGCAAATATCAGTTCTCTGCAGTGGAAGCTGGTCATACATGGTGGCGATTGTTGGTCAACAGTTGCAGTACTCTGGAGTATGTCTGTCCATAATGTCAGTGTGTGCTAAGTCATTAGAATGAAAATGAATGGGTTGTAGTTCATTAACAGTGTCACTGATCGGTATATTACTAGCACTGGCTAGGTGGGAGGTGGAGATGGCAGCAGGCGGCCATTGTACACAGTGCACACCTGTTGATGTACCACAGTTAATCAAGGGTGTGGCAGGCTTCATCTCACGATCTTCAGTGCTAACATAGTACTTGATCAGTGATTTAGTGTGTTCATCTGTTTGGCGAGAGGTAACAATGCCCTGATTTGGTGGTTGTTGAAACAATTGTAACACTGAATGAGATTTTCACTCTGCAGTAGATTGTGCACTGATATGAAACTTCCTGGCAGATTAAAACTGTGTGCCAGACTGATACTCGAACTTGGACCTTTGCTTTTCACGGGCAAGTGCTCTACCAACTGAGCTACCCAAACACAACTCACGCCCTGTCCTCACATCTATGCTTCCTCCAGTAGGAGCCCTTGTTTTGTTCAAGACACCTTCAAGACTACCTTCAAGTTCGTGAACAAATATATTTATATATATAAAGATGGTATCTGTTCTTTTGGACATGTCCGAAAGAACATATACCATCTCTCTCTCTCTCTCTCTCTCTCTCTCTCTCTCTCTCTCTCTCTCTCTCTATATATATATATATATATATATATATATATATATATATATATATATATATATATATATATATATATAAGAGGGCAGTTCAATAAGTAATGCAACACATTTTTTTTCTGAAACAGGGGTTGTTTTATTCAGCATTGAAATACACCAGGTTATTCCCCAATCTTTTAGCTACACAACACTATTTTTCAACGTAATCTCCATTCAATGCTACGGCCTTACGTCACCTTGAAATGAGGGCCTGTGTGCCTGCACGGTACCATTCCACTGGTCGATGTCGGAGCCAACGTCATACTGCATCAATAACTTCTTCATAATCCGCGTAGTGCCTCCCACGGATTGCGCCCTTCATTGGGCCAAACATATGGAAATCCTACGGTGCGAGATCGGGGCTGTAGGGTGCATGAGGAAGAACAGTCCACTGAAATTTTGTGAGCTCCTCTCGGGTGCGAAGACTTGTGTGAGGTCTTGCGTTGTCATGAAGAAGGAGAAGTTCGTTCAGATTTTTGTGCCTACGAACACGCTGAAGTCGTTTCTTCAATTTCTGAAGAGTAGCACAATACACTTCAGAGTTGATCGTTTGTCCATGGGGAAGGACATCGAACAGAATAACCCCTTCAGCGTCCCAGAAGACTGTAACCATGACTTTCCCGGCTGAGGGTATGGCTTTAAACTTTTTCTTGGTAGGGGAGTGGGTGTGGCGCCACTCCATTGATTGCCGTTTTGTTTCAGGTTCGAAGTGATGAACCAATGTTTCATCGCCTGTAACAATCTTTGACAAGAAATTGTCACCCTCAGCCTCATGACGAGCAAGCAATTTCGCACAGATGGTTCTCCTTTGCTCTTTATGGTGTTCGGTTAGACAACGAGGGACCCAGTGGGAACAAACCTTTGAATATCCCAACTGGTGAACAATTGTGACAGCACTACCAACAGAGATGTCAAGTTGAGCACTGAGTTGTTTGATGGTGATCCGTCGATCATGTCGAACGAGTGTGTTCGCACGCTCCGCCATTGCAGGAGTCACAGCTGTGCACGGCCGGCCCGCACGCGGGAGATCCGACAGTCTTGCTTGACATTGCGGCGATGATGACACACGCTTTTCCCAACGACTCACCGTGCTTTTGTCCACTGCCAGATCACCGTAGACATTCTGCAAGCGCCTATGAATATCTGAGGTGCCCTGGTTTTCCGCCAAAAGAAACTCGATCACTGCCCGTTGTTTGCAACGCACATCCGTTACAGACGCCATTTTAACAGCTCCGTACAGCGTTGCCACCTGTTGGAAGTCAATGAAACTATACGAGACGAAGCGGGAATGTTTCCAAATATTCCACAAGAAATTTCCGGTTTTTTCAACCAAAATTGGCCGAGAAAAAAAATGTGTTGCATTACTTACTGAACTGCCCTCGTATATATATATATATATATATATATATATATAGTTAAAGCTCACTGGCCACTTGACCATCTTCTCCTTTTGTGGGGATGCACAAACAGTGCCAGAACTCTTACAGGAATCAGCAAAAAACTGTGAGTAATGAGTATAATGGGTAGGGGCAGTATGATTATAGTGTGGGACAATAAGTTGGGAATGTGGGTCTCACAGGAGGCATACCAGGGATAAGTCCCTGCCGTCACACTATCCTCTGTGTCCTTGGTGGCTCAGGTGGATAGGGCATCTGCCATGTAAGCAGGAGATCTTGGGTTTGAGTCCCAGTCGGGGCACACATTTTCAACTGTCCCTGTTGACTTATATCAATGCCTGTATACAGATAGGGGTATTCATTTCATTGTAATGAATATATTTATGTTTGAATTTGGCCTACTGAAGAGGCATGCAATGAATGTTTTTAGTGAAGTTCGTTCTATAGGACAAATTTCAAAGTCGGGTTGTTTTTCTGACTTTTTCAATAATTCTAAGCAACAGTTGTTGATACCATCTTTCTCAAACATACATTTTCTTCAATGATTAGTTTTTTTTTAAAAGCAACTTGCATTCTCTTTGAGGGTAGATCATCTGATGATGTAGATCTTTCATTAGCTGAATATGCTGTCACTCTCACTGTTTCTTTTTTTATCAATTTCTGGCTGTGTTGTTTCACCTCCTGTAATTGTTATTACAGCTGCTCCTCTCTGAAAACTTGCTTCTGTAATCAATGTTTCTTTGTGTGATACTGCTGCACCACAGTAAGTAGGTACGAATACTATGTTGTAGGTCTCCTTTGTAGTTGGTCAAGAAATTGTGTAACATATCTGAATTCTAGAAAAAACATTTTTCACTAACACTTTGGTATTCTGGCTGAGTAGTCATTTGCCCCATTTGCTTACATGAATTTTGTGCATTGCACAGTGGTTTCTTTCCAGACCATAAATAGTGAGGAAAAAAAGCATTTGAAGTGGTATCGCTGATCTTACTGTAAGTCCTGTTTGGTTTTTGGCTCTCTTTATTTACGATACACAAGAAGATTCAGTAAGGTCATGCCTTTGTTGTTTGCTTATCAGAATCGGTTTTTGATCCCGTAGTGTTCATAGCCTGTCTCTTAAGATTCTCTTTGCTACTTTTATTTCAGTTTAATAGATGTCTTCATTTGCATTTTGCTCTCTTCTTCATGCAGTTTGCGTAAGTGCTGCCTTCCAATTGTTACTACCTAAGCTGCATATAATAATGTATGCCAAACTGTAATTTTCCAGTTTTGGACATTAAGTTGGTATATTTGTTAACTGAGTTGGTCACTTTCATTATTCTTACTTTTTTGTCTGATTTTTAAACATTGAGTGAAGCATGTAAAACAGATAGCAAGATTAACATGAGCATTTTTTGTGATTGACAAAAATGCTTCAGACAAAAGTTGCTATGGGTGATAGGGCAGATTATGCGGTGTTAACAGCCTTGAAGAGATACAACAGTCAACTCTCTTATTTTAAATTGTGCTATGTTGTACTTTGGCTCCAGAACAGTATATATTGATGTGAAATATCAGCCAACCAATTGCAAATAAAGATTTATTTTCCCTTGATCATGGTTTCGATATTTGTAAAAATATCTTCTTCAGAAGCATTGGCACTAAAAATGTATACAGCAGTTACAAAATGATTTTTACTAACAGAAAAAAAAATATTAATAGAAAAACATTTCTGAAGTAAATGTACTCATTTATTACATCACATGATGCACCAATTGATTAGATGAAGCTGAGCTCCTCTAGTCATAAATGAAATTGGTGAAACAAGAGTTACCACAAGCCATGGCTTTAGATAGCGTGAGATTACATGTATCGTACTGTAGAAACACTACTCAGTAAACGCCCACAGGTAGAGGCTCTTGTTATCATATAAACAGAATAGGTGTCTCAAAATAAAATACATGCATAAATTACATATACTTTATGCCAGAGACTAATTCAGTTGCTAGAAATATACAGGCTCAAGCGAGCAGGAAAAACTGGTCTACAGAGGGTGCTGCTTTTGGCTGATTTTTCGATCTGTTCTGAATTACACAGTTGCTGTTTCACAGCCATGTTTAAGATTTTGAGCTATTGATGAGGTAGGTTATTTGATATAAATAATTTTTGATCTGGAAAGTAACAGATTAAAATGCATTTAAAATAGACAATTTACTACTATTATTGTGTTGGCCTGAATAACATACCACTCTGAAGTTCTTGCAACTGTTGATGGTAATATGAGGTCATGAATTAAGATATTCTTAAACTCATGTATATTGATCTTAGGGAAATAGGAAGGAACATTAGGATTTAATGACTATTTACAGTAAAGTCATTAGAGATGGGGCAAAACCTGAATAGGGTAAAAATGAGTAAGAAAATTACTTGCATTCTTTGAAAATAAATCATGACAGCCTTTGTCTTAGTTAATTGAAAACTAAAATCTAGATGGCCACTTGGTAGTACAGAACCCATCATTCCTCCTGATAGTTCATTACCCTTTGGATGATCTGATTAAAGTGTGGATCAACCACATCCAATACAATAATGTTGAGATTCACCAGCAGATATAAATACTGGGAATGTTGACACCTGCTGATGAAGTATGGTACTGGTGGGTTAATAGGATCCATGAATGCGGTACATAAAATGAGATGATGGTGATGTGTTATTAAAATAACAAAAATAGTTTGTTGTGCTGATTTATTACTATGATTCCTATCACTGCATTTGTACAACATAATTTATGCAACTAGAATATGGTACTCTTAAAAAGAATCATCTGGGGAATTTATAAGGTCAGTTTCAAATACAAAATCAAAAGAATGTTGGGAAAATTCCTCTGTTACCATAAACTTCTGTAACTGCTCAACAACTAAGGTAAAAAAGGAAAATGGAAAGACCTGTTATTCTGTAGTACACAATGACAACCATATATTATTTTGATAAAGAGTTGTGATGTCGTACAGGACTTAAGAACATGTTGAATAATAATCATTGGTAGCTCTTTTCTTGTCATAAAATACAACAAATTCAATAGAAATTTGACTCACTGCAATGAAAATAACAAAAATACTGCAGATTTGTGGGTCACCTTTCCAGGGTACTAAACAACAAGCACTGGATACTGGTTAATGCATGCTGGCTAATAGTACAATAATCTGTCATAGACAGATCATTATGTCTGCATTTAAAAACCAAATAAGGCCAATTTCCAGTCACAATTAATAAATTAATCTCTGCCCAAGACCATCTACCATTAGGTAAAATGAAATTACAGCAGTAATATGGAAGCTGAAGATATCTCCATAGCCAAAGTGAGAAATTACTAACACAATCAAATATTACAGAATTATTGTAAGAAATGATGAGTTTTTTTAAAGGCAGAAGCTAATTGTCTCCCTCCTTTACTTTTTGATTATACATTGTACTGAACTACTATGGACACTCTGTCTCAGGTTAATGCAGTAACTGGAGGGTGTTGTACAAAGGGCACAGCATAAGGTGTGGAGCTGAAGCATGAGTGCAGTCTAATAACAGATACAGTTTCTTGAGTAGAGAGAAACCCAAAACACACACTTGGAGTGAAGCCAGCATCACAATGAGTGTAGCACTAATATTTCTTTGATTTTGTGTAGTTTACTAATTCATGAAAAAATTTTATTCATCATTCAGTAGAAAGCCTACATTTTATTGTTCCATATGCCTCCACATTTCATCATGTGTGTTCACATGAGTTTGCTTGATAAGATGTTTATCAGAAAGGTTTTTAATGATTTAGCTGCTTGTTCCTTATAGGCCAGCCACAAAAGTGTTAATTTTTGGAAAATTTCTATACTGAAATGCATTAATGTCTTTACCATATTAGTAACAGTTTTTACCACTGGATCATCAAATATGTAGTAAAAATATTTTGCCTTGTCACATTATTTGGCTCTTCACTTGGCATATGTAAGACAGTTTTTAAATTTTAATCTGTCTGTCTGTGTATGTCAATGAACACTCAAAATATGTAATTTGTTAAATAATCAATGCTGTAATGATGAAACAACTATTGTATGAAATATGGCACATATATTTAAGACTTAAGAAATAATTAATTCATTGCACTCAATTATGTATGCTATAAAATAGCACCTAGTCACTCAAGTATTATCTAAAGTTTAAAATAAAACAGGAAAACTTTTATTGTTTTATTTATGAATTATTCTTCTTATTCCATTACCCACTTCAGTGATATAATAAATGTTATAGATTGGGCTGCCATTCAATTCATTCCACTCTCACACTAAAATTTTTTTATAGGCTACATACTTTTCTCAGCTAATCACTCAACATGACTTAAGCTTCACTTGAAAACTGTGCAGGGCCACCTGTATTTAGACATTTTGATATGATTAGAAGTTGTTTTCAATACCAGCAGTTTTCCTACTCTGTATTAGGTATCATAATGTCTTGTATTTTTGTGTTTCCATGTTATTGTCCACCTCCCATAACCACACTATCTAAGTGTATATGTTAGCATAATTCATTCAAACCCTTCTTCCATTGATTAGTAACAACTATAACGCATGCCACTTTCATGTCTCCTACACATTATGTTCATTAGGATAGCGCATTGTCCATAGGGTCAATAAGCCATTTCACAGATAAATGCCAAACTTTCTTACTATTTTTATCATCACAATCATCAGCACTGAATAACAACTAATTATACATTTAACTATTCAGTCTAATAATTGCAGACCATTTTTGTATGGATGTCCAGTCATTGTTATTATTAGTTACATTGATGGAAATCTTGACCTATTTTGCCTGTTACTGTCAAGAAAACAATGTAATTGGAATCTTAAGACTTTCGCGAATGGTGGAGTAGGGTTGGACAATGTAGAAAGAAAGCTATTTTTCTGTAAGTTGTGACTCACACACACAGCCAAAAAATTGTTGACATCATGACCTAGATAGCTATGTGACTCCTTTTGTGAACCATTGACGCAAAAGTGTTTTGAAAACTCTGTACATAGTGGATATTGTCAGGATATGAGTTACATAAAAAAAAATAATAAAAACCTATGTTGATATTTCTAACTCTGTATGTCACCAAGAACAAGCTGTAACAGTGTTGATGTTTCTTAAGGGCAGTGGCCCCCTTTGATGAATGAAGTGTGTACAGGTTCTGTTCCATAGATGGGAGGTAGTACATGCTGTACTTTGCCCTTGTGTTTATTGCATAACAGTATAGAGAGTTATATAGCATAAAGTCCGACCCGATAGGTGAATGGTCAGCGTGACGGATTGCCATCCTACGGGCCCGTGTTCTTTACCTGACTGTCAGAGATCTTCTCTGCTCAGGGACTGGGTGTTGTGTTGTCTTCATCATCATTTCATCCCCATCCAGCACGCAGGTGGTGGCGTCGAATGTAATAAGACCTGCACCGAGGCGGCCGGACCTGCCCCGCAAGGGGCCTCCTGGCCAATGACACCAAATGCTCATTTCAATTCCATTTATGGCATAAAAAATGCCAAATATTTTGATAAGCTTTTGGGCGTTGGTGCATCAGATTATATGGCTAAAGTTCCTGCTTGTCAATATGGTATTAGGTATCCTGGTCAATGTTATCCACACAAAAATTTATTTTGTCATATGGTGTTTTACCTTTGAGAGGCCAATTATTTTAGTTGACTGTCACTGAACAGAGGCCACATATAGACTAGCCATAGCGCAGTTACAAAAGATGCCATTTTTGAAGATATATATGAAGGACCCAGCTAAGTACACATGACATAACAACACAGTGGCATATCTTGCAAAGAATAGTAATTGACATGTTGCATGGTGAAGAGATCCACCTGCATCACTATTTGATAATTCAACACCTGCATCCAGAAGATTACCTTCTACAGATGCAGTTTTTGGATGGATTCAACCATCATATTAACCGGATGATAACTTCTTAAAAGTTTTAATATGTTCTGATGAAGCAGTAGTAATGGATGAGGATAACTTCAATATGCATAATGCCACTATTGGTGTGCAGGCAGCTTGCACATCTCCTAAAATCATGTATATCAGATTTGCTTTAGTGTGAATTTACAGGAAGTTGTATTTCAGGTCCCGCTACAGTCGTAGGTTCGAATCCTGCCTTGGGCATGGATGTGTGTGATGTCCTTAGGTTAGTTAGGTTTAATTAGTTCTAAGTTCTAGGTGACTGATGACCTCAGAAGTTAAGTCACATAGTGCTCAGAGCCATTTGAACCATCACCCATTTCTCATAAACAATTTGCCTGAGGTGCTGGAAGATATTCCATTTTACATTCTGAGGGGGTGGTAGTTACAACATAATGGTGCACTTGCGCACTCTGGAAGGAATATGTAGAGCCATTCCTGGAAATGGGTTAGTTACATAAGTCCAGTTTCATAGCCTCTGTATTTGCCTAATTCCTTTATATTTGTTCCTCCAGAGGCACTTGTCCTTGTGTGCAGATTTATTCTATTGGCAAGGAATGTACAAGACCTAGTAAAGGAACATCCAACTGCTCATGTAACTGTGTATGCAAGTATGTCTGAAATATTGCAGAGGAGCATGATCCAGTGAGTTACTAAATGTTTGGAAAATGCAAGGAGGCCACTTTGAGCAGTTGATATTAAAGTCTTTCAAAATAACATTATCTTAAAAAAATTTCTCCACATTCAGAAATCTCAAATATGAGTTGTAATAAGCTTCTGAAGATAATCATTATCTTCTTCATCATATATTATACTATGAGAATCTGCTTTGAAGGCAGTGTATGTTTCATCAAAGACATGGTGTTGTGATAGTGTATTTGTACTGTCTTAGCAGGCTGCTAATGTATTTCACCTTGCAGCTTATGCTGAATGTAGTTTGTATGTTTAACTTTTGAAATTATTTTTGTCCTATTACAGATAATTTTTGTTTAATATTATTACTATTATTATGATTGCTATGCTCGTAATTAAAATATTATAGTTGCAGGATATATATGGTTTAAAATATAGTGTATACTATATTATCATAGGAAAGAAAAAAAAAAAGAGGACACCAAAATCGAGTTTCAAGGATCTCTGTATGCAGAATCTGTGTTGTTTGCTGTAGATGAGATTCTTTCTACAAGTAGAGTTCTGCATCAGACAATATGAGCCGGTTAATATCTTCATCCTCCAATAAACTTTTTCTTAAAACTGTTAGCAGCTAGCAATTGTCTAATTGCTTAACACAGCATCATTAGTTTTTCCAGTAACCTGAAATGATCAGTTGATAGAAGGGGGCAACTTCTTTTGCATGAACTGTATAGAATATTAACAGTACTTATCACTCCCCAATTTCTTGACACAAGAGAGCAATGTAGGTGCATGTCTATTCTGTGATGACTACAATATTATCTGGCATTGTGGTTTTCATGCAAGGAGTAAATGAAGAATTGTATTACAAAGTTCCACAGTGAAAAACATTTGAAAGACCAAATTTAATACTTCAGCTTTATATCTATCATCTGCCACCTTCACCCCAATATCGTTACTGAGCAGTTGAGTACGTAACTTTGAACCACTTACTGAATTTGTGAAAGACCAAAACTAATTCAGATACTTGGTCAGTTGGAATAATAAAAGTTTGCTTTTGTGTTCACTGAACACATTTTGAACTACTCTCCTTATGTTCAGTATCAAAATGTTGACCAGGTTCAATGGTAAGTTGTGCGTCTTAATTATAGCTGTGAGCAATGACACAGGAAAAATAATATGGAACATGACAAGAATTATAAACAAAGAAATTAATATTCTCTAGCAGCTCAGTCCAGTGAAATGAATAAAGGTCATTACAATTCTGTCTAAAGTCAGTATAGCTGTCAGAATCTCATCTGTTCAAAAATGTGTCTATCTTGAACATATAAGGACATTGCTTCAGTTTGTAACATTTTCGTTTCTTATGATGGTATTCCAGATGCTATGCATTTTTTTATTGATTGCCATTTTTTATTTGTAGTTCACTGTTACCATTTGAGTTTACATATTGTCATTTTTTCATTTGGAGGTAGTGAGTGGAGCTGTGGACACTAGAAAATGGAATGCCATGTGGGAACATTTCTGACATATTCTTCTTTCTTGAGTTCAAAGAGAGGGATGACAGGAGTGGAGGCAGCCGGAAACATTTGTGCTGCGTATGGGGATAGTACCATTGGACAAAGTATGGCAAGAAAATGTTTTTCCTATTTTAAGGACGATTGTTTTGACATTAGTGACACCCCACGTTCATTTAAACATGTTAATCTACAGTCACCCACATCTGTGTACTTGAGAACTGGCAAATTTGATGAACTGTTATGATTCCACCATGTTGAGACATTTCCAAAGAATGGGGATGGTTCAAAATCGAGTGTACTGCATGCTCTAAGCCAAAATCACAAAAATCAGTGGGTGGTCATATGTGCATCTCAGCTCGCTCGTCACCAGTTGGCTCATGAACAACACCAACCATTCCTATCCTGTATCATTACTGGTGATGAGAAATGTTGTCGTTATGCTAACATAAAGAAAAGAAAGGAATGACTGAGCCTAGAAAATCTTGAAAAAATGATTATAATTCTCTTAAAATGTTTGGCAGCTGATGGATGAATATATGATTCTGCAGCATAATTTCACCCTGCAGCTGGCAAGTATAGTAAACACAGGACATGCCAGTATCAGGGCATTAAGTCTTCGTGAATTTCATACTGTGTATTCAAGTGGACAGTAACTATGCCTCACAGACAGGTGCACAAACAATACATGCAGATGTTAGCATTTCAGAGCAGGTATGTTGTTGGGCTCAAAGAAATTGGTGGGAGTAATTGGTGAAATGCTCAACATTTGAATAGTGGCAATGCGATTATTTGACAATTTCAGCAGGAATGGGTAAACCATAGTCAAACATAGTATCAATAAGGAAGTGGTCGAGCTAGGGAGATGACAGAAAGTGAAGACAGAACAATTCTTAGAGGCACTCAGAGCCCTGGATGCAACAGTATCATTGATCTGACATACAACTGCTGTTTCAGTGACCACAACAACTATTAATAGGTAGCGCACTGAAATGGGACTGAGGTCATGGTGTCCCTTGCGCCAAATGCCATTGACCTCTGTACACCAGCAAGCCCATTTGCAGCAGTGTTAGGTACATTCAGCCAGGAATCGCCATGAATGGTGTAGAATTGTCTTCAGGGATGAGTAACACTTTGAACTGACGCCCAAAGGTCAGCAAATACGTGTCTGGAGATAACCTGGACTGCAGTAGGATATCAATTGGACTGTCGTCCACCATATGGCCTGACAAGTGGGTATGACAGGCTGGGGTGCCACTTCATTTCATAGCAGCCACCCTTTGGTTGCTGTCTGTGGTATCCTTAAAGCACAGTAGTACATCAACTATATTGTATGCGCCATTTTGTTGCCCTTCAGTGCAAACCATCCTGAACTTACATTCTGGTGAGATAACACCTATATGCGTACAATGAGAGTTTCTATTGCTGGTCTTTATGCTTCCAAACCATATGTTGGCCAGCAAGGACGCTGGATCTCTTACAAGTATAGAATGTTTCGAGCATTATGGACAGGGCCTTCTATCCAGCTCAGGATTTCGGTGGTCTAATGAACCAGTTGGACAGAATTTGCCACAATATTCCTCAGGAGGACAGACAGTTCTGTCAATCAATGCTAAACTAAATAACTGCTTACAGAAGGGCCAAAGGTGAACCAATGAATTTCTGACTTCCTCAATTTGTAAAGCTCTGTCTCTCAAATAATTCATTCAGTTTTCCTGAAATTCTAATAATTTACTTCTCTGTAAATGCAAATCACATCTATCGATATCCATCCTATTTGGGTAATTCTTTCCTGGTGCATAATAGTGGCAGAGTTATAATATTTAGTAATATTAACATAGACATTACGTATAAGACTAAAAATATGTTGTACCTATTAGACATGTTAAGATAACTAGACTACTACTGTCTGTATGATAATCCCATCAGGCGCAATGAAAGCTTAGATAACATAATCTGCAACTTTCAACCAAGTAAAACTGTATTTAATACTACAGACCTCACGATATCTGACCATGTTGGACGATGGCTTAGGCCCCCTCTAAGCAACAAAACAGACAGTTCTTCACCTTAACTTGGAAGGGAAATCAGACCAAGCAATGAACATGAATTGAATCAGTTAAAGAACCATCTTAGATTCATCAACTGGGGTACAATAGTCGATAATGTTGTGTTTTCCAACGAATCAACACAGAAATTTTTAAAATTACTTGTAGAAAACCTTGTCACATGTCCCATCTATTACAAAAAACACACAAAACAGAATCAGTGTAATAAACCTGAAGAACTGAGGGACTGGAACATGCCACAGCTGAGCCAACTTAGTGAGGAAATCACTGAACACTGCGACAGATTGCAGCAGACTTCAGCTGAGAAGGAAGCTTACACAGCAACAAGAAGGAAGTGTAGTTTAGAAATGAGAACAGTCAAAGGATACTTAATGACAACTATATACTCAACTCAAACTGTGAAGTAGAATGGAAAGTTATTAAAACAAAAGTAAGCTCTGAAATTAAACACAACATTTGAATCTAATCAGGCACCTAAATGCACAATTTACCAGTCCTGGCACAAATAAAAAATCTCGCTGAAGATGTAAATAATGCCAAATCTTTGGTCCCAGCTCTAGACAGCAGGCTATTGACAATTTCTGCTGGTCTTGTGTAACTTACCGAACAGTATGTGAAGCAGTTGTCAAACTTAGCAACTCAAAAACCAAAAGCTTCTATGGGCTTTCAAACTATGTAATAAAAACATTAAGAAAGAAATTTTACAACCACTAACTCAAATCATCAACCAAATACTTCATGACGGGATCTCTCCAGATGGCCATAAATTACTATTTTATTACCTACTCATACCAGAGGTGATAGAGCATCCCCTAATAACTGCCATGCCATCTCACTCACACCAATAATACCAAAGATAATAGAATATGTACAAACAGATGGACCAGGATTTCAATGAGAATACCATACATAGCTCTTAACAACATGGTTTCTTTTAAGTTTAACGAAATAACCTCTGAAACTCTTCTGAATTTGAGAAAAATGTTTGATACTGACTCCCACAGCATACACTAATCATAAAGTGCCAATACTACAGAATTGGAGAGAATGCTCTTCACGTTACTGAGTCACATCAAAGCAAGCGAAACAGTCACTAACTCTACTCAAAGATCAGAATGCTGATCTGCTACAGAAGGAATCCCACATGGCTCAGTACTCTGTACTTTCTTATTAATTGTGAGTATGAATGATTCACCCTCATTTTTATCATTTGAGTTCTTATTAGACATAGGTGATACAACTCTAATTATGCAAGTTGATGATCTGGAGGAGCAATGGACAATTGTATTATTGGTTTGACATAAAGTTTTTACAAATTATAATAAAAGAGAAGTCATTGTTTTCAGTTTCAGTGTCTCCAATAAAGATTACAAAGTAATTAACCTGTTGGGTTTCTACATAGACCAGAAACTCAGCTGGATGAGTCACATAGAAAAACTGTGCTCGAAATTATCTTGAGTGATTTATTTGTTGTACAAACTGAGGAATAATTAAGCATAAACCTATTAGTGTATGGACATTTCACATTTTTCCACTCTTGCCTTACAAAAGGAGCTCTTCTACATGGTAACTGCCCCAGCTCAAAATTGTATTCAGATGGCCAGAAAAGGCTGCCAGATGTATAGCAGCACTTACCACAAGAGAATCTTGTAAAGATTACTTCAAAGATCGTGGTGTAATTGTAATTCCTAGCCTCTATATGTAAATTTGCCTTCTCAATGTTAAAGATAAATTATCTGATTTTGACCTTAGGATGTCTGGCCTCGAACACAACACAAGAACTGGACAATCAATTGATACACTCACAGTAAGCTAGTTAAGGTTCACAATAGCTACAAATATCTAGGCCCCAGATTTTTCAGTAGACTTTCAAAAGCTATCCATTGTCTTAGCTACAGTACATTTAAAACTGTTTTAGGAGATTGGTTTGAGAGGACAGCATGCTGCTCCATAACAGAGTATGAGGAATCAGACTTAAGTGACTCAAAGTTCTAACTAATTACTGTCAGACAAAGTTGTAAGAAATCATTGCTTAAAAGGTTATTGCGTATATAATTTTCACATACTAGGTAATGATGTTCCACTGATGCAAATATCATGAAGTTTTATGTACCTCATTTCTCTTAGCCTTATATATAAATATTTCTACCAATAACATGTAAAATGTTTGAAGTGAAATAAACTGTTTTCTGAACTCTATTAGCTAATGGTTCTCTCCTTATCCATATTATATGACACAATTTTTTAATTAATGGATGGATAGAGCCATAAAGAGATCAGTTTCCCCAATGCTGTATGTAAATTAATGTATTAATTTGTTTTTTTACCAGTCACACACAAAAAATAGGTGTAAGGCAAAACAAGTAGAGTCACAAAATTTGTGACTGTTTAAAGATCATAAGATATTTCTCAGAAGAGTGGTCAGTCAGCTTTCGGGCACCTAAATGGTCATTAATGGAAATTGTTCTTCTCCTGAGCCATATCAGTGTCTTGAACGTCCATACTGATTTACATAAAACCATATTATTAACAAAAGAAGTACAAAATGCAGATACCCTACATGTAGTTAGCTCTTTTATAACTCAGCTCAGTAAATTGTCAACAATATATCAATTCATTACAAACCCTGAGAAAACAATATTAATAAATTTCCATAGTAGACAAAACAGTATTCTGCATTAACCTGCCGTCGTCAACAGTCCACCCATTGTAAATAAAGAAGCAATAAGGGTCTTGGTGTTTAGATAGAATGTGGCCATAAAGGGATAGACACATTAAATACGTCAATTCCAATACGTGAACAGACTGGTAAATTTTAATGTGTCTAAAGGGATCTAGGAAAAAACAAATACTAATGTGTGCTTATCTGTATCTGGTTTGTAAATGGGTGATTTACCTAATTTCGGGGTGCTGAATACACTGGTAGAATCAGTTTTTCTCTATGATGTCACATTTCCTAGATACACAGGAGAATAAAAAATGGTAATAGCAAAAGTTGACACAATTAAGTCAAACAAAAATACACATTCAGAACGTTTTAAATCAATACTATTTGGTATGTATATATGGGCATGATGCCAATAAAAGGTCCAAATTAGTTCAGCATATATTTTCACCTTTAATCGTCTTTGGTTTTTTGAAGAATTCGATGCCAGAGCTCTCCTTTTGTTTGCTGTTTCGTCACTCTCCCTAACAAGAGCTCAGCAGTAGTCACCCATTATCAAAGAGCTCCAATGGCCTTGGTGACAGTATTCTATGGTAAGAATGTCTCGGTGAAAGCTCATCGCTTACGGCTCCCAAATTTTCCAGGAAGAAATCGAGGTGAGAATGTAAAAAGTGATTTGTAAGCAACATTCTTATAATTTTCTAACAGTTCTTTCATAATGGTAACATAGTTTTGTCTTTTCTGTTACCCAAAAAGCCCTTCAAAATTGCTTTAAAGAAGACCAAGCACCTAATTGGATATATGTGAGTTTAGTATCAAAGCTTGGATCTTTCAGAAATTTTCTTATTTGTGGTCAAACAAATATACCCTCTGTCAGCTTTACCTCACTTACTTTGGGAAACTTTTCTTTTAAGGTATTGAAGGCCTCACCTTCTTTATTCAGAGCTTTGACAAAGTTCTTGATAAGGCTCGACTTGGTATAAAGGGGAGACAAAATGATTTTATCAGGCTCAACCAATGGGGTATTGTTCACATTTACGTTTCCAGGAACATATGACTTACTTATAGGCCATTCCTGGACGGTATAGCGGTTCATGGTGTCATGGCTGTCCCAAAGGCACAAAAAGCAGCAGTATTTCGTGAATCCAGCCTGTAAATCTATACGGAGTGCAACAACTTTTAAATCACAGCAAAGCTGCTATTCATGATGCTCAAATTTGATTGCCTCTAGCAGCAAAGCCATGGTTTCACAAGTTTCTTTCATGTCTACTGCGTGAGCCAAAGGTACCATAATGTGGGATGAAGTGATACAATGAGGTGAATTGAGACAAAATGCAACGTTTGCTATAATATGTCTCTGTAATTGCAACTCAAAGTAAATGTTGGATACAATGACGTTTCTCTGACCATTTAGGTCTGTTCTAATGCCTGTGACCATCAACTGCTTTTTCGTGCCAATTTTTCTAGTCAGTTGAATTGCTTACTTTGACAGGTTATGTTGTGGTTTTTTAAGATACTGGAAACTTTACTCAACTAATACATGTCTTACATTTCAATAAAGCTGAACTTCTTGTAAAAGGTGCGGATGCTAATCCTGTTGGTATTGAAGAAAACCTGGATGAATCTGTAAAAAGTCTGCTTCAGGAGCTACAATATGGGAAAGAAAAACCGAGACCAAGAGCCAGGTGGACAGAAAGCTCCACATTGAACCAGAAACAAGTGTCAAGAACGTTAGAAAAGATGAACCAGAATCAGAAGAAGAAATGGAGACGTCTCATGACAGCAATGACGAAGATGAGGAATACTATATTGCTGCCCCAGAAGAAAGTGAGAAAGGAACTGTGAAGTAGTTGAGCCAACCACAGAAGTTGATTGCATGACACTCACTGTAGGAAACTTTTTGCCTGTAAAACTAAAAGACCAAATAACAAAAATAGATAAGTTAAATTGTTCGTAAGTCTCAGGTGTGTCAGAAACCAGCAGTGGTAGTAACAGGGTTATAGAAGTAACTTTTCTAAAACAGTATAGCTGCTATAGAGACACTTATGTATGGCCAGAAATCAAGGAGTCAAGTATTGTATACCATCATGAAGTTATTTCATGTATTCCAAAGCCAGTGACTCTTCACTATGGTCGCCTTCAATTTCCAAAAAATGTTTTCTAATTTCTTTGTGAATAAATAGTTTTTTAAAAACATGCTATGTGTTTCAGTTCACCCCAGCACTGTTAGAACATGATACAGCAGCCATTTCATATGTTGTATCACTTCACCCCTTTACCTAAGGTGAAGTAAGACAAGGTTTTTTAAAAAAAATTGGTAAATAAAATAAGAAAATTAAAAAGGATTACATGGACAGATACTCCAAACATAGATCTAACCAGCCACTCGTATAAATAGATTTTTTTAAAAAAAATTATGTGTGTTAATACGTTCTTAATTTGCGAACTGTATCACTTCACCTCATTTTACAGTACCGATGGAAATGCATTGTCATAATGCAGTAGTACTGCTTTCAAGCTATTTTTACTGAAGTCAACAAGTAGTCGCCACTCACGTGGATTATGTTGTAGGCCTACACCAAGCTGCATCATCACACCATTGACATGTCTACATACACACACGGAATTCTGAATATCGAAATATTGAGCAAAGGAAGCACCTCTTAATCTGAAACAGGAAATTGTGGTCCCCGAAACTAGAAGATTCCGTTGTTGCAGTCTCGACCCCATGAGTTCAGCTTGCTGTTTCGAAAGTTTTAGATCGCGAACCAAATGGTTCAGTTCCTTTTGATTAAAGAGCTGAGGAGAGGAGTAATGATATTGAGGGCAGTACTCTTCTATATATTCAATACTTTTTGATTCACTTGACATGGTGTCTGGTTCAGTGGCTTTCAAGTTGCAGACAGGGGCAGGCCACCCCTCATCATAGGGCACAGATAAATGAACTGAAGATAGGTTCGGATTCTTTATTTTACGTCTAGTTTTGCTTGAACGCCCCAAAATATTTGTAAGATAGAAGTAACAGTTTGAATAATGGTCATTAGGCACACACCACACATTGGATCAGTGAATGGCATGGCTCGGCGTTTTCCTTTCAACCACTCAGTTAAGGTTGTAGTACAGGTTATGCAGGCAATATGAGGTGCAAAATTTTAATCTTATCACCAACAGGACAATCAAAATACATTTTATAAGCCTTCTTAACCAAATCAGTGATTGGTTTTCTTTGGGTTTTGGAGTGAATTTCCCACACACATAACAAATGTTGTTGGGGTGGTTTGGGCACCAATGAGATTCACTAGTTGCCATTTTTCTTGGTGCAAGTTTCTAACACAAGAAGTTTGCACTATCTTTCACAGGAAACAGTCTCTGAGGATCTCTGCCACACCACTGGATGACCATACTAACCATATACTGACGATCTGTAGATCTTCTAGCTCTCCTGCGCATATCAAAAACGAACAATTAAACATAAAAAAAGAAGAGGAGCAAAAAGCGAAGTACTGAATACAAAAAATTAAAAAGCTTTAAAAACTCAAAACGGTACATACTAGAACATTTTGAAAAGTATGTTCGGATTCTACACACTAAAATATATACTAGTAGATGTATCACATCGCAGATGTAAAATGGCTGTTGGCTAGTGTTGTTATTGGAAACAGAGATAGACAGCTGTATAAACCATTGTTTAAAACACTGCCAGCGTTGTTGTTACAATGCTGTTGCAGACAAACTAACGAATATTTAAAAATTTAACTGGCACAGATAGTTGCATGAGACACAATTGTGACATACACAATAACAATTCAGGATTTAAAGGAGATAGGCACGTAATCTCAACTAATATGTGTTTATGCTAGAATGGTGCAAGCAATGTGGGAATAAAACTGTTCTACATGTTGCCCGATGATTTGAGACATTCACACATCAAAAAAAGTTTTGCATCACCCCGGTTCCCAGAACACTTGAAGATAGATGTTGACTGTAGATATTGTATCACAGACGCAGCCCCTTTGACTGTACAGAGAAGTCACAAAACATCCTGAAAGATGTAAACAAACATGCTTGAGCAGCACCTGTCAGCCGGAGGGGGTTCGACAGCTGATCAGTTCCAGTCATTCCACCAGGGAGGAGGTACACAGCTCATGTTATCTGAAGTTCAACAATGTCTAGATGGTCAATACCGCGGTTCGATCACTTCTGCATTGTTACTTTGTGCCAGGAAGGGCTCTCAACAAGGGAAGTGTCCAGGTGTCTCGGATTGAACCAAAGTGATGTTGTTCGGACATAGAGGAGATACAGAGAGACAGGAACTGTCGATGACATGACTCGTTCAGACCGTCCAAGGGCTACCACTGCAGCGAATGACTGCTACCTATGGACTATGGCTCACAGGCATCCTGACAGCAATTCCACCACGTTGAATAATGCTTTCCATGCAGCCACAAGAAGTTGTGTTATGACTCAAACTGTACACAATAGGCTGCATGATGCGCAACTTCATTCCTGACGTCCATGGCAAAGTCCATCTTTTCAACCACGGCACCATGCAGTGCAGTACAGATGGGCTCAACAACTTGCCGAAGGGACCGCTCAGGACTGGCATCACGTTCTCTTCACCAATGAGTGTTGCGTATGCCTTTAACCAATCGTCGAAGACGTGTCTGGAGGTAACGCAATCTCACAGAACGCCTTAGACACAGTGTCCAGCGAGTGCACCAAGGTGGAGGTTCCCTGCTGTTTTGGGGTGGCACTATGTGGGGCTGGCGTACACTGCTAGTGGTCATAGAAGGCGCCATAATGGCTGTACGATATGTGAATGCCGACCTCCAAGTGACAGTGCAACCTTATTGGCAGTACATTGGCAAGGCGTTCATCTTCGTGGACGACAATTTGTGTCCCCATTGTGCACATCTTGTGAGTGACTTCCTTCAGGATAACGACATCGCTCTACTAGAGTGGCCAGCGTGTTCTCCAGACATGAAGCCTATCGAACATGCCTGAGATATATCAAAAAGGGCTGTTTATGGATGATGTTACCCACCAACCACTCTGAGGGATCTACGGCGAATCGCCGTTGAGGAGTGGGACAATCTGGACCAAAAGTGCCTTGATGGACTTGTGGATAGTACGCTATGACAAATACTGGCATGCATCAGTGCAAGAGGTCGTGCTACGGGGTATTAGAGGTACCGGTATGTACAGCAATCAGGACCACCAACTCTGAAGGTCTTGCTGTATGGTGGTACAACATGCAATGTGTGGTTTTCATGAGCAATAAAAAGGGCGGAAATGATTTTTATGTTGGTCTCTATTCCAATTTTCTGTACAGGTTCTGGAACTCTCTGAACTGAGGTGATGCAAAACTTTTTTTGATGTGAGTATATTAAATGTAACTGTATTTAAAAAATCTAGTGAGTGAATGCTAGGGCTTTAATATAGGTACATATGAACATTATTATTTTTCATTGCAAACACTAAATTCTTATAAACTCCAGTATCGACTGGTACATCATACTGCATATGACTGAATAGGCTAATGAAATACACTACCTGACAAAAAAGGTGAAGCTCTCAGAAGGGGAGGATGGTATGAAATGCAGCGAATGGGTTCAGAGGTTATGAGGTGTTACTGTAATGATTACAAAACTGAGTCACATTTACAAAGAACTTGGTAGTATGTGCTCATCTAACAATATGAAGTTGCAGCCCCTCTAACCCAGATAGAATCATTTGTAAACTGTTGTATCGTCTACTGAGACAAGAGGTCCAACAGCTGTAGAAACTGGTCGTTGATATACTGGCACTGGAACAGAGCTGATGTCTGCGCCGGTCCCACACCTGTTCCATTGGGGAGAGACATGGGGTTCTTGTTGGCCACAGGAGTATCTCATCACAACACGCACAGTTCATAAAGACTCCTGCCTGGTATGGGCAAGCCTCATCATGTTGAAAAATGGTGCTGCAATATTTGTAACGTCAGAGGTAACAGGGTTTTTGTGACACACATTGTACTGTCAGAGATCCTTCTATCACTACCAGCTATCACTAGAAGCCATACCCAGTGGCTCCCTACACCATGATGTCAGGAGCAACAACAACGTGTCTCTCTGTAACATTGGAAGAATGGGACAATACCATTGTATCTCTCTCAAACAGTGGAACAATGGGACCTCTCCCTGTCACCACCATATTCACCAAATATGACCAACTATCATAGTGCAGAACTGCAATTCATCTCTCAACTTAATACAGAACCAGTCATTAGCAGGCAATGTATCATTCTCACAGTACCACTTCAAAAACATGTGTTTATGCTGTAGTATCAATGGCAGCTTACAAATGGGATGGTACATCCATAGTTTACCTGCTTCTACTCTTTGACAAAAAGTATGGTATGACGTATAACGTATAGTGTTACATGGAGTCAATTACTTTTTCTCAGATGACAGGTGCATATGTGAAGGGGTTACGATTGACTGGAATCTTGATGATGAGTGTGCCTCCACTCACATTCCGGTGCAGTAAAAAATGAGGCCACTGTCATTCCCAGATGTCTCATAATTCTGGATACTCAATGAGACGATCAGCTACCTTAATAGAGAGCCATAATAAGACCACTTTCAAACTCTGACAGGAGCTGATATATCTGTCTCACACGAATACATATCTTTCAGGGTAATCACTCAGCACCTGATACCATTAACATCCTTTATTTATCCTATCAGGCGAGGTAACAAACTAAACATGAACAAACCTAATGCACTCTGGTGGCTGTTTTACCTGTCAGAAAGAATCACAACTCTAATCATTTAACCATCAACCAATAGCGTGTACATGTCTGCAGTTGCATTGACATCTAATCATGTCCTATGGGGAGCTTCAGTTTTTTCCCTTGGCCACTGTAAATAGATAGGATAATGGGAAGCATATCTAACTCATCTTATTGCTAATTAATGACTCTTGTTACTACTATCATTAGCGTCTTCAGCTGTTATACTTAAAAATTCTGGTACACATGCTTAGACAACATCTAGGCCAGATTTAATTCAAATTTTTTGCACATAATTAATCATAAAAGTAACGCAGATCACACATAATGAAATAACTCATTTGCTCCACATTGCGTGTAATTACTTTCATATGTTTTCTCTTATAAGCACTCATAAAATTGTGTTACCTTTCATTACATGGAAAGTTGTCCTAGACCGAGGATTACTCTAGATGTTAGTGCATAGAAATACTTGTTGCGAATTATGAACCAATAACTTTGTACACAGCTTACAATACATTTGAACATTTTACAAAATTGTCAATGATATAGAAATGCATAAGATGAACACAGATCATAATTCTGATCTAATTTAATCTCTGTATCTCTCTCTCTTTCACTCTCTCTCTCACAAACACGCACACACAAACACAGTACATACAATTCCACTTTATTAACACGACTTCACTCACACCACTTATTTTAATGTAGTACATCCACCATCCTTCTTCCTTTTCATAGTTACTTTCAGCATGCTATGTATTTTCAAGATAATTAGGGAAAACAAGACGAGAGTAGAATGACCATAATCACCTATTATAAAAAACTGTAACATTTAGACAATATACACATGTGAATGAATGTACACTGCAGTATCTGAGGATGTTCTCATTTCAAAAATGCCACTTTAAAATGTCAATTTTATGCATATTGTATTACATTATGTAGATAGGTTCTGATTAAGTAAGCCTTAAGTTATTTCTAGATATTTATATTTTTCCTGTGCTTCTTATTCTGCGTGGTACACCTTAATACAGAATGTGCCCAACATTTATGGAACCATTTGCAATGAACTGAACGTGAATTAACTCAAGATGGTAAGCATCCCAACATCTGGATTCTGTATATATCCCTAATAATGTTTACCATTGCTGTACAGTTATTATTTCAATTTGTGTATGGTGAAGGCACAACTCCAGCATTTGAACATTCCACCCCAGTTATCAATCATGACGTGGCCTCCAAAAAATTAATAATTTTAATTTTCTTTCTGTCTCAGTAATATTTTACGTTTAGTACCTAGTCTTTGCAGGCACATACACTTGCCACTATATGTGTACTGCATTGACAGATCAAAGTTCAAGGGCAGTACAGAGCCCATCCCCGTTATTCCACATTCGACCTGAAATATGAGGTGTGCTGAAAACTAATCCCTAAGAATTTTTTATGTGAAAACTTTTAAATAAAAGAAACTTTATTAACATTATCCATCTTTATTCTTCATATCTGTATATTTGGAGCCATCTGACACCAGAGGGCTCCTAATTGTAGCGTGCAACATGGTGGAGTGTAAAGTAAGAGTCGCTGCATGAGAAACAGTGTACTGTAATCGAGTTTCTAATTTGAAGAGCTCGCCCATACACAGTGCATCTTCTCCTTTAGCATAACAATGCCAGATCACACATGAGTGCTGCAACATCTGAAACGATCTGATGCATGGGTTCACTGTCATCGATCATCCTCCATACAGTCTCATCTTCGGCCGGTCGCGGTGGCCAAGCGGTTCTAGGTGCTGCAGTCCAGAACCAAGTGACTGCTATGGTCGCAGGTTCGAATCCTGCCTCTGGCATGGATGTGTGTGATGTCCTTACGTTAGTTAGGTTTAAGTAGTTCTAAGTTCTAGCGGACTGATGACCTCAGATGTTAAGTCCCATATTGCTCAGAGCCATTTGAACCTATTGAAGTCTCATTTTGTTCCCATCTGATTTTCATGTGTTATTAAAACTTACAGCCACTTTAAAGGTGGAATGATGTAGTGCAAAAACAGATACACCAGCGGCTCCATCATAAAAGTCAAACATTCTACAGTGACAGTGATATAGGAGTCTAGTCCCAGATTCCTACAGTCACCAGCAGAAAGCCGGGCATGATGCACTGGTGAAGACCTAGCTATGCTTCAAAGCACCAAGAAAACATCATTAGCAATAACAAACATAATTATTAGGCAGTAATACAGGGCTGTCTTCCAAAGTGCTGTGCCACAGCTGGGCCAGCAGAACAGTAGGATCATCAACAGAGAAGGCCAGCATGTGCCACAGTAGCAGTTTCACCAGTGCAGCGAAGTGTCATGTGGTGGCTGTTACATCATATGGTGGCCATTGGGCCATCGACGACAGTGGCCTCCAGCTCTATGTATCACCAAATTACTCTCATGAAGATTTGCACTCAGGGATGCTGCCCTCAGATCTGCCTGGCCTACTTGCTGACTAAAAGGGATCGACTCTCAGCTTCCAGGCCCCATTTGTGTTGCCTCAGAAGTTGACAGTGCAGCTGGCGGCAGCAGCGTCCTTCCAGCCAGGCTCATGACTTCATAGATGATGGAAGAAAGCTTTGTGTGCTGAGGCTTGACCTCCATAGCCTCCCCTCTCACTGGGTAGCTGCAACTGCCACAGTGACTGAGACTACATACTGGGAAGACAGCAATCAGCACTCAACAATTAGACATATATTAAGAAGGATGAGTTTTTTGTATTGGTGTTTCCCATCTTCCCGTGGTGCTCTGCGGCTGTGGGGATGGCAATGACATCATGTGTCCAGGTTTACCACTGCTGTCAGCTCTCCTAGTAACTTCAGACTTTCGCAACTTGACCTTTCAGAGGTTGTTTTCTGCTGGTTTAGCACCTGAACAACACTCTGCTTCTGACTAGTATGATGGTACCTCACGGCTTCCATGATGTCATTATGCGTGCTTGCTGACTTTGTCGCTCAGTTGTGCCCCTATGCCGTAATAGCCACCATGTCTGTCATAACTCGCTCAGCATGTCCCCCTCTGGCAGTCTAATGGTATTGACACAAGCAGTTTATCTTGCAGAGTTGCCAATTTACAACTTGGACGAATTGTTTATGTCATTCAGCAATGCTTTCTGCAGGCATAACATCCCTCCCTTCCTTTAGAAAATTCGTCTAGAATTTTTCAGTTTGGAGTACTCGTCATAACCGGATCCTACATATTTTGCACCAATGGTAATATATTATAAATCTTTAGTTATTCTTTCATTACCATACAGCTAATTTATATGATTTTCTACTGTTGATACATCGAATCGAAAAGGAAGATCTTCGCAGAAACCATTTCTTACACACCAGTACAATTACTCACAGCAATCATAGATGTCGCTTATAGTCGTGATAATGTGATGTTGTCTGCCTTGGTAAGTGCAGGAACATTTTTATGGCTGCAGTTCCTCCTTTTTGCATTCTTACTAGTTCATCCAATGAGCCCAAAATATCTGGATTCAGGTTATAATTTAGAAAGGTTAAGTTTTGCATAGGCAGCACCTGTAGCAGTTTATTGGGCCAGTACAACAGAGGTTGTTCCCACTTAAGTGTGGTCATAATAGTGATCGGTGCTGGCAGATGTAATGTGACACCCGCTAAGAAACAGGTCGTACCGTTTATTGTTGTTCTACTAAGCCGTATTTCTGCTCTATTGATACATCTTATTTCTCGTGTTCACAACAGTTAACTGTGACGATTTTTGGTGAAAAAACTGACTAGACCTAGTGGGTGACTACTCTCAGAAAATGTGGATTTGGCGTTAACACTTCCCAGTGACATTCATTAACTTCGGCTTTTACCAGGAATAAATGGACGTTGCATACCTGAACACCAGTCTGTATCACTCTGCACAGACAGATCGTAACAATTTCGTTCTGGCATCTCTGTAGGTCTTCCAACAACATTAGAGCTACGCATCCCTTTGGTCTGAAATTATTAAGGGGAATTGGAACGCCCTATCGCAACAATGTTAAATTTGGTGACTTGGCTTCCCTGTATTTCAGGAACCACTATAGCCATTGACGTGAAACTTTTACAGGACATTAAACTGTATATTTTGAGTCTACTGAACTACAATAATTGCATTGCAGCCACTGCTTTCGGAAATATAATTTTTTAATTACACAGTTAAAATTTTGTGTACTTTTTTGTACGTTATCCTAAATAATTTTAATTATACATAGCATTATGTTCTTCTTTTGGTTCAGTAGACTCAGGATATGTATGTTATTACTCCTTGGAAATTTGAATACTCTACTCAAAGTGGTTTCTGAGATTTAGAGAAAAATGCAACTGAAAATGTAAATTTCCAGGTATACCTTCTATAGCTTCAAAAGACTGTGACTCACTTAGTGTATGCTTAATTTTTTATTTTTGGTCACTCAGAAACACGCTGCACCATACTGTATATCATCCTCTTGATCTTTTTCCAAGTTTTCTCTTGTTTTCTTCTTTCTGGACTCCTTAGTGGCCAATTGTGCTTTATACTCTTCTTTATCAATGTGAACCTTGTCCATCTGTTCAAGTTCGCTGATGCAGTTTGCTCCAGGATTAACTCTCACATGCATTACCACTTTCACCCTACCAATATTGCAATTATTAAAAGCAATAACAGAATCACTGACCCCCCCCCCCCTCACTTTAGTGCCTTCATTCCAACAAAATCATTTTTTGGTAAGTGAGTCCATATAAGATTATTGAACGACTCATTGGGATTTTGAAGCTGACCATGCAGACACTTCTTCAGTAATTCAGGATTTGCCAGGTCTCTGTAAATAGATTTTATGATATCCATGACTGCTTTTTGGATGGAATGTTTATGGCTGTATGAACCGTTTGAGTACTGGACATTGTGGTAACTGCACCATGAATCAGGTCCAGGAGGGCAAAGGTACTGTACTAGTTTTTCATCAATTGCCAGACTGTGGAAGAAGGTAGTCCATGCTGCCTGCTTCATTTTCAACAAATCCTCAGTATTATTTCTAATGGCCATCCCATAATACTACTGTAGTTCATCAGTCTTTTGTCCGTCAGACTGCCTCCTATGGTTTAACCATCAGAAAGTTTCTTGTCTCTCAAACTTTGCTTCAACTTCCCCAACCTGGTGCCCATTCTCTTCTAGCCATGACCAACACATTCCTGTTTTGTGATAATCTTCTTCCCGTAATGCTCAGGGGCTACTACGTTGTTATATGCTTTTGCATCTCCATCACCATCAATGTAACACACTCTCCTTTCGTTCACAGATGGACTAAAAATTTCAATATGTGCAAAGGCCTCAATACGACCACTTGTTCCATCACAATTTCTGTCACGGATGTGCCCTTCTTCTTTCCCTGATTTACTCTTATAACAATGTTTCGTTAAAATCTGGAAATTAATTAGCTTTCCGGTATACACACTGGTAACTGTAGAAACAGCGTTTCTACAAAGTTCCATCAAAAGCTACTAGTATGTCAGTCATACTATCATTTATTTCAACAACTTCGTTTGCAGCGCCCTTCATTGACTCACGGGCAACAGATTCCACAGCAGCCCCAATAAATCCTGTATACTTTTCGATTTTACAAGGTGGGCATGGCATATTCATCATGGCACACATTGTTTCTGACACAGTGTTTTTTTTGCCAATACCTCTCAATCCATAAAACCACCTAACATTTGCTTCAAAATAATTATCATTACACTAATCAGAATTCCAAAATGAATGAGTATATTTGTAACTAGCACAATTAATGATAAGTTTCCTGGCTAGTCCATTTGATACCTCACTGTCTTCATGTGCACTAACTGACCCTCCACATAGTTTACAATACACACATTCACCTAACACCCTTGTTAGGAATTGTGATTCTATCAGAATAATACCTAACCTACAATTTACATCACTTTCGTTTCGAGAAAACTGTGTATCACAATGTTTTATTTCTATCTTTGCAGCATTAATTGGTGTTTCTCTACACACTGACGAGTCTGCCTTTATTTCATTGTCTGCAACTTCTCATGCCACATGTTGAACACAATTGTTCCCTTTATTCAACAATCTATTACCATGAAGCCCACGTTAGTTAGAAACACATCGTTTTGGCGTCATACTTTACTTTTTGAGAGATTTACCAATCTAATCGTCACTTTTCCTTGGGAAAATGTTAGCATTTCGACATACAACGCATGTATATACTACGAAACGATGCGATACGGTTTTTG